>NC_137770.1:206489939-207206189 GCF_963455305.1 Plecotus auritus | reverse complement strand
GCTCTTCTTGTTTCTAATGTCCAGTTTAAAAACAAAACTTTCAATTAACTTTATACATAAAACTTGATGATTTTGAGGCTTTCATTGGATAATTACAGAAGTAGAATTTTGGTGCCAAAATGAGGTAAACTCATGCATATATCTCACATTAGGATGGGACTTAGTTATGCTAGGAAATATAGTAAATATACAGTCCACTTCCAATTATACCAGAAGGCAAGATTTGATTTGTTTGAATCAGTAAGGGAATATTTCAAAAGATAGATGATTTTATTACTTTGTGAATATTTGTTTGTTTTATTCCAAAAGCATTCAATATTTTCTCAGAAAAAGAAAAGCTCCAAAAAAATATTGTTTCAAGCATAAATTTATGGACATAAATGCATTTCCACTTTAAATAAAAATGCATTTGTATTTTACTTAGTTGTATATTCATGGAAACTCTCATTTCCATTTGTATAGATAAGCACACCAAAACTTCATTCAATTGTTTTGCATTTCCCACCTATTTCAATCAAAAGTAAGCTAATGTGTTTTTATTGTTTTCATCAAAGTTGTTCAAAGTTATCATAGCACGTTTTAACCACCCCCCCCCGCCCCGCAAGGTAAATCTGCTAATAATAATTTAAAAAAAAAAATCAAAGATGCCTTAACTTCAGCAACGTGGCAGAATAAGAGGTCCCCTGCTCCAGTCCTGCTCATGGAACCACCCATTAACCAACCATCCATGAAGGAGAATACTTTTGTGAGAACACAGGGGAAAATTTACAGTTAACGATGGAGCCAACACCAAACCAAAACCTGAGAAAACCTGCATGAGAAGACTAAGAATGGTTTGGCTTTTTCCACCTCGCCTCCCCCAAATGCCACCTAGCACAGCACCGAGAAGGACCCTCGGTGATTTCTCCTTTGGGATAGAGACTGAGGCAAAGGTCCACCTTCATAAACCTTTCGGCCACTCCGAAGAAAGAGGCCCGCGTCTGTCTCCACTCATGCAGACCACCGGGGGACTGGTTGGAACACTTGGGAACAAGCTGGAGCAAAGACTAGGGGCAGGGTTTTCAGCAGCCAGTGGCGTCGGATCTCAGTGATAACACGTCACCCCACTGCAGTCTCACAATCCCACCGACCTCCGAGCCCACCAGAAGCCCTGCTCCACCCGGAGCTTCCCCACCAGCCACAGCTCAAGGAGGAGCCCAGCCCATCTCCAGCCCCTCTCTGCAGGGCTCCCACAGCCCACCCTATGGGAGCATGCAGCGTGGCAGGAGCATCCTGCCCCAGTCCCTGCCAGTGACCTGCAATCAGAAGGTCCCGCCTACCTGTCCCAACTGTGGAGCCGTGGTCAGTAGTCTCTCCCCACTGGGCAGCCTCACCAGCAACTTCACTCACCCTGAATTCTATCAGGAGGCTGTCTCCACCTGGAAGCAAAGTCAGCTGCTTTGAGACCACAGAGCCCCACGCACAACCTCCCTGTGGCCCAGCCCCACCTATTGGTCAAGCCCAAACAGGAAGCACCCCATCTTGGGGCTCACCAGTGGCCTTGCCTGAACACTGAGCCCTGCAAGACAGCCTTGACCAACTGAAGTGCCCTAGCAGTGAACCTTGTCCAACCATAGACCCTACAGACCCCAACGGTGGACCCTGTCCAACTGCAGACCCTGGCAGTAAGTCTCCTACAACCACAGAGACCTGTCAGCGGCCCTGCCCAACCGCAGAGCTTCTTCCGGTGTGGGGCCCAACAGAGGCCACCAAAAATATCAGTAGGTGGTGATTTTAAAGGCAGTTTTACATAGGAGGTTTGCCTTGGGTGCCACAAGACAAGTAGATCTCTTCACCAGCCTGCCAGAACCTTAAAAGTTTACAAAATATAAAGGGTTCAGTCACTATCAGGACAGTTGGTCTGAGCAACACATTGCTTTCTCAAGACTATCTCCTTGAAAGGACTCCCACTGTGGGAACAGTAGATGGATGGTACATTCCAAGGAGAAGGGAGAGATGGAGGACCCCCAGATTGCCCCCTGTCTAGCTCCTGGGCCTACCAGTGGTCACTTCATCTCAGTGACCTCCTCCAACACTCCATCCCGGGTGATGGATATTAAAATCTGACACACCACTTCCCACCCATCCCCATTCCTCAATTGCCCAGAGTAGTCAGCAAGGGTTTCACTAGCTTGTAGGTGGTTTTTTGTTGTTGTTGTTGTTTTGTTTTGTTTCATTTTTTTAATGTTTTTATTTTTATTGACTCTCACTTCAAGTCATGCTCTAAGATTCCCAATAGCCCTAAAGTAATTTCTTATTCCTTAAGTCCACATGGGTCATATCACTAAAATTCAGGAACAAAATTTAATTGCATGGGTTGCTGAATTAAATCAGTATTGAATTCACAGAGTCACCAAGTTTCTCAAAAGGAAATTAGGAAATTTATTGTGAAGATATGGTATCCTGAAATTTGGCTTTGGGCATCAGGTTGTAATCAGATGAAACTGATAATCCCAGGTCATTCTAAACCAGCCTTGGGCAAACTACGGCCCGCGGGCGGATCCAGCTGTTCTATCCTGTTCTCTTGTTCTCCCCTCCACTCCTTTACTTTGAATTTATATTAGTTCACACAAACACTCCATCCATGCTTTTGTTCCGGCCCTCCGGTCCAGTTTAAGAACCCATTGTGGCCCTCGAGTCAAAAAGTTTGCCCACCCCTGTTCTAAACCCTCCTTGCCATACTTCCCCTGCATCAGAGGTGGGCCATCTGATTTCAATGTGGATAATGGAATCCCAGAATACAAGAAGCCAGGTGGCAACATTTAATCATCAAAGACAAGGTTAGCATACCTACTATTAAATGGCAACAGGGAAGAACAAGTAACCAAAGAGAATTTTGGTGAAACCTAATTGATCATGGTCTTTCCAGGAATGAAATAGATTGGCAGTCCAATAGAACAGTTCTTTATCTGTGTAAAGGAAAAAAAAACTCCGTCTGGTAGAGAAAAATCGAACTTGATTCTCCACACTGGAGAGTCACATATTTTCCCAAATGTGCAAACCTCAGTCAATTCACAGATGAATTAACTCAGGGGAAGGCCTTATTACTTTGAGAGAATACATTAAAACAAGTATACAAATACATACCAGAAATTTTCCACCAAACTTCTATCAAGTAGACTTGAGGTTGTTTTCTAAAATAATTGTTCATGGGGGAAAAGAAAGCAACCGAACTTTTGGAGGATTACTATAGACACTGGAACCAAATGGCATTAACTTTGGGAGATTGAAAAACATTTTAAAGCAAGTGATTAGGTCTTAACTGAAGTCTAACACACAATGAACCAGTACATTGGCTTACTTGGAGGTTATTTCCCCTGAATGTATCATTTGAACAAATATAATTGGCAATTGGAAGAATTAGCTCTACTCAATTGATTAATTTGGTTCTGAGTCATAGGCATTTGAACATTATGGTAGGTTAAGTAGAAGCCCCTGGACCTTCCCCATCCAACCAAGATGGTGAATCATAAAAAACTCTGGGTGAATTTCAGAAAATTATGCCACCAGCAAAGACTTGAAAGAAGCAGAAGAAATGAAACTTACGTATCCCCATAACTCACCAGTTTGGCCTGTGAAGAAGTCAGTTAAGTCCTTGGAAAATGACTGGAGACCATCATGTACTTAAGCAGGCGGTGACTACAAATTCAGCTACTGTCCCAATTGTAGTATCTGTATTAGATCAAATCAGCATTGTGTCTGGAATGTTATACATAGGAACTGCCCTGACTAATGCCTTGTTAAGTACTAATTTGTCAGTACTATCAGAAGCAGTTTGCTTTTACTGGTAGGGAAACCAGTGTAACTTGAAGGTGTTGCTTCAGGCTATGTCAAGCTTTATTCTCCCTACCATTATATATTCTGCAGAAATCTTGAAGGTCTTGACATTTCAAAATATCACATTGATCTGATAATATGCTGATAATGAGCAGGAAGTAGCAAGCTCTTTAAATGTCTTAGTAAGACTTATCAGGATGTGGATCACTATGGGAAACTATAGGATAGAAAATAAACCCCACAAAAATGTGGGGTCTGGCACCAAAGTGAAAATTCAGAAGATTCAGGGTTTTTCACAGTGTTGATTTACCCCCTCCCCCCAAGGTGAAGGACAAGTTGATATTCTCCATATCATTATCAGGAATAGGAATCACAACACTTGGTAGTTGTTTTTGATTCTTAAGGAGACATAGACTGTATTTGAATGTGCCTCTTTAACATATTGGAAAAAAAAAAAAAACTTTGCTAAAAATGCGGGATTTGAGTGTGAACCTGATCAAGAAAATGATTGTCAATGTTTAGGCTGCAGTACAAGCCACTCTAATAGTTACTTTTTATTGGTCAGGAAATCCAATACTTGAAGTGTTAATTGCAAATAGGTTGCTATATGGATACTGGAAAGCACCAATAGGAAAATCACAGTGCATAACTCTAGGAAGATAACTATTCTCATCTTTATAAATAGCTTCAGGTCCAGTCATAGGCCTTGGTGGAAACTAAACATCTAATTATGAGATATTAGGTGCTGAAATAGCCTGACCTTCACATCATAAAACCCTCCAAGTTAGCAGAACTTAGTGTTAATTTTATTTGCTTTTATTTTATTTTTTGTTGTTGTTAATCCTTACCCAAGGATATTTTCCCATATGATTTTTAGAAAGAGAGTAAGGGAGGGTGAGAGACAGAGATAGAAAAACATAAATGTGAGAAAGACACATTGATTGGTTGTCTCCTGCAGGAGCCCAGACAAGGGCCTGCTATCTACCCTGCCTGAAATCAAACCCAGGACCCTTCAGTCTGGGAGCAGATGCTCTATCCACTGAACCAAACTGGATAGGGCAAAAAAAAAAAAAAAGTTAGTTTTAGAATGTTGTATAGCAAATTACCAAACACTTAGTTTAAAACAACATACATTTGTCATTTCACAGGTGACATAGGTCAGAAGTAAAGGTACAGATTACTGGGTCCTGTGCTTAGGGTCTCACTTGGCTTAAATCAAGTTATTGGCCAAAGGTGCAATCTGACTCAGGCTTGAGGTCATCTTTCAAACTCACTAGTTGTTGGCAGAATTCAGCGTTATGTGATTGTAAGAATGAAGTCTCTTTAACTTGCTAGCTATAGCTCTCTTAGAAGCTGACATCAGATCATTGGTACATGATCTCCTCTATAGCCCTCTTATAATGTTACTAGAGGCCCGATGCATGAAATTCATGCAAGGAGCTCAGCTCTCACAGCTGCAGCGGCTTGCCTCGGCCTGAGGCAACCATGGTGGCTGCCTGGGCCCTCACAGCCCTGGCTTCATCCAGAAGGTCGTCTGAAAGGACATCCAGTCTAATTAGCATATTATGCTTTTATTATTATAGATTACTTATTTCCTCTAGGCCAGTAGCTCAGGAAAATTGTCCAATATGAAACCTTTAAGGGTTCACCTGATTAGGTCAGGCCCACCCACTATAACCTTCCTTTTGATTCCCTTAAGGCAACTAATTAGTAACCATTCATGAGAATGATAATTCCATCATGGTCAGAGGTCTTGCCGACACTCAAGGGAAGTGTTTTATACAAGGTAGGGTATGATAAAGGTGTGAGTAGGGTGTGATAAAGGTGTGGGTCCCTTTCAAATTTTGCCTACCACAATATTCATTCAATCCCACCCATGTGATTATGTAATTTTAAAAATGTTGTCCATAGCAGAGCACCTGAGTGGACATTTCTCCAAACAGGAAAAACAGATGAGCAATAGACATATGAAAAGATGTTCAATGTCACAAATCATCAGGGAAATGAAAAATAAAACCACAATAAGATATCACCTCGTATATGTCAGAATGGCTATCATCAATAAATCAATAAACACCAAGTGTCGACAAGGGTGTGGAGACAAGGGAGCCCTCGTGTGTTGATGGGATCGCAAATTGGTGCAGCCACTATGGGAAACAGTATGGAGGTTCCTCATAAAGTTAAAGATAAAACTGCCTTATGACACAGCAATTCCACTTCTGGGTATTTATCCTAAGAAATTTAAAACACTAATTTCAGAAATGTATATGTGCTTTTATACTCATTGCATCATTATTTATAATAGCCATGCTATGGAAGCAACCTAAGTGCTCATTAATAGACGATAGTATAAAGGAGGTGATACTCTTGGCCATATGTAAGAAAGATATCACACAATTTGTGACAACATGGATGGACCTAAGGGTATTATGCTAAATAAAATAAGTCAAGCAGAGAAATACAAATACCATATGATTTCACATATATGAAGCAAAATAAATGAACAAACAAAACAGAAATAGACTCATAAATACAGAGAACAGACTGACAGTTGTCAGATGGGAGGTGGGTTAAGGGGCAAATAAAAAAGATGAAAGGATTGAGAAGTGCAAATTGGTAGTTAGTTACACAATAGTCATGGGAATATAATGTACAGCATAGGGCAGTGGTCAGCAAACTGCGGCTCATGAGCCACATTCGGCTCTTTGGCCCCTTGAGTGTGGCTCTTCCACAAAATACCATGGCCTGGGCGAGTCTATTTTGAAGAAGTGGTGTTAGAAGAAGTTTAAGTTTTAAAAATTTGGCTCTCAAAAGAAATTTCAATCGTTGTACTGTTGATATTTGGCTCTGTTGACTAATGAGTTTGCCGATCACTGGCATAGGGAATGCTGTCAATAATATTGTAGTAACTATGTGTGGTGTTATGTGGGTACTAGATTTATCGAGGGATAATTTCATAAATTATATAAATGTCTAACTACTATGCTATACACTTGAAATAATCCTATATAATAAAAGGCTAATATGCAAATAGACTGAATGGTGGAACAACCAAACAACCGGTCGTTATGACATGCGCTGACCACCAGGAGGCATGCGCGAAATATGGCGGGCATTGGCAGCAGGCAGCAGAGCATGGGACATGGCGGGTGTCGGCTGCGGCGGGATGGTGGAGCAGGTGTGTGGGGCACCAGACCAAGGCGGGGCGCTGGTCGCTGTCAGTGGGGTGAGACTCTGGTGGTTACTGACAATTCTTTGCTTCCGTGCACTGCGGTCACACCAGCTCCTGGTGCTGGCCCCGATCGCTCAGCACCATCAGTGGGTGTGAGCAGCGGCTGCTGGCCCCAATCACCCCTCAGGGCTTCTCCACCTCCCCCTGCTCCTGAGGTACAATCAGGTGGTGCCATCAGCAGGTGGGAGTGGGGCCAGAGCTGTCAGCGCATGGGAGTGGTGGCAGTGGGAGCGGGGCTGAAGGCAGACAGGGGGCCCAGGCCACAGCGGGAGGGGCTGGGTGAGGGTGTGGAGGATGGGCCGAGACCCGCCCCTGTGCCCACTGCAGCCTTGCAGCCCATAGTTCCTTTCAAGGTGCATGAATTCATGCACTTGCCCCCTAGTATAAAATAATATTGAATGCCAAATGCAACTTAAAAATAAAATAAATAAAAATATTGACCACAATACTTAAGAAGATATAACTTTATTTTATTTTTTAAAATATATTTTTATTGATTTCAGAGAGGAAGGGAGAGGGAGAGATAGAAACATCAATGATGAGAGAGAATCACTGATCGGCTGCCTCCTGCACGCCCCCCACTGGGGATGGAGCCTGCAACCTGGGCATGTACCCTTGACCAGAATGGAACCCAGGCCCTTTAGTCCTCAGGCTGATGCTTTATCCACTGAGCTGAACTGACTAGGGCTAGAAGATATAGCTTTTAAAAAAATAACCATGTTGTGCCAATGGAATGAAAGTTTACAACCATTTTTATAGGCACAATTGAACAGTATTGGTGAGAAATAAAAGAAGTAATGGATTGATGGAGTGATGAAGGGAGAGAGGGAGGAAGGGAAGCAGGAGAAAAATAAAATAAAAAAATTAAGCCAGTTTATCTTTTTTAATACTGAATCAAAGTCTATTGTGATTAAGAGATTGCTTAAGTAGATATACAAAACGCTAGCAGTGGCAATATTTAAATTTTAAGAAGCAGTTTGTAATATAGTGTAATTTGTTACACTTTCCTTTTTCAGGGTTAATCTTACAAACTTGGAAAATTCCTCTTCTCTTTCTGCCTCATTTATTCATCCCTGACCATAGGAAGAGTAATTTGCCAAGTGAATGAATTTTGCATAAGCAAATGTGTAC
Source organism: Plecotus auritus (assembly GCF_963455305.1). NCBI lineage: Eukaryota > Metazoa > Chordata > Mammalia > Chiroptera > Vespertilionidae > Plecotus > Plecotus auritus. Next base: position 207,198,010 of record NC_137770.1, on the reverse strand, counting down.
TAGTATACTCCACATGTCCCTTCTGGGCACTTCTCTCTGGATTTACCAGGAGCGGGGACATCCCCTGCTCTGATGTCCTGCCCGTGTAGGCCCCTGGGAGAGAGGTTCTCAATTTGGGTAGGAGAGATGGAAATATGAATCATTGGCACCCTAAACATCAACAAGAAGTAAAAGCATTTAATATCTGCACATGTAGAATGTTGAAGGCCAAGTAAAAACATCCCTAAAATCAAGTATACGTGTTTTACAATTTTGCAAAGAGTTAATAGCTTTGATAGGTTGTGCCCTTCAGTTTTTGAATTTGTTACTTCAGTTAAAGACATTTATTTTAATGTTTTAATAGATTTTTTTCAACTAGTTATGCATGCTTTGCATCTTTTCCACAGCTATTAGCCACTGTATCATTCAGATTTTTTTACTACATTTTAAAAAAAAATGTTTTTAGCCTTTGCATTAGTACTCTAATTGTTTCATGGAGCAGGTTTCTCCCTCTAAATTGGTGATATACTGATTTACTTAAAATATAATTTATGAAATCCTGAGAATTTTTGCTCAGTTATGCATTTACTATAGGGCAGTAGTCGGCAACCTCATTGGTCAACAGAGCGGCAAACCACAGCTTGCGAGCCGCATGTGGTTTAATATCATAGAAGTCCAATTGCTTTCAGAAGTTTTGGTACAGCTTCCACATCTACATCTTAGTTCTGTCATGTTCACAGACAGTAACACATGGACATTCCACTGTATTAACCAAGTTACTAATTATAGATTTCCACATCAGATAAAATGGTAAAGGTGGCAAACCTGTAAATATGTGTACAGAGTGAATATGTGACTATAAAAATTATTATTTTAAAGCAATTTCATATTATCTTTGAATACTTCTAAAATCTTATTTATTACATGGGTTTTAGCAACATTATACATCACACAATCACAATTCTTTTTCAGAAATTTAAATTTCAAAGTATAATTTTAATTATCCCCTAGGCATAGAAAATAAACCTAACGTGGTTACATACATTTCTATGTGTTATCTCATCTAGCTGAACTGAATTATTGATCAAAACACTTGATAGTTTTGTTCTCTTACAACCTCAATTTGTTTGTGATATTTTGAGTATCTACCTTTCCTCATTAAAGGGCTTGAGATAGGCTTACTATATTTGTTATGTATATATGTATATAATTTCTTGTTATGTAGATGCTAGAGGCCCAGTGCAGGGATTCCTGCACATTGAAAGTAAATTAATTTAGAAGGTGGCCGATGGGGCAGGACTGGGCAAGATGGGCCAGACACACCCTGGAGCCAACCTCCTGCAGTCCCTCCCTGGCTGGCTGCACCTGGGGCAGCACTGGGGCTGGAAGGGCGTCTATGGAGGGAGCAGGGTCCCTCTAGCAGGTGGGGTCCCTCAGCCTGGCCTGCAGGGATCAGGCCAAAATCGGCAGTCCGACATCCTCTGAGGGGTCCTGGAGTATGAGAGGGCTCTCTGAAAAGTTGCTGTCGCTTGGCAGCTCCTGCACCTGCCTCCTGGAGGTTAGTGTGCATCATAGCTACTGGTCGGCCAGTGGGCCAGATGCTTAGGCTTTTATATGTAGACTAGAAGCCCGATGCACAAAGATTCGTGCCAGAATGGGCCTTCCTTTCTCTGTCTGCGGGAACCTCCTTCGCTCCGGCTGGAGCCGCCTTTCTGCTCCAGCCCAGAACTACCTTTCCACCTTCCCATGCTGCCCAGAGGCCTGGAGCAACTGGGGGTGGTGTGGAACACTTGTGTCGTTGCCATGGTGACAATGCAAACATCCTGCCCTGCATATGCAAATTACCATGCCATCTTTGTTGAGTTAATTTGCATACTCTCTCCTGATTGGCTGGTGGGTGTCATGAAGGTACGGTCAATTAGCATGTTACTCTTTTATTAGGTAGATAATATGTACATATTTGACACATATGATTTCAAATAAAATATGTAATATAAATATGACATATAATTTGTTTCTTTAAAAAAGGAACATATTTTGTGACGTGGATAATTTACAGTGTTCTTATTTAATAAACTTAATTAGGACTAGGTATTTCATAATAATATGAATCTGTTACTTATAACATGATATGCCATGAAAGTTGTCAGTGAAGATATAAGCATTGCACACAATGTAATAGTAGGGGAAAAATAAACTCTAGAAAACTATGCATGAATAACATTCACAAAACAAATATAGGCTATTATACGTATTCAATTAAATTTTACTTACATATTCCACTTGGCTGATTTGCTTGCAGAACTTCTTTTGTATTAAGACATGGAATCTTTGGGGTACTGTCATTTTTCCTATAGTCTAAATAATAGACTATCTGAGCTAAAACCCATGGACAGAAAAGAATGTAAGAGATCATGGAAAACAGAATAACAGCAAGGGAAAATGCTTAAGCAAATGAACTGGTATCATAAGACCCTTAAAGTCCTTTTATAGTTGTTCTGATAGTGCTACCAGGAACTTGAAAAAAAGTATAGAGTAATCATTACTTCAATTATTTTTATCTAGTTTAAGAAGTACAATCTTAAAATGAGCAAAGACTAAGACTATTTACTTATTCCAATCAAGATGTTTAAGATGGCCCTAGTCGGTTTGGCTCAGTGAAGGGTCCTGGGTTTGATTCCCATCAAGGGCATGTACATCGGTTGTAGGCTCCTCCCCAGCCCGAGCCCTGGTCAGGGCACGTGCAGAAGGCAGCCAATTGATGTGTTTCTTTCACATTGATATTTCTCTCTGTCTTTCCCTATTCCTTCTACTCTCTCTAAAAATCAATGGAAAGATATCCTTGGGTGAAAATTAAAAAAAAAAAAAAAAGATGTTTAAGATGATTTTACATGTAGGAATAGTTTAATTTTCCAGTCAATTTTCATGTGTTGTTATACTCTTGACTTAATACTTGCTATTTCTATTTTATTAAATTGACTTCTCAAAGTTTGAAAATTAAATCTCAATTTGTGTATAAGCAAAAATAACCCTTATAATTTTAATTATCTTTTATTGTGAAAGAGTTTTCATCCCATAATATTATATTATATAAACACCAGAGAAGGTGAATTTACTTGCTAAAACTTCATGCTAAATAGATGGAACCCCAGTATGTAAAGAATGTTAATAGCTGGTATTGTAGTTAATGACTGATGGAAATAAAACAAACTTAACTGCACATATTTATTTTCCAGATTTCTACTTAAATATCTTGGTCCTGTTTACATACAGATTTTAATGTTACAAAGTATATATAAGTATGTTCCCACTGCAATATATGGACAAATTATGAGAATGTTAATGTTATCCTGGATAAAAACACTGCTCAATTCTTTACTGCCATCTCTTTTAAAGTATTTGGGGATAAAGCAGTGAAGAATGAAGAAAAAAATAAAATGATATATTATTTAGCATGTGTTCTCAGTTTTAAATATTTGTTTTGTTGATGTGAAAATTAAATATCATTAACAACAATATCTCTTTATCTTGTTATCATTGCATTTTCTTATTTTCTAAATCACAGTATTTATCATAGAATTCTACTCTGATTTTCATATTACCATTTGTCATGATTTAAGAATCTTGGCTTTCTATTTCACATTAGTGTTTCAGACTTTAAATAACCCTTGGTTCTCTCAACTTTCCAGTTTTGGAAGACTTGGAAATATACAGGCATGAATTCCACACATGATACATGAAGGAGGAGGAGGCCCTCCGATGGCTCAGCTACGGACATGGGAGCTGTGGAAAAGTGAATTCCCATTAGAGAGCAAACTGGGGGTAAACTGACCAGAATATTCCAGGATTTATTCAGCTCAGTGCCTGCTCTTTGCCTTCTAAACTTCCTTTTTCCAAATGTGTATATTTCTTATGATTATCCTATTCCTTCTCATCCACTGTACTGGGTTTTGTGGGGTGGCATATACTTATCATTCTAGTTTCTAGTTCCTGGACTGCAATGTGCCATATCTGACCATGATGATGAGAATCTCATATCAATCAGAAATCCTGGGCTTTGAAAGCATATGATGACTGTATGGGACTGCATGGTGACCTAAGTTTGGAGGTGATGTGTCATGCATGTGGGTGAAAGAGTAAGATAGTAATTAGATTACCAAATGGCTGGTATAAGAGATTTGCTAGATGTTTAAGGTCCCATTTCTTTTCTATTGTAGAAGAAATGTTAGGTTTCCCAGCCTCTCCTGAAATTATGTTATGCCTTTTGACATTTGCATGGCTAAAGGAATATGGGTGGCTATGATGTACCTGACTCCCATGTCATATCATGAAATGTTTTGTGAAATCCTCTTCTCTTTACTCCTTTTATTTTGGGCCTGCTGATGGAGAGACAGGAGGAGACTGGAGGCCTTCAAGTTAGTCTATTGATATTGTAAAGACAGTGTTGCCAAAAGTTAGAATGAGTAAGGACTGTAGTATCTCCAGAGGAGGGTATCTGATACCTAGACACACTAAGAACCAAAATGACCTTTAGTTTGTTAAGCTACTAAGATCTTTTGTCTTATCATTAGTGAGAATTGCCCTTGAAAACTACATAAAATTTTATCAAATTCTCTGGTATTCATTTTTTTCCAGCAAATACTTTCCTTCATTATTGTTTTTTTGTTAACTTAAAATCTTACCTCCCTCTCCCCATAATAGCTATATTATCCCCAGAGAAGATAGAAAAATGCTTCTATTTTATTTTTTAATTATTAATATTTGTTGAGATATTGTCAGCAGTTCATTAAGATTATCTCTAGCCATTTGATCATTGTGGATTATTTCATGTTACATAGGCAGAAAGAAGACATTTAAAATAAAGTCTAATTATAACTATAATGAATAACTACATTGACTTAAGGAATTGTCAAATTCCTTATAGAGTGTGAAAAAATATAACAATATGTGTAAAGTCTTGATTTATACTGAGAAAAAGAATCGGAGGCGTATAATATTTTTCCTTTTAGTATATACCTGAGAAAAATTCCTCTTACCTGAAGAAACATAACTGTTCAATCAAGTTTCTAGCAAAGCATGACTCCCTAATTTATGTTGGCTCTTTTTCAGTATACTTGGGGCTGTCAAGAAATGAAATAAAGAAAATTCCCCTTGGTTTTGATTTCATAATGCTTGTTCTAGAAGAAGCAGTCATTGACTGCCCTTTCAATTTCTGAAACATAAGGAGTTCTAAAGAGTTCAGGAAGAAGGGCACACTGGGATGGTGGACGATGCAGGAACTTCAGGGATCATATGTGAACGCTGTGAAGGCCCACAGGAGACATTCCTTTGCCTTGCCAAATTGTGGCAGTTAGCAGTTCTGCCGCTGCTTTTTCTTTTCTACCTTTATGGGCAGAACAGGCCTTGTTTATATGTTCTGGATTCTTCATTGTGGAAACCAGGGACCTGTTACTCTGTCTCCTTATTCCAAGGGGCACATATCAAGCTCTCCTAAGAGCTTCCTTTTCATCTACCACTCACCCCACTGCACCTGGGTGGGCCTGTAGATTACTTTTGCTTCCCTAGTAATCTAAGAGGGGAAAGAGATGGAAAGCATCTGTTCTTCTAGACATAAACATTCTCTAAGAGAAGAGATATTGAGCGAATGTGGAGAGAAGAGAGAAAACTCTGGCTGACTTGCAAAATATAGAACTTTATTTTGAATTTCCAGATTTCTGTTTACATCTGGCTGTGGGGTGATTCTGGTAGTGGGGTGAAAGTTAAAGATTTTTATTTTGGTCACTTTATAATCAGCACAGAAGGTATTTGAGTTCTTAACACTCTGGGACATGAAGGTTTTAATTGCCATTTTCCCTAATTTTGTGGCCTTATCTGAAATTCCAACATGCAAAACAATGTTTATTTTTTATCTCCATTAGAACTAGCAATTAAATCTACAATTACTTAAAGAATCAAATATTACTTCCAAAGTTCTACTTTCATAATAGTACTGTTTTTTGTTTAGTTTGGTTTGGTTTAGTTAATTTGACTGTTTCTTGTGTTTTTTTCTTATTCGATTACATGTTTTGCCTTGAATTTCTTATAGATATAGAGCCACGAGAGAAATATCTGGTTGAATCGTTCGTTTGCTCTCTCAATTAACAGTGAGAAAGTCATTTAATTTTCTGCTTTCTCAGTTGTAATTCATAGATAATATTCATGCTAACATGTTGGTATGAGCTGAATGTAAATAATTTGTGTGCAATTTCTGCTAAATAGTACACATTTCCACAATATAAGGGCGCTTACTTTGTTGTAGTGACCTTTTGAAACCCACCCCCACCCCCAATGATCTGGCAGAGTGCCTTCCACAGACTAGATAATCAATTAAAGTCTGGCAAATGAATAAATTAATACGTGATTCAGTTATGTTTTATTAGAGAAATTACATCATCATATTACCTATTACATGTTGTCAGCATTTACCTTAATAGTCTACATAAGAGTACATTTACAAGGCAATATTAACGAGAAAAATCAAGTTTCAGTGCAGGATAGTATCCGGACCAGTTCCTGTTAGGTCACAGTGTAGGTGTGCATGGGGATTCTATGCATCCCAGGCTCCCAGGAATGTCTTGAACACACCAGAGCATGAAGTGAAACAGTTACGTTTGAGAATAAGTTAAAGAATGAGGAAATCCTGCAAACTAACATCATCCCCTTCAGTTTAATTTTTCTGTATCCATGGAGCATCTTGCAGGTATCTTCTTATGTTTGCACTGAGGAAGTGGAAGCAGTGGAAAATCAAATGCTTTGCCATTGTCAAACAGTAAAAGAGGTCATTTTCAAATAATATAGCACTCCTGCGATTGTGCCCCTAGTAATTTGGTGCCACATTCAGCACAGTTTTAATTTGAGGTTCTTAAAATTCACCTAACTTTCAACAATTGCTAAAGAAGAGTCATTTGAATCTATTAAGAGCACATGTATGTCAAAAGCAGCAATCGATTCCGTTCCATATCCAGCATTCCAATGATTGTTTAATATAATATTAATGTTTCTCAGAAGACTGAATTGAATGAGGGGGATTAGAATAAGAGTTAGCTATAGCTTTACCTTTATGACATTATCTTCCAATTCAAATCCACCAAACTAGAAGATGAATGTGTTTTAAGGCAAATCCATCGGATTATCTAACCTATAAACACCAGCAGGCAGCGACTGCTACTTCTGGAATAATGTTATGGCACCAGTATGAGATCACTCTCTTCTTTTTATTATCATGTTTTAGAATTATCCCCTGGGTTTTATTTAGATTGAATTTTGTTCTTGAGGATCAGTAATGGTTTAAGCACAAAGGCATTTTTAAAGTTACGGTGCTTGCAGTTTTGATTATTTGAAATGTTTCTATTTCACTGCCTGGTTTCCTAGGAAACAGCCATGTAGGAGAGTTGGACTCTTATTATCTGACTCCTACTTGATTGTCTTACATTTGTTCTATTCTTTGTAATAGAGTTGGCTATTACCAGTTTGCTCCAACATTCATATTAGGAATGGTTTGGTTAGCTTTGTGCTGTTTGTATACTCTGGCTATTCATAGGTGTCTTCTGGTCCCCATGTACTTAGCTTCTTTTTATATAACATCACCGCCTATTGATTTGCATCAAAGTGGGTTTATTATGCAGGGGTATGGTTTATTATGTTGCTGATGCATCATATTTAAACAGCTATAAAAATTAACTGCAGTGCATGCTCAGCAGATAATTTCCAAACTCAGAGCTTTTGGAGTTATACTGGACACCCATATATTTAAAAGGCAAGACAATTTAGTCAGTTTATTGCTGACCTTTAATGTTATTTTGTGAATGTTTTTATGATGCCATTAAACTAGTTTGTAAATAGTAGATTTAATACTGAAACTCTGTTGCCTGTTCCAGCAGGGCAGATAAAATGCATTACTGAGTAAGAAACAGACTAACAAAATGCTGCACACGTATGGTCCAATTTTCATACATACAGAATCAGGAGAAAGTGTAGATAACTTTGCTGTGTGTGACTATTTAGCAATAACATACACCTTTGGATTTGAATGCACATATCTCTAAAATTTAGAAATATGTAACACTTCAACCTGAATATGTTAATTTCTCTCTAAAATCCATCTCTCACATGTTCCTGTCTTTGCTGTTCTGATTATTATCTTCACCACATCTATTTTAAATGAGATTAATTAATTATCAAAAGAAGTAACAACCACAAACCTGCGGTTTCTCTCCCAGAGACATAGAAGCATCAAACAGACTGTCAAACCTCTGAGGGAAGGCAGGTGAGGGGAGAGGGGGTAAGAGATCAACCAAAGGACTTGTATGCATGCATATTAGCATAACCTATGGACATAGACAGCAGGGGGCAAGGGCATGTGCTGGGGAGTGGGGGTGGCTGAGGAGAAGTCAATAGGCAGAAAAGGAGACATATGTAATACATTCAACAATAAAGAATTTAAACTTTAAAAGAAGCACATATCTACATTTTCTTCATATATATATATATATATATATATATATATATATATATAAATTCCATTTCATAATATTAACAGTACTACAAATAGTGCTTTTTCTGGGTGATTATTACATGTGCCTAAAGAGGGCAAAGCCACTAAGGCCTCATGTTTTAAAATACCCCCTAAGGTATTCTATAATGACCCAGAACATTGGCCTGCCATGATTTATTGCCTAATTTTCACTTTAAACAAGAAAAGCAACAAAATGTTCTCTTTCTATAAAAGAATGCATGTGTTTGAGGACAGTGGAACAAACCTAAGCAATATTATTTTCTTGTGCTTGGCTGGTGTGGCTCAGCGGTTGAGCATCAACCTATGAACCAAGAGGTCACGGTTCAATTCCTGGTCAGGGCACATGTCTGGGTTGCTGGCTCAATCCCCAGTGGGAGTGGTACAGGAGGCAGCTAATCAATAATCCTCACTCATCACTGATATTTCTATCTCTCTGTCCCTTTCCCTTCCCCACTGAAATAAATAAATAAATAAATAAATAAATAAATAAATAAGTAACAGAGAATGTTTCCCATTTGACATGGGAAACATTGTCAATACAAAAAGATGCTAAGCCTTCTTTAGAAGGCTTATGGATATATATTATTGATGTAAATATCCCATAAATTATATAAAATTCCTAGAAAGTTGATATGCCCTGGTATAATGTTATCACTCAAATCCTAGTTATAATCTTAAAATACGTGTGACAAAAATAATAGAATTTCCTTATCAATTGTGTTGTAATGAGCTCCCACCAGACCTTTCACTATGGTCACTTTTAAGTCTTTTGATGTTTATATACAATTACTAGGATTCCTCAGGCCGGCCTGCCCCCTCTCACAACCGGGAGCCCTCAGAGGCGGGAGGCAACCCGGCAATCAGGGGAAGACAACGCCCCCATCACACCTTGCTGCTGCCACTGCCTCAGCTGGTCCTGGTTACCTGAGCCTCGAGCGGCCCTGGGCGACTGGGCAGCCGCCATCCAAGACTTGCCTGCACCTCAGGCATCGGCTTGGCAGCCATCATCCAAGGCTTACCTGTGCCTCAGGCCAGCCCTGGGTGACTGGGGGGCTGAGAGGACTGGGGGACTCCAGAAGTAGGTGCACGGAGCAGCTGGACCTGCTTGGGGGCAGGCCCGGCCGTGCCACGTGCCTGCCACCCCAGCAGGGCTGAGGGGACTGGATGCCACCATCTTGTGGCTGTGGGAGCCAATTGAGGGCATAGTAGTCAATTAGCATATTCCCTCCTTATTGGCTGTGGGTGCTGCCATCTTTGTGAGGGTGTGATGGTCACTTAGCATATTCCCTCATTATTAGATAGGATTGTTTTATCTGATGTTTTTACAAAAGTGCTTCCTCTTTAAGGAGATTCATGGAAACAACTCTGACAAATACAGGCTCCTGATACGTTTACAATCTTGCCACTAAACTAGATAAAATTTTTCTGAATTTTAATGGAGAAACTGATGAATTAACAAAACTGCTAAAAATTAATTCATGTATTAATCAACAATTAATTGCAAGGTACTGAATGAATTGATAAGGATGGTTATTATTTTTATGACATTGTTTGAAACATTGCTGGTTCTTCAGTGTTTTATTTTTCAGATTTGAACAATCCCCTTCCTCCTTAATTTTAAGATATCTTTAGCTCATAGCAATTTAATAATATACATATTATAAATAAAAATAGAATTGTGATATTTTTCTCTTTCCTTGATCCTTCCATAATTCAGAGACTTGTATTGAGTATTTTTATTTTTCATGACATAAAGGTATTTGCATAGTGAAATAAGAGTCTATTCTTGTAATAGGATACAACTGGGTAAGTCCTTGACTTGGCTTCTTTGCCTAAAAGGCTTTTAAAAACCTAATCTGAGATTCCTTATTACTAGGAAGTTTTAAGAAATTAAGGTGGACTTTTTTGAACTTAATAAAGGTCCTTGGATATCACTAAACTTTAACTGAAATATCATATCTAAGAACATACATAAAATCACTATTCATGATGCACTTATGTAAATAATCAAGCAAGGCTTAATGAGATTAGACTTAGTTTGCAAACAAATTAGTCTTACTATGATTATCTTTGCTAGAAATTGGGGTAATTGTACAGAGAAAAATTATGTTTCCACTGAAACTATAAAATAGACATGTTAAACTAAACTGTGGAATCTGATTATTCTAGTCTTGTTCAGTATGTTTGAAGTTTTGGTATCTACTGTAAATTGAACTGGGTCCTACATACTAATTTCCTCCAATATCTATCTGTAGCTTTCCAGGTCATTGTTTCCATTTTATTTCAGCATCTGACTTGAAATCACTAAGAACAAATACACCCTTTCCTGACCAGAGCCCTGCAAATTGAAGTAGACAACGTGATTTAAACTTCAGAGAAATCACTACAACAGTTCATGAATGAACAATCCATTGTGTGTGGCATCAGGAAGGTCACCAGAACATCCAATGATATCACAAGAGGCACTTAAACTACAAAAAATGCTCAAGCCCAAAATCAGGACCCCAAAGTGGAAGTCTTCTCAAATGGATATCATGCAAACTCAGAGGCTGATTTGTAGCCTGCTACAACCAGTAACCTTTGTTTTTTTGTTTGTTTTCTTGTTTTTTCCATAGGCAAGCCTCTTCTATATATATAACAGCCTAAGTGACCATTCGACCGTTCAACCGGTTGCTATAACGTGCACTGACAACCAGGGGCAGACGCTCAATGCAGGAGCTGCCCCCTGGTAGTCAGTGCACTCCCACGGCAAGAGTGTCACTCAGCTGACCAACGGGTGCCAGATGCCAGGCTCACGGCTGGCGAGCGCAGCTGTGGAAGCATGAGCCTCTTCTGCGGACACTCCCCCTGTGTGCCCCTCCCCCATCTGGACCGGGACCAGAATCGGGACTGGCATCTGGACTGACTGGGCACAAGCCCACAGCTGATTCTCAGTCATGGGCGCATGGAGACCACAGTGGAGCGGCAGTGAGCCTACCGAGTGGCGGTGGCCGGGGCCGGGATACGTGGGAGCAGTGCTGTGCCAGACCCGGGCTCCGGCTCCTTCCCAGACGCCTGCTGCTTCGCACACTACTACATCTCTCGGGGGATGTTAGATTGGCGGTTTCGGCTCAATCCCGCAGGCCACACCGAGGGACCCCACTGCTGCACGAATCCATGCACCAGGCCTCTAGTATTAAATAAGATTAAATTAAAAGTTGGTTTCTTGTACCATATAAGCCCAACTTTGGGAGTCCACCTCCAATACCACCTCCTGAAATAAGACACAACTGTTGAACTGAACTGACATATTTTCAGGACTAAGGTACTTGTTCAGTGAGATGTAGCAATTACCAACTCAACTTCTAACTTCGAAAAAGTTTTTGGGAAACTTCAAAGGGGAGGAATAAAAAAATAACAAATTATATTACTCCAAATGTGCCTCTTTGACATAGGGTTATTTTGAGCAACTAAAGTGATTTTAAACAAAATATTTGGTTCAGATTACTTATTGGCTAAACAGGGAAGAATCTATGACATAGCAATACCCACTTGCTATACCTGGATCAACAACTCTGGTATTATAGAAACTCAAACATGAAAAATTAACAAACAAGCCACTGGCTAAAACAGATGTTGCCTCTTCAGAAACATTCTTTAACTTATTTGGAACCCACTGGCTTGTTTCACAGGAGCCCTGGCTAGGGAGTGTATTTCAGTCTTTAGGTATTATCTTCCTGATAGTCATTAATTTAGTCTCTCTAGTGCATTGTATCCTCTCAAGGGTCTTAACTACAAATTCGCAACCAGCAGCAGTTCTTCATATGATCTCATTGCATTTGGAGATACATAAACAAGGATATCTACAAGATGAAATACAAAACAATTCTGGCACTGACCTGACATCATAACCTATGATTTTCATAAGACAAGAACAACTTAATCCTGATGATAACTGAGAGTGATGCGGATACTCTACCAAATTAATGGTCAATCTCTCATGTATGATAGCATGACCAAAAGGGGGATAAAGTATTTAAACAAGAAAGCCATTAGACTGAGTTGGCTCTAATGCCTTGATAGCCTGTGTAAACAAACTAAAACATAAGCCATAATCAATGCATTGTATCTGAGAAAGTAAAACTTAAGTATAACCAATCACAAACAGCCACCTGGGCTTTCCAAAATAAGGCAATCATGCTGTAATCCTTCAAATAATTGCTTTGCTTTGCTTCCATATCTATTTTATAAAAATCTTTCCATTGTCTCTTTTGGATGGAACTTTGCTAACTACATTTAAAAAATATATTTTTATTGATTTCAGAGAAGAAAGGAGAGGGAGAGAGATAGAAACATTAATCATGATAGAGAATCATTGACCAGCTATCTCCTGCATGTACCATGCTGGGGATCTAGCCCACAACCCGGGCATGTGCCCTGACCGAGAACTGAACTGTGACCACCTGGTTCAACTACTGAGCCATGCCAGGCAGGCCATTGCTAACTACTTTTGATGTGTTACTGCCCAAGTCAAATCAATAATTCTCAAATAAACTTTTCAAAAATTGTAATGTGCCTCAGTTTACCTTTTAACATTACCAAAATGTGTATTCAGATTGATCTGATATTTCTAGAATATAAAAGTTGAAAGAGTACTAAATATAATATCAGTACCTTTACAGTTTTTACTCTAAGTGATATCAATTTTATTTAATACCAGGGGCCCAGTGCACGAATTCATGTATCTTGAACTGTGGGCCGCGAGTTTGTGGTGGGCACAAGGGCAGGTCTTGGCCCATCCTCCGTGCCCCTGCCCAGCCCCTCCTGCCACGGCCCCCTGGTCCCCTGTCTGCTGGCAGCCTCCTCTCACCACCGCTGTTCCCACACGCTGACACTCACACCTCCTGACGGCGCGGAGCGACAGGGGACAGGTTTGGCAAATTTCAAAAGTTGTTAACACTTCAATTGATGCTGCCCCAATCACCCCTCAGGAGCAGGGGGAGGTGGAGAAGCCCTCAGGGGCGATCAGGGCCAACAGCCGCCACTCACACCTGCTGATGGTGCTGAGCGATTGGGAACAGTGCCAGGTACCAGCAGCAGGTGCGAGTGGCTGCTCTGGCACTGGCCGCGGGTGCGAGCGGAGCCAGCGCTGACAGTGGGTACGAGCAGCAGCTCTGGGGCCAGCAGTGGGTATGAGTGGGGCTGGCGCTAGCAGCAGGTGCGAGCGCCGGGCGGAACCCCAGCGTGCAGGAGCAAAGAATTTTCAGTAACCACCAGAGGCTCGCCCCGATGACAGTGACTGGCACCCGTCTTGGTCTGGCGCCCTCGCTCACCTGCTCCACTATCCTGCCATGGCCGATGCCTGCCATGTTCCGTGCATGCCCCCTGGTGGTCAGCGCACATCAGAGCAACCGGTTGTTTGTTTGTTCCAGTTGTTCGGTCGTTTGGTCTATTTGCATATTGGCCTTTTATTATATAGGATTAGCTAAATTTTTAAATGTCGTTATGGTTTTAGATAATATTAACTGTACTGTGAGTGTACAGCAACTTCTTTAATTAAATGGATTTATTTGTCACTTGAAACACTCCTTAAAGTTAAGTCTGTATTTGCCTGAATCTACACAGTGCTTCATTCAGTCACCACCAACTAATTGGAAATGTTTTGGGCAATGAAACTATTTGTAATATAGGATGGAAATATTTCTAAAGTCTCTGCCATTTGTAATATCCTGGGATTTCTTAATATCTTTTGATACCTTAGAACCTCTTCCCTTCTTATATAGATGCCAGCTTTAACCTTTGGCATGGATTTAGATATTTTAGGTTAAAGTGCTTTATATAAACTACCACTGCTATAACATATCCTTATTAGATCTTAAGTTTCTTGGCAAAATGCATGAATTTAAAATACCAGAGCAAAATGATCTTATACCTCAAAAGAAACCAATTATTTAAGATGCATATCTTTCTTGTTTTCTCATCTTTCATATAACCAATCTCCTCTGAGTAGCTGCTCCTCATTCAATCTCCCACCTCCTCAAGAGTGGATTACTGAAAGAGATCATTTAGGCAATTGCAGCATACTCAACTCACCCCTCACCTTCAATGTTTCTATCAGGGATCCTATATAATAAAAGCCTAATATGCTAAGTATCCCGTCATCCAGTCGGCCAATCAACCAACCAAAGCATAATATGCCAATGATATGCTAAGGCCACTCAATTGCTCTCTATGGTGTGCACTGACCAGCAGAGGGCAGACACTCTGACGGTAGGTAAGCTTGCTGCTAGGGTCCAGTGGATTGGGACTGAGTGAGACAGGCTGGACACTCCCTGGAGCCCTCCTGCGTCCCTCCCTGGCCCTGATCATACACCACTGGGGTCCCTCTGCCTGGTCTGTACCCTCTCACAATCCCAGTCCCCTCAGGGGATGTCAGAGAGCAGGTTTCGGCCCAATGGTGGAACAACTGGTCACTGTGACATGCAATGACCACCAGGGGACAGACGCTCAATGCAGAAGCTGCCCCCTGGTGGTCAGTGCACTCCCACAAGGGAGCGCCACTCAGCCAGAAGCTGGGCTCACAGCTGACGAGCGCAGCGGCAGTGGTGGGAGCCTCTCCCGCCTCCACAGCAGTGCTAAGCATGTCCAACTGCTGGTTTAGCCCTGCTTCCTGCAGGGACCAGGCCTAAGCCGTCAGTCGGACATCCCCCAATGGCTCCCGGACTGAGGGAGGTGCAGGCCCGGCTGAGGGGACCCCCCCCCCACGAGTGCACGGATTTTGTGCACTGGGCCTCTAGTTCTTCATAATAGGCTAACCATGTTACTGTACAAATATTTAAAGAAATTCTCTTCTTTGTTACATTTTTTTATGTTGAAATTATTTCTATATGAAACTAAACTGAAATAAGTTATGGTATTTAGGAAAAAGAATGTAACCAATATAAAAAAAAGGAAGGTTGCAAAAATATGAAGAATGAACTTTCCTAGTTTATTTATTTATTTATTTTTTTTGCTTGTTTGTTTGTTTTTTAGCAGTCCAGATGGCCCTAAGCTCGAGCTAGATAATATTGCTTTAGGAGTATTTATTAAATGTTCTAAATACATAATTTTATTTTAATGTTTTTAATCTTTGTTTCAATATATCATATGTAGATTCTATGTAAGGGAGAAACATTTAGTCTACATCCCACTGCTAAATGAATCTGGAGATAATTTTTATATATCCTTATCACAGTGGAGTTGCTGGCATATAGCGGAAGTGCCAAATTCTCTTAAGCAATAAAGTAGAATCCCTCTGGCAGTGTATATTCATTTTCAGTAGTAAATTATCTTAACTTAAACAGAAGACATGATCTCTGCTTAATTTAATAATTTAATATGAAAACATTTTGGTTCTTTGCCTGACTTGATCCATAGTCTTGTTAAAAAAACAAGAAAAAAATATTTAACTAGAATTTTACAGCTAATAAATTACCATTGCTTAAAAATCTATTGTTATTTTAACAGAGTTTTGAGAATGTGCTGTGGTTAAGATGATGCCACTATAGATTCTTACAAGGGAAGGAAGTCAAGGCAAAAATATAGAGAGAATTTCTTAAGTTTAAATTGCAGAAAACGCATTTTCCATAAACCAGGAAACAATAATACAGTAAAAGGGAGGTGACCAAATATAACTAAATATTGCCTTTATATATATATATATATCTGTATGTCTGTACATATTATATATCTGTATATATATATACACTATATATATATAAATAAGAGTGTATAAATCATTATCTCTAATATGATTAAAATCCTCTTTCTAAAATGAATATCATTTTATTACTTTATTATTAAAAAATTAATAAGCAGCTCAGTAGTCGCTTCGAAATTCCATTCAGCCTGCTCATTATATTTTCTTTTTATTATAAAGTAGATAAATTTCTATAAATATTTTAACATAGTTATTTTGGATATAATTTCATGTTTTACACATATACTGTAGAGTAATTTTAAACAATGATAATTTTATTACCGAAAATACATAAATACTTATGAAATACAGATATCTTATATGGTGTTTTTAAAAATCATAATTCTTCAAAGATAAATAGTATGAAAACATAACAAGTCAATTTTCACACACTTTTTATAGAAAATGTAATTCCAGCTCCATCTTGTGGTTTATAATTTGGTTTCCAAAGTAATGCTTCTTATGATTATACTTTATTCCTTATTGGTGTTTTCTTAATTTATTGAATGAATATTTAGTGGTACCTGAAATCCTGTATACTAAAGTAGATTTTATAGTCTTTCTCTGTAAGATATTCACATATTTTTATTTATAAAGGCTCCCAATATATTTGCTATTTTTTGTATTTTTAACCTCATTGTATACACACAAAGAAATGCAAGTACTATACTAATCAAGTACTAAACAAATAGTTATGCTAATCAATATTCTCCTTGAAGTATATTCCAAAAAGCCTAATTAAAATTCCACTTAAATTTATTAAACAAGGTAAAAAGTACAAAGTCTGCATAATATTATTTCCTTTAAAAATATTTAGTTTTGCTTTCTAAATCTCAATATCTATGTCACACATCCTTGATATTCTTATCTAGATAATTTATAGAGTATTACATTTCAAATATGCACTATGTTTATTTTGTATTCTGCAATGAATTTAGTTTTATTGGGCCAACTGTTTATTGGTGAAGTTAATTATTTCCTACCAGATTACTCTTCCAAGATTTTCAAATCAACTAGTACTTATAAAGTGCCTATTTTAGTATAAAATTCATCTGTGGAAATATAAATTAAACTCCTTTATACATAGATTTAATTAATATTTAAGCTGACTTCAGACCAAAAATATTTATAATTTTATAACACAGCTTAGTTGTCTTATTTCAATTTCAGTCTGTTTTATTCACTAATTGATTATGTTTTCTAGTATGCAAAAATATGGTCAATCAGAACCTGAGATCAATCATATAGCTGTACTCTTATATTCAGAGGAGAGAATGTATTCTTATAATACATTTGTGTAGTTCTTTGATATATATATATATATATTTTATTGGTTTCAGAGAGGAAGGGAAAGGAAAAGAAATAGAAACATCAATGATGAGAGAGAATCATTGATTGGCCACCTCCTGGATGCCCCATACTGGGGATTGAAACGGGTATGTGCCCTGACAGGAATCGAACCATGACCTCCGGGTTCATAGGTTGGTGCTCAACCACTGAGCCTCTTTCTCCAGGGCTCATTTACTTTACTTTTATTCTACATGATCCAGCTGGCCTGGCACAGAGAGCCCATTAAGAATCCCTTTGGACTTGATATTGTGTTAGATTTTGTATTTGGTTGAATAGAGGGGAAATAAAAAGGCCCAAGATATTTCATATTTTACATGGATAATAGTTATCACGTGCTGATATACACCTACATTTTATATCTATATCTATCACCTACTTTTCTTTCTATCATCTATGTATCTATCTTTCTATCTATTATCTATCTACTAGGGGCCCAGTGCACGAATTCGTAGGGTCCCTCGACCTGGCCTGCGGGATAGGGCTGAAACCAGCTTTCCGACATCCCCTGAGGGGTCCCGAATTGCAAGAGGGCCCAGGCCAGGCCGAGGGACCCCACCAGTGCATGATCAGGACCAGGGAGAGACACGAGAGTTTGGCCAGCCTGGGAGGAACAGCAGATGGTCTCCAGGGTATGTCTGGCCCATCTTGCTTAGTCCTGATCGGCTGGACCCCAGCAGCAAGCTAACCTACCGGTCAGAATATCTGCCCCTGGTGGTCAGTGCACCACATAGCGAACGGTTGAGCAGCCTGAGCATATTATTAGTATATTATGCTTAGATTGGTTGAACAGCCAACCAGTCGACCAGACACTTAGCATATTAGGCTTTTATTATATAGGATATATCTATCTATCTATCTATCTATCTATCTATCTATCTATCTATCATCTATCTATCTATTATCTATCTATCATCTATCTATTATCTATCTATCTATCATCTATCTATCTATCTATCTATCTATCTATCTATCTATCTTTCTCTCTATTTTTCTATGTACCCATCCATCCATCTATGTTTGTATTTTCATTTAGTTATCACAAATAGTCTAGTGTTTATTTTCAAACATGATAATCTAGTTCTATAACAGTTTTCTTCTTAATCTTTCAGGAAGAGTTCCTTTCTTTTTTATTTCACTTAAATTTTAGTTTAAATATTACCTCCTCAAGAGAACTCTGAAAATCCAACTAGCCACAGCTCTTGTTATATTATGCAGAAAATTGCCTATTAAACCATACCTTTTCCTAATGCTCTTTATAACAGTTACTAGTATATGTTATTTTTATTATTTTATTTATTTATTTAACTAGAATGCAAGGTATTTTTATTAATCAAATTTTCAAGGCTTAGCACATTCATAAATTTACTTCTCTGTTTCACTTATTTCATTCAACCACCACTGAGCTTCACAAAGGAAACACCACAAACATCTCAACAAATAATTAATGAATTAAAAATAAATTTTGTAGTTTCCTATCTGTCCTAAAATAAAATATTTTCAAAGAAATAATATGAAGGGAAAGAGTGTATGGTTAGAAAGCATGTATTTAATGGAGACTAACTGTGTAACACTCTTCAAAAGCAAAACTAAGTATAAAATGAGAGAAACACCATGAAAGATAACTCAATAAAAAGATCTGCTAAATTAAGAAATTACAATAATGAAGAATTTAAGCACTATATAAACTTTATTCAGTAATATACAAGTGATCATATGTAAGTAAATATGCACATGAAGACATATAAATGGATAATAGTATGTGTTTCTACAGGTGTGTTTTATTGCACATACATAAAAATATGTGCCTAAATAATGTTTCCTGGTTACATAACATATATTTTGTCATTTAGTAAGAAAAGTATAATATTTGACTCAAAACAACTCTATAAATATATGTTTTTATATTTTTGAAATATATTTCCTATTAAATGTAGAATAAAATTATTATAGCTTTTGATATATCTTACATTTTTAATTCATATTTAGATATAGAAATATTTACAGCTAAAGTTAAAGAAGGAATATTTTAATACTCTCAATTTTGGTTTATTGATTGGCAAATATATATTAAAAAACTATGTTTTATAAGTAATTTTCAAACAATTATATTAAATGACAGGTTACATGTTAACAATTTTAATGTTATAGATATAATAATATGACAATCTAATATGTGGAATAAAATTATAATGAGGAAACTAAATTTAAAATAACAAGAGTTTTATATTATTTGGTTCTGAAATCCCAAATTAGGAAACACTATACAGACATAAAATGCCATGATGTGATGCTGTTCTTAATGACACAAATTATCTTAAATATAATGAAAATAATTTTAATATAAAATTGTTTTATTATTCAGTAAATCTAATGATATCTAAACCTCATCGTGATTTTATACCCACTATCATCTCATTAAAAATAAAATTTATGACCAAGCTTAATTTTAGGTCATTTCAATTAAACTTTACCAATGAAATATTTAATAACATGTTGAAAGTCTTTGATTGTACATTATTTCATATTTATATTACATCTATGCAAATGTTAAATATGTATTTAAATTAAAAAAGAATAGAATTCTGTGTGCTTAAATTTTTTCTCACTTGAGCTTATTAATGGGAAAAATTTGACCCAAATAATACAAGGTATTTAAAATTTTTTTAAATAAATATTTTTGAATAATAATATTCAGTTAGTTTCACAACTCTTAATGAGTTACTAGAGCTCTTTTAAAATTAGTTTCTGTGTCCATGGACCAATATTGCTTATACTGATACAAGGAGGCCTATTTAATTTTCATAAATATAACTGATAAATAATTTTTATATGAATACTTAGGAATAGAAAGAATCTTTTACAGCAATGAAAGTCAATAATTTATAACTCCTTATAAATTATGTAACCTAATCTCATATTTCTCTATCATTAGAATTAATTTGAATCACCTATTATGTAAAAAATGAATTTGTGTCTCCTGCAATTTTATTCAAATCAGATCATAAGAATCTACCTTATGTGCACAAATACATGTTGAACAGTAAAGAGTCATTCTCTTTTATAGCAGAGGCACCAATTATTGACAGTTGTTCCTGTAGTTGTTATACTCTTGAGCTGTCAGCTTTGGAATAGGTAAAGTGGGAGAGGAGAAATTGCAAACATAGAGTTGGAAATGGTGTCACAAAGTCAATACAATAAAGGGAAAACTTCAGAAAGATAAATTTTAGCAAATAGTACATAAATAGTTTAAGTTTCTGCAAATTATTTGCTTTAAAACTGCAATCCTTTGCATTCCTTGCAAACTGCTCTTTTATAATGAGGTTATGTGTAATCCAATTGCAAGATTGCTTTTTAATTATTTGCCCCTTATACTATGGTTGTGTATCAGGACTAAATCAAGAAAATGTATTCAGAAAGTAACCACTTTTCTTCAGGAAAAATTTTTTTTCTGATGTATAAGAAGAACATCTAACTGATAAACTTTGTAATTTATTAACATCTTTATAGTTATTTTCTATTACTAAAAATTCTTTCATCAGCATCACCAGCATAGATTTTACAGAATTAGACATTAACAATTGACTTCCATTTTTTAAATCCTCTGTGCCTTTGCGTTCTATATTTTCATAATTTTAGACCCGCCTTTTGACCCACGTAGTCCTCTTCTTAATTTGTTCCCCTCTTACGAAACTGACACTGACTTAGTTATTCTTTACTTCTTTCTCAGTATTTTCTTTGTATGTAATGTCACTATGTATTTTTTCACAATAATATATCATGCAAAAATAATTTGTCATTTTTAAAAGAAATTCCTGTTTATTATAGAAAACATAAGAAAATAAAAATCACATACTCATTACTCCTAATGCATGAAGGTAGCTACTACTGATTATTTGGTATATAGATTTAATGTCCTTTTTCTATGCATATATTGTGTTTCAAAGGACTTGTCCAAAATTGTTTTGTAGTAAGTGAAAAAAATGTGATTTTCTATTCTTAATGCTTGCCACTTTACTGAACTTTTTCATTAGTACTCCTAAGTTTTTATTTTCCTCTAGCTGTTCCAGGAATATAATCATGATATCTTGAAAAAGAGTAATATCTATATCTTTGTTTCAAAAAACATACTTCATTTGTTCCCAATCACTACTAAATAGATAACAGCCATATTCATATGCACAGTGCTCACTCTGCCTTCCAACTCCTATAACCAAATCATTTACTCTATATATCCGCCTTCTATTCCTCCATTAAACTTATCATTTCCTTGCCTCTCCTTGACTTTGCTGGATTTCAGGTAAACAGTGTCTCTTTATCCTGGTCTTTCACTTTATAGTTTTTTAATTTAACTCAGCCTTTAAATAATTAGTCGGCATGTTCTCTATTAGCGTCATTGTAATTCTTCTTGCACTATACTTGCACTTTTACTGTCAGACTTTAAGTGAACTTTTCTTTATCCCTAATAATCATGAATTCAATATATTTCCTTTGATTACCAACTACAAGTATTTATCAAGAAAGTATGTGCATATGATTAAAAATTCATATATTATATAGGAAAACTAACAATAAAAAAGGTCCTCCGTCTAATCCTTCTCTAGACTTTCTCTTGTTCTTCACAAAGACAATTTCTATTAACTAGATATGTATTTCATTATTTGAGGGGAACTATGTCTTTTAGAAAATATACAACTAGCTCTATTTGTTGATTTATCAATATTAGATTATTTACTTATTTTTCTGAAGTAATATATAGAGTTCTGATTTACTAATAACGTTGCCTACCTCCACTTCTTCTATTGTCTGTTGACACTACAGTGTAACCAACATTGTAAACTCCCTTTTCTTGTTTAAGAAGCACACATAATGTCTCTTGCCTTAGTACTTCATGATAGGAGGATGTTTGGACTCCCCAAACCTAACCACCATGGATCTACTTTCTATTTTTAAAATCTCTGTCATCTGAAACTCTCTACTTTTGCACGGAAAATAAGAACACAATATGTTCTGCTCTAGACCCAGAGTTATATTCTATGTGATTTAGGTATAAAGGTTTAATCTAAGATTTAAAAATAGTATACATAATTTTATCTATTAATTATATCAAAAATATTGTTTACCTCAGATCCAAGTAGTTTTGAAACATAAAATATTTGAAGTGTCATATATTTATATGGGCAAATCTGATCAACTATTATTTTTAAGTACTTCAGTTTTCAGTCAGAAATTTGAGGAGAAATGACTTGTCTTCCTCCCCCTTGGTGCCACAGCTAGGAAGACTTAAATGCCTGAGCATAACTAGACTAGCTGGAGCGTAACTAGAGGCAGGAATCATCTGTCAGTTTCTTTAGTTTCTTGGTGTCTGAGTTGTGATGAATCAAAGACTCAGCTCAACTGGAACTCTAAACCAGAGTGGCTACACATGAGCTCTTTTTATGGATTCGGCTTTCTCATACCATGAAAGCATCAAAGTAGTTGAACTTTTTACATGGTGTTTCAAGGATCAAGAGAACAAGACAGCACAGGACAGAAGCTGCAAGGCCTTTTTTGACAGTCTCAGAAGTCACAAAGTATTACTTGTACACTATTGGGGATGTCAGGTATAACCTAGGAGAGGGAATATAAACCTCGATTCTTAATAGAGTGTCAAAAACATTTGGGCTATGTATTTCAAATAACCTATGGTCACATACTTTAAGTTTATATAAACACAAAAAAGGAATCTTAACATGCTAACTGCAGCATATTTAAGAGTTCAAATTCTATAAAATTTCTCACTTGAGCCTTGGAAAACTACACAAGATCCTAAATGTGGAGGAATAACATAAGAGTATCCGTAGACCTGATATTGTAGTTAACTGATATTATATGTCACTAGTAGCCCTGCGCATGAATCTGTGCACCAGTAGCTCTCTGCAGGGTCTGGCCGCTCCACGCCCACTGCCCAGAGGTTCTCCACTGCCCAGAGGCCCATCCACGGCCTGGTGTGGAATGCTTGCCTCGTCGCCGCATCAACGAAGCAAGCATTCCGCCAGGCCGCTCATGCTGCCCACTCTCAGCAGCCGCCCCCCTGGGACTTGGGGACTCGGGAAGGGCTAAGAGGACTGGGCACCACCATGTTGTGGCTATGGGCACTGTCATCTTTGTGATGGAGTGATAGTTACTTTTCATATTACCCTTTTATTAGATAGTATGTTCAACAACTTTGACTATATCATGTCTTAATATTAGCAAAATAGGTGAAGTTCAAAAAAGTAGCAATAGTCATGGAGCTTATGATCCAAATTTAGGTAAGTATATATTGGTAGTTGAATATATTAATGACATTCTGGAGAGTATCAATACTAAGATAATGCTATTAGGTTGGACTATTGTAATGACTTTATATATATAAAGTTTCTCCAAGTCTAATTTACATCAAAGAGATGCTTAAAATTGAATCTACTAGATGAGAAATTATTAACAAAATGTCAAAATGAAGAATGTTGAAATAATTTGCTTAATTCAGAAATATCAATTTTTGGAGTGTGAATATGAAAATCATGTGTCATTCCATTATAATAGCAATTATACATAGGGTTATAAAGAAATATGATAAGCCCACAGCATATTTTCCTGCATGAGCCATATATTACCTTAGAATGTTTCTATAATAAAATAAAAAGTTACGAAATAGCATTATTGTTTTCATTTTGTTGATTGCAAAGTTCCTCTTCCTGCAGGGTATATTGGAAAAATTTATGGTTCCAACCTTTAGTTTAGAATTAATGTTATTGCTGAGCTTTGGGATTACAAATAGCTATCTATTCTCAACATAACAACAGACAACCTTTACAAAAGCCGTTTATAAAACCACCTTTGCTAGTGGGGGGAACAGTTCATTGTGTGGAGCTATTGACAAAGGGCAGGTGATAATCTAATGAAGAAAGGTTATAAAATTAACAGGGAAAAATCTTTACTTTTGATATGCTTTATGTACTTGGAAAAATAAGTTAAAAATTTCAAGAAAAGATCATTTTTTAAATACTCCTGAACAACATAGGTTCTCTATGCAATTTCATTTATAAAATTAAAAATTATATACTTTAAACAGCAGTCCCTGGTAATTTGATATTTGAAAATAGACTTTAATATTAATTTTATATATAGGGTGTCCCAAAAATGTATAAACACACTTTGAATAATTATAAATGTAGTGTTTATTAAAAGACATTTCATTTTCAAAATTGAGCAATCAGCTGTTATAGTGTTTTTTGTTTTTTTTTTTTTGCATATGAAAACATTGTAATAATGCCAAGATTTGTCTTAAGTTTTAATGAGCTAAGCTGAAGTTTTGAAATTATGTACATGAAATTAGGCTTTGGGATAAAACCTTTTCTTCACTTGTTCATCATGCTATGCAATTTCCTGATAGTATTTTTTTATGTAAAGCCAGTCAATGAAAGAAAAATACCACATGATCTCACTCATTTAGGGATAATGAAAAACATTATAAACTGATGAATCAAAAGATAGTTAGAGAGGCAGTAAAGCATCAAACAGAGTGTCTAATTACAGCGGTAAGGTTAGGGAGAGGTGGGGGAAATAAGAGATCAACTGAAGGACTTGTATGCATGCATATAAGAGTAACCAACGGATGCAAAACATTGGGGGGTGAGGGCAGGTATGGGAGTGGGGTGGGGGGGGGCAATGGTAATATATGTACACATATAATACCTTAATAAAAATTTGAAAAAATAAAAAATAAAAAATAAAAAAATTAAAAAAAAATTAAAAAAAAAGACTAGAGGCCCATTGCAGGAAGATTCCTTCAAGAAAAAGGCTTCCAGACGCTGGGGAGCAGTGAGGCTGGATTCACCGCTGGAGTGGGCAGATGCTGCCTCTCCACTTGGTCCCTCCGACCCCTGGCCGAGCCGACAAGCCCAAGCACTCCAGTGGCAGGGCTGAGGGGACTGGGCACAGCTATATTGTAGCTATGGGCGCCACCATCTTTTGTGACGGAGTGATGGTTAATTTGCATATTACTCTTTTATTAGATAGGATACATGTATAATTCCAGCTTAAAACATGTTTTATTTCTTTGTTTTAGAAGATTTTAAAGACTTGATATACTAATTGTTTTCTATATATATATATATGTAAAGTTTTTCCTTGTGGCTGACTGCAGATTTTGTAAAATTAGTTAAATTAGTATAGAGTGTATTGCATAATAATTTCATTAGGCACTCGCTTGGCTCAATTGTGCACTAATAGTGATGCCTGAGCTCAAGGATTAAGTATGAACTTCTCAGTGTAGAAACAATTAGCTCACTGATTGTGTGATCGCTCAATATGCACTTTATAGAAAGTGACACCAGGGCTCTAAACATGGGCAGGAGGCAGAGCATGAATGTCTTTTTCTCTGGCTAATGTAATTTGTTTAAAGATGGCTAATTATGTGCCCTTTATGAATCATCTACATAAATTTTGGGTTTGTTAGTTTTAGTGAAAGGAGACTTGCAAGTAACATTATAAAATGTATTATTCACAGCAAAGTCCAGGAATGAGTATATGGCAAATGTCTAATAATGATGGCTTATTATTGTTTCTTTGTTGTCTCCCATTGTATGGAAACTGTAAAAGAGCAGCCCAGCCAGTGACAATATTTCAACATGTATTTTAAGACTACGATAGGGTAAATATAACAAACATTGTTTTTCTCTTTATTATTTTTGTTAATTATTTTAAACATTTGGAGAGTTTTCTCTAGTATCATTCAATGAAGAACCTAAGTAAAGTTTAGTGCAAATCTTAGTAGAACGGTCCATTAAGTACAGAAATATGATGTGGCTTTTGTTTTATGCCTATCTATCTATAGATGTATGAAATATAATATGTATTTTATATGATACATATGTATATGCGTACATATAAACATATACAAACACACAGGTATTATATTATTTTATTTTCAAAAATATTATTACCAATTTTGATTGTAAGCACTAGTTTAAGAGAAAATATATTACTTTTTAAACGTGTTTTGTTTGTGTTTTTTTTTTAGATTCTGTCATTTTATTCACATAGTACCTAAGAAGCTATCTTTTCATACCTGAGCAGTAACCGACAGTGCATGTATCTGAGACATTTGCAGCTTTAATAGATGGCTTATCCTTCTCTTTAATTACAGAGAATAAGCACCAAATAAAAACTACATTTTTCCTAACAGAAAATATACAAAACCTAATAATATATATTCATATTTCCTAGAACTATAAAATATAATCACTATAAAAATTCTGTATTTAAATTTTGCATTTACTTCTCCCCTCACTGATCCTATATACTACCAACTTAGTAACTAAGCAGAGCACAGGAATCCCACATTTGTGTTTGGAGATGCTCTCTCTATTTGGTAGGATTTTCCAATAATGCCAATGTTAACACTTCCTGTGGAACCCACTCAGACAAAGCAATTCACAATGATCCCCTCTTCTTTTCTTATTCGAAGGATTTTCACTTGTTAATTGACCCTAACAATAATAAATGACAATGCTTCTCTTTTGGGCAAATAATATTTTTGTCCAAACTTAAGGAAATATAATAAATCATGAAAATCATTTAATTTTCATTTTGGTTTATTACTGTTGCATTTTTCCAAGTTTGTAAATATTGCATACTGCTAAAAGAAAAATTAAACAGAATAAACATTAAAAAATGTAATATGCAGTTTAATTATTATTGCCTGCCAATGTAAATAAAACCTGGAATTTTTAAAATTTTCATTTACTTTTTTCTAATTAAAAATGTTTTTGACAATTATATGTTTACAAAGTGATCCCCTCATTAATTCAAATACCCACCTAGCACCATTCATAGCTATTACAGTGTTATCAACTACATTCCCTATGCTGAAGTTTAAAGCCTCGCGACTATTTTTTAACTACCAATTTGTACTTCTTAATCCCTTCACCTTTTACATCCAGCCCCGGAACTCCTCTTCCTCTGGCAACCATAAATTTGTCCTCTGTATGTATATGTCTGCTTCTATTCTGTTTGTTTCTTTATTTTGTGCTTTGATTCCACATGTAAGTGACATCATGGTATTTGTTTTTATCTGTCTGACTTATTCCACTTAGCATAATACCCTTTTGCTTCATCATTGTTACAAATGGTAAAATATTATTTTTTATAGTCGAGCAATATTATAATGTATATGTGTATCAACTTTTTTCCCCGCTGGTCTTTTGATGGTTATAATTTTTAGTTTGCAAATGTTTCCATATAGATCAGATGACTATGGAGAGAAGTAATTGACAGGAATAATCTTATAAAATTACTTACATTAAGAAGAATAGTTTTATAAGTAACCAACTATCTTATCTAATAAAAGGGTAATATGCAAATTGACCATCACTCCAACACACAAGATGGCCGCCCCATGTGGTCAAAGAAGGCTGCCCCCATGTGGACAAAAGATGGCCACCACAAGATGGCCATCAGGGGAGGGCAGTTGTGGGCGATCAGGCCAGCAGGGGAGGACAGTTGGGGGGGACCAGGCCTGCAGGGGAGGGCAGTTAGGGGTGACCAAGATGGCAAGGCAGGGCAGTTAGGGGTGACCAGGCTGGCTGGGGCAATCGGGTTGGCAGGGGAGCAGTTAGGCATCAATCAGGCTGGCAGGGGAGTGGTTAGGGGGCAATCAGGCAGGCAGGCAGGTGAGCAGTTGGGAGCCAGCAGTCCTGGATTGTGAGAGGGATGCCCAACTGCTCATTTAGGCCTGATCCTACCAGGACAGTCAGGCATCCCTCGAGGGGTCCCAGATTGGAGACGGTGCAGGCTGGGCTGAAGGACACCCCCCACCCGTGCATGAATTTCGTGCACCAGGCCTCTAGTCTATAATAATAAAAGTGTGACATGCTAATTAGACCTTCTGAACGAAGCCTGGGCTGCAAGGGAAGCCCGGGTCCCGGGTTTCAGAGGGAAGCCGGTGCTGGCAGCCAGTGGAAGGAAACCTACTCTTGCATGAATTTTGTGCATCGGACCTCTAGTACTATATAATAAAAGGCTAATATGCAAATTCATCGAACATTGGAATGACCGGTCACTATGACATGCACTGACCACCAGGGGACAGACGCTCAATGCAGGACCTGCCCCTTGGTGGTCAGTGTGCTCCCACAGAGGGAGTGCTGCTCAGCCAGAAGGCGGGCTCATGGCTGGCAAGCACAGCAGCAGTGGTGGGAGCCTCTCCTGCCTCTGCAGTAGCGCTAAGGAACCCTTGGGGGATGTCCACCTGCCAGCTTAGGCCTGTTCCCACTGGCAGGCAGACGGACATCCCCCAAGGGGTCCTGGACTGCAAGAGGGTGCAGGCTGGGCTGAGCCTCCCCACACTGCCCCAGTGCATGAATGTTGTGCACTGGGCCTCTAGTCTAATTATAAAAATATTGAAAATAAAAATTCAGCTTTACTTCTAATTGTGATTGTCTGAACTTGAGCATGAGCATAATTGGCTATTATATTTTCTTCAAATACAATTTAAATTTATCAATGCATTATAAATTTTATCATCTTTTAATTTTACTCAGAAAGAACATAACCCAGAAAGAAACTACAATCTCTGTCCCTTAATTATTTCTACTAATTCAAATTAGATAAAAATTAATATAGGTGATGTGCTTGATCCTGTGAGCTAGAAAGATCCTAAAATCTAAGTGATTAGAGAAGTGATAAGAAAAATAGAAATGTAAGTGCCAAAAAGAAGAGAATTTTTGGCACAATATAGTATTTTATTGCTTTATAATTGGCAATTACAATTAATAATTGCTTAAGTGGTCAGAGTAATGAGTAAACACTATATGCAATATTTTCACTTGAGGATTTTCAAAATGATAAGACTAAATGGTTTTTAAGTAGAATAATGGTCATTTCAGAATGTGGAAATGTGTGCTGGGGAAACAGGGTGTAGACAGGAGACAGAAGCTAAGACATTATAAAAGAACAGAGAATTCTACAGCAAAAGTAAGTGTAAAGCCTATGCACATTCAATCCTATAAACAATCCCTTAAGGGGAGAAAGAAAATGAAATTGAAGTGAAAATTAATATGAATAAGAGTTTAGGAGAGATTAAGGGATTCACCTAAAAACACTGTTAGTAAGTGAACTAATAGGGCCAGAACCATATTTCCGAAGATACGTAGTTAAAGAAAAGACTGGAGGTTAGCTTGCTGCTGGGTTCTGGCTGATCGGGATTGAGCAAGACGGGCCAGACATGTCCTGGAGCCCTACTGTGGTCCCTACCCAGCAGAATTAAAATTGATACCTACTCTAATAGTAATTTCTAAATAACACCATTATAGACTCTTTTATTTAAGCAACAGACAACTCAATCCAAAGTCATGTAAGTTAAAACCATGTAATATAAAAACAGTCCTCAGTAAAACTCCTTTTGTGGTGATCTAACCAATAAGCTCAAAGGGCAACACCAGCAGTCAGTGCCTCTGCTCTCCTCCATGGTGGCTTCATCTTCAGTTTCCATATTCAGCTCCTCCAGACATGCATCCTACTACTTTCAAGTCCACTGAAAGGAATATCATCCCCAGGTTGCTCCAGCAGAAATACATACTAGTACATTTGCTCTAATGTCTTCAATAGGGCCATGTGCCATCTCTAAGTCAAACAACCAGCTAAGGAACATGATACCTGAAAAAAATGCATTGTCTGTCTCCAGCATGGGGGGAAAATTATGTCATTAATCTTTACATCTTTAAGTGCAGAGAAAAGGTTTTTCCAATAACTCTAAAAATAACCATACATTTTTTCTGTGAACAGCACACCTCAAACATTTCCCAGTTGTATGATAAAAAACAACAACAAAATTAATCCATTCCCCTTTCTGCTACTACAGTCAGAACAGATTACCATTAGAAGTTTTATATATTTACAAAATTGTAAACTTTGAAAACTGGGCCATATATATTTATTATAAACTAGAGGCCCGATGCACGAAATTCTGCAAGAGTAGGCCTTCCTTCCCCCAGATGCTGGCACTGACTTCCCTCTGATACCGGCGACTCAGGCTTCCCTCATAGAGGGAGGCCCCGCCCACCCACCACAGCCCACCGGTTGGTGGTCTGGGCCTCCCTCTTTGAGGCGATCATGGAGCCCATGGAGCCCCCCTATTGATCGCCCCACCAGCAAGTGGCCTGGGCCTCCCTCTGCGGGGCGATCATGGGACAATGGCCAGGCTCCCAACCAATCGCATTGCACCCACCTTGGCTGGCGTGGCACCACTGGGTGTCATAGCGTAGTCCCAGATGGTTGTCAGGATGGTCATCCAGATGGTTGCGCTGTTTGGCCGTTCAGTTGATTTGCATATTGTGCTTTTATTATATAGGATACTAACTTAGTCAATCCATTACAAACATGGTGGTAATAGGAAAACAAATGTGCCCTTAAGAATAAATCAAGATATTTAGCTTTAATAGCACATTTATACTGATAGACCAATGTAGGTAGGTTTTGTGTTGTTGTTTTTTTGAATTGTGGTAAAAACACTTAGCATGAAATATTGCCATTAGATTTACTCTTTTAACACATATTTAAGTGTACAATGAAGTATTGTTTATTATGTGCTCTATGTTGTATAGCGGATATTGGAACTTAATGCATCTTGCAGAACTGAAACTTTATACCCATTGAACAACTCCTCATTTCCCCCTCCCCCCAACTCTTGGCAATTTACCATTCTATGCCCTGCTTCAATGAGTTTGACTGTTTTAGTTATCTCATACAAGTGGGGTGGCAGCATTTATCCTTCTGTGAGGGGCTTATCTCACTTGGCACAGAGACGTCCAGATTCATTCATGTTGTTATACATTGCTGGATTGCAGGATTCCCTTCTCTAAGGTGGACTAATGTTCCATTACATATATTTATATACTTATATTTTGTAATATATTATATTTATAATATATAAAATATACAAGTATATTATATATTTCAAATAAGTTCAATTAAGTTTTACTAATTGATTAATAATTACAACTTACCTAGGTAGTAACCACTATGACAAGTGCTGTTTCCTCAATCCTTAGTTTGCCTGACTTGTAGAAAGTAGCAAATTTATCTGCTTAGATATTTTCATTAATTACCCCACATTGCTTTTAGCACAGTAGATTTTCTGAAGCGGCATAGAAAAAATCTGGCTCTTCAGCCTTTGCCCTTAAGAACAAAGTAACTGTTAAACATAAATATATAGTTTCATAATTATATAACTGCATTCCTTTTTTGTCACAAAGCCATGAGATAATGGGCATAATGAGGTGAACAATCTGTTCACTAAAACTTGCAGCATGCAGAATTAAAATAGATAATGAGATTATTATAAATGGAAGTATTTTATTTTTCTGAAAAATAATGATAATTTAATAATCCAATACAGTGGAATGACATATTGGTATATTTCCTTAACAGAATGGTTTCCTATCATCACATTGAAATGCCAGTATTAAATCATCCAACTTTCACTTGAAAGTGCTTTACAATTTTCAAGTACACTTTCATATATAATTCCCTTCATTCTTTAAAATAACTCTTTAAGGAGGAAAATAACTGTATTCCTTTATTTTTTAATTACGTATTATTTATTATTTTCTTATCTATATATATAAAGAGGTAATATGCTAATTGGTCCTAATGGTGTCACAGTCATGACTGCTAAGGAGGAGGCTGCCTGTGCATGCGTGGCAGGGCGTTGCTCCCAGAGATGGGGTGGAAGTGAGGAGGTGCCCAGAGGAGGCCCGTAGTGCCCCCCTCACCAGTCCTTTGCCACCCACAGCTTGCACTCAGAGCGCCCCGCCACTCACCTGCCTGGGGAAGGAGCACAGCACAACAGGTGAGAGGTTTCCATGCGCTCCTCTGGCGCCATGATGGGTGGAGCCGCCGCGTTGCTCTGGAGATGGGGTGGAAGCGGGGAGGCGCCCAGAGAAGGCGGGACCAGCCTAAGGCAACTCGAGGGACTGAGGGCAGGGCTTGAAGCAGCCAGAGAAGGACAGAGGGTTTGGGGGACTGGAGTTCTGCATGGAGAGGTTCAGGTGTCAAGGCAGGGTGGCAGGTGGGTGGACAGGCCACACAATTTGTATGCTGGGCTTCTAGTATAGTATATAAATGAAGAAAAAATAGTTTAAAGTGTATTTATAGCATGGCTACATCAACTTAATATGTAGAAGACCTGATCTTGAATCCCTGTCACTTAACTCTCTGTCTAAAGTTCTTGCCACTAAATTACATGGAACTCATCCTATATAATAAAAGCCTAATAAGCTAAGTGTCTGGTTGTCCAGTTGTCTGTTCAAACAATCAAAGTGTAATATGCTAATGATATTCTAAGGCCTCTCAACTGCTTGCTATGATGTACACTGACCACCAGGGGGCAGACAGTCGACTTGTCGACCAGTCACTATAATGTGCATTGACCACCAGGGGCAGATGCTCTGACTGGTAGGTTAGCTTGCTGCTGGGGTCTGGCCAATCAGGACTGAGCAAGATGGGCCAGACACATCCTGGAGTCCTCCCGCGGTCCCTACCCAACTGGCCAACCTCTCGTGTCCCTCCTTGGCCCCGATTGTGCACCAGTGGGGTCCCTTGGCTGGCCTGTGCCCTCTCACAATCTGGGACCCACCGGGGGATGTCAGAGAGCCAGTTTTGGCCTGATCCCGCAGGCCAGGCCGAGGGACCCCATTGGTGCATGAATTCATGCACTGGGCCTGTAGTATGTTATGAAATCCAAAATCAAGTCAGCAAGTATCATAACAATTGGTATTGTATTTAGATGACACCAATCATCTGGATAAAAATGAGCATATTTTACTTTGAATCTAAACATTTACAGGTGTCTGATATTTAAAAGCATATGGCTCCATGTCAGGCCAATCCTATAGAAAAGAAAGCCAGACCTTCAGAATAATAAAGACAGTCCACATAATTAGACCCCAAATGCCATTTGCCTGAATATAGTTAGCAGTAAGTCGAACATGACACATAATTATCTTTGTTTCAAAAGACCACACTTCCAAATAGAACTCACTAATGATTTAGTCTATCTTCTGGAAAATCCATATTTTTTCTAATGATCCTTAGCGCTATTGACTATTTGTACTGATTTTGCAATTCTAATAACTTTCATGGCAGCAGCAAGGTGTTCAGGAGATTGGGTCAAGTTTCAGGCACAATGAATGTTCAGATCATGTCAAACAGTCCTGCTCCTACTCTATGCTTCAGCAGAGGAGGAATCACATGGCACACCTACCTAATTGTTTTTAGAGTAAATCCAATCTCACTCACCTTTTGCTGCTTTTTGAAGATGTTTAGGAGGCTCCTTGTGAGAAATGCATACTTGGTTTGCCTTCTGACTGGGACACCAGAAGTGTCCCCATAGCATATTTTCTTCCTTCTTTTAGTCTCCTGCTTAAGTATCACTTTTCTGAAAAATATATCCTACACCACTTATGCAAAATAACCTATATTTTCTTAAGAAAACCCTTTTCTTGACTTTTATAATTTCTACTGAACATGTATACCTTCTTAAAACCACATCATATATTTATTTGTTGGTTTTATTTCTATCTTTCCCTTATAATATAAGCATGATAAGGCAGCAACTGGACCTCCTTTTTGTTGTTCACTACTGTATCAGCAACACCTAAAAGAGCTGTTTGCATGGGTTAGCTTATTTGAACAGTTGATTTATACCATTTTCACTTTGCCCAAAGAGACTCAATATTTTATTAATGCTACTACACCACTGGGGTTTTTGTTCTATGGTACCAAAGACTGGAATATCCAAATTCACTTGAATGCTCTGTACTGCTCTTGTTTACTCTGCAGACTGGTAGCATTATCTCATCTGGCACCATTCAAATGAATTTAGTTGGCTAAAGTTACTTCAGGAAGCTTGGTGGAAATTGAAAGAATACAAGTTAAATTAAGTTTGTTTCAACAATTTTAGCCAACTAAAAATTTTAGCTAACAATGAAATGCCAGTTTTAAATAATAAGATGTCAGTGATAAAAATAGTTTTTCATTTTTTTCGGATCTTCACTGATGGCAGCAACTGACAGTGTCTTTGTTTTTCATTTAAATATTGTTTTAAATAAAAGTTACCCTTGTGAACTGAGGATACTTGATTACTCATAGCCAACATTTGGAGAGTGCCCACTCTTAGTCTGGACTGGTAGTCATTATGCAATTTGCCTTTATTTTTAATCTTGTTTCCCTCGATGTTCCTGTTTTTTTCTAATATGACTTGAATATAAAACTTTTTCAGTACCCTAGGGCTTTTTTTGTCAGCATTGAATATTTTACATTTGAATAAATCTGATGGAGTTATAATCACTAAGTTAAAATTCTTTGATCTCTGCTATTTTTTTCCTCTCTACTATTCAATGTTTTTAGTTTAGTTTTGTTTTGTTTTTGTTTTAATTTAACCTTTTTATTTCCTTTCACCACCACCATTTGCACTCTAAATCACCAGGAAACATATTTGGTAAAAATATTAACTAAGGCTTGCTGCATTTTTATAGTTCATATTTAAGTATCTATATATATAAAAGGCTAAGTCTCCATCTGTCTGACCAGTAGTTATGACATGTACTGACCACCAGGGGGCAGACACTCAATGCAGGAGCTGCCATGATGTGCATTGGCCATTTAAAAATAAATGGCACCAGGGAACTGGTGAGACAAACCAACACTCAGCTTCCCCCAAGTGGGACACAGGCCCTGCCACTACCTCAGAGCAACACCCCACCAAATCGCAGCCAATGCTGCCAAGACATCATGGTGCAAAATGCAGCCCACAGCCCAGCCCAGCCTGGAAATGGTAGCTGTGGGCGCCGGGTAATGACATCATGTAACAATGCCCAACTTCCTCTCCCTAGAAAGTAGCCTCCTTGGAGTTTCTTTAGCCCAGGAATCCGACTTGCTTTATAGCCAGGTGCAAACATTTTACAGTTTAACCAAATGTTTGTGAAGCGTTTCCCCGTGCCTCATCTCATTTGATCTTCACAGAAGTCCTGGAGTAGGTAGATAGCAGACTCTGTAGAATCCTATTTTCTTATCATTAGCAAGATGTGAATAGCGATATTAAAATATTTCTTCTAATTAATTTCCTTTCAATGTGCATGAATTCGTGCACCAGGACACTAGTTTTTTCATAAAACCTGTTGTTTAGAACATTTATTTATTACAATAAAAATACAAAGAAGCCTCTGATATCTTATTATGTATTTATTTCTGTGGGTGCAAAAGGGGCCACATACTAAACCTGACAAGCTCAGGAAAGACCTGCTTGATAGGCTCTACAACTCAGTAATGAAAAGTAATCAGTTAGGATGGTCTGAACATAACAATTCCTAACTAAAAGTGAGTCATAAGGGCTAGGTCTGTAGCTTCCTTGACAAAGGTATATCTTTACTTCAAGTGAGCCTATTGTCTTTTTGCATCTACAATAACATATCTTTGGAATGTCAGAGTAACCCCTTTTTTCTAGACGCTTCAGGGTATACCCACTGCACCAGAGCAGGAGACCACAGAGCCCCCTCATTATTACCTTGTTCCCCTAATACCAACTCTATGTGCTGTAAGTGTTAATTATTAACTGTCCTATACCCAACGATGTAAAAGAGGCATGTGTCTCTCTTTTAATTTTTATTTAATCTCAGAGATTCCCTCACTTGCTTTCTACCACCTCCATCATTTACCACCAATGGATTTCACGCAACTCCATTATGTCATCTCTTTTGATTCCAATATATAAAATAAGCTGTAAAACTTCTATTTTCTCAATCCACTGTGATTTTTCTTTCTGGCAATAGGTATCACTTTGACTCAAATAAACTCATAAAAATTCTCTACAGGTTTGTACTTTTTGTGTGTGTGTTAATCCTCACCAGAGGATATTTTTCCCTTTATTTTTTAGAGAGTGGAAAGGAGAGAAAGAGACACCGATGTGAGAGAGACATATCAATGCATGCTCTGTGACCAGGGCCAGGGATCTAGCCTCCAATCCAGGTATGTGCCCTTGACTGGAATCAAACCTGGGATTCACTGAGCCAAACCAGCTAAGGCAGTTTATACATTTTTCATGTCAACATTTCTGAGTTGTTTTAGAAGAAGAAACAAAATTATAAAGATGTCAAGTGTATAATTCTATAACACATTATCTTTACTTTGAATTGTATGTTTGATATAATTTTATTAACAAATGTCACTGTCAGGGTTCTTGTGTCTCAGCCTTCAAAGGGTTCTGCAATCTGGAGAAAGGGTCTGACGCGCAGATTCAAGAAGGAGTCCAAAGACGAAAGATAATTTTGAAAGGCATTGGGGGTCAGAGGATCTTCAGCTAAAGGAACTAAAGACTATCTCCTTGTCTAAGGACCCCGTGCTATTTATTTAACACAATTTGTTCTAAGTCAAGGTGGAGATATACACTTCAAAGGGTAAGGTTACAGAAGCAATGTCAGTTTGGGGAATAGCCTACAGCTGTTCAGGTGTTTGGCCAACAGGAGGCAATAAAATGCCCTGAGCTGTCTGGCAGCAAACTATTATCCTATTCAGGTTTGGGAGAAGTGCCGTTTAGCCGTTTCCAACAGCCATTGTTGAGCCCCAAGTCCCATCAACCTTTTGATGGAACTCATGTAATTATGACATGCTAGAATTGGTTCCCAGCATGTCACCTCAATAAATTTAATTTAAAAAAGAAAAGCCTTTTTTATAAACTGACAAAGTAGCACATACTTGGCAGTGAATTATAATAATAAATTGATTAAATGAAAACCTTTTTAAAATGAATAGTTATGAGGAGACAGAGGGAAGCTAGGTAGATAGGGGCAGGACCATAGGAAGGGAAACTTAAACCCAAGAACCCAACTCCGCGGAGTTACTAAGATACCCCAACTGGATGGGGAAGGAAGGGTGCAAGGGAGAGGCATAAACTTTAAAATGTATGGATATTGCTAAGACAGGCTGCTTGCAGATAATCAATCACAAGATAATAAGGTGTAAAAACCAATCCCAAGGATGTTGCTAAGCCAAAATTCTTTGAAAGGACCAATGAAGAACTAACAAGCATATATATAAAAAAGTGAATGTCCCCCTCCTCCCCAGCTGCACTGGGTGCTCCTATGGTAGGAGATGGGCTGCACTGCACCCATGTGGCTTATGGTCATGTGGGGCTCTGCACATGGACCAATAGACTTTAATTCATATGGATGCTCTCCATAAACTTCAGTTCTGCTAACAGTTTTGTCCACGACTTCATTCTTCGATTTCGCAAGACAACGAACAAACTTGGACTCAACATCCCACATTTTGGTTTCATTTATGGGGTAGTGGGGGAGGCTAGAAGAGGACAATGGAGGAAAAGGGGACATATATAATACTTTCAACAATAAAGATTTAAACAGAATAAAAAAGAAAATGAATAGTTAAATCACTTCATTGTACTTGTACTGGGCTATTTATAGAGTAACCTTCAATAATTAAAATTGCTGATATCTACAAAAAATTTGGGATTAAATTATTTTAATATTTTGATTTACCAATTTATTTGATTAAACTAAATGTTTAGCCAATGCATATCATTGTTTTTTTTTTTTATTTTGTTGACAGTGTTAATAAATTGAAAAGTTATTTATATTAGTCTGTAAATAATTTATTTATTTACTAGAGAATATTTTCTATATCAAGAGCTTCCAAAAAGAACTAAATTGTGAAAAAATATTACCATCATTTGATATTATATTTGTAGGAGAGGCCTGTTGCACAGATTTGTGCACTTGTGTGGGTCTCTTGGCACGGCCTGCAGTGATCTGGGGAGGAGCTACCCCCGCTCATCCCCGTCCCGTTCATCCTTCAGCTGAGCAGTGCTCCGGCTGTGGGAGTGCACTGACCACCAGGGGGCAGCTCCTGTATTGAGTGTTTGTCCTCTGGTGGTCAGTGTGCATCATAGCAACTGGTCAAATGGTCGTTAGGTTGTTCAGTTGCTTAGGCTTTTATATATATAGATGTTAAAAAGCAATAGAAATAATATGTTATTAGAATTGGCATTTTCATCAAAATGTTTAAAGTTCTTAATCAAATATGTAGCTCATTTGAAACTTGGGAAAGACTTTTGATATTTAGCTGAGAACCCAAATGTTTACATATATTTAGAGGGTGTTGTTGGAGCTAAAAGAAGTTAAATATGAGAAAAAGCTACTGATCGTTTACATTTTTAAAATTGTACCAGTAACTTTTTCTACCAGTAACTTTTTATTAACAAATAAAAATATAGCACTTAATTTATTTTCAAACTCCAGACTTTACTTTATGTTACTTAAGCTTAACTTTTAATGTAATATTTGTATAAGCTTTAGACTTGTAATAGCATAAAGCTCATTTGCATGGCACTTTGCAGCACAAAAATGTCATTTATATTCCAGTAAAAAACAGATGTTTACATACAGATTTTAGAATTGTAATGTGATGTGATTATAACCAAATAATGTTTTAAGGAACCAAAATCAAATTCAAAACATTACTTGCAAACAGAATTACTTTAGTAATGTTAATGACTTTTTACCTAATAAGCCAAAATATAATGTTACTGCTTAATATGTGTGCAGTTCTACAGAAAAATACAGTCGCTTGAGCAAAAATGCTCTTTTTCAACCCTGGGAATGTGCCCTGACCTAGAATCAAACCATGACCTCTCGGTTCATAGGTCGATGCTCAAACACTGAGCCACGTTGGCCGGGCAAAAAATGCTCTTAACTTAGGGCTGATACTTCTAAAATCAGAAAGCAGTAGGCTTAGACTGACAAATCTAAAATCGAATGTCTTATTCTGCAATAGTTTCCTGAAGTTGTTGGTTAGTCCTGAAGTTCAGCACCTTTCATTCACTTAACCTACATGAATATTTCATTCTGTCCTTTTTATGTTTCTGGGGACAAATACTGTCATTTGATCATCTCAAATTGATCCAAATAAAATGGGACTATATTAGACATGGGGCCAATATTGCATTAATTATATAGTGCTTATAGCAAGCCTAGTATATTTTTAGGAATTTCACATATATTAATTCAATCCACCTTTACAATGACCTTCTGGAGAGTTAAGTAATCTACACAAGGTCATATTGCTTGGGAATGACAAGGCTGGATAGTAAGCCAGTCAGTCTGTCTCCAAGAACCTTTCTTTGGTTCAACCACTGCTCTATGTGTCTCATGGGCTTTCTTCACTGCTTTGGCTTAAGTGTTAAAGACATACAAAGAATAAAGTAGATATAAACTAACTACACCCTTCCCATCATATTCATATTATGTGTTCTTTTTGTTAGAGGATGTTTCATATGGAAGTCAAATTCATCATCTTGAGCAAAATAACTTGGTATCTCAGCAACGAGTGTGCATGTCAGAGGTTCTCTGTATGGGGAAGTTCTATGTACTTCTGTTAAAGATTGTTATGAATATTTTGAAGCACTCTACTTATATCTTATATTATTAACTACAGAATTAAATTACTGCAGATATCCTTCTCCTAGAAGAAAATTAGAAAGTACAAACTACTATTCTATGTTTGTCTCATAGCATCTTAGGAATATTCTAAAAATGAAACTCACATCACCGTTGAAACTTTTACCTGTGATTTTGAGTTTGTTACATAACATCCTATATAATGAAAGCCTAATATGCTAAGTGTCTGGTCATGTGGTTGTCCATTCAACCAATCAAAGCATAATATGTAAATGATAGGCTAAGGCTCCTCAACCGTTCGCTATGATGTGCACTGACCACCAGGGGACAGACACTCCAACTGGTAGGTTAGCTTGCTACTGGGGTCCAGCCAATCGGGACTGAGCGAGATGGGCTGGACATGCCCTGGAGCCCTCCTGCGGTCCCTCACTGGCTGGCCAACCTCCTGCATCTCTCTTCGGCCCTGATCATGCACCAGTGGGGTCCCTCGGCCTGGCCAGAGCCCTCTCACAATCCAGGACCCCTTGGGGAATGTCAGAGAGCAGGTTTCAGGATGATCCTGCTCAACGCAGGAGCTGCCCTCTGGTGGTCAGTGTGCTCCCACAGCGGTAGTGCCGCTCAGCCAGAAGCCAGGCTCACAGCTAGTGAATGCAGCAGTGGTGACGGGAGCCGCTCCTGCCTCTGTGGCAGTGCTAACGATGTCAGTTGGACATCCCCTGAGGTCTCCCAGACTACGAGAGGGTGCAGGATAGACTGAGCCCCCCCCCCCCCCGCCGCCTCTGCGTGCATGAATTTCATGCACTGGGCCTCTAGTTATATACATTTAACTCTAAGAAAATATTTGTGTTTCATAATTGTTACTCATTGGTTTGCAATCTAGGATTGTACTCCTCATATCTCCAAAAACAAAATGCTTATTTCATTGCACATTAAAATATTGATAATTTAATAGGTGTAATATTAATATTTTAATTAATACAAGATATCTACTCAATATTAGGGTTCAGCTTCCATACTCTTAAAATCCTACAGGCGATTCTAATGTACAGATGGAGCAGAGAACCATTACTACTCCTGAAGGTGTTAAACAAAAATCTTTGACCCTACAAGTTGTCCTGAAAGAAGGGTTTATCTAGCCATGTGCTAGCTAGGGAAAGGACCAGCCCTGGGACATGTAGTCTAAACCACCAGTAGTAGGGCTTTATGGAGAAGACAAATATATCAGCTGTCCTATGATTGATGGGGCTCTGCTATACAATGAATAAAGATTTTTTTTTTTAAAAGAAATTACATTGGCTATAGATAAGGGGTGGGGTGGGGATTTGAGCGGGTGAAGTAGGAAAGGTTCTGGCTTAGGTGAATAGTCACTAAGAAGAAATACTTGTTACTTCAAGGTTGGTTGTGGGCAACAGCCCAGAAGGTTCAGGCATAAACCAGATGTAATGGCATCTGGTATTTGGTTATTTTTTTTAGATAATTGCTGAAATAGCTGCCTGAAAGTTGATTCCGTTTCAACATACATTCAGCAAGGTGGGAAGTCTTTTGTTGGTTTCAGCCTGCAGCTCTGTGAACTGCTTAACCCTTCTTGTCTCTTCACCCTCTGGCCTACTGGAATGTAATGTAGGACACCTCAGAAATTCTTTTTGTCAAAGGCTAATAACTGGTACAGTTCTGCTGGATTAAGTTTCAATCTTCTATTTACAGGGCTGTCACTATTGAAAAATATATGATTTGTATGGCCCTCAGTGTGCATTGCTTACAGCAGTGGTTCTCAACCTTCCTAATGCCGCAGCCCTTTAATACAGTTCCTCATGTTGTGGTGACCCCCAACCATAAAATTATTTTCGTTACTACATATAACTGTAATTTTGCTACTGTTATGAATCGTAATGTAAATATCTGATATGCAGGATGTATTTTCATTGTTACAAATTGAACATAATTAAAGCATAGTGATTAATCACAAAACAATATGTAATTATATATTGTGAAATATTTATTTATATATTGTGAAATATTTATTTCTAATTACAAATAAATGAAAATTTGTCTTGAAGCATGGTGTAGCATGGGTAACAGTCTTAATATAACAACAGTAAACTACATTGCTACATTTTGCGACAGTATGAGTAAAAAGCCAACGTCAGTGCGAAGGCTGAGATTGCTTCTTTCTCACCAGATCAGAAATTCTCGGGGCAGTCTTTGCAAGAGCACAACAAAGATCATCTTCCACAACAAGTCTACTTCTGTATTTAGACTTGATAACCAACAAGCTGGAAAACCCTGTTTCACAAAGGTATGTTGTTGGAAATGGAAGAAGAAGGCACAACACAGTCTCAGACAACAGGATATGACTGCAAACACTAGATCCAGAATTTTGTAACTGGCATTGTAGAGAAATCAGTTCTCGCTGCATCGTTGTTAATAAGTTCAATGAACTCCTCTTCTGCTGTCTCAGGAATATCTTCAACTTTGACTGTGAATGGGCTTCTGGCAAGTGCAAATGGGGTGTCAGGTAGATTTGGAAAGTACGATGAAATTTCATCTGCAAGCATGTGCAAGTGTTCTTTCACAGAAATTATCATCGTAATCCTTTTGTCTGGTTCAATGTCATGTTCCTCAAAGAAAGCAGATAAGGTAGGCAACATGTAAATTTTATTTTCATCCATTTTTTTTTTTTTTTTTTTTTGCCAAAGCTGAAGTTTCATTTGCAATGATCGGATCTTTTCAGACAAATTGAAGCATGTTGCATTTGGTCCTTGCAGTGATAAATTTAACTCACTCAAGATGGCAAAGATGTCAACCAAGTAAGCTATTTTCTGCAGTTCACTTTTATCGCTGAAAAATGCTTCGAACTGCGGTCTTGCTTTCTGATTAAAAAACGTTTT
The DNA here is from genome assembly GCF_963455305.1 of Plecotus auritus. Lineage (NCBI taxonomy): Eukaryota > Metazoa > Chordata > Mammalia > Chiroptera > Vespertilionidae > Plecotus > Plecotus auritus. The sequence continues at coordinate 207,155,029 of NC_137770.1, read as the reverse complement.
GAGTTCATCACAAAGCTCAAAAACACGTTTTAAAACTTTTCCTCTCGACAACCATCTCACTTCAGTGTGAAATAGCAGAGCATTGTTCAGCGCATCCAACTCGTTGCACAGTTGCGAAAACAGTCGACTGTTTAAAGTGCTCGCCTTTACAAAATTGACAGAACTTATGACGCTTTTCATTACTTCTTATATCTCTTGTGGCAGCGTCTTCATTGCTAATATTTGTCAATGAATCATACAATGAATTCCGATGACTTTTGGTGACTCTTTCAGTACCAAACGTTGAAATCCAGATCGACATCCTAGCATAGCTGGAGCACCATCTGTGCAAACACCACAAACCTTTTCCCAAGAGATCTTATGCTCTTTCAGAAATGAACCAACTGTGTCAAATACATGATGTGCAATAGTTGTCATTTCAAGAGGTATGCAAAAAAGAAACTCATCTTTAAAGTCACCATCATTAATATACCTCACGTAAACCAGTAACTGTGAACAGTTTGCAACGTCTGTAGATACATCAAGCTGGATACTAAATATTGGAAGTGGAGCAGATTTAATTTCCTAGATTACCTGATCAAGAATATCAGCAGCCATGTCATCTATTCTTCTGCAGACAGTGTCATTAGATAAGGAAATTACACTCAATTTCGTAACAAATTCGTCTCTGATCATAACTCGAACAATGTCTTTGGCCGCTGGCAACAGTAAATCCTCAGCAATGGTGTGAGGTTTCATAGCTCTGGCGATTCTGAGTGCCACCAAATATGAAGCTTCAACGGCTGCTAAGTTTTGTTTGTGGTACTTGCCACCAGTATCAGGTCTGGCTTTCTTGAGTCCATCAGCTTTGCTTCTAAAATAGTTGGTGCCCTTGCCAGCAAGGATGTTTGCTATCAAAATGGTGTTTTAGTTTGTTCGGCTTCATAGATTCAGCTGATAGAACTTCACAACAAATAACACATTGCGGTTTCTCAATTCCTGCTGTAATTATTGAGGTAAAACCATACTGTAAAAAATCCTCACTATATTTTCTTTTCTTAACGTTCTTCTCTACATGATCCATTGTCATGGGATGGTTTGCTAATGAAAATAATATATAACAACAGCTTTAATAATACAAAAGATGATACATGGCATAGTTCAGTCAATACAGTTCATTAAAGTTTCCTATGATTTACCATTCTCTGTGTTGTTTTTTTTACATTCCTGTTACTATCACAAGGGGGCAGTATTCACATCAACCACAGCTGAATATAAAAAGACTGATCAGCATCCAGATTAAGTTCCCATGGGTACAGATTTTTTTTTTTTGCAGTAGTTGATGATTTTACATTTACCCAGTAATTATAATTCATGAAGTGTCGTTTTACCTCCAATACTGCTGCTTTCAACACAGTAGCTGCTTTTAACAGAGTAGCTGCTTTCAACACAGCAGCTGCTTTCTACACAGTAGCTGCTCTCTACACATGTGTGACTGGTCCACATAAGTACATTATGGCGCCAACCCTGTCACATACACCTGTATTTGTATGGGGTGTATGTGATGGGGTTGGCACAATGATGTCATCACGCCGGGTACTCGTATGTGGGCGTATCTGCATGTGGGCGGACCCACCTGGAGAAGGATAGAGGAGCGCTGTCTTGGTTCCTAAGACCATGGGAAATATGTGTTTTCTGATGGTCTTAGGCGACCCCTGTGAAAGGGTCATTCGACCCCCAAAGGGGTTGTGACCCATAGGTTGAGAACGCTGGCTTACAGGATCCTTCATATCTTTATATTTTTATTTATTTTTCTTAATTTTGCAGCTCTCATTAATTCTTGTCATTGGTATTTTTAGAATACATTATACTGCCACCAAACCTGGCTCCACTCCATTTTTGTATTTTTTTTTCCTTTTCTGAATGTTGCAGTCCAAATTATCCTATATAATAAAAGCCAAGCGACTGAAACGGTGGAACAAGCAGAACGACTGGTAAGACTAGAACAACTGCAGCCCCTTGCCCCTGCCATCCCCACCACCCAGTGCCCCCCCCACTCTGATCAGGGGCAGGAATGGTCAGCAAACTGCCCACAGACCCTCACCCCAGCTGGCCAAGCCCCCCAGTGGGGACCCCCACCCCGATTGGGGGCCCCCATCAGGACAGGCTGGCTGGCCCCCACTCGCGCACTGGGCCTCTATCCTATATAATAAAAAGCTACTATGCAAATCAACCGAACAGTGGTACAACTGGTCGTTATGACACACACTGACCACCGGGGGCCAGATGCTCAATGCCGGAGCTGCCCCCTGGTGGTAAGTGCCCTCCCACAGGGGGAGTGCTGCCAGCCAGAAGCTGGCTCATGGCTAGTAAGCACAGCAGCAGTGGAGAGAGCCTCTCCTGCCTCCAAGGCAGCACTAAGGATGTCCGACTGTCAGCTTAGGCTCGCTCCCCATGGGAAGTGGGCCTAAGCCATCAGTTGACATCCCCCGAGGGCTCCTGGACTGCAAGAAGGTGCAGGCCTGGCTGAGAGTCGCCCCCCCCGCCATGTGCACAAATTTCGTGCACTGGGCCTCTAGTATTTTAATAACAAAGTAAAAATGTATATATGGATAGAGGTAAAATGCAGAAATTAAACTGGAACCCATTGTTTCCCTCTGGACAGGATGCAAAGGTGATTTCCCAGGTCCTTGTCCATGTGGATTCGAAGAATGAAGCCACGGACAAAACCTGGTATAGGAAAAGGTGAAAATTTATTGGGAAACAAACACAGACTCCCAAGTGGGGAGGGGGAGAAACCCACTAAGTCCCTCTTTCCTAAGGTTTCCTAAGGTTGCAGTTCTTGGTGTCCTGATATCCCCTCTGATTGGTCACTACAGCAGCTTCAGAGCTCAAACCCCCCATGGGGTCCCCCTTCTTTTCTTCCTTTTGTTTTTCTACTCCCTGTGGCTTTCCCCTTTAGTCTGTGAATGAGTGTCTTCCTCTCCCCTTATTCTGTGAATGTATGCCTTTTGGCAGCTCCCAGCCACCCAGGTTTGCAGCCCTGCAGTTTTCCCCCATGGGCCCCCTAATTCCTAAAACTCCTTAAACATGCCTATTTTAGCCCTAAAAACTCCTTTCAGAGGGAATATAATTTTAGCATAATGCAAAACAGCAACAGCAGCCACCTGCAATAAATATTGAGAGACAGATTTCTTTTATGTATATACTGTATGCTTTGCTTTTTCTTAATGAAATTCTTGATACTAAGAGAAGGTCTAAGAATATTCTGAACTATTCAGAATCTCCTTCATCTCTTTGAGTTGCATTGCACTGATGGAACATTATACCAATCTAAGAATGGATGTATTTTTCCACATTTCACTGAATACTTAATATTTCAACAGATATTATGAATCAACACATGTAAAACACTTTGTATTATATTTTGAAATTCATACTTTAAATTTCTTTTTTAAAATCTTTATTATTGAGGGTATTACGGATGTCTCCCCATTACCCCCCCCCCCGACCCGGTTCCTACCCCGCTCTAGACCTATAACACCCTATTGTCTGTGTTCATGGGCAAAGCATATATGCATATAAATGCCATCTGAGATTAATCAGTCTGTTCCATGCTCCATATCTCTGTTTCTATTTTATTTACCCACTTATTTTGCTCATTAGATTCCACATATGAATCTGAGTCTAAAGGCAGTTCCATTTTTAATTTTTTGAGGAAACTTCACACTGTTTTCCATGGTGGCTGTACCAGTCTGTATTCACACCAGCAGTGTACTAGGGTTCCTTGCCAGCACTTGTTTGTTGATTTATTGATGGTAGCCATTCTGGCAGGTGTGAGGTGGTACCTCAATGCCATTTTAATTTGCATCTCTCTGATGATTACTTATGTTAAAAAGCTTCTGCACAACAAAAGAAACCAGCATCAAAATAAAAAAGGAACCCACTGTATGGGAGAACATATATGTGAAGGATAGATCTGATAAGGGGTTAATTTCCAAAATATATAAACTACCCATACAATTCAACAAAAGGAAGACAAACAATCCAATTAAAAATGGATAGAGGACCTGAATAGATATGTATTCTAGAGGACACACAAATGGCTAAGGCACATATTAATTTATATTTATAATTAACATTTTATAAGGTGAATAGAATAAGGTGAAAATAAAATATAATTTTTTTATATTCCATTGTTTATAGCTGGCTAACATTAGAATTATTTAGTGCATAGATGGGTAGAAAAGAGAACTAGACATTTGTGAGATTTATCTTTTAAAGTATTTAGGTGACATAAAATTTAAAAGGAATTAAATATGAAAAACATATTTACATAACAAAATAGTCAGCATTTAAACTTTACTGCTTTTTCTCCAAAGATGAGTGTTTGAATATATTTGAAGTCTCTAAATCAGAAACTCCAAATGCAATTTGGTGAATTCTAATTAAATTGAACTTTAATGATCATAGTGTAATATAAGTGCTATGACTGATGTAAAATCCAATGATTTAGGCCAAGACCAAACAGTAGGAAATAAGAAATGTATAGTGAATAAATTATAAAACAAATTATTGAATTGATGGTGCCCAGGAAGATAAAATAAACCCGTGTTGATAATGTATTAATGATTCATTTACTATATTAATTACTCAGTGTGAAGTTCAGTTTCCAGTGGTGCTCATTATTCTAATAGAATGAGAATATTTTTGTAGAAGTACTATGCTTGGAGCAGTAAGCTTACATTTTGTAAATTTCTGAGGGAAAATAAACAAAATACTTTTTGATTGATTGTGATTAATTTGGGTTCTTCCTATGAAATAAATTGCAGAACTCACCACTACTAAGACAATCTATATTGCATGGGAAAGGGATAAAACTGAAAGGAGAAAAAGTACAGTTATAAATATAGTGATAAAAAAACAATACTAGAAGAATATGATACAGCTCTTCTAGTTTTGGTCTCTGGATTTGATCATAAGAAAACACTTGGTTGTATAACTTCTTTCCTCCCCTCCCATCCCATGCTTCTTTGATACCAACTTGAACTTCAGTCGTGGTGGCAAAAAAAGACAAATACTTTGCCAGAATAAGCATCTACCCCAAAGAGGAAAAATTGCTGTACCCTCAGTAATGCGAGGTGTCAGGTACTCTATTAAAAGATTGGATAAGGACACATATGCAATACCTTAATCAATAAAGAGAGGAAAAAAAGGTTTAAAAACCTTGAAAATGTTTTAAAAATTAAAAGTTAAGGTAGATATTCACAGTGTTTGAGAAAGTGGAATTGGAATAGTACAAGTCATGAAAAATAAATGTGCTTTGGCAAAAAAAAAAAAAAAAAAAAAAGATTGGAATTGTTTATACTTTCTGGGAAGATTTTCTTTGCAACACTAGGTGTCAGATTGACTGTGGTGAAAGAAAGCTTAGATAACCAAGCTCTTGCATAAACTTTTTATTTGACACTAAGGTAACATTTTTCATGAACCCCTTAGCCAAGCCAGAGAAAGCTAGGATAAAACTGACATGTTCTCTACAATGGGTTTCTTTTATTTTTATTTTTCCCTAGTTACATAGATCATCTAGGACCTTTATAAGCTGGTCCTTGGAATGTAATAAACAGCCAACTACTACCAGAGAGCCTTGAGGGTGAATTAGTTTGCTTGCCACTTCTAACCCTACTGCCCAATATGACAGGCCTACCATCTTGCATTGGGTTGCTAAGTACTTCTATCTGGCTTTCCCCTACATTTGGAGCTCCCAATTCAAAGCAGAATTTCCCAAAATATTCCTAGTTTACTGAAGATAGTCAGTACAGAGCATTTCTGGGTTGCTGTTTTCCTTACCAAGGCTGTTTTCCTTTATTTGGTGAAGGGAATATTTTTGGTACCTCTCCAGAAAGGTAATTAAGGAATAATGAATGGCTCACATAGGATATTTTTTCTACCTATAGTAGAGGCCCGATGCATGAAATTTGTGCAAGAGTAAGCCTTCCTGCTCTGGCTGGTGTTGCTCAGTGGATAGAGCATCAGCCTACATACTCAAGGGTCCCAGGTTCGATTCCAGTCAAGGGCGCATGCCAAGGTTTCGGGCTCGATCCCCAGTGTGGGGCATGCAGGAGGCGGCCGATCCATGATTCTCTCTCATCATTGATCTTTCTCTCTCCCTTTTCCTTCCTCTCTGAAATTAATAAAAATATATATTAAAAAAAAAGAGTAGGCCTTCTTTCTCCGGCACCCAGGACCCGGCTTCCCTCGCAGCCCTGGCTTTATCAGGAAGGACGTCCGGTCTAATTAGCATATTATGCTTTTATTATTATAGATATATCTTGGTACTGGATTATTTGTTTATATCATGAATCAGCCAACATTGAGTGTCAGTTGCTTTCTAATAACTGAACAAACCATTGGTTTGATTCCCAGTGATTCCAACTAGTTTCTGGATAAGTACATATATCTACCATAAATTTCTCTGTTATAACTTTATTATTATTTAGTACTTTGTAGAACAGCAATATTATTTTCCCTGATATCTGTTTATAGCTGCAAAAGAAATTTGATTCTTTCAAGCAGTCCTAGAGATTGTATGTTTTTTGAATCTCCTTTGATAACAAGAATAAAAAATTATAAAGTTGAAATTTTATACTTTATGTTTTTCATAGCAGTTCTAAGTAATCAACCAGCTCATTCATTCTTATAAACTTCATAATTATAATCATAATTTACAACAGCAAATTTTCATTCTATGAAATGAATTCCCTAGCCTTCAATATACATTTACCTATACATTGTTATACGGAATCCATTATCTGTGAAAATTTAAAACAGATGAAAATTTAAGAAATGCCTTAGCTGTTGTGAATCCATCCTCTAATGCTAACTTGCATATACATGCTTCTAAAACTAACCATATTTCTACCTTTGTGAAAGATTTGTTTGAAACCAGTCCTGACTACCTTTTTTATTTATCAACATAATTAGTTCCAGGTACTAAAATTCAACCTAGGTATTTAAACAGGAAGGCATTTTCTAAAAGGAGACCGAAGAAACAACAATCAAACTAACAAAGCTCCCAGGCTTTTTGGAAGGGCTCAAAGGACAGGTCCTGGCCAGGTTGTCAGTAGTAATGTCCTGAACTCCACTGAAGATTATCCTGTTAATGACTGAGTTATTTGCACCCGAATTCCTCTGTCTTCACCACGGTGAGGCCAGTGCTACTACCTCCTCTAATCAAGATCTGGGCTTTTGTTTTTACTGCTACTCAAGTGTTTACCTTATCCATATGTCTCGTTGCCTTCTTCTAATTAAATTTCATACTAATTATTAGCATTTGTTAAAATATTTTGCATAGCAATAGATGGTAAGTGCTTATTCTAACTCCCATTAAACAGTAATTAATCAACACTTATATAATTATACACTTGAACAAGTATTATACAATATTTGTTTCCATTTACAAGTTAAATAAACATAACAACATTTTTCTATATCCAGGAAAGGAAACAGAAGTTTGACCTGTTTACCCTAACATAGTTGACAAGCTTTACTAAATGTGGGCTCTAGAGGCATGGCATGGCATGTAAAAGCATAGCATGGAGAAATTCCTATGAAACCTGAGATAAATGATTGAGACTATGTGTGGATGACTGTGTAAACAGATATGTATATATTTATTTATTTTTATTGTCTGGTATCATACTATGGCCACACCTTCAAACTTCTAAATTGAGAAGAACAAACAGAAAAAACAACAACAAAAAAAACAGTGGAGTTTGGAGATCTCTTCAACATCTCCTTTACTGTAAAGTTAATGTGAAATGAATATTTTTTAAAAATATTATGGGTTGCATTAGTCTGCCATAATAAAATACCACAAACTGGGCAGTTTAAACAACAGAACCTTATTCTTTTCAGAATTCTGGAGGCTAGAAGTGCAATACCAAGAAGTCGGCATGTTTGGTTTCTCTCAAGGACTATCCTTTGCAGATAGTTTCCTCCTCAGTGTCTTCACATGGCCTTTTCTCCATCCACATGAATCCCTGCTGTCACTTTTTTTATTTATTGTAAAGATACCAGTCTTATTTAGCCTTAATTACTTCCCTAGAGGCCCTACCTTCAATTACAGAAACATTCTTAGGTACTGGAAATTAGGACTTCTACATATGAATTTTGAAGGACACCGTTTATTTCATAATACTTATGATCTGACTATGCATGCCTGGGAAAGCTGCAAATGAGTGGAATGGTTTTAAGCATTTTCATCGCAAATAGAAAGTGGATGATTTTTCTGGAAAAGCTCTTTAAAGTGTCCTGAACCAACTGGTAGGTATTCTTTTAGGCTATTCCCTTTTTTTCCTTTATCAGATATGAATATAGATAAAATGATTAGAGCTCAGAGACAATCTTTTGTGCAGAACAAGATATTACTTTGAGGTTGGAGTCACAATCTACGTATGGGCAATAAGTTGCTTAGGACATTGCACACCAATTCCAGGTTGCGTACCCTTGGACTTATTTTACACACAGGAAAAATAAATAAATGCATATATTTTTAAGCCAGAGATTTCCACATAAATGTTGTGGAGGCTGAATGCAATTTCTAAATGTTACTTCTCTTACAAAATGGACACAACCTCTATGTTTAGGATGAAATAAGTGGCTGTGTGTTTAAAGTCTGTTTTAATTTTTTTATTTCCTCTTTTTTCACTTATATTGAAAGGGAAAACTGAAATATCAGACTATTTCTTATTTCAATTTCTTCTCCTCTTCTATTGTAACCTTTAATTGCAATCCAATATTACTCAGGGTTATTAATCATTTTTAATTCCTCCCGCCTAAAAGATAAAATGAAATGTGTTTTTTAATTTAATTTTCCAACCAAGTTATTGAACATCTTGAAACTTGGGCTTTTAATGAAATAAAGAATTTCCCTGAAGAAAAATGGTCTGATCAAAGGGAGTGACTTGTTGACATTATCCAAAGCAAATAAATTTTAATTATACAAGTAGTTACAAGAATTTATACCATATTTAGCTCACTCATTCTCTCTCTCTCTCTCTCTCTCTCTCTCTCTCTCTCTCTCTCTCTCTCTCTCATTTTCTCTGTAATTTCATCCAACTCTTACAAGAGTTTTAGTCCTATCTGTAACAGTCATACCTAGAGTGCAAAAGAGTTGGACAAACAAATATTTCTTTATTTCTTAGATTTATCTTTCCCTATTGGGAATTTTCTTATCTTTATTCAGAGATTTTTAAGGGCTATATACTCCATGCAAAGTAGAAATGACTCAAGCTTGTTAAAATAACTTACAGGACTTTTTATCAGGACTTTTTGTTGTTGTTAATTGAGTGAAGATGAATTCTTTCCTAGGACTAAAATGACTTGATCATTTGAATACTTTATCTTCAAAAGTAAATTCTGTTGAGCTATTTATTATCCAGGAAAGCAATTATTTTTAAGGTATGTCCTCTTAGGAATGAAAAATTTTATCTAAACCTTCTCTGATATAATTGCAAAGGTTATGACTTTCAGTCTCAATGAAACTACCTATCTCTAAGTTCCATGAACAAAGAACAGTCTTGAGTATGCATATAAATATATACGAAAAAAGATCTTATCTGAATTTTAATAGACTGAAAGGCAAACAGAATAGTTATCTATGTGCATATATGTGCAATGCATATGCACATATACACTCATGAACATATGTGTGTCTAGTCCCATACCTTGCTTACTTTCATAGGATTAGATTCATATCATGATAATAGCAAATACAAAACAAGACAAAAATAGATAATATCTCATAATTATAATTGACACATGCCATATTACCACGCCCTCTTAAAAATATAAAATATTCAAATCATTCTTACAGTTCTAGCTCAATTTTATCGATACAAAAATAGAGATTCACTATAAACCAGTGCCAGAATATGTAAGAATATCCCAGAAGAGATCATCTTCAGATTTTTCTCAAGCACTCAAATACTGATTCTTTAATTAAAATTAGATATATGTCTTATAATTATTTCTCTTTCACTTATGGTTCAGTCTCTAAACATTGTACAAGATTCAGAATATATTCCACCAATGAGTTATTAACAAAAGCATTAGAGGAAAGAAGAAAAGCAAATGCCACTCTTGCTTATGTAGATATGACTAGCAAGTGCATGGGCCATAGCTCCTGGCAGAAATGTGATTTTGCCAGTGCCTTGTGGATTAATGGCTACTCTCAGAGATAACTGAAATGTTGTGATTTTCACAAAACTACTGGCAGATTTCAATGACTTTTACTTCTTTGCCTTTCCCAATGCTTTTCTAAGAGTTCTGTTTCTAAATTTCTTTGTCAAATTCCTCCCTGCTTGATATAAGAATTTTGGCCAAAACCGGTTTGGCTCAGTGGATAGAGCGTCGGCCTGCGGACTGAAAGGTTCCAGGTTCGATTCCGGTCAAGGGCACGTAACTTGGTTGCGGGCACATCCCCAGTAGGAGGTGTGCAGGAGGCAGCTAATCGATGTTTCTCTCTCATCGATGTTTCTAACTCTCTATCCCTCTTCCTTCCTCTCTGTAAAAAATCAATAAAATAGCCCTAACCGGTTTGGCTCAGTGGATAGAGTGTCAGCCTGCGGACTCAAGGGTCCCAGGTTCGATTCCGGTCAAGGGCATGTACCTTGGTTGTGGGCACATCCCCAGTGGGGAGTGTGCAGGAGGCAGCTGACCGATGTTTCTCTCTTGTCGATGTTTCTAACTCTCTATCTCTCTCCCTTCCTCTCTGTAAAAAAATCAATAAAATATTAAAAAAAAAATCAATAAAATATATATTTAAAAAAAAAAAGAATTTTGTTTTCTTGAACAAAGCAGGTTTTATAGAAAGTCACAAATTCAGATTAAATATCTATACTATAACAAAATTATCAATAAATAGTATATTTTAATTTCTGACTGGTCTTTCCAAAAATGCCATGCTCTATTTCACATCTCAAAGCGATATAACTGAGCTATAAGAAAATATGCTCATAATTACTTTTTGAACATATTCATGTACTTGAAATAATATTAGTAAATATATATCCTATCTAATAAAAGAGTAATATGCAAATTGACCATACCTCCACTGCATCCACAAGCCACACCCCAAGGGAACCCCCACCCTGATCCAGGACACGCTTCAGGGCAAACCAGCTGGCCCCCACCCATGCACCAGGCCTCTATCCTATCTAATAAAAGAGTAATATGCAGATTGACCATAACTCCAACACACAAGATGGCTGCACCCATGTGGTCAAAGATCCTGCCCCCATGTGGACACAAGATGGCCACCACAAGATGGCCAGCAGGGGAGGGCAGTTGGGAGACCCCAGGCCTGCAAGGGAGGGCAGTTGGGGGCAATCAAGACTGCAGGGGCGGGCAGTTAGGGGTGACCAGGCCTGCAGAGGAAGGAAGTTGGTGGTCACTGGGCCTGCAGGGAAGGGAAATTAGGGGTGACCAGGCCTGCAGGGGAGGGCAGTTAGGGGTGACCAGGCCTGCAGGGGAGGGCAGTTAGTGGCAAACAGGCTGGCAGGGGAGCAGTTAGGCATCAATCAGGTTGGTAGGGGAGTGGTTAGGGGGTGATCAGGCTGGCAGACAGAAGCAGTTAGGGGCAATCAGGAAGGCAGGCAGGTGAGCTGATGGGAGCTAGCAGTCCTGGATTGTGAGAGGGGTCCCAGATTGGAGAGGGTGCATGCTGGGCTGAGGACACACACCCCCATGCATGAATTTCGTGCACCGGGCCTCTAGTATTACATATTTATATTAGTTCAAGGATATGAATTAATGCCATTTCTAGGAAATTAACATTAGGATATTATATTTTCTAAGAATATTATTTTCTTTAATTCACAAGTGACCTTACTTAGAATTTTTTTTAATTTTATTTTGTTTTAATGTGCCAAATAAAGAAAATTTTGAGTCATTATTTTATTAGTTTTATTGCATAATACACATTAAATTTGCATAGTCATTCTATAGTCTGCCTCATATCAAACAATGACAATATTTGCAGTAACAATTTTAGTAGTTTTTATTAAATTAATTATGTTTCTCCTTAATTTAATAAATCTTTATTGTAATATGTATTACAATTGTAATATGTTCCTCTTTTTTCCCCCCATAGCTCCCCTCCACCCGGTTCCCACCCCACCCCATGCCCTTATCTCCCCACAACTGTCCTCAACCATAGGTGTACAATTTTTGTCCAGTCTCTTCCCGCACCTCTCACCCCTTTCCCCCCGAGAATTATCAGTCCACTCCCTTTCTATGCCCCTGATTCTATTATATTCACCAGTTTATTCTGTTCATCAGATTTTTTATACACTTGATTTTTAGATTCACTTGTTGATAGACATGTACTTGTTGTTCATAATTTTTATCTTTACCTTTTTCTTCTTCTTCCTCTTCTTAAAGAATACCTTTCAGCATTTCCTATAATACTGGTTTGGCAGTGATGAACTCCTTTAGCTTTTTCTTATCTGTGAAGCTCTTTATCTGACCTTCAATTCTGAATGATAGCTTTGCTGGGTAGAGTAATCTTGGTTGTAGGTTCTTGCTATTCATCACTTTGAATATTTTTTCCCACTCCCTTCTGGCCTGCATAGTTTCTGTTGAGAAATCAGCTGACAATCGTATGGGTGCTCCCTTGTAGGTAATTAACTGTTTTTCTCTTGCTGCTTTTAAGATTCTCTCTTTGTCTTTTGCTCTTGGCATTTTAATTATGGTGTGTCTTGGTGTGGTCCTCTTTGGATTCCTTTTGTTTGGGGTTCTGTGCTCTTCCTGGACTTGTAAGTCTATTTCTTTCACCAGGTGGGGGAAGTTTTCTGTCATTATTTCTTCAAATAGGTTTTCAGTATCTTGCTCTCTCTCTTCTTCTGGCACCCCCATAATTCTGATGTTGGTACGCTTGAGGTTATTCCAGAGGCTCCTTACACTATTTTCAAGTTTTTGGATTCTTTTTTCTTTTTGCTTTTCTGGTTGAGTGTTTTTGCTTCTTTGTATTTCAAATCTTTGACTAGATTCTTGTGTTCCTCTAGTCTGCTGTTAGGTCTCTGTATAATATTTTTTTTATTTCAGTCAGTGTATGTTTAATTTCTAGTTGGTCCTTTTTCATATCCTCGAGGGTCTCACTAAATTTATCTCCTTTTCTAGAAAATTCTTGAAAAACCTTATAACCGTGGTTTTGAACTCTATATCCAGTTGTTTGCTTTCTTCCATTTATTTCATTTGTGATCTATTTCTTTGTCTCCACATTTTCACTGCTTCCCTGAGTTGGAAGAGTAGCTTTGTGTGGTAGGTGTTTTATAGGGCCCAGTGGCTCAGCCTCCCCCAGTTACCTGAGGTGGACACTTTTGGTGCACCCCTTTGTAGACTGTGTGCACAACCCTGTTGTAGTTAAGTCTTGATTGTTGTTGGTATCACTGGGAGGAATTGACCTCCAGGCCAATTGGCTGTGAGGATCAGCTGTGTCTATGCTGGGAGAACTTCTGTGCTGGAGACACCCTTATGAGACAAGACTTGCAAAATTGCAAAAGCCTCTGTGTTCAGCTTGGATGGGGTGGAGTCTCAGGGCAGAGCAGACATCCTTGGCTTCCCATCAGCCCTGCCCTATGAGGCCCCTGGGTCTCAGTGTCCCTTGGTAACCGCTGTAAGCACCTCTGAGAGAAAGCCGCCCTTGAGTTTTGCCTGCTGCCAGACAGTCCAGTTTCTCCCCGAATGAGTCTGGGTTCCCAGAAACTTGCCTGGAACTGGAGTTCAGCACAGTTGGGAACTTCCATCTCCCTCCTGCTTTAGAAAGCCAGCCCTGCACTCAGCCTCCCGTGCACTCAGTAGTCAATCCTCTCTGCGCGCGCCTTCGGACCTCTGCCTTCCGCAGCTCCCCTGAGTCGCAGTGCTTTCTCTTTTCCTGACAGTCCAGATTCCCTCCGAATGAGTCTGGGTTTCCAGAGTCTCGCCTGGGCCTGGAGTTCAGCGCAGTCAGGAGCTTCCATCTCCCTCCCGCTTGGGAAAGCCAGCCACACACTCAGCCGCCCGTGCACTCAGCCGCCCGTCCTCTCCGTGCGCACGTGTGTCTCAGTACCTCAGCCTTTTGCAGCTCCTCTGAGTCTCAATGTGCTTTCCTCTTTCCTTCTAGTTGTAGAATTTCCACTCAGCCAGCTTTCCTGTGGTTCTGGATGGTGTCTGTTTTGTCTTTTAGTTGTAGTTTTGATATTGTTATGCGAGGCAGCAGTTTAGGTGTTTACCTATGCCACCATCTTGGTTTCTCCTAATTATGGTTTTTAAAAATAGCCTCTCCATCATAATGTCTACTTTAAACTCAAGGAAAAAAATAAGTAAAATTAAAAACTGAATAGATTGTTCCACATTTATAATCATAATCTGCATCATTGTTTTTCTAAATCTGTTCTAAATTTTTAAACTACTCTTTGACATTGTTCAGTTTTATGATTTAGAATTAGGATATAGTTTAAGCTATTCACTTTGGATCTCAAATAGCTTTAATAATTATTTAGGAATATGACATTTATGAAGAATAAATGTGGGCTCAGGGAAGTTCAATAATTTGGGACAGAGGAGTATTTAATTATTCTGATCTCTTAAATGGAAGCTCAATATGTTTCCCTCCACACTTTAATATAGCATTTTATAATACATGAAATGCATGATTTAACATGCAAATATATTGTTTTGAGGCAATTATTTTTCCTTTGACATATTTATAAGATTTCAGGTTAGTATATAAATGTTGACTATTTAAGGAACTTAAATATGTTCTCCTTATTAATTCCAAATGGTACATCATAAGTTTCTCTATGTGAACATTAGATGTTGAGTTTTAGCTATAGCTCACACTTAAAATTAAATTTTATGATCAGGTGATGAAGTACTCTTTGCAGATAAATATTAAAATACTAATGAAACAATCTTCCTTATGAAATCTTAAAAAAAATAGCAAGCTCTTGTTGCCCCTAGGTGTGAACCCCAATGAAAATCATCTAAGCAAAGAATATAGTAAATTTGTTTGTTTGTTTGTTTGTTTGTTTGCTTAATTGTTGTTAATCCTCACCTAAGGATATTTTTTCCTTTGGTATTCAAAGAGCATAGAAAGGAGGAGGGAGGAAAGTGAGACAGAGGAGAGAGAGAAAAACATCAGTGTGAGAGACACACAATTGGTTGCCTCCTGCAAGTACCCTGACCAGGGCCTGCAATGGAACCTCCAACCAGGTATTGTGCCCTTGACCAGGAATTGAACTCACAACCCTTCGGTTCTCTAACCCTGGAGCCAGGACAGAAGTTTTCGTAAGAAATGCTTTATCTGATGTCCTAGGGGAAATTAAAACAATTAGCACTTATACAGTTTGATCACTAAAGAAAGCTCTGCAATTGCCACTTGAAAATAGTGTCACTTAAAAATTTGTATATTACAATAGAAAGAATGGTTAAAATGAGTTTATTATAATGAAATATTAGTATGTAATATATTTGAAGATGATCAGTTCCACATTTTAGGAATTTAGATACTGAATCAGATTTAAAGAAGCAGTTAAAATTAGTCATTATCCAAGAGAGTTATAATGTTGGACTTACTAACATTTTGAAATAAACGTTGATACTAAATATAGAAATCTCTTTTTTTGCCGCTGACATTACAAAATTTGGGAGTTTATAATGACAATTATTCATTAACTATGGTTTTGTTCTTCTAATTGGTTGGAAATCATTTATTCAAGTATTTGTTGAGAACTAATTATATGTCAGATAAATTTTTAGGCACTGGTGTCATAGCTTATATTTATGGGAGACAGAAAATAAGAGATGGAAAATGGGCAAAATAATTAAGTCAATTACAAGATATATCAGAATATGATTATGAACAAAGAGGAAAATAAAACAAGAGGGATGAGGATTGCCTCATTAAAGAAGCTACAGAAGTCTTCAGAGAGATGACATTTGCTCAAAGATGTGTATTTTACCAAGAATAAACCATGAGAAGATCCAGTGTAATTATCTATTAGACAAAAGTCTTGCAAAATCTAAAAGCCCTATGACAGGAGTAGACCTAAGGAGTTCCACAAACAGGTAAAGGCCAATCTGATGAGCTGATGAAGAAGGAGAAGCATAGATGTTGTTAAGAAGGTTTTTGGGGACAGTCTCTATTTAATTGTTAGAGGATCATAAGCCTTCTACTCTCTTACTTTCATTCCATAAGTGATTTCATTTAATAATTTGCCTTTAAATAACAGATACATGCCAACAAATCTAAAATATATAATTCCGACCCTAAGATATTCTCTAAGAACAGATAAAACAACAAACACACAACACAAGGGATCATTTTGGGTTTCTCTCTGATGCATTGACCTAGAAACAATGACATTTCCTAGTAGTAAGAACCTTTGCATTCTGATTTTGGTTCCTAAATTCCATTCCACCAAAAAGAATGAAGTACCTTGGAGGAGCAGACAATTCTAGGACCAGGGCAAGAAAAATACAGAATGTAATTGCAATATCTATGGCCATGAAATTAACATATGCTCAAGAAAAATGGAAGAATTAAAAAAAAAAAAGCCAGCTTGAAGGGTCTAATCAAATCAGGCACACTTTGAGTAACCAAAAAATAATGCCAGTAAAGTATCAGCATTATATTCTAATAAATAATGTAAATATGCACAGTCGGCATTTATAGAAAGTAGAAAGAAAAAAAGAAATGAAGAGGAGAGGAAGCAAAATATTTTTTTCTCTAGCAGAATGTAAACTAATGAATGTAGAAAAATCCTAAATTTTGAAAATTAGAGAAAAATGATTCAAGCAAGAATCATTAGTTGATGCTAAAATAGGTAAAAGGGCGAAGAAGGAGAGATGGCAGAATTTCAAATTATCTTTGCAGGAAACTATTTGAATTAATTACAAAGGGAAAAAGGATAACTTTTCAGTGGAGAATGATAATAAATACCACCTCAGCCAACTTCACCAATAATGGAACATACAGATTATATGTTTCCTGATGCAGTTCATTGAGAAAGAAGAAATGTTATTTATTGTAATATTTCTGTCACATATGAATGACTTCAATAGAATCATGGCAAAACAGCAGGCAAATCTAGATGGAAGGTCATACTGCAAAACATATTGTCTGTTATTCTAGAAAATGTTAACCATGGAAAACAAAGAAAGTCTGGAGTTGGATTCTGGGTCAGGGAACTATAGTCATAAAAATTTTTTTGGACAATTGGTAAAATTAGAATATGAATTATATCATAGTATCCTAAGCAATATATTATGGATAATATTATAATAGATAATAATATTATATGTAATAGATAATAGCCTTAAATCAATTTTATATTTTCTAAATTTGAAATTTGTTTTGGGTTTGTGAGTGAAATTGTCTTTGTCCTTAGAAATACAGACTGGGAAGAATAAAGAGATAATGGACCATGACGTATCTAAGCACTCTTTTAAGATTCAGAAAAGTTTGTGTGTGTGTGTGTGTGTGTGTGTGTGTGTTGTGATGTCTCTGTGTGTAATGCAAAAGCGAGAGATGCTGCACATGTTATCAAATGTTAATAAAAGCTTAACTGGGTAAAGAGTATATGGGAGTTCTTTAATTTGTAATTCTAGATGAAAATATATGAGAACTTTTGTAGTTGTTATCCCTTCTGCCAGTTTGAAATATAATAAAAAATGTTTTTTTAATGTCAAAGGATTCAAAACGTAAAGAGATTAAATATACCTGCCCATCTTAAGCAACAAATAAAACGACAAACAGTTGCACACCACACAATATGATCCCTGAAAGAAGGGAAACTAACCACAATGTGTGAGCCCTAACGTTGTGGGTTTTTTTTTAATATACTTTTATTGATTTTTTTACAGAGAGGAAGGGAGAAGGATAGAGAGTTAGAAACATCAATGAGAGAGAAACATTGATCAGCTGCCTCCTGCACACCCCATACTGGGGATGTGCCCGCAACCAAGGTACATGTCCATGACCAGAATCGAACCTGGGACCCTTCAGTCCGCAGGCCGACGCTCTATCTACTGAGCCAAATCGGTTAGGGCCCTAACGTTGTTTTAACTTACTGTGTGAAGATAGGCTGCAGTGCCTGGAATTAGGTTCCCTGGAATAGTTAGTGTTTGCATACTTACAGTTTTTCAGATCTAAGCTAAAATCTACCTTCTCAGTGGCATCTTTCTTTAACTTTACCTCATGATCATATGATGACATTACATGGTGTTCATAGCATCTATAACCTGAAGTTATCTTTTCCATTTCTTGATTGCTTAATGTAGGTATCCATCCAAAGGAATGCGATACTTAAGAGAGCATGAGAATTTATGAGGCAAAATGTCTGAAAATTTATTTCCTCAATGCTTAGAAAAGTCCATGTATTAAATAAATATTCAATAACTATAAACTGATTGGTAATGCAATTAATAAATGCAAATTATACAAAATCAGTTATATAAAGATAGAGATTTAAAAAAACAACAACAAATCCTATATTAGTTGTTCTGAATGATTAATATTTATCAACTCATTTAATCCTCACAACAGCCCAAGGAGTTAGGGGATATTATCATTTTTATTTTGCATATAAAGAAACTAATTATAACAAGTTTAAATATGTTAGCCAATGCCACACTGGTAATAAGTGGCAAAGCCAATCTGGCTTGACTTCTGTTTTGAATCTCAAGTTTTGACCACATTGTAGGGATATTTACCTATTATGTGTTATAAATGTACTATATTTTCAAATGATCAAGTGAGGTTGAGAGTTCAAGGAGGTTTAGAGACATATTAAACAAATAAAGTAGAAGAAAACCCAGGAATAACAATATTACGACAAGACATCATCACATTAAGGGCCAATAGTTGAAAATAATAAGACAAGATGCTTTCATAATAATAAAAATATAACCATAAATTTTAAACAGACAAGTAAGAGATTCTGCATATATAATCAAATGTCATAAAATAAAAAATGTATAATTTACAAAGACAAACATGATATGGATTCAGGAAGAGCAAACTGAAATACAAGATGTTTTTGTTTCAAGTTTAAAAACTTAAAAATAATTGCTAATGAGTGTCCACAACTGCCAAATACTGAGGTGGGTTCTGAGGATTCAGAGCATAAAGTACTCTTTGTAACATTTCAACACTTAAAGAGGGATTCATTTCTCCACTTTCCAACATATTATTATAGGGATCTCTAGGTTTTAAACAAACTTAAAAAAATAAAGGACAATTTCGCCCGTTGCAACAACATGGATGGGCCTGGAGAATATTATGCTAAGCAAAATAAGTCTGTCAGAGTAAGAGAAGTACCATATGATTTCACTCACATGTGGGATCTAAGGAACAAACTGAACTAACAAGCAAAATAGAGATAGACTCAAGATAGAGAGCAGGCTGACATCTCTGGATAGGGGTGGAGGCAGGGGGTGTAAAAGGGTAGAGCAAAACAAAAAGAGGAAGAAAGAAATGGACAGGGACAACAGTGCGATGATTGTGGGGAGGGGGGTGAAAGGAGGTAGAAGAGGGTATAAGAGGGATAAATGGTGATGGAAAAAATATAAAATAAAAAAATATGCTACTATATCTGAGAAAATATCATTCATTTATTGTTGGCTGATTAGAAGATATAGGGGTGGGAAAAAGTAGGGTAATACTAATAATTAAATAAATAATAATACATGAAAAAATTTGTTTTGTGTACTCACAATTATAAACCTACTTTTGCCCATCCCTGTATTGCTAGGAGTTAGAAAGAACTAATTTGTAATGATGATTTTTTATATTTGTATATTATTACCACTCTTGAGTGGAAAGAGTACATTATAGCCTGTTGGTGGTGTGATTGTACACTCTGTGAAGAAAGTATACTTGCATGTGGTTATAGATGACATCACAATGTGAAGATGAAATTTAAAAAAAGGAAGGTATTGAGGTAGCTTGAAATTATTGCCTCATTGTTTAATTCTAAATTCCAAGTCAATTTTTTCTTTTTTTTTTCTTTTTTTTTGGGGGGGGGGTGGGTTGCAATTACAGTAGCTTGTTGTTTCAAAATATGATGAGATTTTGAGGAAATATTTTCCAAAAATTATTTAGTATTCTTTTGGAAGAATTTAAACTCATTAACAGCGTCAGAAGGAATATTCTGAATGCCCCTGTAGTTCTGTTCAGGACTGAACTGTTAAAGGAAGATTTATGTACACTCTTGTACAAATGTGGGAACCACAGTAGAACCATAATGATTTCTCTCCTTAAAATATATGTTAGCAACAATCCTGCATTTCTCCTCTAGGAAAGAAAAGTCTCTCTGGTGTCCCTAAGAGTGATATTCCTCTATATCTTTCTTAGTGGGAAGTGTTAGCACATGAAACAACCCTAAGGAACAGAAAGATAGTAGTAGTTTTAATATTATCTTACCACCCTCCATTCTAGAAATCCTCATTATTTAAAACTAGAGGCCTGGTGCATGAAAATTCATGCACTGGAGGGGGGGTTCCTCAGCCTGGCCTGCCCCCTCTCACAGTCCAGGAGCCCTCAAGGGTGGTAGGTGACCCGGCGATCAGGTCTGCTGCTGCTACTGCCGGCAGCGCAAGCCTCGGCCAGCCGTGGTTACCTGAGACTCAGGTGGCCCTGGGTGGCTGGGCAGCCGACATCCAAGGCTTGCATGCTCCTCGGGCCAGTCCTGGGCAGCTGGGCAGCAGACACCAGAGGCTTGCCTGCACCTCTGTACCTCAGGCTGGCCCTGGACGGCTGGGAGGCTGAGAGGACTAGGGGACTCCAGAGGCAGGCGCATGGCTACCTCCCCAGTGGGGCTGAGGGGATTGGGCACCACCATCTTGTGGCTAAGGGTGCCGCCATCTTTAAGGGCGTGGCAGTCAATTAGCATATTCCCTCCTTATTGGCTGTGGGTGCCGCCATCTTTGTGACGGCTTGACAGTCAATTAGCATATTCCTTCTTTATTAGATAAGATAGTGTATTATATTATCCATCTGGGAATAAGGAACAATCTTAAAGTCTTGAGGCATTATTCCACCAATGATATGGAACTGTCTTAGAAAGCCTATCCTATATAATAATCCTATATATAAAGAGGTAATATGCAAATTGACCCTCACGCCCTTGCATCACAAGATGGCTGTTCCCATGTTGTCACAAGATGGCTGCCCATGTCATCACAAGATGGCCACCCCCACATCATCACAAGATTACCGCCCCCATGTTGTCACAAAATGTCTGCCCTCACGTCATCACAAGATGGCCACCCCCACGTCATCACAAAATGGCTGCCCCCACGTTTATAATATTAAATATTGATGTTTATAATATTAAAATAATACAATTCCTAAGTATATTTACTGCTTATTGCAACTTAGACATCATTCACATGACTTAGAGTCAAAGATTAGTCAAGGCAACAGAATTCTTTACCCTAATTGCTATTTCAAGACTATGATTTTATACCTAGTAGGCATGTCACCTTGCTTATGGGCAGTGATTTTCTTGTAGTTAATAATCTTATGAGGCAAGGTTTCTAGAAGTGCTGTCACAGATCATCTTATTTTAAAGCGAGGGTGCCTGTTACAACTTGGCTTTAAGCATTCTGTCAATGCTTTGTTTAGTTTCAATTCCTGAATCACCAAGGATGCTCTTGATGGTAGAAGTTTCTCAGGAGCCAAAGAGTGAACTTGTATAATGTTGTTATAAATACCCTATATAATAAAAGGGTAATATGCAAATTGACCGGCCGGTGGAACAACCAGTTGCTATGATGCACACTGATCATTAGGGGACAGACGCTCAACGCTGGAGCTGCCCCCTGGTGGTCAGTGCACTCCCACAGGGAGAGCGCCACTCAGCCACAAGCCAGGCTCATGGCTGGTGAGCGCAGTGGTGGTGGCAGGAGCCTCTCCCACCTCCACAGCAGCGCTAGGATGTCAGACTTCGCCTTAGGCCTGCACCATGGGGAGCGGGCCTAAGCTGTCAGTCGGACATCCCCTGAGGGCTCCCAGACTGCTAAAGGGCTCAGGCCGAGCTGAGGGACCCCTCCCACCGACTGCCCGAGTGAACGAATGTCATGCACTGGGCCTCTAGTATTACATAAAATAATTTATAAATGACTAATATCTAAACCAAAATACTATCAGTTTTAAGCCACTTAATATTTTAAAGAACACACTAGGAAGATTATGAGAAAAATTGAGTGTTGAACACAATCTATTTAAGTAAATGTAAAAATCAAATCTGTAGTCCTGTAAGTCTGTAGAGCACTAAATGCACTTCAACTAACTGACAGTGGGGCAGCTCTTTAATGCAAATGTTGCTCTAGGTTCAGACTTGCATCATATGGAATTCATGGAAATAGCTCCGCTTGGAAAACCCATATATTTCAGAGACCAATATTGGCAAAAGTGCTGCCAGTCTATAAAAGAGATTGACTTTGCTTGGCCGTCATAGCTCTGGAATGTGGATTACAGCATAGGGAGTATAGTCAATAATATTATAATAGCTATGCATGGGGCCAGGTGGGTGCTTGAAGCATTGGGGGAACCACTTTATCAACTACATGATTTTCTGGCCACTATGCTGTACATCTGCGTGGTATTGACCTGGTATTGAAAGTAGACTGCAATTGAAAACAAAATATGTATCTGGGCACCCAAGTTTCCACAAATAGAAATCAGGCTACCAGTTTGTTTCTATGCCCCAAAGAAAGGCAAATTTTCAATGCTCACTTACTAAATTGCAAATGAGGTCGACAGAAAAAGAAGGGCAGAGCAATGGTCTGTAGAGCTACACAAGCAAGAATTAGGCTCAACATCTATTTCCCTGTATTAATGGAAGTATTTACTGTAATTATTCTATTATATTCCTGATTATATGTGTGGGGCATAGGGGACAGAGGTGGAGAAAAAATATTTGTGTGTTTTTTTTAAATTTATAGGTCTCTAAATAATGTGCAATCACATCTGGATTATGAAATGTAGATTGTAAAATCCTGGTATTTGATTTTAGGTAGTGATTAGATGAGACACTTGAGATAAAGTCTTGGACGAAAGTAAATATATATTTAGGTGAGAGAGAAGAGAATATTATGAATAACAGGGTAGAGTGTGGTAGATCAGATTACCCTTCAACAAATATTCCCTCGCTCCTCCAATGTCTCTCTATACATGTTGTAACTCTTCTACCTGCTATCTTCTTTTGTAAACAGTAAATGTCCCTTGGCATATTTATTAGTATGCTCTATGTTTCTGAACTTCTGCATGTCTACGGTAGTTGTGTTTGGGCAACGTTTATAAGAATAGTGAATGTAAACTAAAAATACCAAAGAAATATTAACTTATATTAAACATGGGTACAGTTTTTATGGATTGAATTGTACTGCCAGTCTTTTACAAAGAATGAGTTATGTTTTTTTATAATTTCTTATTAAACACTTTTTTAAACAGATTGTGATAATAATTGAAGCATTTTATTCACTTGCCTTGTCAATAATTCCCAATATTTCACTTAACTTTTTCCTCATAAACAATTCAATGAAATCTTAGACCTTGACTTCTGCCCAAATTATATATCATATCATAAATTATGCAGACTTTAGCTTAATAAAACTTATAACACAGTGCTAATTACATATAATTTATATTTAATAAATAAGTATTAATTTATAATAAACATAAGAATTTTATTTTTTCTCATCTAAATTAGAAAGAAACAAGTTTTCTGACATGTCATGAATGGGCAAATGTAATGGTAACTAAACATAATTTTTTCTTGCTATTTATTTACTGGTTAGAACACTTGTACAGAACAATTGTACATCACCTGAATGGCAAAGTCATATTTTTAAACCATCTGTGGCCTATTGTGAATGTTTAAACAAATAAAAGAACTGCTGTGATTTAACTGCATTTCCTTTGATGCTTAATTTGAAAAGGAGGAAATGACTTTTCTTAGTAATTTATTTTTGCAGATAGTATTGATAGTTATTTAGTAGCAAAAATAAATATGGCCCTAACCGGTTTGGCTCAGTGGATAGAGCATCGGCCTGCAGACTGAAGGGTCCCAGGTTCGATTCCAGTCAAGGGCATGTACCTTGGTTGTGGGCACATCTCCAGTAGGGGGTGTGCAGGAGGCAGCTGATAGATGTTTCTCTCTCACAATGTTTCTTTCTCAATGTTTCTAACTATCTCCCTTCCTCTCTGTAAAAAAAAAAAAAAAAAAAAAAAAAAAAAAATCAATAAAAATATATTTAAAAAATAAATAAATAAATATTAATTTGTCATGTAATACAGTATGTTCACTGTTTATGAAATAAATGCTCTTCATTTTTTAGATTTATTACTCAGCTCTTGATTGTCTTCATGTATGCATCCTATGAGAATTAGAGAATTTTTCTCTATTTCTAGTTTGATTTGTATGGCAATAGACCTTGACAAGGAAATAATGATAACAAAATAGTAGAGGATTTACATTTGCTTTTTAATCCTCTACTATTCTGCTCTGTTTCTATGATTTCAGCTTTTTTAGATTTCACATGTAAGTGAGATAATACAGTATTTGTCTTTCTCTCCCTAATTTCACTTAGCATAATGCCCTCAAGGCCCATCCATGTTGTCACAAATAGAAATATGTATTTCCATTTATCTGTCAATGGAAACTTAGATTCTTTCCATATCTTGGCTATTGTGAATAATGCTGCAATTAACCTTAGAGGGCAGATATATCAAGATTGCAGTTTCATTTCCTTAGGAGAAACACCCAGAAGTGGTCTACTTTTACCATTATAACTTTAGCATATTAATTGTAATTGTTTTAAATTTCTGGTCTAAAAATGCCAACGTTTCTGCCATGTCTGATTCTGATGAATGCTCTTGAAAGGAGCTTTTAGGGGTAAAATAGGCAGGTTTAGATTGATTTAGGAATTAGGGGGTCTATGAGGGAGAACCATGGGGCTGCAAAGTTGGGAGCTGCCAGAAGACATACATTCACAGAATAAGGGGGCTGGGAGCTGCCAAAAGGTATACATGCACAGAATAAAAGAGAAAAAACACTCCTTTCCAGAATAAGGAAGAGGAAGCCACTCATTCGCAGAATAAAGGGGAAAGCCACAGGGAACAGAAAAACAAAAGGGAGAAGAGGAGGGGGACCCCACATCAGGGTTTGAGCTCTGAAGCTGCTGTCATGACCAATCAGAGGGGATATCAGGACACCAAGAACTGCAGCCTTTATAAACCTTAGGAAAGAGGGACTTGGTGGGTCTCTCTCCCCCTCCCCATGTGGGAGTCTGAGCTTGTTTCCCAATAAATTTCCACCTTTTCCTATACCACGTTTTGTCTGTGACTTCATTCTTTGATTCCACCTGAACAAGGACCCGGGAAATCACCTTTGCATCCTGTCCAGAGGAAAACAACGTGTTCCAGTTTAATTTCCGTGTTTCATTGTTTCTTCAAATTTTGTTTTTTGCCTTTTAGCATGCCTTGTAATGTTTTTCTTGATAGCCAACCTAATATACTGATTAAAAAACAAAACAAAACAAAACTGTAAGTAGACCTTTACTAATGTAGTGGTAAGGTGGGGGGGTTGTGGGGGAGAGTGTAGTCTGTGATTATGTCTCCGTAATTTTGTGAGCCTGTGCCTCTGGACTGTGAACTTTGCAAGAGCTTCTCTTTTTCTCTCCTCTGCCCTTAGGTGGCACAGGGTGGCTAGAGCCTATTGGAGTTGCTTAATTTTCTTCCCCAGATCAATTAAGCTCTGATAATAGCCACCAGGTTAGGCTCTGGTTAATTCGTTTACCTGATGTTAGGCCTCCTTAAGAAAAACAGGGTGCTCTAGTAGTGCAATTCAAGGTGGCTCCTTCCCCTCCCCCCTGCAGGAAGGAGGAGGGTCTTTTCCTGGGATACTTATTGTGGCAAACTGGTGAAGCTCCTGGAGATAAAGTTCAGAGTATTGTGGAGGCCACCTAAGACTGGGTCCTCCTGGAGTCTGACTCAGAATTGTCTGCATTGAGCATCCAGCAATTCATCAATTACAGCCCAGACTTTCTTACCGCAGCACTGTTCTCCTGGTGTTTTCAGCTTTTGAGTCTGCCCAGGTAAGCCATGGCTTCCTCTGTTCACTTATCTGTCTCTTTAGTATTGGGGGTAGCCATTTGCCCTGTGTCCTTCCTGAAAGGTCCGCAGTGGGCTGGGGTCGTGCACCTATGACATGAGGCCATAATGTATCAAAAAAGATTTTATTCCAGCTACCTGGGTGCAGGTGGGCTGAGACCCAGAAAGGCATTAACGAAGAGAGCAGGGAGAGATGGGTTTTTATTAATCCTTGCTGGCTGCAAGCCAGTCTGCTGACGTAAGGGTCTGGTCCATCCTTGGTTCCTCCCATGCCAGGTGTCTTCTGGTTATCGGAACTGTGCTGTGCTCAAGGCTGCAAGCTTTCTGCAAGATATCTGCTAAGCGCAATAAGTCTTTCTCTGCCCCAGTTTATTCTCTTTAACCCTTTCATTTCCTTCTCTTACGGATTTAGGAATAATATTTTTCAATCTGCTCAGCTTTTTACGTGTTATAATGGACTAGTGATTTTCAAGCTTTTTGCCTGTAGTACCAGAAACTAGAAGTTCTTTATCTTTTGATTATATTGTCTGTGAGTTCTCCACAATTGAATATTTCAACACTTCTATTATTTTCAAATTTTCTCTCATGTTTTAAATCTTTGAGGTATACCTCAAGGCCTGCCTAACATTAGGGGAAACCAATTAACCAGAGCCTATATATATAAACTTACTTTTGTTTTATTGTTTTTTTTTGTATTATTTAAGTAGGATGTGTGTGTTTTTTTCTGATTTATTTATGAAATTAGAGCAGTTTTATTGAAATTCTACTTTTTTATTCTCCCTGAGTTGTTTATGTCTTGAGTTTTAAATTTATTTTTCAATGTTTAATCAAAAGCTTTCCTAGAATTTGTCGTTATCTTTGAGCATTAATTATTTTTAGTCAGAGTAAAAGGTTGATTGGAAATTTTATGTGCATAGAATCTGGTTGCCAAGGTGAAGGTCTTCCTCTGTGGTTGATGCAGCTGGCCAATTATTGGAATCTGCCTATCTTTTTTTCTTTCGTTGGCCACTTCCTCCAAGAGTAGAAAGGAATCTTTCAAATTCCATCCTAGCTTGAAAAGCCTAGCTACCACTATTCTTCTCAAATGACTACCTAGACATATGTTTGGTATATATTTTATTTCAGTCTTTCTGTTTTTAAGTAGCATTTCCACTTGCAGCTTGCCTAGAAACCATTGATTCTCTTGATTCAATCATTCCAGAAACCTGTAATAGTCAGATGTGAGATTGTGTGTGCATGTGTGCTGGGGGTGGGGGGGGGGGGAGGGCGGGAGAAGTGATTTGGAGAACCTCCTGGGCAAATAGGTTTGGAGACAATGGAATGAAGGTGAGTCAAACAAATTCTTAGATTTTATCCAGTCTACCAATTTTGGTTTTTTTTTGTTTGTTTTTTTCTGCCTAACCAGGAAAAACAGCTTAAATAAGCTCAAATTCCTAAGCTTTTGGAGGTTCTGTAGGGAGAATTCTCTTGCTTCATGTTTTCTCTCTCTGCAGACCTGGTTTTAATTATATTGAACTAAGCCTTAAATCTGTTGATGTGTTAGTTTCTTTAGGGAGACAAGTATTTTCTTTTGGGTTTCCTATACAAAGGAACCTAAGACAAGGACTTGTTTTCTAGTATTTTATTTGGAAGGCAACTTCAAGAAACAAGGCAGAGAGAAGGGGAAAGGAAAGAGACAAGAAGGAAAAGCTAATCCGTGTCTCCATTTTCAAAGCGGTTGTGGTTTATGTAAGCTTGATACCTGTAAGACATCTTAAGATACCTACAGAATTGCTTATTTTCTGCTTGAAGAATGGGAGCACAGGAAGGGAATGGAACCTAGGGCCGCAGAATCATCTGCTCAATTGTAGTACAAAAGTGTACCTGGAGCCCTGGCTAGGTGGCTCAGTTGGTTAGAGCATCATCCCATACACCAAAAGGTTGTGGGTTAATTCCTAGTCAAGGCAGATACCTGAGTTGCAGGTTCGATCCCCAGTCTGGGAGCCTGTGGTAGGCAACCAATTGATGTTTCTCTCTCACACCCATCTCTCTCTCTCTAGCTCTCAAAAATCAATTAAAATATATCTCAGGTGAGGATAAAAAGAGAAGTATACTTGAAAAAACAGATATAATTATCACTAAATTTGAAAATTTAATAAAATAGAATAAGAAGTTCAGGAACTAATATATATATATATGTGTGTTTCATCAAGTTGCCAGTTCAAAATGCAGAGATGGGTGTGTTCTTTAAGAAATATTCACCCCACATTTTATCTTGGGAAGTATTAAATGTATCCAAAAGTGTAATTTCATAGTACGAATACTGTATGTAGTAACTATATTGAATGCTGCTATGCTGCTCAATTGATTACACAGATTTACTTATAAACTCCTTTCTAAAAGTAAATATAAAATGGGTTTGTAGTTTAGATATTTCTAAAAATGAATTTCTTTTTATTATTCTTCATATATATATATAAATAAATAATGAATTTTTATGGACATAAAAACTAGGTGTTCAGGGACAGAAAAATATTTTGTAGTTTATTTTATGCTGTGGACTGTGGCAGCCTTAACTTAAATATTTTATACTTTAAGATTTTATTTTTGTACAGCCAAGAAAAAGTTAAGGATGGAATACATATATTTACTCACCAAGTTCACCAATAATAACAATAATAAATAATGTATGTTGTAGACTGGCTTTAAAAACTTTCCAAGTGCATGACAATGGGATGAGCATCCCTGTGTGACTTGCTATTGTTTAGAAGTTACTTTAACCCTTATTCTCCATTTTCCCTTATCCTATTAGAATACACAATGATTTACATTTTTAGGTAATACATATTGTTACCTTTAAAAACAATTCCTCCCCTCACTGAGTAAAATTATCCAAATTCTGAGTTAGATATGTTATGCATCTATTTTCAGATTCTTTGGTAGTGATTACATCAGATTTCTCTAGCTGTTTTTGATACCTCAATATACAGAGTGTCCTAAAGAAATGTATAAGTGCTTTGAATGATTATAAAGGCAGTGCTTACTAACATACAGTTCATTTTCAAAATTTAAAAGACTCTACAGAAATGAATAATATTTTTGCAATCCCTGTTTTCAAACTGATGACTACTCTGGTCCAGGCACTGCTGATAACGTGAAGCAATGGAATCAAAAACATCAAGAATCATTTCATTCAGTATTTGTGTGGTCTCAATGCATCAACTATTGCCAGTTTTGTACCATAAATATCTTTTATAAATCACCATTAAAAAAAAGTCTAGTGGCACTTTAGGATAATTTTTTGTTTTGTTTTGTTCAGAGTTTAGTCAGGTTTCAAATCAGTTAAACCTGAAAAAGATTGAAAATTAAGTGAGTTATCAGCTGTTAAAAGTGTGTATATATGATTTTGAGACACCCTATATATTTTTTAAATTTCTGTAAAATGATATTTGTGAAAAAGTATATTCAAATATAAGCTTTGTATTCATAACTATGGGTTTGTTTCATTCAATGTTTAAAATAATTTAATAATCATGTATCATTCATGTCTAAGTAATTAAATAGTATAAACTAATTTATAATAACAGCTATAAAATATTAAGCTCTGTAGTGATTTTATATTGGTAAAGAAAGGAATACTTGGGTGGAGTGTTTGCTTTAGATACATAGAACGTATTCATGTATGCTTCCATGTCTACATTTATATAGCACATTGCTTTTTTTCTTTTTCCTGATGATATATCACAGATCTGGTAATCAGTTGACCATTTGTCGCTTATATCACATTTTTTCATTTCAATATTTATATTATTGTAAATAATTTAGTCATAATATGTCCAATTGCATTCCTTCTTGGCACTGAAAATATTTCAGTTCAGATTTCATTAAGAGTGAGTAAGAACAAAACAAGGACAGACCAAAAAAAAAAAAATCTAAACTTAGGCAGGTATTTTATTTTTTCCCTTTAGAAGGATGTCACTGTAGGTTTTGCAATATTTTCCTAATCCAAAGAAAACAACTCTTCCAAAGAGTGATTTTTAAAATATAATAGTAATAGAAATATGGAGTTGAGAGTGACTGTGTGGTCACACCATTGCTTGAAGTTATTTTCTCCTGGTGTTGCTCTCTGCTTTTGTGGCCGCTGCTTGTTATTTAGCCATTTCTTTTCTCAAGTTCTCATTACATTGTGTGAAGGATAAATGGGAATATCACTTTCCTCCCAATATGGCAATGCCATCCATTAGCAAGAGTGAAACCACACATGAATAAATATAACAATAAAGACAGACTGACATCACAGAGACATCACTGATGCAATAATTAGATGTAGATATCCATATACTTACAATATTGATATTTTTATTTTCTTCCATAACATTTGTGTAAGAAGAATCTCAATAACTATAATATACAAAAGTTTCTCCAGTTTCTATGGAGTAGCTAATAATTCCATATAGTGCTAAATGGGCTCTTTTCACAGTTGACTTCAAGTAAAGCTTTGCACTATTTTGGTTGGAAATTTCTAAATAAGTAAATAATATTTCACCCAACAGTCTTGTTCTGCAATTTGAGTTACTGCAAATTCTTGGTTGAGTTATTATTTTCAGAAGCAGACAGGTGTTTGAATGTGAGTTAATTAACATAAAACATCCCTTATATATTATTGTTAGTTCATGCTTAGTTTTGTCAAGCAATCTGTTCAGATACGATCCTCCTTTTTAATACAAATAAATTATTCCAAAGATGTTATTTTTAAATTTTTTTCTTTAATGATGCATATTATTATAGCATAACTAATGACTCTGATATCTATAATTTATTCGTCTCTCCTGTTTTGGTATCATGAATAAGATAAATAATCTGTCACTATTTAGAATATATGTGACAAATACCATTGTTGTTTACACACTATTAATTCATTTCTACTGCCTTCGATCTTTTTTTTTTATAAACAAAGGAAGGAAAAGACATGATTCATATTGTGATAAATGTTAATGACATGAGAATTTATTTCATGAAAATTATATCTTTCTCCAATTGTTCGATGGAAACAATGCATTCCAAATGGATAAGGATAATATGCAAAAAAATAAGGAAAATATTAAAAATGCATACATTTATTTTTTCTTTTTCATTTTATTATTTTTTTCTTTATTGATGAAGGTATTGCATATGTGTCCTTATCTCCCCAATGTCCCCCCACACCCCCACACTCATGCCCTAACCCCCCTGGCATCTGTGTCCATTGGTTAGGCCCATATGCAGGCATACAAGTCCTTTGGTTCATCTCTCCTCCTTACCCCCACCCTCCCCTACCTTCCCTCTGAGGTTTGACGGTCTGATCAATGCTTCTCTGTCTCTGGATCTGTTTATCTTCATCAGTTTATGTTGTTCATTATATTCCACAAATGAGTGAAATCATGTGATATTTATCTTTCTCTGACTGGCTTATTTCGCGTAGCATAATGCTCTCCAGTTCCATCCATGCTGTTGCAAATGGTAAGAATTTCTCCTTTGTTACCACAGTGTAGTATTCCATTGTGTAGATGTACCACAGTTTTTTTGTTTGTTTGTTTGTTTGTTTGTTTTTAATATATTTTATTGATATTTTACAGAGAGGAAGGGAGAGGGATAGAGAGCTAGAAACATCGATGAGAGAGAAACATCGATCAGCTGCCTCCTGCACACCTCCCACTGGAGATGTGCCCGCAACCAAGGTACATGCCCTTGACCGGAATCGAACCCGGGACCCTTCAGTCCGCAGGCCGACGCTCTTTCCACTGAGCCAAACCGGTTTCAGCAAGTACCACAGTTTTTAATCCACTCATCTGCTGATAGGCACTTAGACTGTTGCCAAATCTTAGCTATTGTAAATTATGCTGCTATGAACATAGGGATGCATATATCCTTTCTGATTGGTATTTCTGTTTTCTTGGGATATATTCCTAGAAGTGGGATCACTGGGTCAAATGGGAGTTCCATTTTTAGTTTTTTGAGGACACGCTACTGTTCTCCACAGTGGCTATACCAGTTTGAATTCCCACCAGCAGTGCAGGAGGGTTCCTTTTTCTCCACATCCTCCCCAGCACTTGTCATTTGTTGATTTGTTGATGATAGCCATTCTGACAGGTGTGAGGTGGTACCTTATTGTTGTTTTGATTTGCATCTCTGGGATGATTAGTGACTTTGAGCATGTTTTCATATGTCTCTTGGCTTTCTGAATGT
Source organism: Plecotus auritus (assembly GCF_963455305.1). Taxonomy (NCBI): domain Eukaryota; kingdom Metazoa; phylum Chordata; class Mammalia; order Chiroptera; family Vespertilionidae; genus Plecotus; species Plecotus auritus. Next base: position 207,122,688 of record NC_137770.1, on the reverse strand, counting down.
CCTCTTTTGAAAAGTGTCTATTTAAGTCCTTTGCCCATTTTTGATTGGATTGTTTATCTTCCTTTTGTTAAGTTGTATGAGTTCCCTGTAAATTTTGGAGATTAAACCCTTATCAGAGATAACATTGGCAAATATGTTCTCCCATGCAGTGGGCTTTCTTCTTGTTTTGTTGATGGTTTCTTTTGCTGTGCAGAAGCTTTTTATTTTGATGTAGTCCCATTTGTTTATTTTCTCCTTATTTTCAATTGCCCTGGGAGCTGTATTGGTAAACATATTGCTATGACAAATGTCTGCTATTTTGGTGCCTATGGCTTCTTCTAAGATTTTTATGGTTTCCCTTTTTACATTTAAGTCCTTTATCCATTTTGAGTTTATTTTTGTGTATGGTGTAAGTTGATGGTCTAGTTTCATTTTTTTCCAAGTATCAGTCCAATTTTCCCCAAACCATTTATTGAAGAGACTGTCTTGACTCCATTGTATGCTCTTGCCTCCTTTGTCAAATATTAATTGAGCATAATGGCTTGTGTCGATTTCTGGGTTCTCTGTTCTGTTCCACTGGTCTATATGTCTATTCTTGTGCCAGTACAGGCAGTTTTGAGACCAGTAGCTTTGTAGTATAGCTTGATATCTGGTATTGTGACCCCTCCAACATTGTTCTTGTTTCTCAAGATTGCTGCAGCTATTCGGGGCCATTTTTATTCCAGATGAATTTTTGGTGAGATTGTTCTAGGTCTTTGAAATATGCCATTGGTATTTTAATGGGGATTCCATTGAATTTATAGATTGCTTTGGGTAGTATGGACATTTTAATGATGTTGATTCTACCAATCCATGAACTTAACCAAGGAGATAAAGGACCTGTACTCAGAAAATTTCAGGACACTGAAAAAAGAGATAGAAGAAGATATGAACAAATGGACGAATGTACCATGTCCTCTCAGTTTCAATGGTGAGACTTTTAGATCAGTATAAATAAATAAAACTGGGATAGAAAACACTTTTATTATGTCCTAAAGGTTCTGAGTATTTTTCTGGACTTTACATGAGATGATAATAATAATTGATTGAAGTGTTAAGTGCATTTTACTTTCCCTTGAGTATAAGTGAAAAGATCAGCTAGCTAGCTTAACTCGGAAGGTTTAGGGAATGATGAGGGTCCAGGGGAGAGGAATGCTTAGATGGAGACTTGAAGATGCCAGGGTGTTTATCTTACTTATACAGAGGATAGAGAAATGCCACAGGAAGAGGGGGTCCAGGCAGATGGAAACATTTCTGGCCTGAGCAATTAAAACAACCATAGACCAAGGACCAAGGAGATCAAAAGCAACTTCAACCAGGAAGATAAGGGGAGAGAAAATCGGGGGGGTGGGGGGAGGCACCACATGGGCTTTAAGCTAAGAAACTGATACCAGGTAGCAGAATGACCAACAAGGAAAACATGGGGGTCCAACATTAAGGAAAGGGACCAATAAGAAAGGGTCAGGTTCAGACAAAGAACTGCAGCATTTATAAACCAGAGACAAAGGTATATGGAGCATGATGTTTTTATTTTCCCACTAGAGGCCTGATTCACGAAAATCACAGCCCCGGCTGCCTCGGCCCTTGCAGTCGTCCGGACATTCTGCTGTTCAGCCGTTCAGTCTATTTGCATATTATGCTTTTATTATTATAGGTTAGAGAGAGAGAGCAGGCTGTTCCCATTGTGGGGCCCCTTCCCATGGGGTCCCCTTTGGAGACACCCCTGCCCAGATAGAGTTTGTATCTGCTTCCAACAAACTTCTACATTTTTTATTAATGAAGCCATTTTATTCTTCAAATTTCATGAGGAGAAGTACCCATGGGAAGCAAAGTCTGCACCCTGAACCCCACATTTCATAAGTTTAGATGAAGAAAACCTGAGAGGCATGTAAACTAACACCTTCACTATATTAGGGCACATACCTCTTACTATAGATTTAATAAATTAGGTGAATTTTTTTTTTTTTTTAGTTTCATATATAGATCCATTTTAATACCAAAATGTCTTAACTATTTTTAAATTTTATATACATTGGGGCACATTTTCTGACCCAAACAAATGCATCAAAATCAAATAGAAAATTATTTTATTGTAAAATAAATGACTTAGTGATTTGAATCTCAACTAATAGCTCCAAAATAGCTTTTGTCAGTAGACAAAAGTGGCACACAGCTAGTGAAAATGCATATGTTATGATAGAAAATATAAAAACTCCCATCAATAAAAAAAGCTATAAAGCTGATAGTATCATTAAAGGAAAGGCTCTCATTTTCTGAGTTTTGAACTATTTTGTTAACAGTTTTAGTGAAATGGATACATCAACAGTGCCACATAGATAATTTATATGTCACAATTTTTTTGACAATAGTTGGACTTGCAGATGTGTTTCTTGATAATAGTACATTTTTCGCTTTAGGGAGTGATAAACTATCACTGGTAAAGCTGATGTCAGCGAATTCAACTACTTTGATCTTCATAAGTTAATGCTTTGAAAATTAATGAGACAGCTACATGTGAAATCAAAATCAATTTACTGTTTTCTACAGTGGGCCGAGAATGAATTATCCAATATAAAGTGTGGAACACTATAAAGTCTGCAATCTCATCTCACTATTCTTATGTTTTTATAATAAACTGCTCATGCTTTTTCCTTGCAGTTTATGACATCAAAGGGACTCTTCTGTAAATTACAGCAATAAATTTTACCTTACGCTGGGCAGATTTTACTTCTTTTTTCCCTGTCTGTCATCCTGCTTTCCAAATAATCAAGGTATGACAAAACTGATTAAAGATTTATCTAGATTTTGTGAAATATAATAAATGCCTTACTGGTTAAAAAATGGCAATGTAAAAGCAGAGTTAAGTTTAGACCAAGATGCTATTATTTAACATTACACCAACAAATGAGCGATATTCAGGTAACTGAAAATAGCTATCTTTATTATCACTGAATATTTAATTCCTCGTAGTCCAAGATAAGATGGATTCCTTTATTACCACTGGCATTTGGCAAGAGTTGATAATCAGTTATTAAAAAAAATGCATTGTTTACTACCATCTGCTGTCACATCTGTTTTACAAATGCATAGCTCCAAAGAGATTATATATAGGTTTGAATACAGGGGTGGATAAAAGTAGGTTTACAGTTGTGAGTATGTGAAACACAGAGTTTACTCTTATATTATTACTAGAGGCCCAGTGCGTGAAATTTGTGCACGGGGTGGGGGGTCCCTCAGCCCGGCCTGCACCCTCTCCAATCAGGGATCCCTCTTGAAATCTGGGACCGCAGGCTCCTAACTGCTTGCCTGCCTGTCTGCCTGGTTGCCCCCCAACTGCACCCTGCCAGCCTGGCCGCCCCCCAACTGCCCCCCCTGCTGGCCTGGTCGCCTCCTAACTGTCCGGAAGGAATTCGGACGTCCGGAAGATGTCCGGTCACCTGGTCTAATTAGCATTTTACCCTTTTATTAGTATATATTTATTAACTAGAGGCCCAATGCATGAAATTCGTGCAAGGGGCTTGGCCCTTGCAACCCTGGCTTCATCAGGAAGGTTATCTGGACGGTCATTCTGCTCTTTGGTCTAATTAGCATATTAGCTCTTAATTATATAGGATTATTGTATTTTTCCATACAAACAACTATGAACTTACTTTTGCCCATACCTGTATATAACAGATACTTCTAGATATATTTTAAATGCTAAAGAAAGATTGTTTTTTTCAAAATGTCTAATCTAACATCTGAATTTTCAGAATTTTTTCAGCATACCACAAAGTGTTATCAATTTATTTTACAAATTGTTGCTACCTTACCTATTCCCTCCAAGAATACTGACATATAATTGTTGTTATAAATTGATTTTTTTCTAAAAATCTACATATTATAAACATTTGATTATCCTCCAAAGTTCAGTATTTACAGTTCTGTCCTTTCCCCATCTCACTTATCATCACTCAGAGATGATACCCAAATGCATATTCCTGCTTTTGATCTCCTTTTTTGTACAATTATAGCACCTAATTTGACCTTAATGTTTTCCCTGTTAACTTCTGACATCTCCAAAATAAGCATATGGATATGAACATCTGCCTCTAGAATAAGTTTTCTTTTGTGTTTTCTTGTTTTATTTTTTACATTTATTGACATGTTTCTTTGTATTTATACCAAAAAATAAACCCTCACTTATTTCTCATAACTATTTGGTCACTAAAGGCTATTACTAAATGTTGGTCACTAATACTAGTGAAGGCTCATTATCAATGTTTCTCACTTTCAGTGATACTGGTGCTATTCCCTTGGAATTTTACTGGTTTCCTACCTGGTCCTTTTGCCTCCTATTTTTTAAATTTCTGTGTTTTGTTAATTAATGCAATCATACCGATCTTTACACTAATAGTTTCATTGTCTCACTTTCTTGCTTCAAAAACTCAAACTTATTTTTCTATTTAAATTTCTTCCTTTTATTACTCTATTGTTTATTTCCTTCTGACTTATCAATTTTTAACTAAAATTAGCAAGAATATATAAATATAATATAAAATATCTCTATATAATTATAGTTTTATTTTTTATCTCCTCCTCTTTAACAAGGTTTAATTCTCTATCCTGCAAAATTTCCATTTTCATCTCAACTGTTCACCACATTCAGATACTCTTCACCTCTTACTTTTCTCACCATCTGCATATCTTATACCCTTAATGCCCATACTGTTGAAAATTCCTGCCTTGTTTTATATATTGTAGAATTAACCACTAGAGGGAGACTTAATAGACACCCCTACTCACCCATCACCCAGCATAGTTTATAATACTTGCTCTATGTATGTACAGTATACACCAGCTTTTGTTCTTTTTTTACTCCTCACTGTTTTTCCTGAAGCTACTTCTATTTACTTATTTATTTTTACTTTTCCCTCTCTTTTAAAAAAATTTATTGTTGAAAGTATTACATATATTCCCCTAATCCCCCATTGATCTCTCCCGGCCTCCCCCACCCCCCAGCTCAGGCCTTCAGTCCCCTGTTGTCTAGGTCCGTTGGTTATGCTTACATGCATACAAGTTCATTGGTTGATCTCTACCCCCCTGCCCACCCTCCCTGACCTTCCCTCTGAAGTTTGACAGTCTATTCGATGCTTCTATGTCTATGGATCTATTTTTATTCATCAGTTTATGTTGTTCATTATATTCCACAAATGAATGAGATCATGTGATTCTGATCTTTCTCTGACTGGCTTATTTCGCTTAGCATAATGCTCTCCAGATCCATCCATGCTGTTGCAAATGGTAAGAGTGCTTTCTTTTTTACAGCTGCATAGTATTCCATTGTGTAGATGTACCACATCTTTTAATCCACTCATCTGTTGAAAGGCACTTAGGCTGTTTCCTAATCTTAGCTATTGTAAGTTGCACTGCTGTGAATATAGGGGTGCATATATTTTTTCTGATTGGGGTTTCTGAGTTCCATTTATAGGGAACTCATACAAATTAACAAAAGGAAGATAAACAACCCAATTTAAAAAATGGGCAAATGACCTAAATAGACACTTTGCAAAAGTGGACATACAGAAGGCCAAGAGGCATATGAAAAAATGCTCAAAGTCACTAATCATCCAGGAGATGCAAATCAAAATGACAATTAGATACCACCTCCCATCTAACATTATGATTATCATCAACAAATCAACAAGTGACAAGTGATGGCGAGGATGTGGAGAAAAGGGAATCCTAGAACATTGCTGGTGGGGATGCAGACTGGTGCAGCCTCAGTGGAAAAGTTTAGGGTTTCCTCAAAAAATTAAAAATGGAACTCCCATTTGACCCAGTGATCCCATTTCTAGGAATATATCCCAAGAAATATGATGTTACTTTTAACCAACCCTTTATGTATTACTAGAGGCCCAGTGCATGACATTCATGCACTGAGAGGTGGTCCCTCAGCCCAGCCTGCACCCTCTTGCAGTCCTCTCAGGGGATGTCGGCCTGCCGGCAGTCAGACATCCCTCTCACAGTCCAGGGCTCTCGCAGTCTGGGACCCCTCGCTCCTTACTGCCCGCCTGCAGCGGAGGTGGTAGAGGCTCCCACCACTGCTGCTGCGCTCACCAGCCATGAGCCCGGCTTCTGGCTGAGCGGCACTCCCGCTGTGGGAGCACACTGACCACCAGGGGCAGCTCCTGCGTTGAGCATCTGCCCCCTGCTGGTCAGTGCGCATCATAGCGACCTGGTCATTCCGCCAGTAGTTTGGCCGTTTGTTGATTTGCATATTAGGGTTTTATTATATAGGATAATGTTAAGACACAGGACAGTAGTCCTCTTCTTTGTCTAGGGGTAGATACATGCTTTGCTAGCTCCTGTTTCAAAGAATTCTGTCTTAGCAACATCCATTTTACAGTAAAGCTCTAGTTCCCACCAGCAGGAGGACCTTGAGGACTGCTACTTCAGGTCCTAGGCGACGTCGCTGTTCCCACCTAGTGCTAGATTCAGTTCTAGGTCCTTTTGTTTGTCCCTTAGTTTGTTTTTTCTTGGAGCAGGACACAGTCAGCAAGCTGCATTCTGCCTGCATCTGCAATGCTCCACTTCCCCCACCAGCCTCCGCCCCCTGGCCCTGTCCCTGACTTGCCTAGCCCTCTTCTATCTCCTCAATAGGTAATCCATAAAGCTGGCCTACAGATCTTAGAATATGAGGCCTCAAAATGTCTCCTGTCATGTCTTTATGCAACCCTTTCTTCCAACATTACTGAATAATCCATATCTCTGCTAAATATGACTACTTTGTCACTCAGATTTATCCAAGCATCCCCTCAGAGCCTACACCTCTTCTCTACAAATTCCTTTTACTCTTTTGCCTTTTATCTCTCTTATGTGGACACTGCTTCCCCTTTGGCACTACCAAATATTAGCTATTTCCCTTTGACTCACTACCTACTATTTCTCCTAGAGGTTAAATATGAGCCCTTTTCACTCACGTTACTACTTTTACACACTTATCCTATATATTAAAAGCCTAATATGCAAATTGACCAAATAGCAGAACGACTAGTTACTATGATGCACACTGATCACCAGGGGGCAGATGCTCAATGCAGGAGCTGCCTCCAGCCTGCAGGTCCCAGGCCCGCCAAGGTGGGTGCCAGTGGGGGCCCCCGATCGACCCACTGGTCGCCCCACAGATCATCCCTAATCGTCAGCCAGACCTAAGGACCCTACCCATGCTCATATTTTGTGCATCGGGCCTCTAGTTAGAGGTAAAAGGGTAAGAACTGAGGTTACAATTGTCCAGATTTACCATGCTGACATAACTTAAAATTAATAGTTTTGTCTCTGTTAATTGTGTCTTTGTTGTACAAAGCTAGTGGTGGAATAATCCAAATATTACCAAATGATAATATGCCCATAGTAAGAAGTCTTCAACATAAAATAAACTGATATTTAAAACTGTCTATGAAAAATTTTTGCAATGTCTTTTCCTGTCCTCAAAGTCAGTTGAATGAGAAATTTCCATGCACTCTATTTAGATCATTCCATGCCTTCAAGGATTGTTACTGAAATTAATCATGAAATATAATGATGTTTTTTCCATTGGTAATAAACATGTTTGACTGACCCTGCTGCTTCAACAGAAATGTCATGGAATTTAAAACTGTCTTTTCATAATCTAAGCACTCAAAGATCCTCACATTAAGAACCAATTTAAAATGGGTGGTTTCTTGAAGGTTTTTGTAGTAGACAACTTTGATGAAATGCAGAAAGCTCATTACAGAAATAGGCTCACAGTGTTCCATTAAGAAATAACACCTGCTTTTGTTTAAATTCTAGTTTGCAAGAGAGTTAATTTAGTGGACGGAACAACTAATCCTGTAACATGCATTTGAATGAAATAGAATACATAAAAAACAACTATGTAAAATGTTGGCTGAAATATGCCTATCTCTGTAAAGGTTTGTTTTTCAATTTGCAGCAAATGTGTTCTTGTGCAATGCTTACCAAAAAGCATATTTCACGATGATTTAATTTAAATAAATTTTACAGCTGCTATATATTCTCATTTTTATTTTGAAACACTTTTTAAGATTTAAATAAAGTGATGATTTTCATAAAAATTTACAGGAATGTGTTAAAAATGGAAATTAAGAAATGAAAAAAATTAAAGAAACTTTCATTTCTGGATAGTTCTTGAATAATAATAACCACCTATATCTAAATAAAAATAGGCAGCTCTAACTTTTTATAGCCCTTCTTTGTACTTCTCTGTAAGGAATCTGAGTTCTCAGAAAATAAAAGAAATTATATATAACTGAAAATTTTAAGGATTAAATGAGATGCCTTATTTGCATGGCTTAGAACGTATTTTAGTACTTTAAAATCCTCTTTGGCTTTGCACTCTGCTCTCCAATCCCACTAGGGCTGTGGTTTTGCCTCTGCAATGTGGCTGGGTGAGGGTTCTTTGCTTCTGTAGGATAGGGTAGGGTCCCTTCCAGCTGTGGGCAGAGGTCTGCTGAAAGCCAGGAATGGCTCCTTTTGAAACTAAGGAGGTAGCCCTGATGATCTCTGAAATCTCTGAATTGCTGTGGGGAGGGGCAGGGGGGTGTCATTCTTTCCTTCTCTAGAAGAATAGAGTGCATATACAGCCAATTAGCATTATGGTCCTGTCCTGTAAAATCCAAATAGTCTGATAACTTCCCTTCATTCCTTTTGATTTCCTTTGTATTCAGTTTGAACTGGCTGTTTTCCTGCTGGGGTACTGACTACTAGTAATTCCCTGGTTCACACACTTATCTTATCACATGATTGCTTAGCATGAATGTGATAAGATTCTAATTTTTTCCAATATAGATAGGCTGAGAATTCCCAAATTTAAGTTCTGGTTAATTTCTGCTTAATAATTCTGCCTCCAAGTTATTGCTCTCTTCTCACATTCTCCTATAAGCAGACAGGAGAAACCAAGCTGTTCCTGCAACACTTCTGTTTAGAAATCTCTTGAGCTAAATATCCAATTTCATGGCTCACAAGTTCTACCTTCCACAAAACACTGGAACTCTGACACAATTCAGCCAAGTTCTTTGTAAGGAGCTTCACCTTCCTTCAGTTTTTAGTAGCATGCTCATTTACATCTAAGACCTAAGAAGACTCTTCGTTAATATACATAAGTCTACCAACGTTCTGTTCTCGATTACTTACATATCCTCTAGAGAGATGGAAGCATTCTCTAGAGCTCTTCTTTTTTCCTTTGAGACCTAACCTGAATCACCTTTCAAATTCCCTTCACAGAAATATCAGATTTTTTATTTCTTACACTTCACCACTCTTCCAGCCTCTACTAAATATTCATTTCTAAAGCTGCTTTCATATTTTGGAGTATTGTTTACAGCAGTACCACCTCTTGGTACCAATCTCTGCCTGAGTTCAGGCTGCAATAACAAATTGTCAGGCTAGCTTGAACAGGAAACATTTATCTTTCATGGTTCTAGAGGCGGTGAAGTCTAAGATCAAGGTGTTGGTAGATCTGGGGTCTTATGGGAGTCAGTCCCTGCTTGCAGACTAGCTCTCTAGCTTCTTTTTTATATAGGCACTAATTCCATTCATGGGGGTTCTACTTTCAAGACCTAATTATCTCACAAATGCCCATCTCCAAATACCATCACATTGGGGATTCAATTTTAGCATATCAATTTTGGGGGCGGGGATACACAATCAGTCTACAACAATCCCCAAATCTCACCCACATGCCCATACCACATACATATGCTTTGGCCATGTTCTGTTTGTTATTTATTCTGGAACCACATTAAGGAAATGGAATTTCTATCTCATTTGTGAAGTAGAGGAAAAAGTGCATGGTGAAACCAAGGGAAGACTCTTGAAGTTTCTGCTACAAAATAGCACAGATCACTTTTCCTTATTTCTTCTGGTTAACACAAGTGGCCAAAGATGGTCATGCCTTCTTCAATAGTGTGTAGAAGTCTACTTCTCCCTTAATGAGGCATTGCCAGTCACCCAACAAATGGGTGGGATATAATAATCTTTCTCCAGAGAGAGCAGAAAATAAAGTATCCTATCTAATAAAAGAGTAATATGCAAATTGATCATACCTCTGCTACACCCACAAGCCACGCCCACCAGCCAATCAGGAGGGAGTATGCACATTAACCCAACCAAGATGGCTGCGGCCACAGAGAGAGCAGGAGTCTTGGGTTTCTCCGGTAATGGAGGAAGCCAAGCTTTCCGCACACCCTGATGGCCTAGGCCTCCACTCAAGGCTACAAAGTTTCAATTATAGAAGATAAATAAATCCCAACTAAAATGGCATCAGCCACAGAGCTGGAGAGAGCAGGAGGCTTGAGTTGCCCCCGGCGATGGAGGAAGCCAAGCTTTCTGCCTGCCCTGGCCTGCTTTGGCCTCTGCTCAAAGCTACAAAGTTTCAATTATAGAACATAAATAAATCCCAACAAAAATGGTGGCAGCCATGGAGCTGGAGAGAGCGGGAGGCTTGGGTTTACCTGGAGATGGAGGAAGCCAAGCTTTCCGCCCACCCTGGCCTTCTTTGGTCTCCACTCAGAGCTACAAAGTTTCAATTATAGAAGATAAATAAATCCCAACAAAAATGGCTGCTGCCACAGAGTGAGCAGGAGGCTTGGCTCCACTCAAGGCTACAAAGTTTCAATTATAGAAGATAAATAAATCCCAGATACCAGGGCCTCTGCTTGGGTCGCCAGGGGACGTGGCTGGCCTGCAAACCACCACAGGCCCCTCACCCAGGCAGCCCCAGCCCCAAGGGAACCCCCACCCTGATCCTGGACACCCTTCAGGGCAAACCAGCTGGCCCCCACCCGTGCACCAGGCCTCTATCCTATCTAATAAAAGAGTAATATGCAAATTGACCATCACTCCAACACACAAGATGGCTGCCCCCATGTGGACACAAGATGGCCACCACAAGATGGCCAGCAGAGGAGGGCAGTTGGGAGGGACCAGGTCTGCAAGGGAGGACAGTTGTGGGCGATCAGGCCAGCAGGGGAGGACAGTTGAGAGACCCCAGGCCTGCAAGGGAGGGCAGTTGGGGGCGATCAAGCCTGCAGGGGCGGGCAGTTAAAGGTGACCAGGCTGGCAGAGGAGGGAAGTTGGGGGCAACCGGGCCTGCAGGGAAGGGCAGTTGTGGGGACCCAGGCCTACACAGGAATGCAGTTAGGGGTGACCAGGCCTGCAGGCGAGGGCAGTTAGGGTTTACCAGACCTGCAGGGGAGGGCAGTTAGGGGCAATCAGGCTGGCAGGGGAGCAGTTAGGCATCAATCAGGCTGCTAGCGGAGTGGTTAGGGGGTGATCATGCTGGCAGGCAGAAGTGGTTAGGGGCAATCAGGAAGGCAGGCAGGTGAGCAATTGGGTGCCCACAGTCCTGGATTGTGAGAGGGATGCCTGTTAAATGGGCAATCGGACATCCCTCGAAGGGTCCCAGATTGGAGAGGGTGCAGGCTGGGCTGAGGGACACACACCCCCGTGCACGAATTTCATGCACCGGGCCTCTAGTAAATATATAAAATGTATACAATGATTTTTGAAAGAATTGACACATTTTTCTGATAACTGAATTTTCCACAAGTCTGGTGTTTATTTTTCTTATTTATTCTTTGACACATTTTTTAAAGAATCTAGTCTGGGTAGCAATATAAAATGTGTGAAATATGAAAGTATTCCTGCTATTAAATAGCTTATAATTCTCTCAGAGATAAAACATTCAGGTAGTGGCATTTAAAATAAAATTTAATATAGTAGGTGACAAATACATAAAATTGTTTGACTTTGAATGTAATAGATTTAGGCCTAATTTGGTTGCTCCACTGAACAATTAATTTATTGTAACTGAGTTGGTTAACACTATGTGCCTCCTCATCATTCTCTAAATATCTCTCCTGAACCAGAAAATTTCATTCTATAATATAAACATTCATGTGAAAAAAAATTCTTCTTTGTCCTTTGGCATGTTACTTAATATAGGTCTATCACATTAATATTCATTATAGACAAAATTGTGCAGAACACAGATGAAAAAGAAATTACTTTTGATTGACATAGTCACTAAAGTTTAAAGTAAAATGTTATCAATTTAAGAAGATAAGCTCAAATTTTGATCATGTTAAGTGATGGATGCACTAAATCACATTTTTGAGATCTACTCCAAAAAATGACACTGAGTTTAATTTTTCAGGAGTATCGGTGCTTGAAAAAATAGTAATTAGTTAAAATTTAAATGTATAGCCTTTAGAATTTGATTTTAGTTTCATATTTGAGTGCTAAAGAAACCACAGAAATATTCTGATAGTAACTACTAAATGCATTATTAATGTTAAATGTCTTATTAAGTATTTTACATATATCAACTTATTTAATATTTAATAAACTCTTGTGATATAAAGGTAATTATTTCATATTGCAAACCAGAAATCTGAGATGTAGATAATTGATGCATTGATTGGGTTAAACTCTGATCTGCCTTCTCCAAAGTTTCACTAAATTCTATACTGTGGTTCAGGAAAAAGAACTTTGATGTGAATCTTATGTGTTGAATAGTTTGGAACATGAAGGAACTGGCAGATTGAAAACTGGCTAGGGAGAGATAATAATTAAGAAGTCATGTGATAATAACCTGAATTAGAAATTTTCAATGCGGTATTGGTTAACACCTTAAACATGAGTAAATTTTTGTGTGTAAACAATGTTAAATACATATAATAAGGTATTATGGAACTGCTATTATAAAAAGGTGCCAGAGAAAATAAGCACCGTTGTATTATGAAGTTAGAAAATTATGCAAGAAAAAAATGAAGATACTATTATGATGGTGTTATAATCATCATGTTTCCAAGTTGGCAAATGCTTTTCATCTAATTGTTGACATTTAAATAATAAACTAAAGGGTATAAATTATACAAAACTATGTATTGCCATTCCTTTGGTTGGTAACTATCAATAAGTGAAGTTTTTTTTTTTAGAAGGAATTGAGAGACCTATATTATATAATTAAAATAAAATAACACATAATTTTCAGTTGTAGCTTTCCCAATCAGTAAGGACATTTTTATGCAGAGTGACCTACTTTACATTTCTCCTTTTTTGTCAAAAAGAAACCACAGTCCTGCAGAAAATTTTAAGAAACCTCTCTAAAGCCACTTACTTTCTATTTAAGTTTAATAAATATTTTAAAATAAAAACATTTTAGCCTACTTTATAAAGTTATTTTGTAATTTTATATTTTACATAATCTAATATAAAGGAAGGGTACTTTTAGTTTGTTTTATTAATATTGTACATCAACTGTGTAAAACAATGATGATTTTACCATACCTGGAGATGTTGGATTCACATGTTCTCCCAGCACAGGCTAAGTTTGGATGGTTATAACAGTAAGGCTTAGCAATTGTATATACTTATGTTTGCTTTAAAACAGGAAGTTTTATGCCTTTTTATTGCCTTAAAATCCAATGTAAAAACCTATTAGTGGAAAAAATATATATATATATATAAAGAGGTAATATGCAAATTAGCCAGGACACCTTAAGGCAGTGGTTGGCAAACTCATTAGTCAACAGAGCCAAATATCAACAGTACAACGATTGAAATTTCTTTTGAGATCTGAAAACCGACTTCTGCGCATGGGCCACGAAGTTTCAATCGCACTGTACATGCGCGCCCGCATGTGGTATTTTGTGGAGGAGCCACACTCAAGGGGCCAAAGAGCCGCAGTTTGCCGACCACTGCCTTAAGGCATCACCACCGGCTCAGGAGGAGGAGGCTGCACCACAATTGGCTCAGGAGGAGCTGCGCGCAGATGGGTGGGAGGGGACTGTGTGCCACCCCCAGCCCCAGCGGACACACACATACCAGGGGTGGGGGCGTGCTCCGAGTGGCCGTGGCATGGCTTAGAGCACGCCTCCACCCCAGTGGACACACACCAGGGGGGCCTCTGTGCATGAGCTGCAGAGGAAACACCTTTTCTGACCATTCATTGGCTAAGTTCCTTGTATGCCACCACTCACAGTGTTCTTGGTAACTTGGGTAATAAGAATCCAAGAAGGTGATCTAGGGTTTTTCCACCTCACTCCTGGAGGAAAAAGTTAAGGTCTGCTGCTGGAGGGGCTAAGAAATGTCATATCCTGCCCTAGCCGGTTTGGCTCAGTGGATAGAGCCTCAGCCTGCAGACCACAGGGTCTGGGTTCAATTCTGATCAAGGGCATGTACCTAGGTTGCAGGCTCCTCCCTGGCCGGGTCCCAGGTCAGGGCTCATGCAGGAGGCAATCAATAGAACTGTCCCTCTCACATTGATGTTTCTCTCTGTCTTTCCCTCTCTCTTCCCCGCTCTCTAAAAATCAATGGAAACATATTCTCAGGTGAGGATAAAAAAAAAAAAAAAAAAAGAAAGAAAGAAAGAAATGTCATATCCTATGAAAGACACATCTTGAAAATGCCTAAAGAAAGTTGTCATTTTTTCATGGTGAAGAGACTGGAATCTGTGTTGATGAAAACACCTTGGCAGCTGAGGTGGCCAACAGTGGCAGCAGCAGAGGGGTGATGGGCATGGCACCTTCACCTGATCAGCCTGGTCACCTCACACAGAGGGAGGCCACGGGGAGTGGGCCTAAGCCATCAGTAGGACATCCCCTGAGGGCTCCCGGACTGTGAGAGGGGGCAGGCGTGGCTGAGGGGCCCCCCACCCCAGAGCACAAATTCCATGCACCGGGCCTCTAGTGTACAATAAAAGAAATGCTTCTATAATTTTTATTAATATTTTATTGAAAATGTTTTTGGCATGAAGAATACTATATGATAAAAGCAAGCTTTAAGAATGTCATTGCCTAGAAAGAAATACCCTCCTCATTTATCTATACTAATAAAAGGGTAATATGCTAATTAGACCAGGTCGACCAGACATCTTCCAGACATCCAACTTCCTTCTGGAAAAAGCCACAGAGGTGGGGGCCAAAGTAGAGGCTGTTAGGGGCAATCAGGCTGGTGCGGGAGCAAGCAGTTAGGGGTGAGATCAGGCCAGTGAGGGAGACCAAGCAGTTAGGGGCAAGATCAGGCCAGTGCAGGAGATCAAGCAGTTAGGGGGTGATCAGGTTGGCAGGGGAGGGCAGTTGGGGGCAATCAGGCCAACAGGGGCGTGGTTAGGGGGCGATCAGGCCGACAGGCAGAGGTGGTTAGGGGCGATCAGGCAGGTAGTCAGGCAAGTGGTTAGGAGCCGACGATCCCGAATTGTGAGAGGGATGTTCCTTAGGGATCAGGCCTAAACTGGCAGTCAGACATCCCCCAAGAGGTCCCAGATTGGAGAGGGTGCAGGCTGGGCTGAGGGACACCACCCCCGGCCCGTGCATGAATTTCATGAACTGGGCCTCTAGTACATAAATAATGGCCAAGCTGTGTATCCTACTGTTCCTGATAAAAGGAGAGGTCAATTTGTAGATATATTCTGACAGAATGAGGACGGTCATGTTATTCCTGATTAGTTGAATAATGTCCTGTGGCATTTTCTCCATTCATTCAACTTAGCAATGACAGCCTCATTTGCTGTTCATTCTGAACTTTCTTCTTTTGTCTTTTACACCCCTCTCCTCTAACAGACTTAAAGCAATCAGTATGTCCCAAGTTCTTAAAAATAAAATGCAATCTTTTCAGGCTTACAACACAAAAATGAGATTATTCTCATTATCATTTCCATCTACACTTTACTTTTAAAAAGTATGTTTTTTTTAAAATGTCATTAATTGCCCTAACCAGTTTGGCTCAGTGGATAGAGCGTCGGCCTGCGGACTCAAGGGTCCCAGGTTCGATTCCGGTCAAGGGCATGTACCTTGGTTGTGGACACATACCCAGTAGGGAGTGTACCGGAGGCAACTGATCTATGTTTCTCTCTCATCGTTTCTAACTCTCTATCCCTCTCCCTTCCTCTCTGTAAAAAATCAATAAAATATATTTTAAAAAATAAATTAAATGCCATTAATTACTGTAAAAATTAATTACCCACTTAGGTAAAATTTTAGTTTGGATAGACATTTTTTGAATTGTAAATACACTTTATTTTTATTACATTTTTAATATAAAACTATATCCATTCTTAAATATTTTAAACTATATTTACTTAAGTTAATCTATAAATAGCAAATAAGGTTTTGAAGTATATTTATAAAGGAAAAATATATAAAATCTGTATTTACATGTTGATAAGCTAAATAATCTATACAAAACATATGTTTTATTTCCATTTTATCATCTAAACTAATGGGGGGAGGCAAAGTCAACTTTGAGAAATTTACATTCTCATTATGAAATTACATGCATTGTTTTCATCAGTATGAAATATGTTAGTATTTTGAGTTATGATGTAATATAGCCTTCTTATTGACATTATTTAATATCAATTTGTAACAAGAGGTCTTTCAATGGAGTCTCCACAATTGCTAAAGATAGATGAGATAGCCACATATTAACAAGGGAAAGAAAAGTACATTTCCAAATAATATCTCATAGTAAACTAGTTGTATTGAATGTTTCACATATGCCATCACAAATTGTTTTTGTTTTTTGGTAAAGTCTGGTATTAACAAACTTAACTGTATTTATATCTGTCCCATTCAGCAGAAATATTTAATGTGCCTTGTAATTCTTACCTATTTCTATAATTAAGAAACATAAAAACATTTCCCCAGGATGCCATAGGACTATAAATACATATTTCAGTGGAAATAATAATTCTGTGGATCTTAGAATATTTTAAGTGATATAGAACAACCAAATAAACTTAAATGGAAGCTTAGGCAATAGAACTATAGTTAATACATAACTCAAATAATTAATTTGCAAGATATAAATTACATATTCTTGTTTAAAATGCTTAAAAACAAAAATTGCCTATAAAGCATATGATTGAAAGAAATAGTTATACTGATTTAAAGTGTATAGCTAGAATACCTACAATTGAATAATACCAAAATAAACAAGCCAATTAATAATTTTAAGACATGTCATTAAAGAAAATATAAATTTTCAGTAAACATATTCCAGATTACTCAACATAGATGCCAGACACTATAAATTAAGACCACAATGAATACCACCTTACACACAAGAATTACTAATTTGATGAGGTTTTGAAGCAATTCAAAACTTTAAGACTTGTTAGTGAATGTGTAAAAATTAACACAGATTTAAAAAAAAATTAACCATTTCTTATAAAACAAAATTTAGAGGGAAGGCAGGGGGCAAGGAAGAGACTAAACAAAGAACTTATATGCATATATGTCTAACCCATGGACACAGATAATAGTGCATTGAAGGCCTGGGGAGAAGGTGGGAGCAGGGTGGAGGAGGTCAATAGAGGACAAAAAAAGGGGGACACCTGTAATACTTTCTACCATAAAGATAAATTTAAAAAACTAAATATAAATATTTAAACAAACATTTCTTATAAAACTTACCCTGTACCCAGAAATTTATCAGTTACCCAAGAAAATGGAAAATGCATTCCACAATAGCTTTGACAAGAATTTCACAGAAACTTTATTTTAATAGCCAAAACCTGGAAAAAACCTTGACATCCATTAATAGAAGATTGGAAGTGTGCTTAAGTTGAAAACACAGCAAACTGAATGACTTGTAAAACCTTACACTGAGATAAGCCTTAAACGCAGAACAAATACTTGTTTCCATGTATTTTTTTTAAATTCTAGAATTGAATATATCTATATATATAAAACCCTAAACGACCAGTCAACCGTTCAACCGTTTGACCGTTCGACCCGTCGCTGTGACACACACTGACCACCAGGGGGGCAGACACTCAACGAAGAAGCTGCCCCCTGGTGGTCAGTGCGGTCCCACAGCGGGAGTGCCGCTCAGCTGACCAACGGGCGCCAGACACTGGACTCGCTGGCAAGCTCAGCTGTGGTGGCGTGAGCCTCTCCTGCCTCCAGGACAGCACTACGGAGCTGCGGCAGCGGCAGGCACAGCAGGGCCGGGATGAGCAGGAGCGGTGCCCAGCCTGGGCTTGGGCTTCTCCCTGACTGCCTGCCGCTTCATGCACTATTCCATCCCTCGGGGATGTCGGACTGCAGGTTTCGGCCTCCTTTGGGGATCGGGCAGAAACTGGCAGTCTGACATCCCCCAAGGGGTCCTGGATTGCAAGAGGGCGCAGGCCAGGCTGAGGGACCCCACCAGTGCATGAATCTGTGTACCAGGCCTCTAGTATAATAAAATGAGTATAGCTAAATACAGTACATCTAGAGGATGAGTATATATATCTTTATTACTCTTTCTTTTGTTTTCATACCCAGTACTATTCACAGAATATTGAACAAACTCTGTCCTCAAAATACATACAGGGCCTGGCCACACATTTATGCCTTTGTTTTTAGTACCCTGGTTCTAGTCATCATCATTTCTAGCTGGATTCCTGTTCTAGCTTTATAATTGCCTCCTTCCACCAAGTCCATTCTCAATAAAGCAGAATAATCCCATTAAAACAAAAATCAGATAATCTCATAACTCATCATTTCATGTGAGTAAAAGCCAAAATTTTACAAAACAGCCTCACTCCATGTCTTTTTTCTGACTTTATAAGCTATTACTCTCACTCAGGTTTGATTACTTCACTCAACCCAAAGGTTCATGCTTGCTATTTCTCAAAATAGCCAAGGATCCTCCCAAATAAGGGAATTTCTATTGGCTGTTTCCTCTGACTAGAACGAATACCTGTTTGGCTCACTCTCTCACATCAAGGAAGTCTATGTGCAAAAATTGCCTTTCAGTGAGGCCAACCTTAATCATGTTCTATACTGTTGCAATCCCTCAGCTCCATACCAGCAATGTTAATGATACCCACAACATCATTTTTCCCCTCATGTGACTTATCTACTAGTACATTTATTTACTCAGTTATTTAGTTATTATATTAATCAGTTCTTATCTGTCTTCATGAAAGGCAAACTCATGGGAAGCTGGGAAATTTTTCTATTTTCTTCATTCACATTTACAAAGCATAAAGATCAAGACTTAGGATATAGAAGTTACCAATAAATATTTCTATAATGACTCGGCCAGCATGGTTCAGTGGTTGAGCATTGACCCATGAACCAAGAGGTAACTGCTTGGATCCCCACTCAGGACACGTGCCAGAATTGTGGGCTGGATCCCCAACAGGGGCTGTACAGGAGGCAGCTGATCGATAATGTTTCTTTCATTGATGTTTCTATCTCTCTATCCTTCTCCCTCCCTTTCTCTCTAAAAATCAATGAAAGCATATTTAAAAGTATTTCTTTAATGACAAGTTTAAATAGAATAATTAACATAATTGTTCTAATATGTCTACATATTAACAAAATAAAATAAACTACTAAAGAATGTCATTATTTTTAAGCATACAAAGGATATATCAATTGAAAGCAACCTGAAAGCTCATAAATTTAACTGATTGATATCAGTAAATCACATTTTGACTCTAATAAAATTCGAATAGACAATAATGAAGAAAGACAATTTTTTTTTAAAAAACTGTACTTTTGGAAACTTATAAACACAATTGTAAATAATGTGTGAAAGGCTAGCAATCAAGTTGTAGGAAACTTTACAGTTCTGAATAATTACATTTATAAATATCTCATGATTCAAAGAAGACACAATAATCAAATTTTAAAATAATATGACCTGTTGCATGGGGAGCATTTATAGTCTTGAGTGCTAGTAACAAAAATAAGAAAGATGTAAGAAAAATAAGAAAAATGTAATTTTTAATTCACTTGTTTGGAAATTACAAAAAGAGTGACAAAATTTTAAAAATGAGGCAGAATTTATTTCCCAAAGCTACTTGAAGTAATATATGCTATTTCAACAATGTGATTGACTTTTCCCAAGAGATGCGTTCTTCATTTTGCTGCCCAGGAATCTCAGCAGAAAGTTGTGACTATTCATTTTAGTAGAGGATGGCAGAATGCTGATAGGTCAATTCTGAAGCTGGGTTATAAAAAGAATAGACCTTGCCTCTGACTTATTCTCTTATGAAAAATGCTGTGCGGAACCTGAGCTGATATGTACAAAGTCCAAATAGTGTGATGCCTCTTTGCTAAAGAGTCCAGATGTAGAAGCCACATAGAATAAAGGAGCTCAGGGGACCTCAGCTTTGCCTGCCCATAGCTCTTTGAGTTTTCTCAGCATCAACCACTAGATGTAACAGTAAATATGTTTGAGATGATTCTGTCCCTTGGTATTCAAAATTCTATACAAGATACCAAGTAGAGACAGAACTTCCCTGATGTGCCCTGTCCAAATTTCTAACTCACAGAATCTGTGAGCATGATAAATCACTGTCAACTTAGCTAAAACTGGAATCTATATTTCCCAAATTGCTCTTTCATTGCATATTTTTGTTAGAGTTGAACAAAACAGGAAGATGTATAAGAAGTGAAAGTGGAAAACAAAAGAAGAAGCATTACTTCCCAAAGGTCTCAGGAGCCAGTCAGGCGAAAAGAGAGACATAGAGGATCAAGAATAGTGGTAGTGCCCTGGCCAGTGTGGCTATGTGGTTGAGCATCAACCTATGAACCAGGAGGTCACAGTTCTATTCAGGTAGGGCACATGCAGGGGTTGCAGGCTCAATCCCCAGTAGGGGGACTGCAGGAGGCAGCTGATCAATGATTCTCTCTCATCACTGTTTCTATACCCCTGCCTCTCTCTGAAATCAATAAATTAAAAAAAAAAAAAAGAATAGTGGTGGTGTTTCAGACTACTGGCCCCAGCAGTCAATAATGAACTCACGTTATCTGCCAGGTCCTTTCCTGAAGTTGCTTCAAAGGCAGCAAATTCCACAGATTTCTCCACCAGTTTTCCTTTCATGGTTTCATTTTGACAGGTAGACATGCACAACTTCTAGGATGTTCCTTAAAACTCACATCTGCCAAACTATGTCAGTGACTCAGCCTATTGTTGACAATAATTGTACCTTATCTTTCACAGTTCTTATCTTTGTGAATTTCTCTTAGCCAATTCCTTTCATAGTTATGTAGATCCCAATTTCTATAATAAACTCTTTAGCCCTATCACTGCTTTAGTAGTTCTACCTACCTCATAAAACTTTGACTAATACAACTACAAATTTATCATTTTTTATATTAAAATATCTGTGGCAAATATAAACCTGTATTTAATTTTCAAGGTTAATATTAGACTATATCATTGGATATGCGGTCATGAACATAGGAAATCTACAAAAGAAATAACATAAATATAACCTTCATTTTCATACATCTGGAGTGGGGTTGACACACATTTTTTGTAAAGGGTCAGATAATGACTTCTTTACTTTTAAGGCTTTATAAGTCTCTGTTGCAACTACTTAACTCTGCAGCAGTAATTGTCACTATGTTCTGATAAAATTATTCTCACAGAAGCTGTTAGTCGTTCAGAATTGGTCCATGGACCACAGTTTGTTGAACCATGGTTCACAGAATCATGTCAAAGCAATTAAAAAGAGAAGAAATTGAGAAGCTATTTGACTTTGAATTCTACTCAATTTTAACTTACAAAATCGCTATGTAAAAAAGCATTTTGATTATATTTCCTTGCTTTAATGATTCATTACTTCTAATCTCTGTCTCACATGCATCATCCTTCTAACTGGAAATAATTTGGATACTACACTTTTGCTTTTGAAATGCTCAGCCCATTTTCAATTAAAGTCTAATTTTACATATAATTGGCAAATTACCTTGACTTATGCTCTCACAATCTCTTGTGTATCAACTCATTATATGCTCTAAATATTCTCCCATATTTGTTATGGAAACTTGGTGAATGTGTGGGATCCCCTTATCTATATTAATAAAAGGGTTAATATGCTAATTAGACCAGATCGACCAGATGTCTTCAGGACATCCAATGTCCTTCCTGATAAAGCCGAGGCCCAGTCCCGGGGGAAGCCGCCCCAGAGGCAGGGAAGCCACCCATGGTCGTGGTCCCAGGTGACTGCAGCCAGCCAGAGGGAGGGAAGCCTGGGTCCCGGGTGCAGGGGCCGAAGCAGATGTGGTTGGGGCATCAGGCAGGCAGGCGAATGGTTAGGGGCAATCAGGCAGGCAGAGTGGATAGGGGCATCAGGCAGGCAGGCAGAGTGGATAGGGGCATCAGGCAGGCAGGCAGAGTGGATAGGGGCATTCAGGCAGGCAGAGTGGATAGGGGCATCAGGCAGGCAGAGTGGATAGGGGCATTCAGAGAGGCAGGCAGAGTGGATAGGGGCATTCAGGCAGGCAGGCAGGCCAGCGTTTAGGAGCCAGCGGTCCTGGATTGTGAGCGGGATGTGCAACTGCCAGATTGGGCCTAAACTGTCAGTCAGCCATCCCCTGAGGGGTCCTGGATTGCAAGAGGGTGCAGGCTGGGCTGAGGGACACCTCCCCCCACTCCATGCACAAATTTCATGCACCAGGCCTCTAGTGGTAAAATAGCAAGGGAAATTGTGGTACACGGAATTCAAATTGACGGAGGCTCATAGTAGTGAACTTTAGCTTGTCAAACAAATGTGAGGATTTATTCCCTTTGCTCCGTGCTAATAGTACAGCGCTTAAGGAATGAAAAATAGAAAGAATAAATGAAACTAGAATTACAAAGAGCCTGAGGAACTTCTTTTTAAATTCACACTTTGTGGACTTCACTTCTTTTAGGCAATGAAATCTCAGATTTATTTGGTTTCCCTTAGAAGAAAATAAATTACTGTGACTTTCCCAAAACATTTGTAATTGTATCCCCAGGCAGCTTTAGAGCTGCCCCTTCATTAATACTTTGCATTCTGTAGCTGCTGTTGTCTGTTAGAATCACAATAAACACTGCTCACAACCAGCCATTCCTTCCTTATACCATAACCAAATTGCTCAGAATATATTGCCAGTTGGCTTAAATCCACACACATTATTTTTGCCACTCAAACTATAAATATATTCATCTCCAAATATTTCTAATGTAAATTTTGAGTAATAGGACTTCTCTGACAGAATTATATTTCAAAAATCATAAAATCCACTCTTGACAATACAAAAGACTTAAAATAATATTGAATATTTACATCACTGTTTATTGACTTTGAATAGTGACTGCCTAAGAGGATTTGGCATTTTCCTCCCTGAGACATGGCATTATTAAAAACTTTAAAGCCCTATCAATCAACTGCAGCTGTTGATTGTTCAATTACAGTGAGGTTCAATCACAGGTATTTAAAGTGAATGTCATCCTCTTCCTAAGTAAATAATGATATTTTCATCTATGAATTTAATTCAGGCAGGTATTTTTTAATCTGTGATTCACTGATATACATGGATGTATTTTAGCATCCTTAAATCCACTGAGATTGTATGCACAATTGGGCATATGATTTTTTTTCTAGTGGAATAGAAAAAATCTAAAGATACCAGTAGATTAAAAAATGCAACCATAAACCAAAATAATCATTAATAGCAAAATTATTGTTTCTATGACATTAGGATTGAAAATATAACTTTTTTTTCTGTTTTTCTCACTTCCTATAATAATAAATAAATAACATGTTTTAACTTGACTATGGTAACTTAGACTCTAAAATTATTTTATTTCTGGATGAAAAGTTTTTAAATTATCATTTAAAGACAATTTTCGTATCACATGCAGAGAAGTATTGGATATGATTTAAGAGAAATGACAGCAGAACCCTGCCTTTTGCTAAAATCAATAAATAACATTGTGACACATGAATATTGTAAGCCAGAATTTTTTATTATGCTTCCAATAGCAACCTGTGACCCATGATACAGGATAGCTATAAGAAGTTCTTTTTAGGGTTGTCATGGAATCAAGCTTTTCAAAGGTCTGCGCCAGGGCACCAACTGATTTTTACTTTATGCCTTTTGTAAAAGCCCAAACAAGTTTTTGTTGGCTGCTTGATTGATTTTGTTGTTTGGATGGTTTTGTCCTTTAAAGTATTTTAAAACCACAAAATCCAGCGCTTAGAGTATGTTCATCTAACAAATAGGTCTGGGTAGTCTAGAAGAGAGCTAATAGGGCATATTTCTAATTATCCTCATATAACATTTAAGTTAAAAATAAAAGAGTCCAATTTCAGAAGAATGAATAAAATAAAAGACACTTAACTTCCTGTAAATTTAATCTCATCATTTGTAAAATCTTTTCTAGCTCAAAAATGGTATGACTTCAGTTTCAAAAAAGTCTGGTAAATGAACCTTAGAAACAATACTGCATTGATCAGGGTAATGGGTTGAATGAGATGTAATGAGTATCAGTGATTCCATCTCAGAAGAATCTGGCTATTAAACACCAAAGGTCAATTACAGCCACCAGCTACTCAGATATTTTCATTTCAGATACCAGGTAAATGAGTTTGAGCAGAATCTGGGCTTGTGGACTTGAATCAATATAGTTGTACAAGAAGTACACTTAAGTATAGTGTCTTATGCTAATGAGGCAAGCAACCCATTGTTTCCTCCAGCTTCTTGAGTTGATCTAAGAACGGTACTTATTAAATACTGGTAGCCCTGCACACAAATCCGTGCACCAGTAGCTCACCAGTAGCTTGCTGCCTCCCTCCAGTAGTTCCCTCCATCCCCCTTCCCCCTGCCCCCCCCTTATAGCTTGAGGCCCTGCCCTCTCCTGTAGCTCTCTGCTACCCACTTGTAGCTCACTGCCCCACCCTTCTGATCCGTGATCCGGTTATGAAGTCAGTTTTTATGCTTCATGGCATAATGACCATTTGCATATTACATCTTTATTATATAGGATTATAATTGGAAGGATAATCTACTTTCCAGTGCCATAGAGCAAGAGGAACAATAGACTCCAGTAGAAGTGTATCAGAAACGTGAATCTTCTGAAGTGAAATAAATATGTGAGTGCTTTCAAACTGAGAAGGTCAGCTGAAAAAGAATAACATGACTTTTTTTATTTTTTAAAAACTATATTGAAACACTTGGCCATGTGTCCAATATTGAAATGTGTAGATATTTCAGTTATAGAAATTTATTTTCCTTTTGTTTATATGACTCACGGAAGAAGAGCCAACCCTCCTTTTTCAGTGAAATGGCATAAATAATTGCTCATTTTAGAAACATAATATTCAGCTACAACTGTCAACATTATTAAAATAAGTTCAAGTATGCTAATGAGAAAGTTGCCCCCATTAAAATATATTTAAAAATGAACATGAGCAATTAAGATTAAGAAATCTATATATAAAAGGCTAATATGCAAAGTGTCCCCTGGAGAGTTCAACTGGGAGACCGGAGTACAGTTGCTCACTATGATGGGCACTGACCACCAGGGGGCAGCGCAGAATGAAGGAAGGCCCTGGCTGGAAGCCAGAGGCCCCATTGGCCCTGATCGCCGGCCAGGCCTAGGGACCCTACCCATGCATGAATTTCGTGCATCAGGCCAATAGTATAAATATAATAAAAAATACTAGGAAAAATAATTGCAAATGTAAGAGATAGCAATAATTACAGTATATCTTCTCTTTGCCATCTGTAAATCTGTTTCTGTTTTGTTTCATTTGTTTTTGTTGTATTTTTTACATCCCACATATCAGTGAAATCATGCAGTATTTTGTCTTTGTCTATCTTTCTTATTTCACTTAGTATAATAACCTAGGTTTTGTGTTTTTAAATAATTTTGAGCATTTTTTTCTCACATGTTTTAAGCAACTTTATCAAACTACAGTTAAAAAACAAAATCTCACTTCAGCAGAGAACTTCTGCCTCTGGGAATGCTTTTGTACATTTCCACCACCAAACCTCCTCTGAAGGAAGGCTAATTACAGGCTTCAATATGCACCTGTGTGAAAATTAACTTTTAACTTTTAAGCAGCCTTTAAAATAAATGGCTTTTAATTATTATCATTATGCGAAAACTGTATAAATGCCTTTAATTGTACTTATAAAGTAACATTTGCTATAATCACCTCTAATATCCGGGAGCAACCAAAAAGGTTTTACTTTTTTATTATTAAAATAAAAATAGATGAAACCCTTCTTATTGATTCACAGGTCATTTTAGTTTATTTTATAAGCACAAATGATATAATTGAAATACATGGACTGCTAAAATTTAACATGTATTGAATAGTAGTTAGTTAAATTTAAAGACCTTGAAAATAACTTTAATTACTGGAAGATTAAAGGTCAAGGTACAAAATATTCAACTGTGATATTGAATTTTATGATTAGATTCAGCTTAGATAATGGGCATAACATTTTTATAGAGAAGTATGATTGAACATACACGTTTTAAAAATAAGAATGTTTTATTTATTTAAAAATTATTTGATGCTATTGAGACAGAAAAAAAGGTAGATAGACAGGGGCCAGACCATGGAAGGAGGAAGTGAAACCAGGAACCCAGCTAGGTGGAGTTACTAAGACACCCCAACTGGGGTGGGAAGGAAGGGTGCATGTGAGAGGCATGAACTTTAAAATGTATGGATATTGCTAAGATAGACAGTGTGCAGATTACCAATAACAAGGCAGTGAGGCAAACATATATGCAGAAATATCACCGGCTCCCTTCCCTACTCCCTGGGTGCAGCACACAATAGATACCTGACATTCCTGTGGTGGGGGAGCACATCCTCTGTGCCCTTATGGCTTATGGCCATGTGGGCCCCATACATGGACTATTCGACTTAATTAACTTGGACACTAGACTATTCCCGACTGTAACATGGAGAGGAATCTCCAGACACTGGCCTGCTCCTGGAACCCCAGCTGCACCTTTCCCAGGACTAGCTTCTCCCAATAAACTTTGGTTCCATTAATTGTTTTGTCTGTAACTTCATTCTTCAATCTTTGTGAGACATTCTTCAATCTTTGCATGCCTCCTACTGGCAGTCAAGCCCACAACCAGAGCATGTGCCCCAACCAGGATTTGAACAGTGACCTCTTGGTTCATAGGTAGACACTCAACCACTGAGCCACACAGGCCGGGCATGCTATGATA
The DNA here is from genome assembly GCF_963455305.1 of Plecotus auritus. NCBI lineage: Eukaryota > Metazoa > Chordata > Mammalia > Chiroptera > Vespertilionidae > Plecotus > Plecotus auritus. The sequence continues at coordinate 207,095,676 of NC_137770.1, read as the reverse complement.
TTTCTATTGTCTCCTTAAAAAAATCACATTGCTTAAAATTGCTGTGTGTGTCTGCAAATGAGTCAGAGAATAACTTTTATTTTCACACAACTTTGTTAAAAGACAAATGTACTACAGGTCTATTTTTATTCAACCTTCGCCAAACAATTTTTAGAAAATACTTGCAAACAATCAAAAACACCTTTAAAGCATCAGCTTGAGGTAGAAAGGATGGAAGGGGTGGGAAGAGAAACAGTATTCTGTGATAATATAGGGTGGCATGGCAGCTGATTCATCTTTAATTTTTCTTTTGATATTTTTCCCTTCTCCAGCTACTTTTAATAAGAAATGTGAACCCTAGCCAGTTTTGCTCGGTGGATAGAACATCAGCCTGCAAACTGAAGGGTCCTGGGTTTGATTCTCGTCAAGTGCACATGCCCAAGTTGTGGGCTCCAGTAGGGGTCATGCAGAAGGCAACCACCCAATGATTCTCTCTCATCATTGATGTTTCTATCTCTCTCTCCCTCTCCCTTCCTCCCTGAAATCAACATATAAATATATATATATATATATATATATATATATATATATATATATATTTAAATAATAAGAAATGTGTGAAGAAATATGTATGAGATAAAGAAGTAGTGTTTTACAAACACTGAAAAGTTTTATTTGGGGCTAGAAAAAGTATTATTCTAGGCAATTATTTAAAAAGTATTAGAGTATTGATTAGAATAAGTGAACTATAAGATTTATTTTTAATATTATATGTAATCAAAAATCTAGTAATAGTCATAAAATTCTGATGTTAATTTATTGAATCATGTATGCTTACTTATGGTTGCAAAATTTAAATATGTACATTATTGACAACTATTCTTAACAAACTCCAAATGGAAGGTGCAAAGCTCTGTCTTGTCAGGGATCATAATAATTCCTACATTAAGAGAGTTGGAGATAGAAGCTGTAATTTGTAATTGTATCTTTGCACTCCTGCTTAAAATTATTCCCAGCCTTTGTTTGGAAGAGTATATATATGTATCACATCCATCCTTGCTGCATCAAAGATCTTCTAGTCTGCAATGACGTATGAACTTCTGAGTTTGGCATCAGTTAGGATCCAGTTAAGAAAACAGAAACTACTCTTAACTAAGGGATATTTATCACAGGGAATTAATTACATAGATGTATGCGGTTTAATGCATTAGGTCTTCCTTTGGATTTGCATGATTTCATGCTATTTTACTGAATGGGTATGAGGGAGTTCAAGTTTGTTGCTGTCTTCCCCTGTGATATTTTAATATTATATATTTGGGAATGATAATGCTTTTAAAGGATTATTTTTATTATATTTTATAGTTGACTACATATTTCAGTAATAATTACTGATAGAATGCATATCAATTTATTTTTACCAAGTATATTTTCTCAAATACATATTTATAATAATAAAAGGGTAATATGTTAATTAGACCAGACATCTTCCGGACGTCATTCTGGACGTCCTTCCTAATGAAGCTAGGGCCAGAGGGAAGCCAGCCTAGGTCCTGAGTGCCTGCAAGTGGCAGGAGGAGGGAAGCAGCCTGGGTCCTGGGTGCCTGTGGGCAGCCGGAGGAGGGAAGTAGGCTGGGTCCCAGGTGCCTGCCAGCGGCTAGAGCAGGGAAGGAGCCCGGGTCCCGGGTGCCAGAAGGAAGCCAGTGCTGGCAGCTGGGAGAAGGAAGGCCTACTCTTGCATGAATTTTTGTGCATCAGGCCTCTAGTATAATATAAGCTTTAATTAAGATATTTGTTATGTGTATATCTCTATCTATAGTATATCTAAGAATTGGGAAGCTTCTAGAAATTAACCAATCTATAGAACCTCAATTTTAAAATGATGACACTGAGAATTTATTTTAAATATTTAACAAATGTGTTCTAATTTTTGCAATATCAGCCATTTCCTTGTCAAAATACATGTGCATATTCACACAAACACACAAAGCTTGAGAGGGCATAAGAATTTAAAAATGTAAAAGTAAAGCAAAAATCTTTCACTGTACATCTCAAAAAAATCACCAGTGCACTCTCTTCTTCATTCCATATACTCTCTTCTTCATTTGAAATGTACATATTTATAAATATATATGTATATTTACATGTAAACATGTTGTATATATAAATGAGTATATATTATATGTTAAACTAGAGGCCCAGTGCACAAAATTGATGCACTGGAGGGGGGTGTCCCTCAGCCTGGCCTGCACCCTCTCCCAGTCCAGGACCCCTCGGGGGATATCCGCCTGACAGCTTAGGTCTGATCCCTCTGGAGATAGGGCCTAAGCCGGCATTTAGACATCACTCTCACAGTCTGGGGCTCTCACAGTCCAGGAACCCTAGCTCCTTACCACCCACCTGCAGCGGAGGTGGGAGAGGCTCCTGCCACTACCACTGTGCTTGCCAGCCATGAGCCCGACTTCTGGCTGAGCAGCACTCCCACTGTGGGAGCACACTGACCACCAGGAGGCAGCTCTTGCATTGAGCACCTGCCCCCTGGTGGTCAGTGTGCATCATAACGACCAGTCATTCCGCCAGTGGTTCCACCATTCAGTTGATTTGCATATTAGGGTTTTTATTATATAGGATTTAGTTAAATAATGTCTAGAAGATATTTTAATTGTTATAATTTTAGGATGATAGCATACTGTGTATGTATTAGAAATAAATAAAATACAAAACTAATTACAAGTATTTCACTTTTAATATAGGTAAATTTTTCACAACAAATTGAACTAACATAAGACATTATATACTTATCAATAACATTTTGAACAATAAGAAAAAATTAATTGCTATAAAAATAACGTGTAAAATTCAAGTGACTTAAATGTCACAACTTTAAAAAGTATTTACTTTAGAATTCAGATATTCTAATTGTTTTAAGCCAACAGTATTATGGAATATTTAATGAAATAAATTATCGTCCAAGGTTCAATTCCTTGCAAATATATTGGATGCCATTTTTTATTACTTATGTCTTTAATTTATGTTTTTCAATTGCCTCAAGTCTATTACTCTAAATTTAGCTAAATTATACCATTTTATATTTTTATTCAGTAAAAATACTGTTATTTGTGAATTTCTATAACATAATAGTCAATCATCCTTGACCAAGTGTAAATTATATTTTTTCTATATAGGAGATTAGACCAATTATTTTTTTTTCTTACAATATGAATGGGATCATTGCTGATTTTCTATACATATAAGAATTAAATTTCTTCAGATAAATTTTATGTTTCTTTTGTGCCCACAAAGACATTTGGATACTCATCAGAAGTGTAAAAATTCCAACTAGAAGAAAAAAGAAATAATTACCCTTTCTTATTTTTGTGATAGATACAACTAGTTATATTATTTAAAAAAACTATCATATATTACTCTTAAAGTATTTCTCAAAAGTTTCATAGTTTTCTATCAATTTTATTTACTCACATTAATTGCCTAGCTTATATATGTTCAATCAATATTTATTTCATGGTTTCATAAGCAGAGAAAGTACATAGCACAGGTCAAAATAAATCCACATTTTCATATCCCATTGCCAAAAAGTATTACAAAATAAAATTTATCTCTGAATTTTTAATACAATTTTCATATGCATGTAATATACCTCTGCAAACATACATACAAATACATATGATAAACCATATTAATTATGATTCAAAAATTTTTTGCAGAGGAATGAAAAATGGATGTAATGGATATTACAAATATCCTTTCTAATACATGCACTTAATTGAAATACGTTTCTCTTGCATGTGTTACTAGTAAAATGCCCAATATGCAAGATTAGACATTCGTGCTCTCAGCCTTCCTTTCACAGACACTCATGGGCAACTGAAGAGCACATACACGCCTATGCACATGCACAAGAGTGAGTTTCACGTTAAATGCATATTACCACTACTTACATTTCCTGGCTTGGATTAGGCCACAATACATAGCAATACATAGTAAATAATGTCCCATTATACCAGTATATGTATTTTTTTATTGTTTACACTATTTCAAATGTCCCTATTCCTTCCCTCTTGTTCCCTCTTCCCTTTGGCCATCACTGTTATGTTTTAAAACTGCTTAGAAATTCGAAATAAAAATAAAAGCATAAAATCCTTTTGCAAACATGCCAAACTTCTAGTACTATAAAGTAACGTATTCTCAGAAATCACTTCTAAAGATACATTCACTTCAATTGTCAATAATCCTAGGTCTTACCTGGCAGTGTTTGTGTCATTACTGTGAAACTAATCCATGATCCAATCTGTTAGATTAAAACATAAATTAACATTTATCTATGAGTTACCTACTAATTTGTTCACTTGTAACATTAAATAGGTAATCCAAAGCTTCAAACGCATTAGAAAAATTATAGATAGAAATAAATTTTCCTAAAATAATTTGTGTTAAATATGATTAGATCATAAGAGATTCTATAAAACAGCATCATATTCATAAAAAAATGGAAGACATTGTTCCAAAAACTCTCACAAAAAATAAAATCTTAAAACATCTCAATACATTGTACATGAAGACTATAAAATTTTATTTAAATATAGATAAATACATGTACAAATATTCTTTTATTCTCAGGGAAAATTGTGGTTGAAATATTCCAATTTTCTATGTATATACATGAATCTAAAAAATATCATAATTTACTAGAGGCCTGGTTCACAAAATTTGTGAATGGGGGGTTGTCCCTCAGCCCAGCCTGCACCCTCTCCAATTAAGGACCCCTCAGGGGATGTCCGACTGGATGTCGGACATCCTTCTCACAATCTGGGGCTGCTGGCTCCTAACCACTCACCTGCCTGCCTGATCGCCCCTAACCACTCTGCTGCCTGCTTGATCACCCCTAACCCTTCTGCCTTCCTGCCTGATCACCCCTAACACCTCTGCCTGCAGGTCTGACCACCCCTAACCATCCTCCCCTGTGGGCCTGATGGCCCCTAACCTCCCTCCCCTGCCGGCCTGATTGCCCCTAACAGCCTCTTTCTCAGCTCCTGCCACTGTGGCTTTGTCCAGAAGGAGGACCGGATGACCGGAAGATGTCTGGTTGACCCGGTCTAATTAGCATATCACCCTTTTATTAGTATAGATAACTCTGACTATGTTATATTTACAGATAAAACATATATTATCATATATTAATCCACAACACAGGTAAATACATAAATGTATATATTTATTATATCATCAAATAATAATCCATTACATAAATACATAATAGCATACCTCATAGGTATAGTTAGGACATGAAACCAGGAAAAACATCCATGTGAAGGGGTTGTAATTTGGACTTGGAAAGCAGGCATTAGTTCCTTTTATCAAAAAGAGTAAAATGTCAATTATGCTATATATTACAAATTTGAACATATATTTGTTACATAATTCTAACTCCCTAGAACAACTATATACCAGATAAAATGTCATGTATTTATAGAAACCTATTTCACAAATTACTCAGAAGAGAACCATTTTCAAATGTTATGACCTTTTGACTCAGAAAGAATAGTTGTCATTTTCTGACCATGTCTATAGTTATGTTGCTGTAAAATCACAGAATAAACCATGATAACTACTTCTTTAAGAGTTTAAATAAAACAAAATATAAATGTTACTTTAAATAGCATAATAGTTGCAGTGGCATTGGATACTGAGATTAATGAATTCATTCTAATATTTGCATGCCTCTTTCTGTTCTCTTTTAGTGTCAAAGAAGATAATTTTGGTTGAGATTATTAAATACCTCAAATATTCTTTTCTATTAAATTAGTGAAAATCTAAAGGGAATTTTATAAGGATGTCATTTATATGGGAAAATTATAAAAATATGTCATAAGAGGATTACAGTAAATAACAATATAGTTAATATCAGAAATACCATATAACATATCCATTCAGCAATCATGATTGTTATTTACAGCTCTCTTTATCTTTAGTATATTGTCACTTGATTGTTGTTATATTTCACCTTTCAAATTTTTTCAAGAACCATTTTAGATAAAAATTTTATAATAATTTCAAGTTGAACTTTGAGCCTTGACATTTGTAAAAAGTAAATGTGAATTATATTACTGTTTATTCTCCATAGCAAGATTTAATCAGATAAACACATAAACTAATCTCTTTAGTTATAATTCTAAAATCATAATGAAATGTCAGTATGTTTTCAAAATTGTAACTATTATCTAAATAGCAAAGTAAAAAACATATTTAGTTCTGGGCAGATTTCATGCATTGCTCATTTAAAGATAAGAATAAATACACACGCCATTTAATATTAAGATTTTCTTAATAACATTTATATTAATATCTTTGTGTAGTATCCATATGTACATCGAAAGAAATATAATTGATAAAGCTATTCAAGTCATAGTAACTGAATTTCAGAGGTGAAAGTTGTATACAAGGTAATCTGTGTTAAAACCTCTACTTTATGACTCATCACTCCTGGAGGTAGAGGCTGATCAGGGGTCCACAAATAAATTTTTCTTCCAGATGTAGTTTGTAGATTAAATAACCAATATGTGTGTTGTGACAGAGTAACATGTATATAGGTGTCTTAAGTGTACATAGTTGCTGTTAATTGTAATAATAGCTTAGTTTAGGTATTGCTAATTTAATTAATTCCCATCATATGTTTTCTCAACCTATACTTACCATCTATATATATAGAAAACCAGCAACCAGAATGCCGTAACAACCAGAACGACCGATCGCTATGATGCCCATTGCAGCCAGTGAACGGGCCCAATCTGGAGGTGGGACTGGCCAGCCAACCTCCCGAAGCCCCTGCCCCCAGCTGGCTCCACACCTGATCTCCCCCTCTACCCCAATCAGGGGAGGCTGGCTGGCCAATCTCCTGAAGCCCCTCCCCCTGGCCGGCCCCACTGCCAATGGGCCCCCACTACCCTGATCAGCCCCCAGCCCCTCCCTCCATCCAGCTCCGCCCTGATTGGCTGCTCCCACACAAATTGGGGGTGGGGCCTGCTGGCCAATTGCCCATGGCCCCTCCCCCAGGCGGCCTGGCCCTGATTGTGTCCTGATGGGGCAGGATGGCTGGCCAACATCCGCTGTCTCCTCCTCCTGACATGCCTGGCCCCAATCCGCTCCGATTGGGGCTGGTCTGGCCGGACTCCACCTGTGCATGAATTTGCGCACTGGGCCTCTAATTTATAATAAAGCTTCTTTTAAATTAATTTCTGAATTTTTTTTTACATTACAGTGCCTCACCACCTAAGTTTTTTAAGCAAAAAGGGTTTACTCCACCACTTCAGGGAATATTGCTCACAGGGAACCTTCAACCCTTGGCACTCCCTATGAAGGATGTGTGGTTGAAAGGAACAACCTCACCCAAGATTACACTCACTTTTTGGTTTAGTCCTTTTTTTTTCTTTTCTTTTTAATTTCTCTTTATTGTTGAAAGTATTACAGATGCCCCTCTTTTATCCCCCTATTGATCCCCTTCTCCCCACTCCTCCCTTAGGCCTTCACCACACTATTGTCTGTGCCCATGGGTTATGCAAAAATGCATATTCAATATTTGATCAATATATCAAATGGATGTCTCAATCTTGCAACATTGTTAGTTTATTCCAACTTTATAATGGTCCATAGGTTCATCTGAGACTCTCATTGGTACTACATTGCTCTCAATTTCCTACCCAAACATTATTTTTCCCCCATTTGTAAACACACTGTCTAACACATCTCCTGACTGCTGATTCCCATACAAACTTTATTTTAGAGAACCCACTCTTAGGGCATATGATGTAATTCAAATATTTGAAAAACTTAGGCATTAAAGGTTAAGGATTAGGGCATATCTTAAATGTTTTCAACTATTGCTATTTGCCATTCAAAAATTGTGTGTGTGTGTGTGTGTGTGTGTGTGTGTGTGTGTGTGTGTGTGTGTTTTAATTACATGTAGTCAGTATACAACCCTGTGTTGGTTATATTAGTCTCAGATGTGTAATAAAGTGATTTGACATTATTATACCTTACAATGTGTTCACCCCACTAAGTCTAGTAATTATCTGTCTTCATGTAAACTCATCTATATATTATAAAATATATTCTCCTTTCCCTTTTCACTCATACCCCATTCTCTCCCTTCTGATAACCATCCCTTAGTCTCTGTTTCTGTGAGTCTGTTTTTGTTTTGTTTGTTTTCTTCCACATATAAGTGAAACCATATAGTGTTTGTCTTTCTACTTAAGGCTTTTTTAAAAATAACAATGTAATTAACTCTAGAGGAGATTAAAATAAAAAGGCACTCACCTGTGTGATTGGGATGAGCCAAGACTACATTGATGAAATGATTTCCAGCTTCACAAATCTGTAAAATATTTTTTTAGTGTGAAATAGCTGTGCCTCTTAAAATACATATTCTACAGATAGATAACTATCCAGGCAATATATTAACCCTAAAGATTCAATAAATATTTTATTACTCTAATTGCATAAGGAGAGGAAATTTTGCACCATCACAATACAAGAAGTTGTTTGTAGTCATATATAGAATCAAAGTAATGTCACATTGAGTTAGAAATTCTGAAGATATTCTTGACCTTTGTTAAGTAGGTTCAAATTGCCTGATGAATCACGTTGTGCTGATTACCTGGTTTGTACTTGTTACAGGGGTACACTTTTATGTCATGAAGAAATAAGTCATGCTGCTATAGATAGACTTGACATCGGTTTACATTTTCTAAATTTATTAACACAGTAGCAATCCAGTTTGATTCCCAGCTGGTTTCATGTCAATTTAGAAAACCTTTTGTAAGTAGTACTGGCTGCTGTCTGTCATCTGACTCCTTACTCATGTATACTCTACTAGTTGTCCTTGTTAGTCGGCCACCATGACCCTCTAAGAAACTCAAGCCTTACTAACATCTTCTGGGGCTAATGCTCCAAAATCGCAACATACAATCCTAGGAATGTATAACCATTTTCTTTGGCTGTCATATACACCTTATCCTATTTAACACAAAGTATGTATTCAACATAAAAATACTATGGTATTAATAATGGTTATGTTATCCAAAATATTTATTTTTTAGAGTCATTCAATTTTCACTATAATATATCTATTTTTTACTTAGTGCCTTTAATGTTTTTTTTTTAATATATTTTATTGATATTTTTTACAGAGAGGAAGGGAGAGGGATAGAGAGCTAGAAACATCGATGAGAGAGAAACATCGATCAGCTGCCTCCTGCACACTCCCCACTGGGGATATGCCCACAACCAAGGTACATGCCCTTCACCGGAATCGAACCCGGGACCCTTCAGTCCGCAGGCCTACTCTCTATCCACTGAGCCAAACCGGTTTCGGCTAATGTTTTTAACCTCTTCAATTATAACTAAATTTGTTCTTTTTTGTTTCAGCATTTTTTGTATACATTTCTTCACATATAACATCCTATCTAATAAAAGAGTAATATGCAAATTGACCATACCTCACTAGCCCCCACAAGCCACGCCCACCAGTCAATCAGGAGCAAGTATGCAAATTAACCCAACCAAGATGGCTGCAGCCACGGAGAGAGCAGGAGGCTTGGGTTTCCCCGGCAATGGAGGAAGCCAAGCTTTCCACCTGCCCTGGTCTGCCTTGGCCTCCGCTTAAGGCTACAAAGTTTCAATTATAGAAGATAAATAAATCCCAATAAAAATGGCGGCAGCCACAGAGTTGGAGAGAGCAGGAGGCTTGAGTTGCCCCCAGCGATGAAGAAAGCCAAGTTTCCACAGCCCTGGCCTGCCTTGGCCTCTGCTTAAGGCTACAAAGTTTCAATTATAGAAGATAAATAAATCCCAGATACCAGGGCCTCTGCTTGGGTCGCCAGGGTGTGTGGCTGGCCTGCAAACCATCACAGGTCCCTCACCCAGGCCACCCCACACTCCAAGGGAACTCCCACCCTGATCCTGGACACCCTTCAGGGCAAGTCGGCCAACCCCCCCCCCCCCCCCCCCCGTGCAACAGGCCTCTATCCTATCTAATAAAAGAGTAATATGCAAATTGACTGTCACTGAAGCACACAAGATGGCTGCTCCCATGTGGTCAAAGATGACTGACCCAATGTGGACACAAGATGGCCACCACAAGATGGCCAGCAGGGGAGGGCAGTTGGGAGGGATCAGGTCTGCAAGGCAGGGCAGTTGTGGGTGGTCAGGCAAGCAGGGGAGCAGTTAGGCATCAATCAGGCTTGCAGGGGAGTGGTTAGGGGGTGATCTGGCTGGAAGGCAGAAGCCGTTAGGGGCAATCAGGAAGGCAGGCAGGCAAGCAGTTGGGAGCCAGCAGCCCTGGATTGTGAGAGGGATGTCTGACTAGGTATCAGGCCTAAATGGGCAGTCAGACATCCCTCGAGGGGTCCCAGATTGGAGAGGGTGCAGGCTGGGCTGAGGGACACCCCCCTCCACCGTGCATGAATTTCATGCACCAGTCCTCTAGTTATTATGATAATTGCAGAAGATGCTCCTTGTTTCTCAAGTTATCAAAGTACTAAGCTGAATTTTGCTTTTTCAGATAATAATTTCATAGTTGAAATTATTTATGTGTTAATGTGTTTAAGAGTGTGGACTTTTGGTTAGATGGACTTGTGTTGGAATACGATCTTTCACATACTCTTTATTTGAGACTTAAGTGATTTAGATATTTGAAATTTCATTTCTTCATCTAAATAGCAATATTATTTCCTGTCTCATAGGTATTTTATGATGATTAAATAAAATCAAGTATTGTTAGAAATTGTTCAATAACATTATTATGATAATTTTAGTTACCAACATCATCAATAGAAACTTCTCCAGAGAATTATTCTACATTCATTTCACTTCACTAAATTTGTCTCATACATTGTCAGTACTACGAACGATTACCAAATTAATTATTATATGTATAGTTTTCATATATTTTGCTCATCTGTCAGTCCATACACCCTGTCATACTTATTTTTCATCACTCTCAGTGCCATCACAAAATGGGATATATGATAAAATATTTATTAATAAGAAAATTAACCTACCGCATCTTTGGTAGTAAATTATGTTTTTGAAAATATGGTTTTCTTTCTGGTAAAACATATTTACTTTGTGATTATCAATATTTTAAACTCACTCAACCATCAAAATATTTTATTCTTCCTACTTTCCTCAATAAAACTAAATATTTAAAAAATCAGTCTTCTATCCAAAGTATGAGCAATGCATAAAATAGCATTTTGGGTTCAGTTAGTCCAGTAGAGCAGTCATATACTAACGTCATAATTTATCATTAGATGCTCTTTCCCCAAACTAATCAGTAGTTATAGTGCTGAAATGTGCATCTACATTCTGGGAGTAGGGAGAAAAAAACAACAACTAGATCTATGTGGTTAGAGATACTTAGTTTATTATCAATTTAACTCCCTAGTGGATTTTTAAGAGCAATTGTGACCATTTGCAATTTTCACCTTAAGTATTGGGAATGAGTCCAATACTGTCTGCAGTGCTAATTGATCTAGATAAAAGTGGTTGATATAATCACCTCCTGGTTTAGGAGTAAGATTAGAAAATTCAGTCACTGCCACAACTTAATAAATGGTTCTATCCCTGTTTAAAATTTCAATTTCAGGGGCACCATTCTAATAGAAAAACAGTGATATCTCATTGTTGTTTTAGTTTGCATTTACCCGATGACAGATGGTGCAGGGCATTTTGATATGCATTTTGGCACCTGTATATCTTCTTTGGTAACATGTCTGATACAGTCTTGGCCCATTTTTAATTTTAGTTGTTTGTCAACTTATTGTTGAATTTTAAGAGTTCTCTATGTAATTTGTATAACAGTTCTTTATCAAATGTGTCTTTTGCAAATATTTTTCTCCTGTCTATGCTTGCTTTCTTATTCTCTTGACATTATCTGACACATAGCAGCTATTAATTTTAATTAAGTAGCTTTGCAATTATTACTTTCTAGGATTGTATCTTGGGTATTGTATATAAAAAGTCATTGCCATACCTAAAGCCATCTAGGATTTCTCCTATGTTATCTCCTAAGATTTTTATAGTTTTGCATTTTTTATTTAGATCTGAGATATATTGTAAGTTAATTTATGTGAAGGGTATAAGGTCCGCATATAGATTCATTTTTTAAATGTGTATGTCTAGTTGTACCAGCACCGTTTATTATGACTCTCTTTGCTCCATTTTATTTCTTTGCTGTAACCAATACATTTTACTTTTGAAAATTAATAATTGTAATATTTTAGGTAAAAGTTCAAATATTCCATTTATGCAATGGTATAATATGTAGACTAAATGTTGTTTTATTATTTTATTTGTTGCATGAAACTGGTATTTTATTGTGTAAACTTTATTCTAAGAGATGGCATTTTTGATCTATAAACTCAAATATTTTATTATGGAATTGATTTATTGCTTAAAATCAGTTACCTTTATTTTACATGTTCTGCCTCATTACAACATTCTGGGAACACTTAAAGTTTATTTTTAACCCATAGAGATTTTGTGAACTATTGTGTAACACAAGAATGTGCACACACAGTACAAGAATACAGTATAAGAATGTCACCATACAACAAAATTTTTAAAAAATTAAAATAGATACCTTTTATATACTAACTCTGTAGTTAATTATTACTAAAACACACTTATGATAATTATTTTTTTTCAGGAATTACTTTTACATTGGCTTTGATATGATCTGTTCTAGCAAAAAATATTTCTATGGTTATAGTAGCTGCTGATTTTAATTGAGATAATGAGTTTAGTTAGGAGTAACTCAGTTTTAGCTGAAAAACCAAGTATGATTATAACCAATTATAATAAAATAGATATATAATATTTGAATTAACTACACATAATTAATTTCTTAAGCTAGTTTTATAAAAACATTATGTAAGAAACAGGAACTCCAAACAAATTCAGGTATGACATTTAATTTCTATGCATGTTATTATTTATATTATCTCCCTTGGGATTTGAGAGGAAACTAAAAAGACAAATGATGGAAAAACACAGAGTCTTGGATTTTTTTGTCTTCAAGAAAAAGTAAATATAAACATTTTATTGTTGCTTATCACTAATAGATTATCAGAAATATTGTCACAACCAAATTTAAACAGAATGCTGAGAATGAAAGTACTTAACATTGGCACACTTGACTTCCCTCTCTCATCTCATCCACAAGCACCAAATATTCACATGCAGTTTCCTAGCCTATCTGCTTTCCACAACCAGGCCACACTCTCCTCTACTTTAATTAAAAGCGATGATACATTGTTCCCAGCATCCTCTCCTCTAATCAAAAATATCTGTCCTATGTCCAAGGGCCTTCCCAGCTAAATGTTACAGGAAAAGGTGTGACTACTTGTTAAGAGTATTATTTATTACTCTCTGAAAATATTTGCATTTTAATAAAAATCTTAACCTAAGGAGTGGATAACTAATGATGAAACTGAAAACAGAGGCAAAACCAGGGAGAGGAGTTACGTTCTTTACAAACATGTATGTTATTACCTACTCCTCCCATATCCTACATTGTTGAAGAGACAGTAAGGGAAGAAATATGTATTTTTCTGATGAAATGTTTAATGTACAAAGAATCAGCAAAACAAAATTGCTTCTGGAGAGTAAAAATAAAGTGGAGAGGAAGAGTAGATAAAGAAAACAGAATTGTTAGTTATAAAATACAATCTTAAAAATTATAAAACTTGTTTTGCAGTTGTGAATTTGGTGCTTTTATTTGTTGTTTGGTGAGTGGAGTTGGGTTCAGAGGATGAAAAGGCGTCATAGAAATATGAAGAGGCTGAATTATAGTGTCTGTGACATCTAAAAATTGTAGGGAAAGATATTCTGATGTCTTTGTAAATTTGCCAATACTGTATTTGATTCTACTTGTTTTATTTTTTTCCTTGTGGCTTTTGTAATAGCAGATTCATGTGACGGAAAAGGTTATATTGAAAGAATTTACACAAAGGGAGAGGTAATGATAGAGTTCTCATAATATTGTATACACATGGCAAAACTCATCAAAATAAAAGGTTTTCCACCAGGTGTTATTATTTAACTTTTGAGTTCGTTAGGTACCATTGTAAAGGGTTTTTATTTTTTGTGCTTACAATATATTCTGTTTAGTATATTAGAAACCTCAGAATAGCAATAGAAAAAAAAAAACAGCGAAGGAGCAGAAAAGAAAATTTTAATTTTAATGGTTAGTTCACAAAATGGATGATTCACATATGAGTAATTAAGAATTAACTACAATCATATTTAGCAGTGTTCTATTATCTCATCTTCTTACCAGGTGATAATCTGTCTTTACATAACAGCAAAAGCAAAGCCAACTTTTTTTTTGGCAGTTAGGTCAGTTTTTTATTATAAAAAGTGGGGATAATGTTCCTTCCAACTCTCTTTATTCTTTACTCAAAGACAGAGATACTTCATGAAGTGTGGTTTTTTGTGTAGTTATCTTTTTTATCTTTTCTCTTTTTTTAATGAAAAGGAAACTTTCTAACCAAGTACTAAACATAAACCAAGGGCAGGGGCAGAATACTTTGTTTAAAGTCCCAGCTGACTGAATTTTATATGTTACACCAAAACACTCAAGTCTGAGGTTGAAATGTTTAGTTATCACTCATCTCAATTTAGATAAACTCAGGCTTATTGGGTCTGGTGGATGGATTAAATGCCAGGTACAACAAAACGCAGTTTGTTCTCTGCAACGTTGAGGGGTCACTCTTTCTGGAGTTCACTTATTGTTTTCGAAGGAAATGAGATGTCCTTTGGAGAAGAGATACACACCAAATCATCCCACACGTGTCTCCTCAAAGTGCTTCTAGTGCACCTGGTGTCACTTAGAAGTGATGAGAAAACACAGGGATAATTGTTGTTACTTAACACTGCGTTTTCTCACTTAACAAGGGCCTCTGAAGTTTACTTTGCTTGTAGTTTATGGTCCACATTTACATTTCTGTGAATGTTGACTGAATTGTTAACTATGGTTGGCTGTAAGAATGTAATTTTGCATTATTTAAAATGTGTACACCATTTTATTTTGGGAGGACAATCCAGTGCATCCTTTCAGGTCTACTGCATATGTACAATCTCTGGGAAGCTTTCCTCTCCATCCCACCCCCAGACGGAAATGCAAAGCCTCACTCCCTTTAAAGCCCTTGGCATGGCACTATCTATATCATCCTTGTAAAACTGTTGCTGTTTTACTTTTCTTCTTCTCAGTAATTGCTGAGTAAAACCAACTTTAAATGAATGGTGTTCCTTCCCCCGTCCTTTATGTTGAGAGTACAGAGATCAGTAGATGAAGAATAGGAAATTTCGCAAACATAACATTTTATCAGCAAAAAGTTAGCACTTGCAATTAAGATAGCCGTTTTTTCTGGCTGAATTTTAAATTATGGAAGACTGACCCATGAATTTCCCCTTAGTTCCTTATATATAACAATTGATTCTCCTATAAACTGATACTTTTAATCCTATATAATAAAAGGCTAATATGCAAATCGACCAAACAGTGGAATGACCGGTGGCTATGATGCCCACTGACCACCAGGGGGCAGATGCTCAACGCAGGAGCTTCTCCCCTGGTGGTCAGTGCACTCCCACAGGGGGAGCGCTGCTTAGCCAGAAGCCAGGCTCCCCAGCGGGCTCACAGCTGGGGAGCGCAGGGGTGATGGCGGGAGCCTCTCCCTCCTCAGTGGCAGGCGGACATCCCCCGAGGGGTCCCAGACTGTGAGAGGGCACAGACCGGGCTGATGATTACCCCCTCCCCTCAATTTACAAATGTGGTGCACTGGGCCTCTAGTATAAAATAATTTACAATGCATTGGGCTTAAAAACAGGTTACTTATTCTTTCCAACTATTTGCAAATATATTATTTGTGATAAATCTCAAAGGTACACACTTTTGGATTTGGTTATTATGAGTAAAAAAAACTATAAGATGAACCTTGAACTGTAAGATGTTAATTATACATGCATTCATTAGTTGTTAGATCAATTCATTAGTTGTTACATCCTGTATTAGAATATTAGAATCGGTTTTCTAAAACTCATTTCACAATACCATATTTTATTTATGAAAATTAAGTGTCTCCTCTACACTCATCATTATTAAGAAATTCCAGAGCTAGAAGGTCTTTATAATTTGTCATCACAATTGACAGTTTTAAGAGTCACAATGGCCCTTCTGTATAATTTCTAAATTTCTATTTGCAATGGAATACAATTACATTCAAAATTTTGACTTTTAATTAGTTTTCCCATACCCTCAAAAGTATATATAATTAAAAGCAGAGGTTATTCTTGTTTGTCTTAATTTAAGTATATGATTGAAACAGACAATGCTTATTATGTGCTTAGAAATATAGAGTTAAAGTTATTACTACATCGGCATTGGACATAATCTATGCTTCTCTGTATCAATATTTATGTATTTTGGTATCTTGGCCTTTAGAAGATAGCAACTATGGTAACATTTTACTCTTTGCCTAATTCTTCTATTTATTATTGTATTATTAATTTTTACATGCAAAATATATAAACAAAGGCATGTGTGAAGAAAAATCATTAGTAACTTAAGGAATTAGAATTTTTTAAAGTCTTTGGTGGGGATATGTATAATTTAAACTACTAGAATTTTGCTTTTTTTAAAATATGTCTCTTTTAACTTTTTAAAATTAAATTTATTGAACTAATATTGGTTAATAAAATAACAGTTTTCAAGTGTACAGTCCTATGAACAGTGTATTGCATTGTGTTCTCACCACCCAAATTCAAGTCTTCTGTCACCACATACTTGACCCCATTTACTATTTATTGCCCTCACCCCCTTCCCTTTGGTAATCACAATACTGTTGTGTGTGTCTACGAGCTTTTGTTCATTTTTTCTTGTGTGTTTTTATTTGTTGCTTTCAGTTTTATATACCACATTGAGTGAAGTCATATGGTTCTTGACTTTTTCATGTCTGACTTATTTTGCTTAACTTTTAAGAAAAACATTAGAGCCCTGACCGGTTTGGCTCAGTGGATGGAGCGCCAGCCTGTGGACTGAAGGGTCCCAGGTTCAATTCCAGTCAAGGGCATGTACCTTGGTTGTGGGCACATCCCGAGTAGGGGGTGTGCAGGAGGCAGCTGATCGATGTTTCTCTCTCATCGATGTTTCTAACTTTCTATCCCTCTCCCTTCCTCTCTGTAAAAAAACGAATAAAATATATTTAAAAAAGAAAAATATTAGAATAATAATGACACGTGATGTTTTAAAAAGCTGCAACTTTAAAAAATTATTTTATACTAAAGCCAAGTATTCAGTCATACTTTGTTGGAGAAAGGGAAAAAAAGAAGAATATTATATAAAATGAGAAGTGTGTAAATATTTACACAGGAATAAGTAACAGTAAAAATTATAAAAAATAGAAAATGAAATCATAAGGAGGATGAGAAAAATAATCAGATGTGATATAAAAACACATCTAAATAAAGATCAAATATGTGCTTTTTGTTTTGTTTATCCATTAATTCATTCTTCCATTTGCTCAAATTTACTAAGCAGTTTACTCCACAGAGAGCATTAGACTTCGTACAGCATAGGTTAGCAATGAAAGCATCAATATGAATTACTTCATGATGAGGGCTGGGAGGAGGGAGGGTAGATGGAAGTGGAAAATGATATGGATAAATGGTGATGGATGGAGACTTGAGTTGGGCTGGTGAACACAAAATACAGTGTACAAATGATATGCTGTAGAATTGTGTACCTGAAACCTGCATAATTTTGTTAACCAGTGTCACTCCAATAAATTCAATAAAAGGAGAGGGGGTACAAAAGCTCACAGGGATGTAAAACAGCACAGGGAATATAGTCAATAATATTGTAATAATTATGCACGGTGCCAAATGGTACTAGACTTACCAGGTTGATCACTTGGTAAGTTAAATAGAATGATCTGAAGCACTAAACAGAACAATTAGGAAATATCCATGTTTCATTTTTAAAAAGCTGACTATGTTTTCACAATTATGTTTTAACTATTATGCTAAAGTGGTTTTTGTATGTTCATATGTTAAACTTGTTAAACTTTTTGCCCTTACATATTTATAGGTTGGTAAATTTGCAGACAATAAGAATTACTGAGTATAATTTTTTCCAATCTTACTATCTTTAAACTAATTCTAATTATCCTTCATAGATGAGTAGAACATTTTGATTAAAAGATTTAGAGAACTAATGACTTAATAATGGAAAGTCATTTTATTTACTTCATTTAATACCATTAGGCACTTTATATAAAAATAGGTCACATTATCTAATAAACAAATACTCAAATATATTCTGTTTTGCATTTTTAATAATACCACAATTGGAGCATGACCAGCTAATAATAATACTTACATACATACATACCAGAAAATTAATAGCTGATACTGTGACTTGCCTGTTTCCAAATGCTAGAAAGGAGGAGAAGATAGATGATAGGTAAAGACTCATATTTTGGATTGTCATATTGTACACATAATTCAGGGAAGGTTCAGTGGATATCACTACCCTCTAATCAAAAGTACTATGGGTTATATAATTGACTTTTTGGAATGATACCTTTGCAATCTAAAAACATTTAACGTAGAACTTAATACAGTGTCCTAATGTTATCTTGTTCATGGTGGGGAAGTTGGAATATACAAAAGTACTAAAACATATTATCTGATAAGCTCACCATTTGTTTTAACAATTCCATTTCTTTTAGTTTTATGTGATTGTGTAGACGTGAAATTTAGTATGGGGTTAGTTAAGGAGAAATTCTACATACATATTCTACATACATGGTGGTGTATACCGTGGGTGATTAATGTAGTAGGCAATCCAAGAAGTGAATCCCCAATAAAAGGCACAGCCCTACAAATAACACAAAATAACATTTAGGTTTTTCATATATGATATATATATCCCATCATTTTAAACCATTCCATACATTTATATGTCACACTACAATAGATTTACATGAAAAATGGTATACATTTTCTAAGTTGGATAAATGAAATGCTTCTTCACCCAGTAAATTAGCATTTTAAAAGTACCTATTTAATATCATTCAAGTAATGCATTTCTTTGCTCAACCCTTATTAATATAAATGGGTATTCATGATATAGAGTAAATGTAAGTATATTTTGCAAGAATAATTTTGTCCATTCAGTAAGAAATATGAAGTAATAAAATAATGAATTATATATTAGATAAGATATATCAATAATCATTTCCCAAATGAAAATGAACAAAAGAATGAATTTTAGAACCATTAGTAGTAATACATGTTGATTGATTAGAAAGGACGATTGGCTAATTTTAGAAGTCCTAGGCTATAACACTGATCTTGCCCTGTATAATACATTTTAATACCTTCTGTCAAAAGAGAAGCTAGTCTAAATGACTTCTGAGATTTCTAAGAATTATAGAATTCAGTGTTTCTTTCCAATGACAACAATGGAATGGCTGCCTTGTTCAAATTTTTAGAAAACAGATATTTGGAGGAAAAAGGAAGATTTTAGTAAGGATATATTAATATTGAAAGTATATTTTGAATTGGAAAATAAATTTTAATTTGAATTGGACATTTGAATTGTGGCATGTTATCTAATGTATATTTCCATTTCAATGTTTCAGAAAATTTCCTATTTTCTTGATAGTTATTTAACAGTTAATAACTGTTGCATTTACCTTTTATTTGAAGAGCAAAAACATCATAAAATGGGTGCAGTATCATTATTTTAATCACACAAATGTATATTTATAGCGGGTTCATATAAGAGATTCTTTCTCTTTGAATTCAGTGCTAAGTATTTCCAAAATAAAAGGTTTCTATGTACTGTTACTGGTTGAAGGCAGCTCCAGGAAATGGCATTTCAAAACAGATTGTTTAAGATATGCTGATAAGTTGAATAGACAAAAACAACAACAACAAAAAACCTAGACTTAAGGAAAATAAACATGATTGAATTATTTTGCAAATAGTTCAATACACAAAATATCTCAATAATAATTAAAATTGTAAAACATATTACTCCTGACCTTTATCAAATTTTTCAAAGGTGTATGCCCTGCAGAAACTTTGTGAACAAATAAGGTTTCCAAAAGATATCGAATATAGTGTATACAATGACAGAAGCAGGCCAAGCTAGAAACAAAAACAAAAACATGAACACGTTAAATTCCCTTCTAAAAATATGGCTTTCCTTATGCATTTCTTTTTTAGTTCACTCTGATATTCTATTTTAGGAAATATTGTTTTCAGTAATCAAAACACAGGTGTTTTTTAATACTTTTATTCTAGAAATTTAAAAACTTATTTAAAATGTAAGTACTGTTAAAACACTCTATAAATTTACTTCTGATGACACTAGAAATATATTATATACCCATCATAGGCTATATGTTTGCACCTGTAGACAGTGCCTGGGAAGGCACATGGGCATTCCTTAATTATTGTCAGCCGAACCCAGTGGCGTCAGTAAAGCCAGGCCCTGGGAACACCCCAAAAGGGCAAGGGTGTTGTCAGCTTGACCTTCATTTCAGCCCGTGGTGTGGGGAAGTGGTTTTGATATCTAAATCCAGCCTAGCACCAGGAATGCTCAGGGCCTACTCAAGAATGCAAATAATCTCCTTTTGTCTTGACCTTTTGGTGAAACTTCCTGGTATTTGGGATATAAAATAAACTCGATGGATTGGCTCTGGGTCCCTGTCTCTCCATCAGAAGAGGACGGTGGTCCCACCTGGTCCCAGCTTTTTCCTTCTATCTCTGTGTCTTGTCTCTTTTATTTCTCAATCCCCAGCAGCCCCTACTCAGGAACTGGACCCGCTCTCTAGCTGCACTGGATGCAGAAAGAGAGAAATACCTACATGCACCTGCTCCAGAATATACATGAATATAATAATTGCAAATGTGCTCATATCAAAATGACTCTAAATTGAAGCAGATAATTTACAGTTTTAAAAATATCCAAAACCTACTTAGAATGCATATGACATTTTATAATATTCAGAGTAACTTTTTCATTGTCTGGTTGTCCTTTAGCAAGTGCCATAAATTAAGTTTGAATTTCATTTTCTATGGAGCCAATGCAACTTGTGTTTTGTTTACTTTATTTTATCTACAAAGTAAGTCTCAACGGAGCTTCAAGGGAGGCAGTGCATCAGGTATTCTTGAGGAAGAATATGAAAGCAATAATCAGACAAAAGTTGAAGAGAGAAGAGAGTTTGCTAATAATGGACTTTGAATTTTCGGGTCACGGTGGAAGAATTCCCAGAGTTGGGGAGGACTTAGAGAAGGTAACAAATAGAAGACAGTAGAGTTTATTGAAATAGAGAATGTACATGAAATTTAGTACGGGATTAGTTAAGGAGAAATTCTACATACATGGTGGTGTGTCTGAGGGATGATCTGAAAATATGGAGTTAATGAGGTGGGTGAACTAAGGACAATGTGTCTAAATATCTAACATGTCCTCTTGCATTTAAGGCAGATAATCAAACTATGAATGCTGAGTGCAGGAAAGGTTTCTCTGGTGTCTTTTTCCATTCCTGATGATGCAACAAGAAGCTGTAAGGAGGTGTGGTCTTAGCCACAGTGCAGCTAGTTTACTCAATCCCTATGGTAATTTTGAGTATGTAGCCTCTATCTTAAATACTGTTGGTTGAATTGAAGAATAACTGTTACATCAAGCTGTGGACCACCTTTCCCTACAGTTGGACAGAAAGATCCTGCAAGAAATTTAGCCTTAGCCACAGTGTGTAGATGCTTCTAAGAATTGTGTGGCTGTTGAGTCACACATAGATCTAAACCTACCTGAAAAATACTTTGTGACTTGATTCAAAGCATTTTGGGAGAATTAACATTAGAGTATGTGGCAAGTAAATATAGCATTTGAAATTTGATCTTTTTAATCATAAGAAAGTATATCATCCATCCTGAAATTAGTTTGCCTTAGGAGCCTTGTGATTATTTTATAGAGCTCTACTAGACACTTAAATTTCAGAAGTAGTTTGTGTGTTTGTGTTTCTGCTCTGGAATGATTTCATATAAAGTCAACATATTTGTTATTTTGAACTATGTTGCAAAAATACATTTATTACTGAGAGGTTATAAAATATGATGTGTTTGTGTTTAAGAATAGTAACCAACAGTCATCCAATTGCTTTGAGACTACCAGGCGGGGGTGGGGAGGGGTGGTGTTCCTTTTTCATGCTGTGCTATAAAGCTGGTACATGTTATATCTTTGGTCTAAAAACTGAGTGCAATTGCCTTCTCCTTATGAACTCTTCACTCCATAATCTTTCCAAATGAATTGGTGATTCTCTTCACTTAACAAAAAGGAAGACAGATATTATTGTCCAAAGACCCCTGAGCAACCTGTTCTATACTGACCTGACCAGCCTTCCTGGAATCTGACTCATCTTTCCAGAAAACAAAGAAAAAAGTTCAAATGCAACTGTCTTAGAAAAGTTACCTCAGAGTTCCCGTCAATGTCAGGTTTTTCTTTTATACTCTAAAAGAGTACATTGTAAAATAAATATGTATATAATTCGTTCATCCACCTTACTATTCAAAACATTTTTATTGCATATTCCCTGTAAATCAGTCAATGTGTTAAGCAGTGAAGATAGATGGAACATCAAAGTATGTCATGATAAAACTTTAACTCTATAAAGGGAAAGACAAATGATCGTGAATATATAATTTTAAAGTAAAAAAATATGTATAAAGGAAAAACACTTTAGTATCATATTTGTCATGGAAGGAATCGCAATGGCTACCTTGAGTAAGAAATGTTGAACTTCTATTTGAAGTTTGAGTGAGAGATAAGGAAGAGGGAGGAGATGAGGATGGGGGAATAGGAATGGCATGTGTAAATGCCTTGTGTGAAAGGGAACATGGGAGGCATAAGGACAAGGAAGGGAAGTCAGTGCAGCTGGAGTACAGACATTAAGGGCAAGGAAAAGCTTGATTTGAGATGACAAATTCAGCAGTCAAGTCATTCTCTGTCTTCAAGTATCCCTAAGACCTAAAATCTGCTTCTTAACTCACTTAGAATGCTTTCATTTAATCAGGTTCTTTCTGTTAAATTGCTAATCCTACATTTTTACATCTCAGTGTAGTATCTTGAACAATATTTCTCTTTCATTTGGTATGGAGAAAGAGAGAGAGAGGGAGAGAGAGACTGCCATAGTTGTAAATTCTGCTTATTTTATTTTTATGACTGTCCTAGTCTTTATTTTTCCCTTTATGTCTTATTTCAAACTAAAATTTTACTTTGGATTTTTACTTACTAAAGGAAACTTGTAAAAAATCCTTCCTCCCCCCTGTTTTTGACTTAGGTAATTATGTATTTCCTATGCGATGTTGTCCATATTTTTAGAGAAATATTTATATTTTATGCTCTATACAAGGCCTTTCCACTTCATAATTTTAAGCTTTTTTGATATTTCTAAATGTCCAGATTTCTCTTGCTAATTATAAGTATTAATAACTTAAGCTACCTCCATTATAAATTATATTGAATTCCTTGCTTATACTAGTCAATTTACAAGTTGGTATGTAAACATTCATGGTTACCTAAATATATTTCCCTAAAATTGAATGCACTGTAATTGATTGTACAAACAGCATTTATGAACATAATATCTGCATTCTTGCTCAACGCTTTAATTTATATGTGCCATATGTATTACTTACTGTACCACTAGGTGGCGGGACCTTCTAGAGCTCTCTTTCATGTCATATATATATGGGATCCTCAAATAAAAGAGGAGATATATTAACAGGGGTCCTGTGTATTCAGCCAAAAATACCTGAAAGTAAGAAGGTGATTTAGATTAAAGAACACATTTTTATAGATTGTATTAAGGTTTGCTTATTATACCTGAAAATAAGAAAGTAATTTAGGTTAAACAATAAATGCTTATAGATGTTATTAAGGTTTGCTTTGACCATAGGTATATCTACAGACTTAGCCTACTGCATGAATTGGTGATGCAAATAACAAGAATTCTCCCTTGGAAGAAATAGCCAAGAAATAAGGAGGACAAATATACATAGTCAGTTTAAAATAAAAATAATTATTAAACCTAATGTAATGATTTCTTCATAAATAGTACAGGGAGTTTTTGTTTAAATAACCAAACTATTATAAACACATTTCTTCATGTCTCCAAAACACATACATACTCCATTTTCTATGGGAACTGTCCCTGTCACTGAATGGTATAGGCTACTGTGCCTGCCTGTCTTATCTTTTTTTTTTTTTTTTTTAGTCTTTTTATGACAATGTAATGTTGAACTCAATTGATTCAACCCTGATTCAAATTGATATAATACAGTTCTCTCTTTTGAAAGTTTTAGACTTTAATTCTAACGAGTCTTAAAGGGTTCCTCTCTGATTCTGGAGCTGAGGGCAACCGTATGTGTGGTGAGAAATATCTCATCTATGGAGAGACGATCAGAAGACTTGGAAATATTATTGGAAACAACACCATATTACTGCAAAAGATCATGCAGCTAACTGCTTTCTGATAGTTTTTCAATCCAGTAACTGTCCATTATTTGGTTTGGTTTCTATGCTAAAGCCAAGTTAAAGTTACTCCCTGGAATTTTCAAAGAAGGGAAAGTAATTTACCTGTATGCATTCATGGGAGGAGAAAGAAAACACACGTGGCAATGATAAATTTGACTGCCATTCCTACCTTGTCTTTGCCAATTTTTATTAATTTCCAAGGAAGAAAACTTGTACATGTCTTTCTCAAATATGCAACTGTGAACATTAAGTACAAATTGTATTTTTATCAGTAGTTGGTGAAAATTTTGCATAGTTATATGGTTATAATATATGATATATATGTGTTATATATGCACATACATATATGTAATTATATGTATATATGCATACACATATAAATAGCTATTTATATATGTTGGTTTTTCTAGTTATAATTATTCCTTTTAACAACATTTATCATCTCAGAAGATAAGAAAGACTTGTACATGAGGGTAAAAACAATGTAACATCCAGGGCCCTAGCAAGTAGCTCAGTGGTTATAGCATAGTCTTGATACACCAAGGTTACGGGTTCAATCACAGGGCACTTGCGAGCATCAAGCAATGAATGCATAAATAAGTGAAACAACAACTTGATGTTTCTCTCTACTTCTACCTAAAATCAATAAATAAAAAATGTAAAATAATGCAACATCTGATAAATTCAGTATAAAAGCAACCTTTCTACTGAAAGACAATATTAATTTATGGCATACAACATGCCTGATTATTCAGATATGAAGAAAAATATTTACCACTTTTGAATGTCTACTAAATAGAGTCTAGTTCAGGGGTGGGCAAACTTTTTGACTCGAGGGCCACAATGGGTTCTTAAACAGGACCGGAGGGCCGGAACAAAAGCATGGATGGAGTGTTTGTGTGAACTAATATAAATTCAAAGTAAACATCATTACATAAAAGGGTACGGTCTTTTTTTTATTTCAATAGTTTTATTCATTTCAAACATTTTAACAAGAAGAATGTAAACACTAATTATTATAATTTGAAACTTCAAAAAATGGAGGAATCATAGCACAATAACATACCTTATATTGAAGATGGCAAAGGCAAAATAAAATTGCCTAACAAAGGAAAGGTACAAAAGCCTTTCAAATTAAACTTAAATATAATAAAATAATTTAAAACTAAAACAAATAGAAAAGAACAAAATGTGTAAACAGTAAATTAAACATTTTCTTTAGTGCAACTTCCAAATTATGCCTGGGGCATAGATGTAGATGGCAATGTAGACTGGGTTGAAAGGTTTTTGGTCTTTAAAACATCAACTTCAGTGGGAACAGTGTTGTTGGTCTCCTTTTTAGCTAATGCTCTGATACTGTGCTCTCCAGGGGCGTGTTTCCCTACATCACCAGGATAATGTGTCTACGCATTCCCAGGGTGATGTCGGGGGACACGTCCGCGGGCATTAAAAGGAGCGTCTGGAAGATTGAGGTTGTTCCTTCTACTGAATGGGTGGATATAAATCCGCCCACTCAGAAGAAGGAGCTGCGGCCGTGTTTCCGACGTTGCCATGTTAACACTGCTGCTGGTGAAGGAGCGGAGGGGAGAGCAAGAGAACCCTCCACTCTTTCGGCTCCGCAGGCCGGATAGAACAGCCGAACGGGCCGGATCCAGCCCGCGGGCCGTAGTTTGCCCACGGCTGGTCTAGTTAATGCTCTAGAACAGTGGTCGGCAAACTCATTAGTCAACAGAGCGGCAAACCGTGGCTTGCGAGCCTCATGTGGCTCGCGAGCCGCGGTTTGCCGACCACTGCTCTAGAATAATGAAAGTGATTGTTTATTACAAGAAAAAGTTTAAAATACTTATTTCAACACCATCTAGTCAAAACAAATTTGAGCAAATCCTCTTGTTACTATATCAGATATGAAAAGTGTTGTGAACAACAGTCAACCTGGAACAAACGTCTCTCTCTATTAGATTAATAAAAATGCCATCACAAATGTGAAGTTTTTTTAGATCAGAGGAAATTAAATTACAGTCTTCTCTCCATCATCTCCTAAAAATAAATTGAGAGAGACAGCTAGCTTATAATAATATGTTCTAGAAGGCCTGATATTCTATCAAAAGTATTTTTCATGCTGAAACATGGGGTTAAAACAGTACCCAAGAATGAAGCACTTGCAAATGACCAGAACTAACTTTTGGACAATGCATCTTTCAAGAAAAGGTCTATTTGGTGCAAATAAAAAAGAAGAGATATGCTTTAATAAACATGAAATGTAATCAGAAAATAGTTTCAGAATAAATAAAAAGAAGGGCTAGATAGACAATTAATGATAGCCTTCTGAAAAAGAAATTGTTCTTTCTATAAAATAGGAGAAAAACCAAAACCAAAACCAAAATAATAAGGAAATATGCCAGGTATAAGCCCAAGCAAGTCAGACAAATTTACAAGAACTAGGAACTCCATTATAATTCAAAAATTTTATAGAGTTCCTATAATCAGAAAAAGCAGATGCACTTGCTTTTTTCGCTGAAGATCTTCACTTGTAAATTCCAATTTATTTCCAATATCGAATTATATGCATGTTTCTCCATTATAGGAAGTTATCTGTATTAGACTAATGTCTTGCTTTAAACATAAAATTCACTACTTCTACTGGGAAAAGTTGATAATTGTGATTTCTTGAAACTTCTGTGGAACATTCAAGTTGCTATTTGTCTAAGTTGAAAATGGAAGTAGGCAATAACAGAATCCCCGTGTGTAAGCTGTGCTTAATGCATTTCATTCTCTTTAAAAAAAAAAAAAAACTTTTTAATTATTAGCTGCTGGATTTACTTATTTTCTAAAATTGAAATTTATATTGGAGAACAAAATGAATAGCACATTTCACAGGTGTTGAAAATGAAGTAATGCCAACTTTAATTTTCCGAAGATAGGAGACCTACAAACTAAAATTATGAGAGCATTTCCCAATAGTAATATCACATTGTACTCAGTAAGTACTATTGACGCTACTGTGATAGTAGAAGAAGGTTTTTGTTTGTGTGTTTAATTTAACCACTATATGAATAACATATAATGCAGACTTTTATTCAAGGTTATTTAAACAAAGAATTCCAATGAGATCAGTGAGAAAAACTGAGCAAAATATTTTTTAGGCTTCAAAGAGTTACTGATTGAAAAATGAGAAAGTTAAAAGACTCTTTAAACAGATCTTTGGTGCAGTGATTGACCTGGGACTTGAAGCTTAATCATAGTCTGATAAGAGCACCAAATCTTTTGAGGGTATCTGAGAATGCAAGAATTTAAAACTGTTGCTTGTTATCTTTCAAAGGTAGAGGTGGCCTTAAATAATCTACAGAATATTAGGTAAGGACATACATTGGTGTGAAGATAAATATGAAATAGAGCTATCTTTGCAGGGACTGAAGCTCAGCCTGAATCATTGATTGGGTTAAAATGACCTGGACCCAATAGTGCCATTGGCCTATCTGTAGGATGATAAATTACCTTTGAAAGAAGATAACATTACTCTAAGCCTTATGCCATCTTTAATATATTTTTGCAAAATTTTCTTCACTAAGGCTGAAATATGTAGTTATATAAGGAGTATAGGTATTGTGACGAAACCAAGAGAAAGAGCAGAAATTCAAAATAGATGAACTGAAGATTCACCTAACAGAATTATCAGAGATATACTAAGAAAAAGAAACTTGTCTTTTATATGTTTAAAGAAATAAAGGACAGCCCTAGCCAATTAAGCTCAGTGGATAGAGCATTTGCCTGTGGACTGAAGGGTCCTGGATTCGATTCTGATCAAGAGCACGTGCCCAAGTTGCTGGCTCAATCCCCAGTAGGGGGTGTGCAGGAGACAGCCTGTCAATAATTCTCTGTCATCCTTGATATTTCTATCTCTCTCTCCCTTTCCCTTCCTCTCTGAAATCAATAAAAATATATTTTTAAAAAGAAATAAAAGACAAAGTTGAGAATTTTAGCAGATATTTGAAAACTATAAAACAAGATATATTTAAATGTAATATAAACCCCAGAAGGAGATTACAAAGAGAATAATAAAGAATCAAAAGATAAAGAGAATGCCAAAACCGGTTTGGCTCAGTGGATAGAGCGTCGGCCTGCGGACTGAAGGGTCCCAGGTTCGATTCCGGTCAAGGGCACGTACCTTGGTTGCAGGCACATCCCCAGTAGGAGGTGTGCAGGAGGCAGCTGATCGATGTTTCTCTCTCATTGATGTTTCTAACTCTCTATCCCTCTCTCTTCCTCTCTGTAAAAAAATCAATAAAATATATTAAAAAAAAAAAAAAGATAAAGAGAATATCCTAACTATTTTTTCAGGAAATATATATAAATATACTCAGGATTAAAACCAAAGTAGGATAAATAGGAACATAAACTTAACTGTGAGCACCGTAGTCAAACTACTGATAATCAATCAAAAGAAAATTATGAATTCAGACACATTAATTTCAAAGACATATAGTAGACTTTTTAACAGAAACAATGGACATCAAAAATCAAAATAATGAAGTTTTGTGAATAAAGGTGAAAATTACTGCCAATATGGGATTATTTTCTACAAAAATATTCTCCAAGAATAAAATTAAATTAACACATTTTAACATGAATAAGAATTGAGAGGATTCATTAGTGGCAGAACTACAATAAACACTAAAGAAGTTATTCAGGAAGAATAATTTTTCTACATGTAAGCTCACCATTAAGAAGAAGAACTAAATTGTCATAAAAAGATAAATCTAAATAAAATTGGGCCATATAACGTTGCTTTAAATAATATAAACAATTAGAATATACCACAACAATAGGAGATAAGCCAGGAGGAGCTCAAGTATGTTCAAAGTCGTTCAACTATCTATGAAATCTCTTCCCATTAGTAGACTTATATCAAGCAAATTATATTAGTATTTAATATTTTAAGATTCATATTGTAGTGATGTGGGTAACCACTAGAGTTACTAAAAAAGAAGTTATAACTACCAAAATAATAGGGAGTCTAAAGAAAAGAAAGTGCCAGAATAAATCCAAAATTGGGCCAGGAAAAAACAAAACAGAAAATATATTATAAAACACATGAGGTAAATTAAAAGAAAATGTTAACTTTGGCAATTAAAAAATAGGTGATCCTTAATGATAAAAAGAAGCGGATTAAAGTGTAAAATATAAAGCTATTAAACTACTGGAAGAAAATATAGGAGCAAAACTGCCAGATTCAGCACTAGGCAACATTTTCATATATGACAAGGAAGGCAAGATCCTTAAGAAAAAACATTAATAAATTAGAATGCATTAAAGTTGAAAACATTTTGCACAACAACAATAACAACACAATTTTGTTAACATGATGAAAAGACAAGTTAGAAACTGAGAGGAAATATTTATAAACCACATATCAGATAGAGGATTTGTATCTAGAATAGAAAAGGTACTCTTGAAACTCAACACTGTGTCCCAGATAATAAAAACTTACGTTCACAGAAATACCTATGAATGAATGTACACTGAAATATAATACCTATATTTGTAATAGCAAAATACTGAAAACCACCCAAATGTCTGTCAGTGTCGGAATGTTTAACCAAACTCTGCTATATCCATACAACTGAATACTATTAAATAAAAAAGAGCTGAATATTGATACTTAAAACAGCCAGATGGATCCCAAAGGCACTATACTTAGAGAAAAACAAACATCAATCTAAAAAAACTGATTCTGTTTATATAGCTTTCACATGACAAAAATATAAAGATGCAGATTGGTGGTTGCCCCAGAGTAGGGAAGAGAGTGTGTGAACAAACAAGGGTGACATGTGGGCGTTCCTCTGTGGGCATGGACAAATTCTGCATCTGGTATTGCTGGTATATACCAGTACATGAATCTATGCAATAGATAAATTGCACAGAGCAATATGAATGAATGTACAATGATGAAAACTGTAAGGTCTTTAGTCTAGTCTAGTTACTAGCATTTATATAGTGAAGTTTATAATATTAACCTGTTCTCCTAAGTCTTTCAATAAGTCTAATTTTCTCCATAATTCTGCGACAACACACGCTTACTTGATAAAAAATATTGTGTTATTTTCGACCTTGCTAAATTAAAGAGATTGTTTCTAAAAAACCTAAAAAAACAAAGACAAAACAAAAAACTTCACTATGATAATGTTTCTATTCTAGGAATGCATGTTAATCTATAATAATAAAAGGGTAATATGCTAATTAGACTGGACAGCCGAACAACCTTCTGGACGACCTTCCGGGCGAAGGTACTGCATTTTGGGCATGGGGCCTCTAGTATTTTATAAATAAGCAAAAGTGTTATGTGTGATAAAGTATTTATTTTATTGTATAATTTAGTTGATATAAAGTGGGGGTAATGTGCATATTTTTAGCATTTAATAGGAGTGACTCATTTGGAGGAAAAGGTTATGTGAACGATAGGATTGATTTAAAAATATCTAATCTATTTCCAGTGTTCTCTCTGTCACCTAAATGACTCTCCTCTCAGATAGGCTATAATTTTCTAGTACTGTTTTCTTAGAATTCCACCTTAGAAATTTTTCTCCTCAGTGCTTATCCAAAGGTGCAGCTGGGGTTTCTAATGAACTCACAGTTAATGCCACTTACTCTGTCTACAACTTCTGTAGACAGAATTCCCTTTTAATCATAAATATAGACAAAGACTCTGAATATTTTAACCTTTGCAGATCAAAATTTGCTTGTCCAAAATCTCTTTCAGCAAACATCTGTGGATACCACATTTAAGTATTAAACCCTTTGCTTACCCAATACCTCTGTCAATAGATTGTTTTATAAACATTATAATACATTTCACAAAGATTCAATATTCTAAACTCAGTTTTTAGTGCAACAAAGTAATAGGCAAAAGTTCAAAAAACTTTGGAAACTAAAGTAACTATTTAACAAAAGAGTGAATATATAGATAACATATATAATATGCAGGAAGATTATATATGTTAAAGGAGAAATTGTTAGAAAAGTAGAGAATGAGACTGTATTTTAATGAATGAATACAAACTTGAATTTCTCTTTTTGAGAATTAAATAATAAATATCTTATTTGTAATAATTTAAAAATTGATTACTGTTAGATAAAGAGAAAACTCAAAGCAGTATAGATGATAACTTTGATTGCTAATGCTGGCAAAAAGGAAAGCCATTTTGAATAGAAATTATTAAAAGTGTCATCACAGATATCTAACAGAATACAATTAGAAAAAAAAATCTTTAAAGTCTAAACAATATAAGTAAGTTTTATTTAACTGAAAAATATAATGATTGCATTATTCTTTGTATATCAGTGTCAAAAGTATTTATTAGATTAAACATTTCATTGCCTCTGTTTCTAAATATCACATAGTATTTCTTGTTAATGAATGTATTCCATTACTCATGAAGAGCACGAAACTTGTGAACTGGTGTCAAGTATTTTCTGTTTCTGAGTCCTCCAAGTCTTTTAGTGTAGTCTTCATTCTTTTAATGACTTGGATACAATTACCACCACTTTGAAAGCTTCTCCTCCAAGTAGAGCCCAAACAACACCCAAAGAAGTCTTACTACTTTACTCTTAGTTTCCAAAATGCCCTTCCCTTGTTAGACCATTTCTACTGAATATTTTCTCTCCCTTCTTTCCAATTTCCAAAAGGATCTTGTTTATCACCAGGCTCCTGGAAAGAAAGCCGAATAAATGCCATTTAAACTGACAAGGCATAGGGGGAGCAGAAATGAGGCCATCAGTCACTGGATACACTAACATATAAAAAGAAATTTATCTTCCTTCTTTCAATTGTTCCTTCTTCCATTGTTCCAATTCTTGTATGTAATGTTAGCCACTGCTCATAGTAAATACGGACAATTTAACACACCATTCAGTACAATATTTTGTTTCACCTATAAATTATTTGACAGAGAGATTTCACATCAGCAAATATTTCACATCATAATGTGGGGCATTTACATTGCATTTTAAACTAATACTTACTGTGGTCCATCTGACCTGCCGACCTAGATCTGTAAAATAGAGTGTGACAATGGAAGATGCCGCAACACTTTGAATGGTTATGTAGTCCTTCAGAAAAGGCCCACCTTAAATAATAAGAAATATTATTTTAATACAATTTCAAGGCAAAATGATAAATAAATTTTATGAGCAACCAAAAAAATCTAAGATGAATTTAACACAGAAATAGTGATGTATAGTACATTTTTGAAGTGAAATAAAATGTGAATATACCCATTTTATAAAATATATCTAGCAAATTTGCAAATGCACAGTAATTTTCCAATGCTATCTAACCAAAGTAGACTGCCAATAGCTAATATCCTAATGTGTTCTAAGAAAATGTAACATTAGATAATGTCATAATAAAATATGATATAATGTACTTTTATGTTTTAATATATTTTTATTAATCTTTACAGAGCAGAAGGGAGAGGGATAGAGAGCCAGAAACATCGATGAGAGAGAAACACCAATCAGCTGCCCCCTGCACACCCTCCACTGGGGATGTGCCCACAACCAAGACCAGAATCGAACCTGGGACCCTTCAGTCCACAGGCCAACGCTCTATCCACTGAGCCAAACTGGTCAGGGCCATATATAAGGTACTTTTAAAGTGTAATTTTGGGTGTCAGTACATAAACATATAATTTTTCTCTAGGTGATTTTATTATAGGATTAATTAATTTTGGTAAAATTATTTCAATGGTTATTGCAAAGCACCGGGGGAGAGGCAGGGTTTACCTTTTTAAAAGACCTCAGTGGATATTGTGTGAAAAATGGGAGGAAAAGAGCAAGGAGATTATTTAGGAGGAAATTAGAATTTGTCAAGAGGTGAATAATGTTTGGATTAAAGTGGCAGTTGTGTAAATGTTAAAAATTCATCAGTCACAGATATATTTTGAACATAGAGTAGATTTAACTTGAGAAGAAAGGATTCAGTGAGATACTGGTCTTATATATTTGACCTGAGCATTTAGGTGCATTGCAACCTCATTAACTGACATGAAAAAGACTGAGAAAGGAGCAGGATTTGAGGGTAAAAATTAAGATTTTAGTTAGGGTGTGGTAAGTGTGATAATGATCAGACAGTTAAGTGGGAGCTGTCCAGTAGGCAGTTGGGTAGATGTTTCTATAGGTACTTGAAAATCATTAAAATTTAAAATCATGAGGCTTGATGAGGTTATTTATGTGTTCACTTTTAAAAGAAGACAATGGAAACCAAGACAGAGCTTTCTAGCACTCCAGAATTTTAAAGTAGTTAGAGAAATATACAGCAAAGATTATTGAGCAGAGAATCCAACCACATTGCGTCTTCAAGCTAATAAATTAGTGTTATTTTAAGCTGCTAAATTTGTGGTAATTTGTTGCACATCAATGGGAAGCATGTATCAAGGTAAAGACTTTGATGTCCAAATGGTCAGCAATGTTGGTGTGACAATCACATATAACAACATGATATGTTAATAATGAAAAAAAAATTCTGATGGCATTTAATTCCTTGAAAGTGTACTGAAAACATCTTTCCAACATGGCCTTATGGACATCCTTGGGGAGGTGATCAGTTTCTACTCTTTTATCTATTCTTTGCTAACTTTAAGGAACAGAGTGCTGCCATTATGTTTTAAAATGTGGTTCCATCAATATGATATGTGAAAAAAACAACTTGATAGAATCCAGACATATCATTAACTAGAGGCCTGGTGCACGAATCCGTGCACAGGTGGGGTCCCTTGGCCTGGCCAGCATTCGGGGCTGATCAAGGCCATCTCGCACAGTCCTGATCAGGGCCGATTAGGCCGGCCGGGCAGGGAAAGGGACCGCAGGAGGTTGGCCAGCTGCGTGTGGTTGGCTGTGGGAGTGCACTGACCACCATGGGGCAGCTCCTGCATTGAGCATCTGCCCCCTGGTGGTCAGTGCACATCGTAGCTATAAGCTGGTCATCTGGTCGTCAGGTCATAATGGTTGTGTAGGCTTTTATATATATGTACTAGAGGCCAGGTGCACAAAATTCGTGCACAGAGGGGATGGTGTTCCTCAGCCCAGCCTGCATGCTCTCCAATCTGGGACCCCTCTCACAATCCAGGACTGCTGGCTCCCAACCATTCACCTTCCTGCCTGCCTGCCTCATTGCCCCTAACCGCTTCTGCCTGCCAGCCTGATCACCCCCTAACCACTCCTGTTCCAGCCTGATTGACGCCTAACTGCCCTCTCCTGCTGGCCTGATCACCCACAACTGCCCTCCCCTGCTGGCCATCTTGTGGCAGCCATCTTTGACCACATGGGTGCGGCCATCTTGTGTGTTGGAATGATGGTCAATTTGCATATTATCTCTTTATTAGATAAGATAGATTATACCACTCTTAGACTCAGTTATCAGGGACCCCTGTTTTTGGTCTTCCATGCTTATGCCCTTTTCCAAAGAGAGGAGAATTTATAGGGTCAAGAGAACATGTCTAATGGAGCCCATACCATTATTGCCTATGTCACTTCAGCCAATTAAGGCCCTTAAGTTTTCTGCATAAGTTAACTCAAGCAATACATCTTCCAGGGGCATTTCCTCTCAATAAGGGTCCAGATACTAAGGTATATACCTCTGAGCCTAAGGGTTTGTCAAGGCTCTTGTATAAAGGGTGTGGATGGTTGGAGCAGTAATAGGAAGACGTGGGCCAACTTTACTTATGCTTCACCTTTCTAGTGTCAAAAGCCAATGATTCCAGGAATCAGAAATTCAACCGTCTACTTCCAGGACATTATGAAGTCCTGATAATTAATCAAGTGAGAAGGGAGCACACATTTGAGTTGCCAGTTTGTATGACAGGTTTATTGCAATCATGGCTGCAATTCTTCACAATTTCCATATCCATCAACTTGCAATATGACTCTTAGTTCCTCCTAATTCAGTAGGTCCTCGGGTTACGTCAGAAATCCGTTCCTATGGTGCGATGTAACGTGATTTTCGCCGTACGTCAGAACCCACCTACATAAGCAACTACATCACTCACATGGAGCACATACAGAGCAGTAATGAAAGGAAACAGTAAAAAAAAAATTAAAAGAAAGATAACAATTCCTGACCTTTACTTGTGGTAAATAAATAATAAAAAACATAAAGCACATATGTACATACATCTAAATGATGGAACTTTTTTTTTTTTTTTTTTTTTTAGTAAATAAATGGGAGATGGCGATGTAACCTGAGGACTGTCTGTAAGAATTGGTGTCTATTTCCTCACCCCTTGAATATGGGCTAGACTAGTGACTTGCTTTAACACACAGAATGCAAGGCAAGGAATCAGATGCCAGTTCCAAACTTGGGCCTCTGGAATTCTTGAGTGCTTGTGCTTATTTGTTTATACCCCTATTTCCACCATGACAACAACTTCATAATATTCTTCTGAAGCATGAGAGACCGCATAGAACTAGAGCAGTGGTTGCAGTTGTGAATATCCTAGAACAGTCAGTCCCCAACAATTCATCAACTGATTACAGCTGCATGACTGAGCTTAGCCAAGTAAGGCCAACTCCATCTACCCAAGATCAACAGAGCCATTGAACTCAATAAATGTTTGTTGTTTATCCCATAAAAATCAATGCTTGCAATTTTATTTATGTTTTAGTGAAGAGTTTTGTGTGGGGAAACTGTAAAAGACTAAATTCACATGGTATCATTGTTTGTAGTACAATCATTCTGGCAAATATATTCTGACAGTTAATATATGTAAATATTCAGGCCTTGAATTATTTTGCTGTTAAGTCATTTTTTCTTAATATTATAACTGTGTTTATAGTTATAACTATGATTGTTAAAGCATCTACCATGTGCCAATCAAAAAACAGTGTTTTATAAACAAAATCTTACAAAAAATAAGTTAGGTTCTTTATCAGCTCCACTTTACAAAAAAGACCCTATAGATAGGTAAGCAGAGAGTCAGGTTGAAAATTCTGAGTAACCCCAAATAAACTCTTCTTTGAACCATAGTATGCTTACCTTACGAAGTTAATTGACTTTTTTTCTTTTTTTTAATATATATTTTATTGATTTTTTACAGAGAGGAAAGGAGAAGGATAGAGAGTTAGAAACATCAATGAGAGAGAAACATCAATCAGCTGCCTCCTGAACACCCCCTACTGGGGATGTGCCTGCAACCAAGGTACATGCCCTTGACCAGAATCGAACCTGGGACCCTTGAGTCCGCAGGCCGACACTCTATCCACTGAGCCAAACCAGTCAGGGCTTTTTCTTTTTTAATAATACATCATCACATTCATATCTAAGGACACTTGGCTGTATTTCATTCAGATCACATACTGGTACATCAACTAGGTAAATAAATGTTCGGGGAAAGGAAAAAATTCACATTTACCAGGAAGTTTGAACTAATACATATTCCCCAGTCCCTTATAGTGTCCTTCAAATTGAAGTTACATTTGACATTGATGTCTGTGACATTCTCAGAGTCTTCTTTATATGAGTCAATTTCAGAAAATACTACTCCTATTTCATTTTCTGTTATTTCACAATCCATGTGTTGAAAGGCATTTATGTGCCTGGCACATACTAGGCCCTGCAAAGACAAAAATAAACAAGACAATGATTTGTCTCCTTTGAACTCTAGCCAGAAGAGAATTTGTCTTGAACATTTGAACTTGGAAGAATTTGAGACCATCAAGAACATGTGATTCTAACATGGATTTCTTTGTTTTCAAGATAGAAGTCTCAGGCAAAGGAAGAATATCTATCATAGCAAGGAGAGCAACTGCAACATCTGAGAGAGATGCAAGGAAGTCATTATGTGTCCATATGTGAAAAATGATAGTACAAATACTTTAAAAGCACCAGAAAAAAAATGCAGTTCGCCATTGTATTGAAAAATTTAGAGATTGGAATTTCTTAATAGATGCTCCTTGTTATTATGGACTTTGACTAAGTATTCCTCTAAAATTTACAATCTATCCACAACTTTTATTTAACAAATCAAATTTCAGGGTCTTGTTGATCCAATGTCAGTAACAGTGATTCTTAGCAGGACTCATTTTTAACTGTTATATTTTGTAAGTTTTTAAACTAGAGAATAGGAATTAAGAATTGAAACTTAAAGCTTAATAATGGATATAATAATTCTCCCTGTAATTTATTTGGTCTGCTCCTGTTTACCTCACTTATCATGGTTTAATATAGCAAAAACTGGGGGAAAAACAAAAACAGATTAAAAGATAATCTGTATTCCTGAGAACATAATAGAAGGCAGAAGCATCTATATATATAAAAGGCTAATATGCTAAGTGTTCCTCCAACTGTCTGACTGGTCACTATGACACGCACTGACCACCAGGGGGCAGACACTCAATGCAGGAGCTGTCATAATGCATACTGGCCACTTACAAAGAAACGACATTGCAGACCTGGTGCAAACAAAGCAATACTCAGCTTCCTCCAAGTGGGACACAGGCCCCACCACCACCGCAGAGCAACACACCACCAAATTGCAACCGATGTTGCTGAAACCCCATGGCACAAAATGCAGCCCACAGCCCAGCCCAGAAACCGTCTCTGTGGGCACTGGGTAATGACATTACATCGCAATGCCCGGCTTTCTCTCCCTAGTGACTAGCTTCCTTGCAGTTTCTTCAGCCCAGGAACACGACTTGCTTTATAGCCAGGTACAAACATTTTACACTTTAACCCAATGTCTGTGAAGTGTTTTCCCATGCCTCATCTCATTTGATCCTCACAGAAGTCCTGGAGTAGGTAGATAGGAGACTTGGTAGAATCCTATTTTCTTTTCATTAGCGATACAATGGAGATTTAGAAAGTTTAGAAACTTGACCCGACTGAAAAGAAGTAAGAAATAGTGGACTTGAAAATGACTTCAGGTTTCCTCATTATGCAGAATATAGTCAAACACTGTTACAGTTAAATATTTCACCCTCTGTTATCCCTGCATGATCTACAATAATAACCTGCTTCATGTTGATATTTACTGCTATGTTGCTGACAATTACTTGAAAGAAAAGTTGGGGTGCTTCACTGGGCTGGAAAAAGTTTGGCTAAATCAGAGAGCAGGTCTATTTAAGCAAGTTTATCTATACACTGAGTGGCCAGATTATTATGATCTCTGAATGCATAATAATCTGGCCACTCAGTGTATATGTAGATAGATGATGATAGATAGATAGATGATAGATAGATAGATAGATAGATAGATAGATAGATAGATAGATAGATTAGAGGCCCAGTGCATGAATTCGTGCATGGGTGGGGTCTGGCCAGCCTGGCCAGGGGAAGGGGACATGGGCAGTTGGCCGGCCTGCCTGCTGGTCGAACCCCTGGTCGAGGGGACAAGTTGCATGTTAGCCTTTTATTATATAGGATATACACTGAGTGGCCAGATTATTATGCGTTCAGAGATCATAATAATCTGGCCACTCAGTGTCTATATAAAGCTCTTGCTGGCAGCAATCGCACGCGTCTGTTTCCATCTGTCATTGTCGATCATGAATTTTGTTGACACTTCTGTTATAGAGAAAGGGTGAATAGCAATATTAAAATATTTCTTCTAATTAATTTTCTTTCAGTGTGCACAAATTCATGCACTGGGCCTCTAGTTAGATCAATAAAAGCTTTAGAGACAGAAAGATATTCCTTTAGATCCTTCCTCTAATACTCTACTGACAGTGAATGGCAAAAGTTATCTCTTTGAGACTAAAATTCCTCATTCATAAAAGCTGAGCACTGGCATGTTGGAAGGATCATATTTGATAATATATTTGTGGCATTTACTACAATGTTTGCCATTTAATAAGTGATAAATATTAGCTATTGATGACAGAAAAGGTATTCCAGATTAAATGAATACATAAGTGAAAGTTGGTTCTTACCATGTTCTAGCTGCAGTCCAATTTGGGAAGGGCACCACTTAGGATCTATTAAATGAAAAATAACATTTAACTGTCAGCACAAAGTAAAACACATTTTAAAATTTAGAAATTTTCATTGGAAGACGGATTAGATTTTAGGTCATAGTAAAATGGTTACCCAGTGTCAGAAATGGAAATAGTGGTTACCCTTGCAGGGTGCTGAGAAGAAAGCAAGACAGAAATTTAAGGGTTGGTAATTTTCTGCTTTTAGACATAGGGAGTGGGTATGTAGATGCATTCATTCTGTGGACATGTACCAAGGTATGTGACCTACGTATGACTTGTGCACTTTGTACAAGTTATTCTTCAGTAAAAAGCCTAAACATCTTCATTTAAAACTGGAAGACTTGCCCCGGCCAGGTGGATCAGTTGGTTGGAGTGTCATCCCATACACCAAAAAGGCTGTGGGTTTGATTCCCATTGATTCCCGGTAAGGGAACATACCTAAGTTGTGGGTTCAATCACTGGTCAAGACGAACAGGGGAGGCAACTGATCAATGTTTCTCTCTCACATCAATCTCTCTCTCTCTCTCTCTCTCTCTCTCTCTCTCTCTCTCTCTTTCTCTATTAATCCTCACCCGAGGATATTTTTCATTGATTTTTAGGGACAGTGGAAGAGAGAGGGAAAGACAGAGAGAAACATCGATGTGAGAGAAATACTTCGATTGCTTGCCTCTTGCAGGAGCCTGGCCCAGGGCTCGGTCCAGGGAGGAGCCTGCAACCAAGGTACTTGCCCTTGACTGGACTCTAACCTGCAACCCTCTGGTCCGCAGGCCAATGCTCTCTCCTCTGAGCCAAACCAGCTATTCGGCTTCCTCTCTCTTTTTAAAATTAGTAAACATATCCTTGGGTGAGGATTTAAAAAAAAATGGAGGACTCTGATCTCATGTAAAATGTATTTAATGTTGGCATGTGAAAGTGGGTTACTGTCTCTATTAAGAGTAAGGCACTTCATCTGAATAATATGTATTATTGACTTTTAATATTATGGGCATATTGATCATAGTAGAAACATCACTTTAGTATCTCCTACTTATACTACCGTTAAGAATAAATAGATTACTAAAGAATTCTATCTGGATAAGAAAATAAAAATTTTCATTATATACTGCCATAATAAAAATGTTGGTTCACAATTACCAGGATATAATTATTTTCTTCTAAAATAAATTCTAAGTTATTTTAAAGTCTATTGAAAATTTAATTCTTGACTGTGTGATCCACTTTTAAGCAAAGAAACTTGATAAATAATAAATTAAGAGCATTATCAAAGGAATATTCCACAATTATTTTGATTTTAAAACATTACTTTTTAAAGTGTTCATTAAGAATGATGATAATGTGACTTAACTAGACTATTGCAATCAATTCTCTGTAAATTTACTGCAAAAAGACAATTTGTACATGGAAATACTAATGATAAAATAACTTGTAAGTCAAAAATTATAAGCACCAGTAAAAAGATACTTAGGATTATATGTAAACAAAATTTACATATAATATGTAATAGCATGGCAAATGAAGAAGGCGTAAGTGTTTAACTCTGGCATTTCCTTTTTTTTAGATTAGAAAATATGCAGATAAAGGCACATCATTTTTATTTACTAATGCAATTGTTATTATTTATATAACCATTTTCTGTTCTGGAATATATGCTAATATTATTTGTTGAAAAATATTTAAAAATAGCTACCTTATTACTCATAGTGAAAATCTATTTTCAAAAAGATATAATGCAAATGAATTCAAGAGAGACTCCTATAGTTTTGAGTTTCCCATCTTGGGTATTGGAAGAAATACAAAGCTTATGAGAATCCAGTTATATTGGACAAATAGTCATTGAGCACCTGTGATTAATGTACATAAGCTATCATAGTCTGACCATTCCAATAATATTCATGTAAGACATCATTTTCAGTACTGCTTTATGATGCCTTTAATGGTGGGAATGTCAATGTAAAACTAAATCTATAATTCTAAGCAAATATATATGTCTATGAACCACATAAGTGAATACTGACAGAACCCACAATGATGATGAATAATTAGAACTTAGAAGCTCTAAACACATTCAGGAAAATCCATGCCTTTCCAATTCTTTCAACATGGCTAAACTATAAAACTACTTATGAAATACACTTGGCATTTATAGGTTGTCATCTTTGAATACTGTATGCTAGTGAAAGAGAGTTATTAACTGCCTATGTTAACCTTTAGATTAGTTTCAGTTATTTTTAATTCCCTCAGTTATCTTTTAAAAGAAAAAAAATATACATTATCTGAAAAGTTCTGTACTTGTTGGAGTAGGCTAGAATAATGGTAGGAAAAAAAGACTATAAAGGTTAAAGGACATAGGTTACAAAAGGATTTTTAGTAGCATGAATAGAAGATTATTTATAATGTTGAGTATATAGAACTTGAAAAACTGTCTGACAGCTGAATTATCATTATGTAGTAGGTCTAATGCATCATCCAGGATCTTACATTATCTAAGATGCTGAACTTGATTTGTATAACTCTTATCATGTTTTAGCCAAGCTTTAGAGTTTTTTTTTCTTAATAAAAGAAAAATTGTTCATATCACTATAATAACTTTCTAAATATGTAATGTATCCATGTAATTCAAATATATTTATTTTAAAAAGGTGGCATTTTTCCAAACTATTGGTTGTGACCCTTTAGTAAGTTAAAAAAAAATGTAATCAGTATGTTATTCTTAACATTATGGAGAGGAGAGGGGAGGGGTAGAGAGAGGAGGGGAGGGGAGGGGAGGAGAGGAGGGGAGGGGAGGGGAGGAGAGGAGAGGGGAAGGGAGGGGAGGGGAGGAAGAATAGACTAGAGTAGAAATGGATTGTCATAGTGTCATAGCACTGGCTGCAACACTGCTAGAATAAATTCTAGATAGATAGGTTAAGTATTGTTTTTGGAACTTTTGTTTCAATAGTTTCGATATTTTGTTTTTATAAGACTAATACTCTTGATCAGAATAAAAAATATTTGAATTCTATGGATCTAAAAATACATGTTTAAAATGTCCTAAAGCTATTTATTATACAGCTTTTACATAAAAAATTGTCCTCAGTGATTTAATGAAATTCTGTAACATAAAATAGTTTTGAAGGGTTTAAATATTTTACTTCTTCAAAAAGATTTAAAATTTTGAATTATTAAGGAAGAGGGCAATGATATAAATTATATTAGATTTAAATCATCTAAAATATGTTATAAGCCAGATTTGCTCAAGTACATAGGCCAGATGCCTGCCCTTGTTTTCTTTTAATCTAAGAGCATGTTAAGGCTATAATTTTTATTATGATTAGTGCTTCTTCTATAGGAAATTGGTCAACTGTAGACATTTTAACTTAAATGCACATCTTGTATTTTCCCAGGTCCAATTTTAGACATGATAAAAGTTGGCAATAGACAAGTGAAATGAAATATTGTATTCTTGACTTAATGATGGCATGCAGATATAGAGCCAATTAGTAATCAAAATATACAGACCAATATTTATAAATGAAGTTACTTAGTGAGGATTTAATTTGTAAGATAATTGATAATTTTTATCATAATATGAAACCTATGCTTCATATTATTACTGAAAGAAGAGACATAAAAAAAATAGTGGAGACATTCTCGGAAATAATTAATAACCTGATTACCTAGAACCTTGAATTCCTCACTTAAGACTCTACATAAAACTTGCTCCCTAGTCCCTACCCTTTCTTGGTATCACCAATTCTACTAGGAAGGATAAGTACTAAGAGCTGTTAAGAGTCAGTTATAAAAATAGTCATGAGGATATAAAGTAGATCATAGGAAATATAGTCAGTAATATTGCAATAACTATGAATGATATCAGATGGGTACTAGATTTATCAGGGTGATCATCCTAATATATAAAAAGCCAGGGGCCGTCACGACCTAAACGACCAGCCGGACAACCGAACAGCAGGCTAGGGTTCCAGCTGGTGCGGCAGGAGTCAGCCCTGGGTCCCGGCCGCCCACAGTGCAGTGGTGGGAGGGATCTCTGGGAACCAGAGCCATGCTGCAATGGGACTGGCATCTGGGTCCCTCCCCGCAGCCTGCAGGCTCCAGAGAACCAACGAATGCATAAATAACTGGAACAGCAAATCGATGTTTCACTTTCTTTCTTCTTTCCACTCTCTACCTAAAACTCAATTTTAAAAAAAGCTTTGCATATATTGAATGGTAATTATAGTTTTTTTAATGAATAGAGAATTAAAATCATATAAGAGCTGAGAAGGAGTGGATGGGCACTAAATATTAAGACTTAAATCCCTGGATATATATTTCATATAACATTGAATCATCAAAAAAATTTTATGTGATTGGCATTTTACAAATAGTGCAGAGGAAAAGGCACTGGGAAAAGAACAAAGTGGTGGCAGCCCCATCCTGGAACAAAAAGAAGGAGCAGAAGAAGGTTCTGCAGCGGGAAACTGAGTGGCTGGAGGTAATGTATGCAGAGCTAAAAACTCAGATGGATGAGCTGAAGCAGGAGTGGTAGCAGCTCATCCTGATGGCTCAGCCAGCATTGCCCCACCTGATTCGTCAGGACCCACAGTGTTAAGACCTCCGACTCAGAAGGCAACCCACTGCTGGAGCAGCTGGAGAAGAAGTGACCATGGCTG
Source organism: Plecotus auritus (assembly GCF_963455305.1). NCBI lineage: Eukaryota > Metazoa > Chordata > Mammalia > Chiroptera > Vespertilionidae > Plecotus > Plecotus auritus. The sequence goes on along the minus strand of NC_137770.1, from coordinate 207,051,459 downwards.
GGAGGAGGAGGAGGAAGAGGATCCCAGAGGGCTTTTCCTTGCTGCATGAAAAACTCTTCAATGAGGCTCAGCACAGCCAGCATCAGCCAAGCTTTTTGTGAAACTCAGATCAGCCACACCAGGGGAAGAAACCCAGGACCAAGTGCTGAGACCAAAGTAGTATTGAGGGTGGGCTGTTCTGCCTGGGGCCAGACTTGCAGGAGGCAGGACAGAGGCTCTGGGCTGGAGAGATGCCCAACCACTTCTCCAGCTTCTCCACCAGGGCACCCACCCAAAGGACCTCCGAGCAGCCAGGAAAAGCCATTAGTTGCAACCAAAATTAGGCTGAGTATGGAACTCAGAGTGAAACTGCAATCTGCCTGCCCCCCGCCCTGACCCTGACCCTGACCCTGACCCTGATCCTGATGCAAGGCTGGAGAAGGGCACGGTGCCAGGCCCTGCTGAACCCACCCACCGTGGTCCAGCTCAGTCCTGCCCGGAGTAGCAGCCAGAGCATACTCTCACCGGCACTGCTGGAGTTGCTGTGGGCACGAGGCATGGACGCCCTTCCAAAGCACATACTCTCTGAATGTTTGCAGAATGGCTGTCCTGGCAGGGCTTTCCACTACACATGTTTTTTATACTTTCTTTTTGGTTTAATATTTTTTACAAAAAATAAAAATTTATACAAGCAATATATAAATGGATTTCTATAATCACTTGATGTGACACAGTATAAATATGCTATGGTTTGTTTGTTACAAACAGATATTCAGCAGTTATGGCTGTTTGTGTAACTTCTAAGTACTGTAGTCTCTGGCTGTTGGGAGTAGCAGGGGCGCGGTGCGGTGCATTTCCATCCTGGTAAACCCTTCATAGTACTTAGTTCTGTATCACTCAGTAAACATTACTCTTACTTAAAAAAAAAAAAAAAAAAAAAAGAAAGAAAGAAAGAAAGAAAGAGGGAGGCCCAGGCCATTGGCCAGGATGCTGTGGCAGGTATGCGGCTGGCCAGCAATCACCACACAGAGGGAGGCCCAGACCAGCCAAGCCATCGCACCCCATGCCTGTCATAGAGGGAGGTGACTGGTGGCAGGGGAGGTGGGGCAGTGCTGCACAGATGGCAAGTAGTGGCAGTGGCAGGGGTGGGGCCAGCTGCCTGCAGCCAGGGGAAGGAAAGCCCCGATAGACCCTGATCTCAGGCCAGGCCTAGGGACTCTACCCGAGGGTCCCAGATTCTGAGTGGGCGCAGGTTGGGCTGAGAGATACCCCCCAAGTGCACGAATTTTCATGCACCGGGCTTCTAGTAAGTTATATAATTGTCTAATCACTATGTTGTACCCTTGAAACTAATATAATATTGTATGACACCTGTAATTTTAAAGAATAATTAAACAACATGCATTACTTAATTTATGTGATGGAATATTTATAATGAACCATAGAGAAAGAAATTGGTGACCAATTTTTATTATTCACGATCTGAGCTGTCTATATCTGGTGTAGTAAGATGGATGAAGGGTAAATAGAAACAGAATATAGTTCTGAAAAGTATGCTATGCAGAGCTTGCTCATTTCAAGAGTTTAGTAGAAAAAAACATAAAATAATGTTCTATAAGTTTCTACATGGCTTAGTTCAATTTCTCAAGATTCCAGAAATTCATGTAGGAGAAATAAGCAAAATGTGGTGTCTTTGAAGGAAAATGTAATGGAAGGACATTATTATTTAGAGTACCAAATCTTATACCCAGTAGACTCTATTAGTAGATGAACATCTAATGGATCAATTTTGAGAAAAACAAATTAATTATGGTTCTAACAGATGAGATAAACAAAACAATGTTAAGCAAAGAAACATATATATATATATGTGGATAATTTTATATAAAAGAATAATGCAGATAATAATGATAATCTGTATTATTATACACAAATAAGATGCTGGACAACAATAAAGTACACTGGACGGTGTTTGGATTTAAAGTATTCTGAATGTAGAAAGAATACTTCTGTATGTAGGAAGAATATAGAAATAAGGATGAATCTTAGATTTTTGATAAACAGGATTTTAAATTACACAGTTTTATTAATAAAATTTCATACTTCTATGAAGCCAAACTTTTCTTAATAGCTTCCACCAATTTTCCTTGCTCTGTTATCCAAAGATGTACACAATTTTCTCCTTTCCTGTCAGGGAAGGGCTTGCTCCAATAGGAAGTTCTCATGTGTACAAACAAAATTAAGGAGAGGAAGTATTAACCAGGTGAAGGGATGGTAGACAGGAACACAATGGCATGACAGAATGCATGTGCACTTTACATTAGCACTTTGGTTATATTGTTTCATTAGTTACTACAGTATTGTTTTACTGTTTCCAAATATTAAAAACCTAAAAGTCTTAACAAAAGGGCAGGCACATGAATTCTGTTTCTTTTATCTTAAGAAATAAGCATCAACTATTTTTATACAAAACTCTGCTTTAATGTACTAAAATACTTGCTGCTGATTTAATATTGTTAAATCAGTAGTTTTATTTGTTAGAAATGATTCACTTACCACATTACTTCATTGGAACTAAATGAACCATTTTATTCTCTGTAAACCATTTCTCTGCAGTCTTAAAAATGCCACCTAGATAATTAAGTGATCTAGCTAAGATGGATTCAAGAAAGCCAGTAAGGCATGATATGTATGATAGTGTTTATGCATCTGAAAAATGAGACCCGTTTCCAATACCATACCCAACAACAACAACAACAACAACAACAACAACAACAACAACAACAAAAGTTTTAACACTCAAAGCAGCACCCAACATGTATAATTTTGCCGACCTTGCAAAGAAAATGCATCTGCTAGAGTTTACTCTTACGAAGCACTCAAGCAAGAGAAAGTGCTATAGCACTGTATAATCAGCAACTACAAAGCAAGGCTTCTGTAGGAAAACAGACATGGTTCTAAAAATGGAAAAATTTTAAAAATGTATGAACCAATATTCAAAAAGTATGAAAATCAGAGTCATAAAGTAACAAGCCAATTTCACAAATAAATTTAGTAAATTACAAGACACAAAGCAAAAAGAACAAAAAGAAGAGCATACAGAGTACAACACCACTATGTCTTTGTCTTTAAGTTTATAATTAGGTTGTTCATCTAATTGCCCATTATAGTCCTAGGGAACTACAGGGATTGATCAGAATGCCTGTACTGTCATTTACATAAGATGCCATTAACTGTCCAAGTCTCCCACATCATCCATCATCACCAGGACACTTCTCCCAATGTTACCTTGCACACTATGTACTGTCCAAATCTCCATGCTTCCTAAGACTTCCCAAATGTACTTTATAGCAGGAACTTCTATATCAATTATCACTGAATAGTTTGTGGGTTTTTGTGTTTCTTTTTGTTCCCACCAGGATAAATACCCTCATACACACACCTATAGTGTGAGAATATTATGAGGACCTTATATGCCATAAGGAACTTGAACTTGATACTGGAGGAAGTAGGGAGATAGGGATAGGATACAGAGCAGGTCAATATATGAGAAAATGTATCAAACAGGAGACTATTATAGGTATTTAAAATTTTAAATGTTTGAAATGTGGTTGTGAGATTTCAGATTACCAATGTTATAGAATTGGTAATATTTTTAATAGTAGTCATTTAGTTAATAGTCAGAGACCCTTTTCAAATAACAATATTGTGACACACTATTTAAGTATTTTAATAAAAATACTTATAATATGGCTACTTATACACATGCCTACATAGCCATATACATATACAATTACTTGTCCTTATAAATAATATATTTCATTTGTTCTGGGATTAGACAAGTTTATATTAATTTGCCATTTTCCAAACTCAATAGCTTCAAATTCAAAACAAAATGCCTGGGTGAATATGGTTTCTCATTATCACAATACTTTAAATACTGATAAATCCAAAAACAGTTTTCAGGAGAGGCAGATAAACAGTTCTGATGTTGAAAATCTTCCACATGAATCCTCTGGCATAGTGTTTTTAATCCTCACTGAAGGAAATTTTTCCATTGATTTTTAGAGAGAGTGGAAGAGAGAGGGAAAGACAGAGAGAAATATCCACATGAGAGAAACACATCGATTGGTTCTGACCAGGGCCCGGGGCCAGGGAGGAGCCTGCCACCCAGGTAGCTGCCACGGACCTGAATCTAAGCAGGCATTGATCATCATGCCTGTATTGCATTATGTGCACAGGCTGGCTAGGGCAACCCTCATTTTGATGGCACTTGCACACTGCAAGATAATTCATCATGAAATACATTTTCCTATTTATTTTCCCAAGAGTTACTTCCTTTCAGTTTCCACCAATGCTTAGAATTTGGAAAAGAAACTGGAATGTTTTCACAATGAATCTATTACTGCAGCTTTGTGAGTCAAATCCTAATGAATCCGCAAAGGTGTCTGGAAGATCTATCAGATATTGAGCTGCCACATTGGCTGTTTAATATACAGTCACAAGTTCTGGGAAGGAGGCAGTTTTGATTTTTTTATTCATTAGTGGTATTTTCTAAACCATGGAAATTATTGAGAGCACACAGAAAGAAAAACATGTGAGAATAAAACATAAATCAATATTTTTAAGATTAGAAGATAAAAATACTTTTATATAGGCCACACAAAACAGAAAATATAAAATGAATAATTGATTAATTTAGATCTATAAAATTTAGTTTTCCAGCCAAATTGGGAAAGTGTATTTGTGACCTGTACATTAATTTATAAAGACTTTATATGTATAACAATGAAAGCAACTAAATAGACAAATATGTGGGTAAAGACAATGAACAGGCAATTTCCAGAAAAATACTTATAAATTACAATTAAGAGTATGAAAAAAGTAATTTACCAGTGATACAATAAATTGAATCTAATACTAAATGAAATATTTTTTCCACTCATCATTATAAAAAATTAAGTTGTTTATATTGAGTGTTATTGAGGAAAGGGAATAAAATAACATTCTGAAGTAAATTAGCAAGGAATTTAGCAATACATGTTAGGATTTCAAATAATTTTAAAAAAATTATTCTTACAAATACAATTAAATAAGTTCACAAACATATATTATTCTGGTGAATACCACCATGCATAGTACACAATAAATGTTCCATAAGTATTTTTTTAACATTCACTAAATATTGTTGAATAAATAAGCATATATTGCTTTATAATAGAAACAATTAAAATGTGTCCAGAGAATGTATATTACATATCCAAGCAAAAGTATACTATATCTCCACTAATATTTATCATGTAGATAAATATATATTTACACAAAAATACATCAAGAAAATATGTTTATAGGGAAATCTAGAGAATAATGATTAAAATATATAAAATTATGTATATAGGAGCACAGAGGTATCTCCAGAGGTATTTCAACATTGGTGAAAATGTTAATAATTGGTGGATAATGTTTTATTCTTTATCAGTTTTTGCATTTTAGAAATTTATCTTGAGCCTTGGCCAGGTAGCTCAGTTATTAGAGCATTGTCCCAATATTCCAAGGTTACAGGTTCAATCCCTGGACAGGGCACATACAATAAGCAACAAATGAATGCATAAATAAGTGGAAAAATACAATGAACTCTCTCTCTCTCTCTCTCTCTCTCTCTCTAAAACTCAATAAATAAAAACTGAAAATAGAAATTTATCTTGTATTTTATTATAGTAAAGATTGAAGTTATTATTATCTTTCAAAAAGAATGTAATTTATTTAATCTAATGCTGTGCCAGCAATTTATATACAAGCCAAAAAATCATACATGAAAATGAGGCATTGGCACACTACTATCTTTTGGAATTATAGAAATAGTGTGATACAATTAAGCACATCTGGAAATAGCAATGAGATTATTTTCAAGAAATTTATAATAGGATCTGAGTAACTATTTGAATATAAACTGTTTTATAAAATGTAAAAATGATATTTTTCACTTACTAGGTAAATGAGAAAATGTGAAAACAGATAACCTTCTTTATGACATCTTCTTATAATAACAAAGTCATTAAAGCATTTTTAAAGCTCACATGCTTGCTTTTAGATTGTTTACTTAGAATTCCACTGTGATGCATTTTGTGTCTTTCTGAAAATTTCCTTACGGAAGAAAATCTCAGGGAAGAGAGAAGACTATTGCTGCTTCAAGCTACATCTTAATAGGCTTCCTTGACTTTTTATATTACTCATCATACATCATGTCCATAATCCTGTTAATGAATGAAGTTAAATCAGAAACAGATGCTGCCAAAATAAATATTTATAAAGAGAAAGCAGAAAAAACATTGAACCTTTATTGAAGTTTGAGATATGATCTTTGTACCAGTGGTTTTAGTGCTCTGTGTGCTTCCTGGAATCATATTATTGAGACTACTAGAGGCCTGGTGCATGAATTCATGCACAGATGGGGTCCCTCAGCCTGACCGGCAATCGAGGCCTATGGGGGGCTGGCCGGCAGGGGAGAGGGACTGTGGGAGTTTGGCCAGCTGGTCGGGAGGGCCAGCTGGCCAGGGGGAGGGGCCGTGGGAAGTTGGCTGGCCGCGGGAGGTTAGCTGTGGGAGTGCACTGACCACCAGGGGGAAGCTCCTGCATTGAGCGTCTGCCCCCTGGTGGTCAGTGTGCATCATAGTGACTGGTTGACCAGTTGGTCTGTACGGTCACGTTGTTCAAGGGTAATGGTTGCTTAGGCTTTTATATATATAGATTCCTTTTTACAATATGCTAGCCAGTCCTTCTCACTCTCCAGTCATCTATCTCCCCTGGAAATTTAAATGTTGTCACACAGTCACACAGTCACACATTCAAATATAAATATAAACTGGAAATCAATCATTTGCTCTAGATAGACTATCTGCACTAATATTTGAAGCATGTATAATGTACATATTGTTCAAGTTCAAATGTTGCTAACCCAACCGTTTTGATGCTTGGTGATTATGAAACAAAATATTTTAGGGTATCAGGCTTAGGTAACATTACAATGTCATAAAAGATGATCAAAATAACCCTGACATTGCACAGCAATGCACAGGTTTAAATGCTGTGCCATGAGGGACAAAACAATTTACAGACAGGATCACACCTCATGCATTTTAGGAATTGCTATTAGTTATGACAGCTTTATTACATTAACCTTGACTACCAAAACAGCTGACCCTTCCTAACAGTTCTATCTCATAAGATTCTGTAAACAATCATATATCATATATCATATATCATATATCATATAGGTAAATAGAATCCTCAACACTTCTCTGAGTATCCAATGACATTACGTATACAGCAATGTAAATATGACCAATATTCTAAAGTGGTCACAGTGAAGGGAAGTACATTTTCAATACTGGGATACTAATATGTGCCTGTGGTTTATATTGTGATTTAGATTAAAGGCATAAAGAAAACACTGGCTTAAGTAAGAAATTTAAGGTATATAATTAAGGCAGTTTAGAAGACTTGGAGAAAACAAAATTGTATTATCCTGTACATCTTCAGCTAAATTTCAAAATAGCAAATATTAAAGAAATATAGTAAGAAACTATGTTATGAACTCTGCATTATAATGACATTTCTCTGTAAATTATTGACAAAGTTCATAATTCCTTTTGTCAAATGAACTATTAGAGAATGTTAGCTACTTCTGAGTTACCAGCAAAGGGCTTTTTCTAAGAAAAGCATTCTGCCACTTCTTTCTGTGGTTGCATTTATCATTTTTCAAGTTTCTTTTGTTGAGAGATTAGGAAATTCTACAGCCTGGTCCAGGAGGCTCCTTTTAAATTGCCTACAGAATACTCATTATTCTATACTATATATGATAAATCCTTCTAGTCTGTTATCTTTGTTTTGAGTTACTCTCCTGGAACCTTTCAAAGTTTACCATTGTTTATATTCCCCTGGCTTTTTGGCAAGATTTATATGCATTTCAACTGTCACAATAAATTATATATACCTTCATGTGGCTAAAACTACGTTCACTCTGCTAATTTCATTGTTCTTTCTCTTGCTTTCTTCCTAAGGCTTTTTCTGGGAACTGCAGAGACAAGTACTCCAGTAGATTATAAACATTGAAATGCTTTATGGTGTTGTCAAACAATAGGTAACACACAAGCCATAGGCAAAATTATTTTTCTTGTCTTTCAGAAACTTTTATGACAGTTAATGCACAAATTACACTTTAGCTCATTATCATCCTTTTTTTACTTAAGTTCATATACTAGTAATTCTTAGATTAGTCTCACAAGAGAAATTTCATTAGCACTTTCTAGTCATATTTGCATTATTTATTATACAACTTTGTGTAATGGCAATATTTTGTATTTTGTTACAGATTCCTAACATTACAGGAGTAAAGACCTCAGTTCCTAAAGAGTATATTCATTCCAACTTTGCTTGAAAATTCTTTATTTTTATTAGCATAGCTTCTATTTTATAACTGCAAACTATCCCATCATTCATCCCTCTCTTTAGAGGTTTAAATTATAAAAATTTAAATAATTTTGAATATGATAAAGCATAGAAGAAATAACTTCTAACAAATCGGTAGAACTTTTTCACTAGAATGCATTTGTTATTTTGACAAACATCTTGATTTTTGATCAATTAAATATACAAGGTAGAATATATCATTACAGATTTAAATTAGTATGTACGTATACAGTTTTTGGAACATTAAATGGGATGAGGGGAAATAGGTGAAAGTAATATGTTTGTGTGTGTGCATGTATGTGTTTGGGTGTCTATATATAATTTTTAGCTTAATAGGTGTCTCTTCTTTATGAAAACCATTGCTCCTCCTGTTTTCCCTTAAGAGCTAACATTGTAATTGCACTTTCCTCCTCTATTTCCTCACCCATCTCTTTGATGGCATTACCAGGGTAATCTAAAAAATGACTCATAACAAAGCAGAACTGAAAAATTATGAATCTTGGAAGAACCTAAGATAGTCATTGTATGAGACAAAAATCAAGGTAAAAAAGTTCCAAAATAAAACTAAAAATGTAAAGCTGGTAGAAGTCAGAGAAATAGTAGGCAGACAAGAAATCAATATCAGTGAGAACACCTAAGAGAACAAAGGCCAGAGATAAAAGACGTGTAAGGAGTATTCTTCCCTCAGAAAACCAGTCTTTTGATCAGTTATTTTTTTTCTTTCAAGGTTACAATTCTTATTATAACTTCAGGGCCTGGAAATAAACAGCATCAGAAATGTAATAATAATAATAATTATATATATATACACATATATATATACATATATATATACACATATATATATACACATATATATATATAATTTGGCATCAGAAAGTAAAGAAATCTATAAAAACCTAACAATTGTAGTTAGATAAACATAACTATATGTAAAATATACTAGTATATGATTATTTTTGAATATTTTTATAAATTTGAATAAAGTATTCAATGTTACATGCTCTTAAAATATGCTAAAGATATAAAATGTGAAAGCAATCAGTGCATAACGTTTAAAAATCTCTATGTACAGTCACATCATGTTAGTATTAAGATTTTTTGGGGGGGTTTCCTTTTCTGATTTGGAAAACATATTAAACACAATAACAATATCCAATTTAATTAAATTTGAGATCATTCCCTGTAATATAATATAAGGAAAAATGTTTTTGTGTCTATATTTTATATAACCTGAAGATCAATATGTTATAAATGCAAAATTTTCTGAATATAATTTTTCTGTAAGAGATGGATATATTTTCAAAATAAAGGTACTTTTGGAAAAATGAATAAAGTTATTTATAATTTATAGAAAGTGTTTAAAGTTTAAAACTGTGCTTCAAAAAATAAAATAATAGTTGTCAAGAAATCCCTAAGCTTTGCCAAAACCGGTTTGGCTCAGTGGATAAAGCGTCAGCCTGCGGACTGGGGGGTCCCAGGTTCGATTCCGGTCAGGGGCATGTGACTTGGTTGCGGGCACATCCCCAGTGGGAGGTGTGCAGGAGGCAGCTGGTCGATGTTTCTCTCTCATCGATGTTTCTGACTGTCTATCACTCTTCCTTCCTCTCTGTAAAAAAATCAATAAAATATATTAAAAAAAAAAAAAGAAATCCCTAAGCTTTGATATATATAATTAGCTATTAAAACTAACCATATTATTGTCATTATCCAATTTTCCACTTCTAAAACTGGACACTTCTAAGATTTTACATAAACTACCTAACTTCACTTGTCTAACTACTAAAAATAGGCTCTGGACCACATAAATATAAAACTTCTGACTCTACAACTTTAAGATTCCATGTAATTTTCATGTGTCTATCTGTAGATACAAACTATCATGGAGCAGTCATAGAATCACACCTCAAAGTGACTGCTCATTCTTTCTATTCATATATTAGCCTTTGATTCATTTCCTCACTTTCAGAAAAATATAGAATTAATACATTTCTTATATTATCATATTAATTTAAATGTAAACATTCTCTTGCACCTTTTACTTTATAGTAAAAAAGTAATTTTCAAATATCTTCTCACTTATTATTACAACCTAAATTTTTTGAAATTATTTTATTAGGAAAAAAAAAAGATCTAAGTCATTCCAAAGATGGCAATTCAATTACTACTTTAATGAGAACTATATTTTATGCAAAGAAAAGAATAACTCAAATCAAATGCATTTAGGATATAAATAAACTGGAAATAATCATAATTACATTGGTTCACATGGATTATGTGATTAGATACAAATTTGGAGTTTGAAAAAAATTTTCAATAATTTATAAAATATTGTCATAATGTGCACATGATTTGATTGCTAAAATAGAGAGTTAATCCATGGTAGATCTTTTGTTTTGACCTCTTATCTTTTTTTGTCCTTTTTTCTTATTATAATCCCATTCTAGTTCTCTTCTGCATATTCAATTCTTATATGTCCTTATGGTAAAATATCAGGACTCAGCTTCTGTATGAATTTAAGCGTATTTCAAGTAATTCTGTTCCAACCTGTTTATGCTTTCTATTCCTATTAAAAATTCTAAATCATCTTCTCCCCAATGTTTATAAGTTTTAGATACATTGACTATTTTAATTATCTTCCTCATGAAGCTATTTTTTTTTAAGGTTAACAGGGATATCTTATACTGGCATTTAATCATTATATCTCATGTAATGTCATATATGTAGCAAGTATTTAGTAAATATTTTATTTTTTTCCTAAAGAAATAATGAAAATAATAAAAACAATTATTTCTATTTTACTCTAAATACCTATTTTACCCTAAATACTTTAAAAAACTTAATGTTCTAATTTGTGAGCTTTAGGAATATTTTCAAAAAAGAAACATTGTTCAACTAAATCCAAAGGATTGGAAATGCAGTATATACCTTCAATGGAACATTATTCAGCCTTAAGAAGGAAGGGAATTCTGACACATCTACAGCATGGATGAACCTCGAGGACATCAAACTAAGTGAAATAACCCGGTCAAAAAGAAAAAAACTAAAACAAATATTGTCTGATTTCATTTATTTGAGATATCTAAAGTAATCAAATTCATAGAAACAGAAAGTAGAATGATGATGCCAGGGATTGGAGAGTAAGAAATATGGAGTTATTGTTCAATGGCTACAGAGTTTCAGATCTGCAAGATGAAAAAGGTCTGAACATATTTCATAACAATGTAAATATAGATGATACTATTAAACCATAAACTTAAAATGGTATGTGGTTTTATTTACCAAGATAAAAATGCATGAAAAAAGAAAAGAAAATTCTCCCTAGCAAAACCTATAGATTGTAGAGCACCAAGGATGGACTTATATGTTAACTATGGACTTTGGATCATAACGATGTGTCAAAGTAGATTACCAGGTTGCAAAAAATATACCACTCTGATGTGGAATGCTATTAGTGGGGGAGGTTATGCATATATGAGGATAGGGGGTAAATGGAAACTCTATCTATTTTCTGTCAATTTGGCTATGAACCTATCAAATTGCTCTAAAAATGCTTATTGAAAAATTCTTCCTAGCAATTACAGTTTCAGTATGTTTAAGGTATGAGTAAACTTTGTTAAAATGTTTTAAAAATCAAAATCAAATTTATACAAACTTCATATAAATATTTTCAAGTAAATAATAATGAGCTCTCTTAATGTTTAGCTATTAATAAAATTAAATAATATATTTTAAATGTATAAATAATTCTTATGTGGAAGCAATTTGACAATAATAAATACAATACATAGAGTAAAAACTTTGAATAAAATGTTGCTTAAATATAAAGAAATAGCATTGATTAATGCTTTTTATACTTTGTATTGATTAATGCTGTTAGAATGAAAGTTGTTCAAATATTAACTAGAAAACAGTTTTGTGAAAAAACAAAAGAATAATGAGGATTAAAGGATCAGAGAGTAAGATGCAAGAATGTTCATGGTCAAGAGAAATTTAGCATAATATTATTTCTGAGTTCCATGCTAAAATATGGTTTCCATACACACTTTCCATCATAATATTGAACTTATTCTTTTAAAAAATATATATTTTATTGATTTTTTAAGAGAGGAAGGGAGAGGGATAGAGAGTTAGAATCATCGGTCAGTTGCCTCCTGCACAGCCCCCACTGGGGATGCGTCTGCAACCAAGGTACATGCCCTTGACTGGAATTGAACCTAGGACCCTTCAGTTCACAGGCTAATGCTCTATCCACTGGAGCCAAACTGGTTAAGGCTGAACTTATTCTTACTAATACATATAATTTTGAACCAATTTGATAAAAATAAGACTATAATATAAATTCTAATGTATATATAAAACTTACATATTTTGTGAAACTTTTGTTTAACATCATGAATAGTAGATGTTTGCATCATCTGCAAAGGACAAGAAAATAGAGAGAATTAGTATAAGGAAAAGGTGTTTATCTGTTTGCTGTACATTTAATAAGAAAACACAATTTAATATGTTTGAAGAGTAAAGTTATTACAAAATAGCCTGTTTGTTTTGTTTAGTTTAACTTTTAGTCATTGTTGCTTTGACAACTTGAAACATTGCTTCAAATATATATATATATGTGGCCTGGTGCACAGATTCTTGAACATTGAAAGGAAATTAGTTAGAAGAAATATTTTCATATCCCTATTCACCCTTTCTCTATAATAGAAGTGTCAACCAAATTCACAATCGACAGTGACAGATTGAAACACACGCATGCAATTAGCACCAGAAAAAGTTTTGTATGTATCATGCATGCGCCAGTCAACTTAACCTTTTACAGATATAGAATAAATTTGCTTAATGAGACCTGCTATTGGATTTAGCTAAACTTTTTCCAGCCCAATGAATCACCCCAACTTCTCTTTCAAGTAATTGTCAGCAACACAGCAGTAAATATCAACACAAAGCAGATTATTGCTGTAGATCATGCAGGGAGAAAAAAGGGTAAAATATTTAACTGCAGCAGTGTTTGACTATATTCTGCACAGTGACAAAACCTGAAGTCATTTTCAAGGTCCACCATATCTTACTTCTTTTCAGTCGAGTCAAGTTTCTAAGCTTTCTAAATTTCTGTTTTCTGGCTAATGAAAAGAAAATAGGATTCTACCGAGTCTCCTATCTACCTACTCCAGGACTTCTGTGAGGATCAAATGAGATGAGGCACAGGAAAACACTTCACAGACATTTGGTTAAAGTGTAAAATGTTTGCACCTGGCTATAAAGCAAGTTGTGTTCCTGGGCTGAAGAAACTGCAAGAAGGCTAGTCACTAGGGAGAGGAAGCCAGGTGTTGCTACTACCCGGTGCCCACAGCCACCGTTTCTGGGCTGGGCTGGGCTGTGGGCCACATTTTGTGCCATGGGGGCTTGGCAGCATTGGCTGTGATTTGGTGGTGTGTCGCTCTGGGGTGGTGGTGGGGCCTGTATCCCACTTGGGGGAAGCTGAGTCTTGCTTTGTTGGTGCCAGGTCTGTGGTGCTGTTTCTTTGTAAATGGCCAGTTTGCATCATGGCAGCTCCTGCATTGAGCGTCTGCCCCCTGGTGGTCAGTGTGCATCATAGTGACTGGTCCAGGGGTCCTCAAACTTTTAAAACAGGGGGCCAGTTCACTGTCCCTCAGACCGTTGGAGGGCCGAACTATAGTTTAAAAAAAATATGTATGAACAAATTCCTATGCACACTACGGGCCCGGGACGAGTCGGCTGCTAAGCAGGAAAGGCAGCGGCACCCGGCGGGCCAGATAAATGCCCTCGGCGGGCCGCATGTGGCCCGCGGGCCGTAGTTTGAGGACACCTGGACCAGTCATTATGATGCACACTGACAGTCAGAGGGATAGCCTTTTGTATATATATTTACAAATTTTTAATTTAAATTATAGTAATAATAGTATTATTGTATGAGTTCATCCTAATCTATATCTCTAAAATAAATTTTTGAATTTTCTCTGTGCATAATATTCAATTTCTGGTTTATAAATAAGTGAGATTAGCTATTAAAAAATGAGTAAGTGCACAAAAAAATGGAAGATAAAGAGTGCATACAGGGTGGGGCAAAAGTAGGTTTACAGTTGTTCATAAATAAAATAATACAATAATTAATAAAAATAATAAAAAAGTAAAAACTGTTTTTCATACTCACAATTGAAAACCTACTTTTGTCCCACTCTGTATATAACAGAAAAGCCTGAGGATTTGAAATTAATGTACATGGACAAAAAGGGAAATGTTTACTTGAGAATATCATGAGAAAAAAGTCCTATCTAAGCCCCATAGTTACTTGTGTTGTTAAAACTCCCATCAAAAATTACTATTGGTTCACAAAATCCATATTAGATATATTATTTGGATTCTTTATGTGCATAAGGGTCTGACCAATTATTTGGTCCTAATTTGCTAGAATTAATCCTTTCTAATATTAAAATGAAAGAAATTAAAAAATGTTTCTTCATCTATATTGAAAATTGATGAGGATAAATGTTCTGTCAAATCAAACCATTCTAATACTTTTTGACTTTCTGACTTTGTTCATATCAAACTTGAAAGCTAAAATTCCTTTACACCTCTGATCCCTTTCATTGGTTCATGAAAAACTTAACTGTCCTTCAGAGTCTGCATCAAAAGACATTTTCATGATCATGCTAGAAAAATATTCCTCTTTCTCTAAGCATGCATAACATGTTTCATACATTTTTAATTTTTTTGCTACATTAAGATCTGCTCAAGGTTATTTTGGGAGCGTGAAATGAAAAAAAAGTGCACAAGAGATAGTAGTATTAATACCCAGACAGGTGTTATTGACATTAGTATATTATATTTAATTTTTTATTATATATTAAAAGCATAACAATGAATACATTTTTACCTTATTTCACTCGCTGCTTAATACAACTATACAGTAACAGTGTGCTATACTATTTATTTTTCCTAATTTATTCTATGTATATGCTTTACTAAATAAAAAAGTTTGAAGATGTAATCCTGAAGAATGACATTAATTCTTACGTTATGTTGTAAATAACAAAAAGACCCTAAAGGATTCCCTGAGAATAAAATTTTCAAATATTTTGAAGCATCAATCTATTCTGGAAGATGCTAGGGAATATTTGAAAAACAGTTTTTAGGGAAGGTTATATATTTGTATAGCTATAGATGTGGTCGTATTTTAATCTGATTATTCAATTATATTTATAAAACCTGGTGGTTTTAGCAGTGTTTATTGTTTAATCTCACTCTTTCTTAATCACAAAGCACACATACGTTGCTTCCTCTATCAGGGATGCCTAAAATTCATATGCAATTCCTTAGTGTCACAGATATTTGTATATTTTAATTTCAAGGACCATCTAATTTGGAAAAACTAAATTCATGATCAATAACTCCTCAGTTAGGGTTTGCTATGTGTTAGCTGTCACTCTATGAAGGCACTTATCTTGTACTAGTGGCCCCTAGTGGCCCGGTGCACGAATTTCATGCACTGGTGCAGCGGGGGGGGGGGGGGGGGGGGGTTGTCCCTCAGCCAGGCCTGCATCCTCTCCAATCTGGGACCCCTCAAAGGATGTCCTACTGCTGGTTTACAGGGATCGGGCCTAAACAGGCAGTCGGATATCCCTCTTGCAATCCGGAACTGCTGCCTCCTAACTGCTCACCTGCCTGCTTGCCTGCCTGATTGCCCCTAACCCTCTGACTGACAGCCTGCTTGCCCCCAACTGCCCCCCGCTGCTGGCCTGCTTGCCCCCAAATGCCCCCCCGCCAGGCTGCTCACCCCCAACTGCCCCCCTGCTGGCCTGCTTGCCCCCACCTTCCCTTCCCACTGGCTTGCTCACCCCCAACTGCCCCCCTGCTGGCCTGCTCACTCCAAACTGCCCCCCCCTCCACTGTCCTGATCACCTCCAACTGACCCCCACTGATGGCCTGCTTGCCCCCAACTGGCCCCTTTGCTGGTCTGCTTATCCCCAATGGCCCCGCCCCCCACCAGCCTGATCACCTACAACTGCCATCCCATCCTGGCCTGATCACCCCCAAGCTCCCAGCCGCTCCTTTTTTTCTTTTCTTTTTTTTTCAGTACCTCCTTAAGCGAAGGCCAGGGCTGGCCAGGGTCGGCAGGAAGCTTGGCTTCCTCTATCGCCGGGGGCAACCCAAGCCTCCTGCTCGCTCCAGCTTTGTGGCCCCCACCATCTTAGTTGGGATTTATTTATCTTTTATAAGTGAAACTTTGTAGCCTTGAGTGGAGGCCAGGGCTGGCTGGTAGCCTTGGTTGCACCTGGTAACCCATGCTACCAACCCCTCCTTGAGCAGAGGCCAGGGCCAGCTGGAAGCAGGTATCTGGGATTTATTTATCTTCTATAATTGAAAATTGTAGCCTTGAGCAGAGGCCAAGGCCAGCCATGGTGGGTGGAAGCTTGGCTTCCTCCATCGCTGGGGGCAACCCAAGCCTCCTGCTCACTCCAGCTCCCTGGCTGCCACCATCTTAGTTGGGTTAATTTGCATACTTGCTCTTGATTGGCTGGTGGGCGTGGCTGGTGGGTGTAGTGGAGGTACAGTCAATTTGCATGTTTCTCTTTTATTAGTGTAGATTTGCACACTGGAGGGCTAAGTGGAGGTGGGAAAAGGGTGGGGGGGAGAATGGGGATATCTGCAATAATGTAAACAATAACAATAAAGTTAGAAAATAATTTTAAAGTAACTTATTTTGAAGTGAAAAGTAAAACAGAGACTGAAAATTCAAATGAAAAGAGATATAAATTCCTTAATCTCATGTGAAATTTCTTTCAAAAATAGATTTCTGTGGGAAAGCTGTATGCTTTTCTTAAACTAGAATAATTTAAATTATAATCTTCTAATTGACATATGCATTTTTATCTGTATTTACCAGCTTTCAAGACTAAGATTATGTGCTTCTGAAAGAAACCTACATGTGAAAGAGGGTTGTTATTGCAAGCTTTTAACAAAGTTTTAAATTTTCTTTATTTTAATTACATTTGACTTTCACATGTTAGAAAAGCGCTGATTTTGAATAAACCTTTGAAAACTGCCCTTTCTGGAGCAATTTTAGTCAAATACAGCAGAAAAAAAAAAGTAATAATTAAATAATTAATCCTAAATCAGTGGTCAAACTCATTAGTCAACAGAGCAGCAAACCACGGCTCTCGAGCCGCATGTGGCTCGCGAGCCGCAGTTTGCCGATCACTGCCCTAAATGCTTTAGACAACTAAGCTTAATTAACCACAAGACTGTTTTGATCAACTCTTTCACGCCTTTAGTTGTATTTAGAGCAGAAAGAGAGGAAACAATGACAATTAATAGAGCATGTAAAGCTTTTTGATTACTAGATTCATGCCTCAGTAGCTTCATCAGGAAGTTTATTCATTATAACTTTTACTTTTTAGCCAGTTTACAACCACTTAGAAAGGACAAACTATCATTTTTGCAAATCACAATCAATTGTGCAGATGGGAGAAATTTGAAATCCTGAAATTCTCATTAACATTTTTCTCATCAGAAAAAATTCATCTTACACTGTTAAGTAGACAAGTAAATTATACTTCTTAGTTGAGTCAAAAATGTACTTATAAATTTTAACTGATCATATTTGAAGTGTGGGTCATCATCATTCCTTTATCCAACATTTAAGTTATGGATATAGTAAAATTCTTTCACAAACTAGATTCTACCTGAATTTTCCCCATACACAGGTCCTGCAATATTTCACACATAAAAAAATAAAATTGTGTACTATTGCTGCTTTTAAAATTTTCTCAGGAACTTCTTGAAATGAGCGGATGTCTCCAGAATACTATTTACCCTACTTAGAGAAATGAAATTTAATGGGTAAGGAAAAATAAACAACCACCACATGAAATTCACTCTACAGAAAAATAGCAAAGTGCAATACAAAAATTGTCAGTAAACTTTGTGAAGAAAAGGAATGTGTTCAACAATGAACACACAGAGAGAAATAAAATATAAGATAAATTGAATAGAAATAATTAGCTGCAGAGGTGTGAAAATACACACACATACACATATAATAACCCGTGCACAGCTTCTACCTGGCAAGAGTCTTGCTTTCTTATTTTGGGGACACAGGAAATAAAACTAAACTAGTCTAGAGAATCATATTTTAAATTTAAATTTATTAAAAAATTAATCATATTTAAAATTATATATACATATAAACATACACTCAGATATAGATTTTAGATTTTTTTAATCATAGCAAATGTTTCTATATATATAACAACTAGAGGCCTGGTGCACGGATTTGTGCACCGGTGGGGTCCCTTGGCCTGGCCTGTGGGGATCAGGCCAAAACCAACTCTCTGACATCCCCCAAGGGGTCCCAGATTGCGAGAGGGTGCAGGCCACACTGAGGGACCCCACTGGTGCACGAATTCAGGCCTCTAGTATGCATATAAGACATTTGGTTAGTCTCTTCCCACCCTCCCCCTTCTCCCCTTTCTGCTGAGATTCATCAGTCTGTTCCATGTTCCCATGCCTGTGGTTTCCACTCCTACATTGAGCATCTGCCCCCTGGTGGTCAGTGCATGTCATAGCTACTGGTCAGCCAGTCAAACGATTGGCCGGTCACTTAGGCTTTTATATATATAGACTAGAGGCCCAGTGCATGAAATTCGTGCACTCAAGGGGGGTTCCCTCAGCCTGGTCTGTGCCCTCTCACAGTCCGGGAGCCCTACGATGGATCGCCCCAAAGAGGTAGGCCCTGCCCACCCACTGCTGCGCTGCCCCTGGGTAGCCTGGGCCTCCCTCTTTGGGGCGATCGAATGCTCCCCATAGAGGGAGGCCCTGCCCACCCGCTGCATCCCGTTAGTCAGTGGCCTAGACCTCCCTCTTTGGGGCGATCATGGAGCCCCTGATTGATTGATTGCCCCGCCAGCTGGTGGCCTGGGCCTCCCTCTGCAGGGTGATCATGGGGCGATGGCCGGGCCCCTGACCAATCGCATCGCACCCGCCTTGGTTGGCCTGGCTCCAGTGGGTGTCATAGCATGGTCATCTGGTTGGATGTTCCTCTGTTTGGCTGTTGGGTCAATTTGCATATTACGCTTTTATTATTATAGATAACACATATAACACATTTGGTTATTGTCCTTTCAGTTCAAAAAGAAAATATAATTAGTATATAAATTAATTTCTTTAAAATATTCACCATATATTTAAAAATATATTTATCTAAATAAATTTCAGTTATATAAATACTTTTATTTCCAATAAATTATGTGTAAATTTTATTTAGGTGTATAGGCCAGACATTATCGATATTGTAATAAATATATATATATATATATATATATATATATACACACACACACACACACACACACACACACACACACACACACTGACTGGCCAGATTATTATGATCTCTGAACGCATAATAATCTGGCCATTCAGTGTATATCCTATATAATAAAAGGCTAATATGCAAATTGTCCCCTCAACCAGGGGTTCGACCAGCAGGCAGGCCGGCCAACCCATGTTCCCTCCCCCTGGCCAGGCTGGCTGGACCCCACCCATGCACGAATTCATTTACCGGGCTATATATATATATTGAGTGGCCAGATTATTATGCATTCAGAGATCATAAAAATCTGGTCACTCAGTGTATATAAAACTATAACATATTTAAAATATTTTTTAAAAATATAATCGATATTAGATTTTGAGATCCTAACAAAATACAGAAAGGAGAAATGTTTTATAAATTAGAAACTAATTTATATTTTGAGAACACAAAGTTTATCATGGTGAATTCTCTTTGTGAATATTTTTAGAATATGTTTTGAAACCTAGATTGGAATACTTTAGGTCTAGATGAGTTTACAAAGACCACAGAATTAAGAGCATATGTTTAAGAATAAAATAAAAGCCTCCTGGAATTAAAATTTATAATTACTTCTCAGATGACTTTTATTATTCTTTTCTATTGCAACTTGTGAAACCAAGAAAATAGTGCTTGCTTGTAGAAAAGTTTACATGCAACAGGGTATTACTGAAATAAATAAGTAAACTCAAGCTATATTTAAATGAAATGGTTTCTGTATAAACCCTGAAGGACTATCCCAAATAAAACAGTATTACCTCTGTAAAACTAATAAATAATCATAAAAATATGTTAAAAAAAAACACTAGTAATCAAATGACATTTTTTTTCAAATGTTCATAGGTATTATTATAAGAAAGTTAACTGCAGTATAAAGAAAGTAACAAATGACTGAGTCTATTACCCATGGATTAATTATTTAACATCATGATAATAGGAAAAGGACAAAATGTATGTGTGCATACTCCAAGTTAATTTATATTTATTTTGCTGAAAAAGTGATATTTCTTAACCCGAAAAATTCTACATCTAATATAGTTTATTAAAATGAAAATGCAGATGAAACTGGAGGGAGAAAATCTCTATGTGTTAAATTTTAAATCTATTTTGAATTTTCTTAATTATAATCTGTAAAATATTTCAGGGTTTATTTTAACTGATATAATTGCTCAATGATGACCAGAATGAAAAGGCTTTTGCAAAATAAGAAGTGATAAGTCTGTTGTAAACTTATGGATTAAAGCATAATTGGCTTGTACTTGATGATTTGCAGTAAAAAATGACAGGGACATTTGCTAAGTCACTTTTTCTTCAGTTTTAAAAGGAAAATATAGCATTTATACATACCTTCAATTGTATTGCCATAAATTATACTTTGAGTAAAGGCACAAATATAGTGGAAATAATGAGTGTGATAAGTAATATTGGTTCAGTGTTAGTAGGATTTGGGAGGAAGAGTAAAATAATTGTTACAGTATTATCTATCAATCTGTTTTGTGTATATGTATATATACTATTTATTAGTAATAAAAGTATACATTATATACTATACTATACTATACTTTTGTGGTGATTGGAAAAATAGCCACAGAATTTTGCAAATTCTCCCATCAAGAGGTACAATTTTTTTCTCAGACCTTAAATTTATCTTGACTTCTGATGTATTTTGATTACAAACATGTATTGAAGTGAGGCTGTCCAAGTTGCAAATCTAAGACACAAGAGGTCATACATATATTTCTGCTTCTTCTGATCACCCTTTCATCAGCACCATGTGGAGAAGCCTGAGCTAGCTTCCCAGCTAACACCCTAATGAGGGTCACCCAGCTACTTGGCAACTGGCTGCACATACTTGAGTGAGCCCAGCAGGAACTAAATCATAAAATGACAAAATAATGATATAAATAAATGGTCTTTGTTTTAAGCTACTAAGTGTTTCAGTAGTTTGCTATCTAAAACTATTTGTAAAGAACTATTACAAAATTAATTATTTAGAGCAGCAATTTTCAACCTTTTTCATCTCATGGCACACAAACTAATTACCACAGTTCTGTGGCCGATTTGACAAAAAAAAAAAATTGCTATAACTTTGATTTGTTCACACCAGATGGCTACTGTTGTGTTGGCTGTTGTCATGCTTTTACTTGACAATCTAAGGGAAAAAAGGTCAGTGCCCCTGACTAAATAGTCAGTATTGCATGCTTTTAAAACTTTTGTGGTACACCAGTCAGCTGTGGCACACTGATTGAAAATCATTGATTTAGAGGAGAAAAGTAAAAGTAAACATAAGTAAAAATGCTGTATAAAGACATTTCAATTGATAATGATCTGCATATTGGATGATGAGCTCCAGAAAATTATAGTGGAGCTAAAAAATTCGTATCGCCCAGTGACATCGTAGCCTTCCTAACAACATAGCACAGCACATTAGTCATGTGTTTGTGATCAAGCTGCTGTAAACAAACCTGTTAGGCAAATGAAAGTGTAGCACATACAATTATGTACTTGTATGATAATACTTGATGATAAGTGACTTTGTTACTGGTATGTGTATTTACTATACTATACTTTTTATCATTATTTTAGAGTGTATTTTTTCTACATATTGAAAAGTTTGCTGTAAAATGGTATGCCTCATACATCTTGTGTCCACCTAGTCTCTAGATTGCATAATTTTCTCTTGTGTTTAATATATTCTCACTAGAGGCCCGGTGCACGAAATTTGTGCATGGGGGTGGGGCAGGGGTGTCTGTGTCCCTCAGCCCAGCTTGCACCTTCTCCAATCTGGGACATCCCTCTCACAATTCAGAACTGCTGGCTCCCAACCGCTCGCCTACCTGCCTGCCTGATTGCCCCTAACCACTTCTGCCTGCCAGCCTGATCACCCCCTAACCACTCCCCTGCCAGCCTGATTGATGCCTAACTGCTCCCCTGCTGGCCTGATTGCCCCTAATTGCCCTCCACTGCTGGCCTGGTCACCCCTAACTGCCCTCTCCTGCCAGCCTGGTTGCCCCCAATTGCCCTCCCCTGCAGGCCTGATCACCCCCAACTGCCCTCCCCTGAGGTCTGGTCACCCCCAATTGCCCTCCCCTGCTGACCTGGTCATCTCCAACTGCCCTCCTCTTCAGGCCTGGTCCCCCACAACTGCCCCTCCCTGCAGGCCTGGTCCCTCCCAACTGCCCTGCCCTGCAGGCTGGGTCACCCCTAACTGACCTCCCATGAAGGCCTGGTCCCCCCCCAACTGCCCTCCCCTGCAGGCCTGGTCCCTCCCAACTGCCCTCCCCTGCTGGCCATCTTGTGGTGGCCATCTTGTGTCCACATAGGGGCAGCCATCTTTGACCACATGGCGGCAACCATCTTGTGTGTTGGAGTGACGGTCAATTTGCATATTACCCCTTTATTAAATAGGATGTTGTTGTATCATAAATCAGCAAATGAGATACAAGACACCTTAATAAGCCAACTAATTAGGACTCGTTTATTGCGCGCGACCCAGAGGGAGGTATCTTTTCCAAATCTCTGAGCACCACATACAGAAAGTCTGTATTTATACTTTTCGATCCTATTTGTTTGCAGATATCACAAAGGGCTCTGTGTGAGTTATTGTTACAGACAGTTGTAACCTTGAATACATAATGAGTTTGTACTTGGCATAAGAATATGGAAATTGTTATCAGTATTAGTCTATTTTAGTCTATTACATTAGATGGCTAGCTTGCAAGGTCAGACAGTTAAGTTTATCTTTTTCTATTATTTGAACTAAAAACAAAGTCATTTTATAGAATAACAGACTGTCTTAAAGTGACAGAGTTTATAATGACAGAGTTTACAGGAAGGGACTACCTAACAATAGCAGAGAGTTTCAAACAGCAGTTTTTTTATATACAAGATGGAGGTTACTATGCTTCAATATTAGCATGTACAGTAATATGCTGAACAGGCTGGAAGCCTAGAAGCAATAGGCTATACCATATAGCCTAGGTGAGTAGTCGGCTATACCATGTAGGTTTGTGTAAGTGCATGAAATCATCTAATGATGCATTTGTCAGAAGGTATCCCTGTACTTAAGTGGCTCATGACTGTAGCTCAGTTATTTCATTGTAAAAGCTGCAAACACATTCAGGAGGGTGACTTTCACCTTTTAAAAATTTACATCCAGTTTGTAAATCAACTGTAAGTTTAACTCTGTTGTTTAATTAATTTGTTTATTTTTTGTTCTACTGATGGTATTTTAAGAGACATGTTGATTAAATTTCACTTTTTAAAATGCACTTAAAAATTCAAATTTTACGTACAAAAATGGCACCACTGTGAAACAAACATGCCATGCATTTCATATTATAATAACTACTTCTGACTCACAAATATTTGACATTTACATAAGTATTCAAGATACTTTATATTTGCTTTTGAAAAAGTTCATGATACAGTTAAACTGAATTTCAGCAAACACACACAAACTTATCATGCATAAAAAAATATTAAAATGTGTAGTTTATTCCACTGGTGATTCAAGGAAATGCTCATTCTAAGACAGAGAGTATATTTTGGGAAATAAGTTAATATGGGTAGCCAGTTTTCTCAAAAAGTAGGATTTTTACCTACCTCTTTAAACATCAAATATTATTAATCCATCTAATTTGAACACTCCTCTTCCTAAAATATATTTCTTGTCCTAACAAGATAGGAATAATTTAAATGGTTCTTGGAAACTGAAGCTTTATAGCAAAATAAATTATTTTGGCAAATATTTGTTGTATTCCTCATCTCCACTTCTCGAAGGGATCACCATGCCAAGAGTGTTTGAGAAATGGCAAGCAGGCCAGTGGGTTGGCAGTAGAGTGACTTAGGGACAGAGTAAAGATATGACCAGAGAGATGAGGGTGCAAAGATCTAGCCTTTTAGAATATGAGATATGAGGGAACTGTACTTGTTGGAGGGTTTTCTTTAGAGGAGTGCCATGATATCTTAGGTTTTAAAAGAATCAATCTGGCTTCTGTAAATTAAACAGATTCTCAGTGACAATTAAAATGATCACGCAATGACAGAACCATTTCATCTGCATTATTGAATTCCAAATGGTATTTTACCTGGTGATATTGTGGAACTTGATGGGCTGTAACTACATCACATAGAAACTACAGTGTATGTCTTTGTGTTCCTACATACACTGTGGGTGTTCGGTGAAGACTCATTTAGATCAGTCCACATTGTAGAGGTGATGGTGACGAGGATAGTAACAGTTCAGTGAGGAGATATATTGTGTATAGAATAAAATGATTTATTGCCTAATTGGATATGGTACAAACAGGAAGAGATTTCAGAGAGTTGGCAGCTTGATAAAGGAAGGTTGGACTCTTTCTAGAGCTCATTAAATAATTAGTCCCACAGGTGATTCTCAATTGGAGGGGAGACTTTGATCTTGCAATCACTTGCTGAGTCTTGGCCTCTTCAACCTCATAGATAAATAGTCATGAGGCTACAGCATGGGCATATCTTAAAACATTGCTCATTCCATCACATATACATTATGTATTTTAGAGCTGGACACATTGTCTACTCATTTTAGGATTGATTCAAAATATGTGAGTAATTAGAAAAGACATAATCAGGCAAAGGGGAAATGGGTCTTTGTGTGCAGAAAAGGCGGAATTTGAGTACCGATTTTTTTTTTTTAATGATAGCACTCTATAGCCCCAAGAAGAGTTAGCTTGAAAATTAGGTACTTTAACCAAATTGTTCCTATATACGTGAACTATGACGTACATGGACCATTAAATTATACGGATTTATGGCCAACAAAGGCCTAAGAAGACATTATATCTGTACATGCCAGAAATGCTGATTGAAAACTAAAATCAAATAGCCTGCCTGTGTTGCTCAGTGGTTGAGCATCAACCCAATCCCCATGAAGTGCTGGTTCCATTCCTGGTCAGGGCACAAGCCGGGGCTGCAGGCTTGATCCCCAGTACGGGGTGTGTAGAAGGCAGCCAATCAAAGATTCTCTCTCATCATTGATGTTTCTGTCTCTCCCTTCTCCCTTTCCCTTCCTCTCTCTAAAAATCAATTAAAAATAAAATAAAAGCAAATAAGTAAATTTATGAATTCATTTTTTAACTATAAAAAAGTATTTGATTATTTTCTTTCCATTTTAAAATGAAGCACATTTTATTTCAGCAATCAACAGCTCAGTTGTGGCTGTTCTGATGTTTATGTTTTTCTTACCATGTCAAGAGTTAAAATTTTTTCTACATAAAATATCTCTTAAGATA
This sequence comes from Plecotus auritus, assembly GCF_963455305.1. Classification (NCBI taxonomy): domain Eukaryota; kingdom Metazoa; phylum Chordata; class Mammalia; order Chiroptera; family Vespertilionidae; genus Plecotus; species Plecotus auritus. The sequence continues at coordinate 207,025,365 of NC_137770.1, read as the reverse complement.
AAAGTAATTTATCAAAAATTTTAGAGTGAGAGCTTTTTGAAATTGTCCATCTATAAAAATGAGGAGCATATCATCTAAATAAAGGCCTCAGGGTTCTGTGTTAAACTCCTGATTAAATTAAGTTTGGATTATAACAGAATCTTATTAAGTGAAGTTTATGAGAAGCAGGTAATAAATCTATATTCAATGGCAGAGAGACCAGTGTTGACAATGAAAGGACTCAATTAGCCAGTAACTCATCAAATGTTTTGCTAAAATAAATTACAAATTATATTACACTTTGATTTTTTTAAAATCAAATAACCAATAATGGCAAAGTTAGAAACACCCAAACATGAAGCAATATTAAATGTTTATTTTGGAGGCAGTAAAAGTATGGAATGAGAACACTTAAACTGCAATAAGAAAAAAAGGATAGGTAATAATGGATTTGCTCTTTTCACAAAATGATGTTAGAATGATGAGTTTATAAGAAGGCAGAGGTATAGCCTTCTTTGATATAAGACTAAGATCAATTCTCAAATAAAATATATGTTATCTAGATGTAATAGGCAGTTCAAAATAAATCTGCCTCAAAGAGAATTAACTTCTCATAGGGAAATAAACGAGTGTGACATTCATAGGCTTTATGTGGCTACAGACTGCTGGGCTCAGATTACTCAGCTGAATCCCGGTAGATCAACAGGGATTGAAAATTATTTGATGATTGTCAGTATAAAAATCCACTAATAAAATATAATATACTAATGGGATGGAGCCCGACACGTCTGCACCTTTGAAAGACTTAAGTGGGTAGGGAACTCATCTTCACATCCCTTCCTAAATTCTCCAGAGAGGTCTTGCTAGCAATGTGCCTTCAGTCAAAGTCTGAGAGGCTAAGGATGTTAGGCATTGAGAGGAGATCATTTTTACGTTCGGAGATGACTCTTTACTCTTAGAGATATCCCCACGATGGTCCTTCAGTGTGCTGGGACTATTTGTAACTGGAAGAGATTTCTAGAGCCACTCTCAATTTCTTCACTAGGAAAGAATATTATCTGTCTGGGCTCAGCACCACTTTGTTCATACCTGTTTTAGTCTGTGTTAAACTATCTTGTGTGGGACTACTGACACGTCATTACCGATCCCAATACTGTGAACACCTAAGGGAAAGGAATATACAGGATGTGGCAAAAGGAGGTTTACACTGGTTCATATGGAAATAATATAATAATTGGTAAATAATAATAAAAAATAAACTCTGTGTTTTGTGTACTCACAACTGTAAACCTACTTTGCCCCACCCTGTATTTGGTTTGGTTTGATTTGTTTTTCATGCTGGTGCTCAAAGTGTCTGTGCCTAACAGCTGGAAAATTAGTATTCTTCAGTGGATATGAAGGAAAAAACAATCAGGAAAGAAGAAAACGAGAGAGGAAAGGAAGCATGAAGGATTGACAGTGTTCTAGGATGATGTCCCTGTAAGCTGTTTTTGGAGTTTGTAAATAATCATAATCAATTGTGAAAACATTTTAGGAATAACAACTTCAAACAATGATTGCCCTCTAAACCTTTGAGCTCTTGAAATGTAGTAATGCAAATAGCATAATTTTCACAGCAGAAAGTAAGATGCAATGTTAATATACATGAATCAAAGATCACTTATATTTATGTATAATTTAGGGATGTGTTGAATTTAGATGCAGTTATTATACAAATTCTAGCAAAAAATATATTTCATTATGCCTATACTCTTGATAATGCAGACTTAAGACCTCAGTGAGCACATATTTGTGTCCAGAAACATGAGATATGAGGGCATTAAAAGTCTTAATGTGCCCTGGCTACTTTGGCTTAGTGGATAAAGCGTTGGCCTGCGGACCTCAGGGTCCCAGTTCAATTCTGGTCAAGGGCATATGCCTGGTTGTGAGCTTGGTCCCTGGTAGGGGTGTGCATGAGGCAGCCAATCAATGATTCTCTCTCATCATTTATGTTTCTATCTTTCTCTCCCTCTCCCTTCCTCGCTGAATCAATAAAAATATATTTGAATAAAAGTCTTAATGTGATATGAATATTAGTATCCAATTGCTGCAATATTACCCCTTCAAACCTCTCTCTGAAGTCTTTAAATAATCTATATATATAAAAGCCAAGTGACTGGAATGACAGGAACGACTGATCGCAATGATGCGCACCGTGGCCGGCCAACCAGTTCGATGGGAGCAGTGCAGCCCAGCCGGCCAACCTCCCTCAGCCCCTTCCCCCAGGTGGCTCAGCCCCCAATTGGCCCCCTACTCTGATCGAGGGCGGGGCCAGCCAGCCAACCTCTTTCGGTCTCTCCCCCGGCTGGCTGGCCCCTATCGGCCTAGATCAGGGCAGGCTGGCCGTACCCCACCTGTGCACGAATTCATGCACCAGGCCTCTAGTTTAAAATATAAAGTAATGGAATTTGTTTTGTTTTTTTAATCCTCACCTGAGGATTTTTTTCCCATTGATTTTTAGAGAGAGTGGAAGAGGAAGGAAAAGACAGAAAGAAATATCAATGTGAGAGGAACACATTGATTGATTGCCTTCTGCACATGCCCAGGCCAGGCAGGAATTGAACCTGGGACCCTTTAGTCAGCAGGCTGACATTCTATCCACTCAGCCAACCCGGCTAGGGGTGGAATTTGTGTTTCTTCATGCTGCCTTAAGTTATTGATCATTTTTTTAACTCCTAATTTTATGAGGAATAGTTACAGGGAAGTAATAACTTTGTCAGTAGTAACTTTGAGCACTAAGGTACATGAGAGGAACAATAAAAATGTGTTAAGGACTCACTAAGATCACAGAAACAAATTAAGTAATTATTTTGGTAGTTATTTGTTAGGCTTCCAAAAAGTACCAGTAAAATGTCAATCTGAACATGGTAGATGCTTAATATATGATTTGCTTTTAATTTCTAAATAAAAATCAAACAAAAGGTCATAACAAAATTTTTTCCCAGAAATGTATTATGTAAGCACCGTCTTTATCTTTTCTGTTTGAGCTGTTAGATCTTGAAAGAACTACGAATCCCTTCATCGTCAACTTTTTGATAATTGTACAGCACTTACATCTTCATGTTTTATCAAGAGTTTAGCTAAGCTACTCCATGCTATTGATGCCTTGATATTAGCAGCCTACGTGACTTTAAACTGACACCAGCCCCTCATGCTAGCACACACCCTAGACAGTGGCCCTCAGAGTCACAAGTAAATGAACATTCCTGATACAATTTTCCCAGCAGCACTGTAATCAACAGCCCTCTGCCTCCCAGTCCATTGTCCTCGTGTGCACCTTAGAGAAGACCCCTTTGGGGTTTACTAAAATCCTGCTCTTTGAATTGATCAATCCAGCTTTAGCGCAGGAATCCGAAAGCATTCCATGCCCCACCCTGAAAGAGGCATGTGCCCCAGAGCCCGCCTCCTCTCTGTCTGCACTCTGCCATGACCTCCCTGTAGGGCATGTACTTCCTCCAGGACCTGGGAGCATTTTCTATTTCAGTTTCCCTTGTTGTCTATTGTTAAACCACAGCTCACCATCTGGCAACCTGTTCTCCACTTAACAACTATTACTTTGACAATTTCATAACAGTTTTACACATAGAAGTTATTAATTTATTATATATCCAAACAGTAAAGTCCTAGTTAAACTTAATTTAACTGAAATAAAATTATAAATGCAATATTATATTCCTTTCACCAAAAAGTTATCTCTGTTTACCACTCAAAATCGCCTTGTTTTCTTTCTCACTATAGAGATATCTTTGCACCTAAAATTACATCTACATTCTTTGACTTCCGAAGGAGAGAATAGAATCAATGAAGATCTGAACTGCATTTGTATGAGTGAATGCATTATCTCAAACACCTAATAGAGCACTAGAGAAATATCTCCACAAATATCTAATGAATTAATAAATACTTCATTGTAATATTCTAAAGTCTCATAATAGAGAGTTTGAGAACCACTGAATCTGGTAAAGTTCAACTCTTCTAGATGCATCCTCTAAAACTTATTTATATATGTCGACTTTCTAAATGGAATATCATTGTATCTCATGTATTAGTAGATAGAAATTACATCTTCTTTATAGTGTAAGCATAAATAAAAATAGCTTTTTCAGATTTATTTTGTTAATGTTATTCATGCATTGTTTTCTGTAGGGAGTGGCTATAGGGTTAAGCCTAGGGCTGACCACAAATAAGTCCCAGCTTGGAGGGCAGAGCCCTCTTAGCATAATTAAGTTTAACCTTATAGCCCTCCCTAGTTCCTTCCTAGGTAGCCAATGGGCTGTGGGCGTTGCAGCAAGTGCTGCCAAAACAAGGTGCCACTCACAAGAACATTGTAACCGTGTTGACCACTCCCTTGTTTTGCTTTGTGTGCTCTGACTATAAAATAAAGCTTGGGCTTGCAGGCTGGGTCACTGTTTCCTCATCAAGGCACCGTGATCCGACCTAGCCCCAGCTGTATTCTCTTGTCTGTCTTACCTTCACCTCCCCCCTCAGGCTCACTGAACCTGGCTATGCTGGTGCGGCACAGTTTTCTAGAGTTTATTTTCCCAACTGTTACATTGTATGCAATGGTTATATCTTCACTGGCATCTTTCATGATATACCATGATATAAGTAACAGATTGATGTTATTTGGGGTAAGAGAGTTGGACATAAAAAGCTAGAAATTGATGTAACACCTTAATCAATAAATAATTTTTTTTAAAAAAACTAGAAATTGATACTACAAAGATAGCCTCTGTGACTATGCTTTCCAATTTTAAAATGCTTCAGAATCATTTTTAAAAATGTTAATAATGACTATCATTTTAAAAGTGCTTAAATCTGAATAGTCATATTAGAGATGCATTAATTCCATTATTTCCCTCACTTCAGTGGAATAATCATATTTCTAATAGGTTGGCACTATCTAAAATATTACATTCATTTGTGCACAACTAACCATGTGCATACATGGTTTTACATTTTAGTTACAAATATAGAATCCTTACTTAATCCTGGAAGACAGATATTTGCCCTACTTTTGATAAAGGAATACCAAGATTCAGAGTAGTTCAGTAACGTAAGATAATAAAATAATAATTTGCAAATTTACATAATACTTTGAAAAAATTATTTGTGTCTAATTAAGGCATAAATATATCTGCACTCAGAACATAAACCACTGTACCACATTTCCTCTTGTGACATATATCTGATAATTATAATAAAATTACCATTTATTAGAAAAATCTAAGTGCACCAATTTTTTAAAATTAGAACTGCCTGCAGTATTGTGAAATTCCCAAGTACATCCAAAAAGAGGGGTGGGTGTTGGAGCTCCTCTGGTTTCACAGAAAACAATTATGTTTATCATCTCTTTTGGTAAAAAGATCTCAATTTTGTAATTTTTAATTATATAAATCTTGATAGTACATTTTGTATTTAACTTATTCTTAAAAGGTACTTTAAATACATTTTTAATTTCTAGGTTTGAATGTTAACTAATGTTATTTTATGTCTACATAGAAAAAATAGAAAGAATGATTAAGAAATTTATTTTGTCTCAAAAAAAAGGGCAAGTAGATATCCCCTAAAAACATCGTCTTTATCCTGAAACACAATGTCTGTGTCAGAAGTCAGACTGCTCAGTCATGAAATCAAAATGAGCATGGGAATTTGGGCTCATGACAACTCATTATCTATCCAGTGGGTGTATAATAGTTGAGAGAAAGGCACAGAACATGCATTGGCCAGGTTCATAGCTTGGTTCTAATACACATTAAGTTCTTCATTTCAATTATCTGCACCACAATTTCTCCCCTGTAAAGGGCAATAATAATAATACTTAAATCATTTTATAGAAAATAATATTAAAGTACAGAGATATTGGCTCATGTCCATGGAAAAAGATAAAGCAGTCAGACATAAATTCTGCTATGACTCAACCCAAAGTTTATAAGCTTTCAACTATATCATGCTACATAATAAGAAGCAGGAGAAAGGGCACTGAGGAGGAGGGAGAAAGAGGTGTGGGGATGGGAAGAAAGGGTGGAGGAGGACATGTGGAAGAAAAAAAGAGGAACAGGATGATGAAGGAGAAGAACAGAAGAAAAAGAAAATAATGTCATTTATATATACTGAGTGGCCAGATTATTATGATCTATGAACACATAATATATATATATATATATATATATATATATATATATATATATACATTCAATATATATATATATATTTAAAATTATATATATATATATACATTCAATATATATATATATTTAAAATTAATATTTTTTATATATTTTTGATGTTCCAAGAAATATTTAAGAATGATATTTAACCATATATTTTAAATCTATTCTCTACCTTATCCTTGGTTAGTCATATTTTTTAATCATTCATGGGAAATAACTAAATTAGTTAAATATCCCCATCTGTAATGTCACCTTTGTGAAAATCTTGTTAGATTTTGTAATTATAATGTAACTAATATATATATATATATATAATGTAACTAATATATATATATATATAATGTAACTAATATATATATATAATGTAACTAATATATATATATATAATGAAAATCTTGTTAGATTTTGTAATTATATATATATATATATATATATATATATATATATATATATATATATACTAGAGGCCCGGTGCATGAAATTCGTGCACAGAGGAGTGTCCCTCAGCCCAGCCTGCACCCTCTCCAATCTGGGACCCTTGGAGGGATGTCCGACTGCCCCTTTAAGCCCGATCCCACCAGGATCAGGCTTAAACGGGCAGTTGGACATCCCTCTCCCATTCCAGGACTGCTGGCTCCCAACTGCTCGCCTGCTTGCCTTCCTGATTGCCCCTAACCACTTCTGCCTGCCAGCCTGATCACCCCTTAACCACTCCCTTGCCAGCCTGATTGATGCCTAACTGCTCCCCTGCCAGCCTGTTTTCCCCTAACTGCCCTCCCCTGCAGGCCTGGCAACCCCTAACTGCCCTCCCCTGCAGGCCTGGGCCCCCCAACTGCTCTCCCCTGCAGGCCTGGGTCCTCCTTAACTGCCCTCCCCTGCAGGCCTGGTCACCCCTAACTGCCCTCTCCTGCAGGTCTGGTCCTCCCCAACTGCTCTCCCCTGCAGGCCTGGGTCCCTCCCAACTGCCTTTCTCTGCAGTCCTGGTCACCCCCAACTTCCCTCCTCTGCCGGCTTGTTCACCCCTAACTGCCCTCCCCTGCAGGCTTGATCGCCCACAACTGCCCTCCCTTGTAGGCCTGGTCCCTTGTGGTGGCAATCTTGTGTCCACATGGGGGCAGGATCTTTGACCACATGGGGGCAGCCATCTTGTGTGTTGGAGTGATAGTCAATCTGCTATTACTCTTTTATTAGATAGGATAGAGGCCTGGTGCACAGGTGGGGGCCAGCTGGTTTGCCCTGAAGGGTATCCAGGATCAGGGTGGGGGTTCCCTTGGGGCATGGAGCAGCCTGGAGGAGGGGCCTGTGGTGGTTTGCAGGCCGGCCACGCCCCCTGGTGACCCAAGCAGAGGCCCTGGTATCTGGGGTTTATTTATCTTCTACAATTGAAACTTTGTAGCCTGGAGCGGAGCCAAGCCTTCTGCTTGCTCCTTGGCGGCAGCCATTTTTTTGGGGGATTTATGTATCTTCTATAATTGAAACTTTGTAGCCTTAAGTTGAGGCCTGGGCCAGCCAGGGTGTGCAGAAAGTTTGGCTTCCTCCATTGCCGGGGGCAACCCTAGCCTCCTGCTCTTTCCAGCTCCATGGCTGCTGCCATTTCTGTTTGGGTTTATGTATCTTCTATCACTGAAACTTTGTAGCCTTGAGTGGAGGCCTAGGCCGGCAAGGGCAGGCGGAAAGCTTGGCTTCCTCCATTTCCGGGGAAACCCAAGCCTCCCTCCTGCTCTCTGTGGCCGTAGGCATCTTGGTTGGGTTTATTTGCATATTCGCTCCTGATTGGCTGGTGGGCGTGGATTGTGGGCGTGGCTTTTGGGTGTCGCAGAGTGATGGTTAATTTGCATATTACTCTTTTATTAGATAGGATATATTTATATATGTGAAAATCTTGTTAGATTTTGTATTTATAATGTAACTAATATGTATTTATTAGAAGCCCGGTGCATGAATTCATGCATGGGTGGGGTCTGGCCAGCCTGGCCAGGGGAGGGAACATCGGTGGTTGGCCGGCCTGCCTCTGCTGGTCTAACTCTTGGTCGAGGGAACAATTTGCATATTAGCCTTTTATTAAAACAGGTGCTATTCTCACTTTACAGATGAACAAATGGAAGCATCGATGTGCTAAGTAGCTTGCCCAAGATGAAATATTAAAAGTGGTAATGTCAGAAGTTAAGAATTCTCAAAATTTCTAACTAAATATTAAAAGTGCAATTTTTACGTATTCTTACTGCACTATAATTCTCTCTGCTGTTTTCTGGTAAAAACTGGTATTTTGCTGTAAGAAGGATTGGAGATGTATTGAGTGCTTTACTTTATTTGTAACAGTCTTTGAAAAGCTTTTGAGAGTTTTGACATAAAACAAAGTAAATAATAGGAGGAAGAGGGCTCTAGTGGTCAAGTTCCTTTGAAAAAAAATTAAAGAAAAAAGAATGGGATGATATTGGAAACGTTTATCAAACCAAGCTTTTAGAGTTCTAGCCATGCTCTTGAATCATTGACTTATTATAAGACAAGCTTCTGACATTTTACAAAATAGAAGTGAGACAGGGATAATTAGCAACTAGAAATAATTCATTGTTAAATTTTTAAAATTATTATTTCCGATATATTTTTGATGTTCCAATAAATATTTAAGAATGATATTTAACCATATATTTTAAATCTATTCTCTACCTTATCCTTGATTAGTCATATTTTTTAATCATTCATGGGAAATAACTAAATTAGTTAAATATCCCCATCTGTAATGTCACCTTTGTGAAAATCTTGTTAGATTTTGTAATTATAATGTAAATGTTTAGGAAGTTATACACTAATCCAAAGTTAAATTATATACATCATTGTTTGTAGCAAACCAAGAGGAATTTGGGCATTCAGTAGAATGGATGATTTAAATGCTTTTTCTATTAATATATTAACATTTATTGCATTGATAGTTTGATTCAGAAAATAGTAAAGTTTATTTTTAAATATTATACATTTCTACCTTGAAACTATCAGTGCTAAACAAAAGTGCATCATAAAAACCACATATCTTTTAAAGAGGAATTGTTTTAGTTAGTACATATTGGTTAAATGTTTTCTTTGTGCCAAACACTGTTCTAAATGTTGGATATACAGGAGTGATAAAAACCAAATCCCTGATTTTGTGAAGGTGGCATAAAAAAATAGGCAAAATAATAAACAAGATGAAAAAAGAAATAAGGGCTATTAAAGAAATAGAGCAAGGAGGGGTAATGGAATATATTGCCAGATTTTGAAATTTTAAGTAAGTAGTAAGGAAACTCCACAAGAAAAAAAGTGACAGTTGAATCAAGACCTAAAGGAGGACACTGGCTGGTTTTGAGTAGTTAATGATGTTATCTGACACAATTGAACAGGCTTGTTCTGTTGCAGTGTAGGGGATATATTTGAAGGTACTAAGGACTGACACAGAAGAAGAAACCAAGAGTTCTAGCGTTCTAGCAGGAGAGGTGGTTAAAATGTTTCAGTGTCGGGATATATGTGAAGGCACAACCCTGAAGATGAATTGTGTGTGTTGTGAGATTAGATAAGTTGTGTTGCCTCTAAGTGTTTGCCTTGAGCTATTTGAAAAATGTGATTCCACTTATTGACCTAAAAAATCTTGTGGAAAAATTTTTTGAGATGATCAAATGTTGAGTTTTGGATATGCAAAATATGAGATGCCTAGTAAATATTGAGATAGATAGGTAGGTAGATATGATAGATTAGATAGATAGATGATAGATAGATAGATAGATAGATAGATGATAGATAGATAGATAGATAGATAGATAGATAGATAGATAGATAGATGATAGATAGATAGATAGATAGATAGATAATAGATATACAGATGATTACCTAATATGAGAAGTTCTGATGACTGAGTTGATTACAGTCCACACCTAATAAATAGGTCAGATAAAGAAGAAGAAGCAAGAGAAAAGGGAGGAGCCAATAATGTTGGTTTTTTAAAAAAACAAAAAAACAAAAAAACAACTGTGTAGTATTATCCTGGAACTCAAATAGCAAAAGAGTTTTAAATAGGATGTACTTGTACTTAACAGTGGCAAATGCTCATATGTTCCTCATGAGTACGATAGCATGAGAATTGATCTTTGAATTTAGCAAGGTATTTACCACTGCCTCTGGTGACCTCAGCAAGTTCATATCCTGGAAAGTAATAGAGGAAGGTGCCTGAATAGGGTGTGTTTAGGATAAAATGAGAAGATAAATGATGGGCAGATGAAATGAACACAATGAAAATAGTGAGGGAAATGGGGCACAAGCTGAAGAATATATTTAAGGCAATAGAAAGTGTTTTGTTTGGGGGAGGGGTGTGCGTGTGTGTGTGCAGAACACGATTCCATATATTTTCTTTAATCCCAGGAATTCTCTCAATAGTTTGGTCTCATGAATATCCTTGGTACATTCTTTTTCCATTCTGAAGTTATGTTATAATATTTATATACAAACACAATTTCTACAGAGCTCAGCATATATTGCTAAGATACATACATCCTATTCAAGATACCTAAACATTTATATCTAACAAATCATGTTAATGGATAATTATTAAGAATTCAAATTGAAATTCTGTGCCAGTATCACAAGGTTCATCACTTATTTTTTTTCTTAGATTTTTACATAGATGAAATTTATCTCTCTAAATGATTATTAAAACTACAAAAAATATTTTCCCAAGCCTATGCAAGGCACTATGCTAAGCCGGTTAAATATACTTTTCCTCCTCTTCACTATACACTTACAAATAGATTTTTATTAACCTATATTCTAAATAATGGTCCTGGGTTTAGCAACTCAGTGACTTTCTTGAGCCTTGATAAATGTGATTGATGTGGCAGGGATTCGGTGCAGCTATGCATACTTCCAAAGTACATTACAACTTTATTAGACAGTACTTACTGAAAGATAAGGACTAAGTCATAAGCAACACTTCTTTTGTATGGTGGATAGAGCTAAATGCAATGAAAGACTCTTAACATGACCTTACTGTTAATATAGCTATTAATTTGTCTAAGAAAAACAATGTCTTGAAGAGCAAACACAATCAATCTTTCTCATGGTTACAAATTTGATCTAGTAAGAATCATGAAACAACAACAAAAAAGTAAAATAATTAAGATTTTTTTCTTTTAAAAGTCATGCCATCATTATGAGATAATTTACCAAATTACAAAATTAAATCTTATAAGATGAAATAAAATTCAATTCTACTAGCAAGACAAAGACTTGTACGTAGTAAGTTGTACATCATATGGTGCTGATTGTCCAATAAAGGTTGATGAGGCATTCAAAACTAATCCCCTGTCTAGCTTACTGAGTTTCCCCTAAAAGTTTGCTACTGGAAATGCAAATACCAGGAATCTTACATTTCAAATATGAGATTCCTGAGCCAAATACATATCTCCAAAAAATGCTGGATTTCTGGATGCTTATTTTTTTTTTATTTTTATTTTTTTGCAATTTAAGTATTGCTAGAATGTCAAATGCCATGTTTTAGCTTCAAATGAATCACAATAACATGAGATATAAATGTGAGGAAAATAATTAGGAGCACATCCTCTTTTCAGTATTTTAATGTGGATTTTTGGTCAAGGTTTAAATACATATCAGAAAGCACACAATAACCAGTTTCATTTTAGGATCTTGATCTTCGTAAATCCTTGACCAATTTAACATCCATCCCATTGATTGCCATATTTCCCTTAATTTAAATGTATTATTTTAAAACTTTTTGAATGGTGAGCATTCAAACGTGTCAGCAACTTCCAGATTATATTATTTTTGTCATATTTTTGTATAATGCAAAAATATAAAATCTTTACTGAGATGACAGAATAGCTTATGCTGTGTATTAAATTAATAAGTTATAATTATTTATACATAACATACATATTCTCATGTATATATGGCCCCAATGGTACTAAATAAAAAGAGTTGCATAAAAATGGTTTTAATTCTATGTTGTACTTATGTCTTGTATGAACTTGTAAAAGTGCTTTATTTTTCATTTCCATCAATAAATAAAAGTTAATATTACCTCAAAATAAACCGATCATAAGTTATAATTACTAAATAAGAAAGTATATATTATTTTCTTGGCAATTAAAACAGTAAACAAGTACTTCTCTTCCATTCTTATCTAGAAACAGGGCTAGAGATTAGTTAAATGAAATCCGTGATTCAATTTTACTTTTAGAACAAAAGCAAAAACTAAACGTCAGTACAGAAAAATAAATGAATATTTTATTTAAAATATCAATATTTCTCATAATAAATTAAACTACTAATGTCTTTTCAAACTTCTGAAAGACTAAAAGTGTTTGAAATATTGTACATGCATATGTTATCTACAATGTACACAAGATCTTGTAAGCTAGACAGTATATATTTTTATCTTTAATTAGTGAAACATCTGTGCTCCGAATATACTGTAAGTGGGTAACATAAAGCAAGAAACTGTGGTTTTGAAATAAGTAAGCCTTTTATAAAAAGTGAGATTTTTTTTTCAAGACAAATAATTAAATCAATCCTAAATAATTTTTAATGGAGAGAACTCATCATATATGTCAAATAGAATTTTTAGTAATTTCAGTGACTTTTGCTTGCTATTTTCTACAAATACTGTTACAACTCTCTGATAATATAAATATTCAAGTGCATGAAGAGAAAAAATGTAGAGGCATTTTTTTAATATACAATGAGAAGGTGAACAATGGAAATTTTGCCTCCCGACAATGGTCGACCTAATATTTATTAGCTACCATTTAAATTGATTATGCGAAATGCAATAAATTTCTTCTACTGAAACAATGTACAAAGTATCTATCCTGCTCATTAAAAAAAAAAAAAAAAAAAAAAAAAAAAAAAAGCACTAAAAGCCAGGAATGTGTTTTACTACAGTTTGGTCAGCATTTTAGAGATTCATAATCATTGTAGCAGAGAAGAGAAATTTAAGTAAGTAAACTCACCTTATCCACAATACATATCTGCTTTCTTGTTTGCGCATCAAGTATTTCAATCTCAAAGTGAGCTGCTTTTGAATGTTTCACTGCTGGGGCTGACTTTAGAGGGCCCGCTGCAAGTATAAGTTGAGAAAAAGAGTGAAATTTTCTCATGTCATTCTTTGCTGTGGACCGCGTAGCTCCTGGGGAAGAAAGGTCTCTCTTGCTTTCTGAAACAAGGGACTTCTGCCTTCTGAACATTGTGTAAACCTCCAGGAGAATCTGTCATGTCAAAGAAGACACTTTGCAAGTGTTTTTCCTTCACACCAGTTAAATACTGCTCCTAACGCCCGAAAGGTCAAGTGGCATGCCATTCCAATAGTTCAGTTTTATTTAGCAGGATTAAAACCAATGACTGATCTTCTTTCTATATATAACACACCGTTGTGAACTGCTGCAGTGTAGAGGCTTACTTTACCAGCATTCAGTTTGTTCCTTGCTTTCTCCTTTTATCTCTGCTTCTTAATATGGTATCTGAAATTCCAAAGCAAGAATGGGATAGACAATTTTTTTTATTATCTCTGAATTCTGGATGCACTAATCTTCAAACACATATATTATTATGCACATATTCATATTTAAAAGTATTTGAAATTATCTTAGTGCAATCTCATAGTTAAATTTAAAAACACATAGTACATTACTATATAATAATTTTTATAGATGCTGCCTAAGATAAAGTCCTGTGGCATGTTTTTAATATACATCTATCTGACAGAAAATGAGTAAATTATTCCCTCCATACAGGGATCAGAAAGGTGGCAAGTTGTCTATGAGATTAGAATATGCAGAGAGCAATTTTATAACTTACAGAAAAGGAATTAAGCCTGACTTTAACATTTCTACACTGGAAAATCATTGAACTTATATGCAAAATCAGTACTAAGCATCATAATTGCTCTTCCAAACTTGTCTTCCTGCATCAACATTGGCCCATCTGTAGTCTCTTTTTAACACAGCAACTACAGTGATCAACGTCTGTCTATATTAAAGCAGATGATGCAATGATATGCTCAACACCCTGCAGGGGCTCTCTATCTTAAGTAACAAAAAACCAAAGTTCTCTGCAAAGGCCCATAAGGATCTGCTTCATCAACATCTTGTTGTATCTCTGATCTCATCCCCTAAGCTATCTACAGTGCCTAGAATCATCTCTGGCACACAGTAGGTGCACAATAAGCATGTACTAAATCAAAGAATCACTAATAAGTATATATTAAGGGTGTAGGGAGAAAGATGTGATGCTAATTGTATGGCTTGTGTAAACTACTATTGCATTATATTAAAACTAGTGGCCTGGTTCACAAAATGTATGCACATTAAAAGGGAATTAATTAGAGGAAATATTTTAATATTGCTATTTGCCCTTTCTCTATAAATAGAAGTGTCAGAGGTGAAAGGAAATTAGTAAAATGTATATGAAAATAATATATAAATTTATTAATAAACTGGACGGGGACACATGCAGGCAGTGTCACATCCCTGGCCAGGGGTGCAGGCAGGCATCTTCACCTCAGCACTGGGCAGGGATGCACTCAGGCAGCGTCACATCCCAGGCCAGGGATGCACGCAGGCAGTGTCACGTTAGTGTTGAGCAGGCCTGCCCGCGCCTGCACCAGGGGCCACCCCCGGGCCAGGCAGCGCAGCAGACCTGTGTGCACCTCCGCTGGGGTCCGCCTCCGCCAGGGGCTGCCCCAAGCTGGGCTGCGCGGAGGTCCTTCTGGTGATGGCAGTCCCAGCTCACCCGCTCCTACTGTGCATGCCTCCTACTGAGCAGTCGTGATGTTATGGCATCCCGGACACTTTGCATATTCCTCTATTATTATATAAAATGACATAACTTCAACCCATATAATGTATCTTTACAAATAGTTTCTATTTGAAAAAGGGAATTGTAAAAGGACACAGGAGCCAAACTTATAGATCTCTCCTTTACAAAGCTGCAATAATTCAAGTAAGAAAATAAATACTGATGATAATATATTCTAATTCAAAGAACAATATAAACTCAAATAACAATAGTCCATACTATTATAAATACATGAATAAATAAATAAATAAGGACAAGAAATGGAATTTTCTTACACAAGAATTTCAACTAATATATAGAGATACTCCCCCCCTTGAGTGTAGTGTTCACTTAATGACACACTGACAAAAATTAATTAATGAAAAAAGAAAATAGAAACTTTATAGTGGAGA
This sequence comes from Plecotus auritus, assembly GCF_963455305.1. Lineage (NCBI taxonomy): Eukaryota > Metazoa > Chordata > Mammalia > Chiroptera > Vespertilionidae > Plecotus > Plecotus auritus. The sequence continues at coordinate 207,009,947 of NC_137770.1, read as the reverse complement.
AAACTGGCAAGCAGGCAGCATTGTAACCAAGAGGCCAAGTCTACTATCACCATGAAAAGTCAGGTTGATATCATGTACCCACTGATATCAACTGAGGATACTTCACCTCTGTTGTATTCTTCCAAATGTTCATGACCTCAGCTTAACGATGAGAAAACATCAGACAAGCACTATTTGGGAGGAAATCTACAAAATACCTAACACTTAAAAACTGTCAAGGATATAAAAATAAAGAAAACAAATGAAGAGATTAAGAAAAAAAACCCTCAAAGAAACAGATAACAATATGGTGATTACCAGAGGGAGAGCAGGTTGGGGGGAGGTCGAAAGAGGTAAAGAGGGGATGGCATGTGCCCTGACTGGGATGCTGATGGAAGGAGACTGCCCACTGGGGTAGTAAAAAAATAAACAAATAAAATTCTGCCATTGAGGAAAATTCAGAGACTGTGACACATAGAAAATGACTATATGGATACATGAATAGAAAATGCAAGGTGGTATTCTGATTTTTTCCTGGAACAGAAAAAAATAAGGGAAAAACTTGTGAAATAAGAATAACATCTATAGTTTAATTGACAATACTGAATCAAGGATAAGTTATGAGTTTTGATAGACATACTAAAGTTATGGAAGATACTAAAATCAGGGAAGCTGGGTTGAAAGTACACCCCAAAACCTCTGAATTTTCTTTTCAGTGTTGTTGTAAAAGTATTCCAAAATAAAAAGCATAATATAAACACCACTACCACCTGCCCCCCCCCCCCACACACACACACACAAAAGAATAGAGAAGAAAAAAATGAGAATATAAGGCATTATTTAACAGGGGGAAATTGTAATCTCTACCAGTCAACTAAGGTAAAGCATTTTGGAGGAGAATAAATATTATTTCAGATATTATGCTATTTATTATTCCATTATTATTTTTGAAGTTATTGTAAAAGTAAAATGTTTTATATTCTCTAAGGTGTTCTTATAAGGTTATTAGATCATAATGAAAATAACACCCTGAATTTAGATTTATTTAATACTACAGTTGGACATCACTTTGTAAACTAAATTATAATATCAAAATATATTTAAATGAAAAACTATTATAAAAGGTACAGTTTCAAGTGGGAATCTCTATTCTAATTGCATTTATCAATAGTAAAATGTAAAAGGTGAATTAGACTATCTACTTTTTATCCCCATATTTTTCATATCTTTTTTTTGACAGAAAGTATTCTATTTCAATTTATTTTCCTTTTAAAGTGCTACTTCTTCTTAGATCATTTTAAATAACTAATAGAACAATTTAAGTTTAGAAAAATTTACATAAAAATTGAGTAATTGAGAATACAGAGGTTCCCCCCCACCACCACCCCGTAATACACAATTTCTGCTTTTACTATTAACATCTTGCAATGGTATGGAACATTTGTTACAATTGATGAACCAACATTGATATTTATCAACTACAGCCTATCTTAAAGTTTAAACTTTATATTTTATAGTTTTATTGGTTTTGGCAAATGCATAAAGTCATGTATCAACCACAATATATCATATAGAATAGTTTGACCTGAAAATACACTGCAATTCACTAAAAAATCCCTCCTCCTACCCTGCTTCCTGAACCCCTAGAAATCACTGATCTTTTTACTATCTTTATAGTTTTGCCTCTTCCGGAATATCACTAGTTGGAGTCATACTGCATGTTGTGTTTTTATACTGGCTTCTTTTATTTAGCAATGAACATTTAAGTTTCCTCCATGCTTTATCAATACTTAAAAGCTCTTTCATTTATTGCTAAATAATACCCATTTCACAGTTTATTCATTCATCCATTGAGACATTTTGGTTGCTGCTATAAACATTCAGGTTCAGGTTTTTTGTGTAGATATAAATTTCAATTTATTTGAGTAAATAACTAGGAATGTGATTGCTGGATTGAATGGTAGGCCTATGTTTAGCTTTGTAAGAAACTGTCAGACCGCCTTCCTAAGTGGCTGTACCATTTGGCAGTCCCATCTGCAATGAATGAGAGAGCTCTGTGGCTCTACATCCTCTCCAGTATTTGGTGTTGGTGTTCCAGTTTTGCACCATTCTGATAGGTATGACATGATATCTTAATTTTTAAAATATGCAATTCTCTAATAATAAATGATGGGAGGCATCTTTTTTTTCCTTTTTAATATATTTTTATTTATTTCATAGAGGAAAGGAGAAGGAGAGAGAGACAGAAACATCAATAATGAGAGACTATGATTGATCGGCTGCCTCCTGCATGCCCCTTACTGGGGATCTAGCCTGCAACCCAAGCATGTGCCCTTGACCGGAATCAAACCCGGGAGCTTCCAGTCTGCGGTCCAACTGTTCTGGGCTGCAAACATTGCACAGCTCCTCCGTTGCCTGGGGGGCAGGTTGCCTTAAGACAGAGGGAGATGGAGTAGGTCACCGAACAATGGGTCAATGGGTCAGTTGCAGTTTGGAGGGAGGTGGCGGTTCACACTCTGGCCAAGCGTGCCCAGGCATTGCACCTGTGCCCTGAGTTTCTTAGAAAGGGCTGAAATAGCTTTTGTAACCTTTGGGTTGTCATTGTAACTGTCCCAACTCCCTCTTGTGGTTCCCGAGTATAAATTTGCTATAACACCTGTGGTCTGCACTGCAGGTCGGCCTTTACCGTGGTGAAGTGCTGCAACTGTAGTCACTGGCCAGCTTAATAAAGGCTCATAAATTTTGATCTCTGTCTGTGGTGGTCGTCTCTTGCGGGTCACCCCATAACACAATGCTCTATCCACTGAGCAAAACCAGCTAGGAGGCATCTGTTTTTGTTTTTTGGCGTTTTTTTTTTTTGTTTTTTTTTTTTTTTTTAGCAACTTTTATTATGCTTATTTGCCATCTCTATATCTTCTTTGGTGAGGTATGTGTTCAGAACTTTTGTAGATTTTGTAATTTATTTTTTTAAGCTTAAGTTTTTAATTCTGTTATTATTGACCATAGAGAGAGGAAAGAAGGGGAGGAGGGGGAGGAAGAGAAGGAGGAGGAGGAGAAGGAGGAGGAGGAGGAAGAGGAGAAAGAGAGAGAGAGAGAGAGAAACATTGATGTGAGAAACATCAACAGGATGCCTCCCGAATGCCCCCTCCTGGGGATTGAGCTGGAAACCCACGCATGTGCCCTCACTGGGAATAGAACTGGTGACTTCTTGGTGCATGAACCGATGTTCAACCAACTGAACCACATCGGCCGGGTTATAATTACATTTTTTTTTATCAACATTCTAGTCAAGTAATGGAAATTCTAATTATCCATACATGTTTCTGACATTTAACAAATGATTCTGTCACTCACCAGACCATAAGTTTCACAAGGCAGAGACTGGATCTAATTTTGCCCATCCCTCTAACTTCAAGGAATAGTATAATTCCTGGCATATAGTAAGTACATAATATTGTTTATTGAATGATTAATCACATGAATGGATTTTCTTAAATATTAATCAATGATATCACAGTAAGGTGACCTCTGGAGTTTAAGAACATCTTTAATAGTAGGAAGGACCTCATAATAAAAATGATGCTTTCAATCTATATTAAAGGTCACCACAGTAAATCCTGGAGGTCACCAAACTTGGGGTTAGGTGGGTGGAAGTGAAAACAAAATAGGAAGCCAAAGACAAACCAATTGTTCTAAGTACTTATTTTCTCAATGCTCATGAAAAAATCTTATATGTTAGGTACAAAGAATAGGAGTTTAGGAAGTTCAAGTGTGAGCAGAATATCAACATATATATGAAGATGCACTATATTTGGATCTAGGCAAATATATAAGCAGTAATATTGTCTAGTAAATATCATTGTTTAGTAGAAACAGTATGAGTTTAAGAAGTTTTTCTTTTATTTCTTTTATTTTTTTAAATAAATCGTTATTCAGATTATTACAATTGTTTCTCCTTTTTTCCCCCATAGCTCCCCTCCACCTGGTTCCCACCCCACCTTCTGCCCTTACCTCCCCCACACTGTCCTCATCCATGGGTGTATGATTTTTGTCCAGTCTCTTCCTGAACCCCCCCATACCCCTTTCCCTCTGAGAATTATCAGTCCACTCCCTTTCTATGCCCCTGATTCTATTATATTCACCAGTTTATTCTGTTCCTCAGGTTTTTAATTCACTTGATTTTTAGGTTCACTTGTTGATAGATATGTATTTGTTGTTCATAATTTTTATCTTTACTTTTTCTTCTTCCTCTTCTTTAAGAGTACCTTTCAGCATTTCATATAATACTGGTTTGGTGGTGATGAACTCCTTTAGCTTTTTCTTATCTGTGAAGATCTTTATCTGCCCTTCAATTCTGAATGACAGCTTTGCTGGGTAGAGTAATCTTGGTTGTAGGTTCTTGCTATTCATCACTTTGAAAATTTCTTGCCACTCCCGTCTGGCCTGCATAGTTTCTGTTGAGAAATCAGCTGACAATCGTATGGGTGCTCCCTTGTAGGTAATTAACTGTTTTGCTCTTGCTGCTTTTAAGATTCTCTCTTTGTCTTTTGCTCTTGGCATTTTAATTATGATGTGCCTTGGTGTGGTCCTCTTTGGATTCCTTTTGTTTGGGGTTATGTGCGCTTCCTGGACTTGTAAGTCTATTTCTTTCACCAGGTGGGGGAAGTTTTCAGTCATTATTTCTTCAAATAGGTTTTCAGTATCTTGCTCTCTCTCTTCTTCTGGCACCCCCATAATTCTGATATTGGTACGCTTGAAGTTGTCCCAGAGGCTTCTTACACTATCTTCAACTTTTTGGATTCTTTTTTCTTTTTGCATTTTCGGTTGAGTGTTTTTTGTTTCTTTGTATTTCAATTCTTTGACTTGATTCTTGTGTTCCTCTAGTCTGTTGTTGGGTCTCTGTATAATATTTTTTATTTCAGTCAGTGTATGTTTAATTTCTAGTTGGTCCTTTTTCATATCTTCGAGGGTCTCGTTATATTTATCAGCCTTTTCTAGGATATTCTTGAAAAGCCTTATAACCGTGGTTTTGAATTCTATATCCAGTCGTTTGTTTTCCTCCATTTCTTTTGTTTGTGATCTGTTTCTTTGTCGCCGCATTTTCATTGCTTCCCTGAGTTGGTAGGGTAGATTTGTGTGCTAGGTTTCCTATATGGCCCAGTGGGTTGGCCTCCCCAGTTAACCTGAGGTGGACACTCTTGGTGCACCCCTTTGTGGACTGTGTGTACAGCCTTGTTGTAATTAAGTCTTGATTGTTGTTGGTATCACTGGGAGGAACTGACCTCCAGGCCAGTTGGCTGTAAGGATCAGCTGTGTCTATGCTGGGAGAAGTTTGGTGCTGGAGATAGCCTTATAGGATTAGACTTGCCAAATTGCAATAGCCTCTGTGCTCAGCTTGGATGGGGTGGAATCTTAGGGCAGAGCAGACAGTCTTGGCTTCCAGTCAGCCTTGCCCTTGTGCGCGCGCCTCCAGACCTCTGCCTTCCCCAGCTCCCAAGTCTCCACCTGAGAGTCCAGATTCCCCCCACAAGAGCGTGGGTCCCCAGGGGCTCACCTGGAACTGGGGTTCAGTGCAGTCAGAACTGGGGCTCAGTGCAGTCAGGAGCTTCTGACTCCCTTCCACTAGGGAAAGCCTGTGGCAACCTTTGCAGCCTTTGTGCACACTGGCAAGCACGTGCCTCCAGACCTCTGCCTTCCCCGGCTCCCAAGTCTCCGCCCGACAGTCCAGATTCCCCCCACAAGAGCATGGGTCCCCAGGGACTCACCTGGAACTGGGGTTCATTGCAGTCAGAATTGAGGTTCAGTGCAGTCAGGAGCTTCCGACTCCCTTCTGCTAGGGAAAGCCTGTGGCAACCTCCGCAGCCTTTGTGCACACTGGTGTGTGCACCTCCAGACCCCTGCCCGCCGGGGCTCCCCCGGGTCTCCCCCGGGTCTCCGAGTCTCCGGGTGCCTTTCTCTCTACCTGACAGTCCAGACTCCCCCTGTATGAGCCTGGGTCCACGGGGTTTCGCTCAGGACTGGGGTTCAGTGCAGGCAGAACTGGGGTTCAGTGCGGTCGGGGGCTTCCTTCCCCCTTCCACCAGAGAAAGTCAGCCAGGCTCTCAGCCGCCCTTCCTCTCTACGCGCAAAGACCCTTTACTGTACCTCCAATTCTCTGTGAGCTTTTCTCTTTCCTTCTAGTTGTAGAATTTCCACTCAGCCAGCTTTCCTGTGGTTCTGGATGGTGTCCATTCTGTCTTTTAATTGTAGTTTTGAAATTGTTGTGCGAGGCAGCAGTTTAGGTGCTTACCTATGCCGCCATCTTGGTTTCTCCTCAAGAATTTTTTTTTTTTTAATTAAACATGTATATGATCTTCAGCTGTTCATTATCTTTCATTTTGATCACATTATGACTTTCACAAGACTTTTATGAAATCTAATATAACACATACAAAGCTAATAGATAAGTTTCTCAAAAATAGAGGGCATTCTTTATGTACATACAATGTATTTCCTAAACATTGGCCTCCAAAATCAGATTTATGCCACCCAAAATTAAATCTAAGCCTTTTTTTACCCCATCACCCTACTCAAGCATTCAGCTTATACCTGTTTTCTATCCAAATGGTTATACTGGTTCACAGAAAAGTGAAATTTACATAATAACCTTTCTCAATCCAAATGGTTATACTGGTTCACAGAAAAGTGAAATTTACATAATAACCACATTAATGGGCAGACATGGTCCTAACCTAGTTCAATTGATTCCCCAAATATTTGCAAGTATGTTACATCCTCTTCCCCTATAAAGTTTATATTGTGTTATTTTTTTCTTCAGTTTTCCCAATTTTAGTGATACCAATGAACTATGAAATGGGCTCTAAAACAGCAGGCTTAAGGTGAATAGAAAGGACTTAGCAATACAAAATAAATTATTCTCTGAGTCTCCAAAGTATATGTGATTTCCCCAAAGAATATTTTATAGCCTGAACTGTTACTCAAACTTTTGAAAGTCCTGAAACTACAAAGTGATTAAAACCACTAATCTTAACATTTCAACTAAAACATAAAAATTGAAAAATTATGCATAATAATTGAAAAATTATTTTGGTTACATAAAATAAATCACTTGTAAAAGGATAAGAATAAAAACGGTGTTCTTACCATGACAGAGTTTCAGTTTTACATTTTTGGGAAATAGATTAAGATAGTTGATCTAAAACAATCATAAATATGAAATAATGCTGAATAAATCAGCTCACATTATAGATAAACTAGAGGCCCAGTGCATGAAAATTCATGCAAGAGTAGGCCTTCCTTCCCCTGGCTGCCAGCACCAGCTTCCCTATGGCACCCTGGACCTGGGCTTCCTTCCTCCAGCTGCCAGCAGGCACCTGGGACCTGGGCTGGCATTTCCCCAGCCATGGCATCGTCAGGAAGGACGTCTGGAATGATGTCCAGAAGATGTCTGGTCTAATTAGCATATTACGCTTTTATTATTATAAACTAGAGGCCCAATGCATTAAATTCGTGCACGGGGGCAGGGGTGTTCCTCAGCCCAGCCTGCACCCTCTCCAATCCAGGACCCCTTGAGGGATGTCCTACTAAGATTGGGCCTCAACGGGCAGTCAGACATCCCTCTCACAATCCAGGACTGCTGGCTCCTAACTGCTCACCTGCCTGCCCTCCTGATTGACCCTAAACACTTATCACTGCCAGCTTGATCACCCCCTAACCACTCCCCTGCCAGCCTGATTGATGCCTAACTGCTCCCCTGCCAGCCTGTTTGCCACTAACTGCCCTCCCCTGCAGGCCTGGTCACCCCTAACTGCCCTCTCCTGCAGGCCTCATCCCCTCCAACTGCTCTCCCCTACAGGCTTGGGTCCCCCCCAACTGCCCTTCCCTGAAGGCCCAGTCACCCCCAACTTCCCTCCTCTGCCGGCCTGGTCACCCCTAACTGCCCTCCCCTGCAGGTTTGATTGCCCCCAACTGCCCTCCCTTGCAGGCCTGGTCCTCTCCAACTGCCCTCCCCTGTGGGCCTGATCGCCCACAACTACCCTCCCTTTCAGGCCTTTTCCCTCCCAACTGCTCTCCCTTGCTGGCCATCTTGTGGCAGCCATCTTGTGTCCACATGGGGCAGCCATCTTTTGTGTTGGAATGATGGTCAATTTGCATATTACTCTTTTATTAGATAGGATAGAGGCCTAGTTCACAGGTGGGGTCCAGCTGGTTTGCCTTGAAGGGTGTCCCGGATCAGGGTGGGGGTTTCCTTGAGGTGTGGGGCAGCCTGGGCGAGGGGCCTGTGGTGGTTTCCAGGCCGGCCACGCCCCCTGGCAAACCAAGCAGAGGCCCTGGGATCTGGGATTTATTTATCTTCCATAATTGAGCTTGTAGCCTTGAGCGGAGCCAAGCCTCCTGCTTGCTCCATGGCAGCAGCCATTTTTGTTGGAATTTATTTATCTCCTATAATTGAAACTTTGTAGCCTTCCTTGAGTAGAGACCAAGGCAGGCCAGGGCTGCGGGAGCTTGGCTTCCTCCATCGCCGGGGGCAACTCAAGCCTCCTGCTCTCTCCAGCTCTGTGGCTGCCACAATTTTTGTTGGGATTTATTTGTCTTCTATAATTGAAACTTTGTAGCCTTGAGTGGAGACCTGGGCTGGCCAGGGTGTGCGGGAAGCTTGGCTTCCTCCATTCCTGGGGAAACCCAAGCCTCCTGCTCGCTCCGTGGCTGCAGCCATCTTGATTGGGTTAATTTGCATACTCACTCCTGATTGGCTGGTGGGCGTGGCTTGTGGATGTAGGGGAGTGATGGTTAATTTGCATATTACTCTTTTATTAGATTGGATTATTATAGATGATAGCTGCTCTATTTAAAAAGACAGTACAGCCTGGCCAGTCTGGATCAGTTGTTGAACATGGACCCATGAACCATGAGGTCATGGTTCCATTCCTGGTCAGGGCACATGCCTGGATTGTGGGCTTGATCCCCAGTAGGAGATGCTCAGGAAGCAGCTGATCGATGATTCTCTCTCATCATTGATGTTTCTACCTCTCTCTTCCTCTCCTTTTCTCTCTCTAATATAAGTAAAAACATATTTTTTAAAAAAAGACAGTACAGCTAAAATGTAGGGGAAAGTGCTCTTAAATTATAGTCACAGTTAGAGGTTTTTGTTCTAACTCTACCAAAATGTGTTGTGTGATAGTGCATAACTGGGTGACCTGTCTTAATACTAACTATATCATTCATGGAACGAGCACATTCTTAACATGATCTAATGACTCTTGTATCTATGATTTCCAAATAATATTTAAGTTTCTTTCCTGTTTAAAATCAGCCATAATAAAAACTAAGTAGAAATGAAACCTGTCATTTCTGTACAATTATCCTTCCCCACGGGGTTATTGTACAGTTACAGTAATATATGTACATATGTATTGTGAAATCCTATAATATTATTATTAACTAGAGGCCCGGTGCATGAACTTGTGGTCCAGTGAGGTCCCTTGGTCTGGCCTGCTTCTCCAACATCCCCTGAGGCATCCCGGATTGTGAGAGGGCACACGCCAGGCCGAGGGACCCCACCAGTGCATGATCGGGACTAGGGAGAAACGCAGGAGGTTGGCCAGCCAGGGAGGGACCGTGGGAGGGCTTCAGGGTGTGTCCAGCCTGTCTTGCTCAGTCCCAATCGGCTGGACCCCAGCATCAAGCTAATCTACTGGTCAGAGCATCTGCCCCCTGGTGGTCAGTGCCCATCATAGCGAGCGGATGTACAGCCTTAGCATATCATTAGCATAATACGCTTTGATTGGTTGAATGGATGACCAGTTGACCAGACACTTAGCATATTAGGCTTTTATTACATAGGATTAGCAAATCAGACTGAAGTGAAAGTCTATACTTCAGCAAGACTATGGTGAAATTAAAGGGTTTCCTAAAAAGCACATCGATTAGATTGAGATTTAATCTTTCTCAAGAAAATTGGGGAAAATGTAGCCTCATCTTGTATGTGTATAAGGTTCAAGTTTCTTATAAAATTAAAATATCCATGGAAGAGAAAAAATAAAAAGATGACAGAATTTACTTCATATTCAGTTTCAAGCAAACCATGCATTTGTGTTTATCTTGTCTTTTTTTTTTAATATTTACTAAAATGTTTTCTTTGAACCATGTATACAAATTACAAACTTACTGTGTAGTGAACACACAATGCAATATACAGATGGTATGTTATAAAATTGAGCACTTGGAACATATATAATTTTATTAACCTATGTCACCCCAATAAATTTAACGAAATTTTTAAAAATTATTATAACTCACAAAAATATCATTTAATCTCAATCTTTAACTCAGCTCTGCCTGCTTCATTTTCCTTAATTGCATGCTATGCTTTCATTAGGGCGGTTGGCTCTGCCCACTCTTGTGTTCTCTAAATCATCCCTGGAGAGTTTCCAGATCCTTCAGGCCTGCCCCTCATCAAGTCCTGTCTTGTGATTACAGTCATTCTCTGATGCCATGTTGGCACACACTGCTCTTTATTTTGGGAGCTGAGACCATGCCTATTTCTCCTCCTTTCATGGAGTTCTTACCTTGAATAATGTAGATTGTTGAGTTCCTTTACCAAGGTTGAAAGAAGAACTTGAAAAAAATGCCAATATCCAGGACCTATTTATTTAGAAACAAAATTAAACATTTTCTATGCAGTTTTCTCTGTATTTTTGGTAAGTTGTGGAGAAATCATAATCAAATGAAAAGTTAAGGTTCAATTTGTTAATTGACAACATAGTTTACTTTTTATTATATGTACTTGTTTAGGGTTTTATTTTTGTTTGCTCGTTTGTTTGTTCGTTGGGGGGCTTGGGGATTGAAGCTAGCTTACTTCTTTCATTTCATATGTCTTCAAGAAAACTTAAAATGCATCACATAGGTATGATTAAAACAGTACAGCCTCATAATTTAAAATTCAGTAATATTTTTATTCAGATTTTTAATGCACATTTTAAAGAAGTAAGATGCACTGCGATATTTGAGGTACATGTTCACCTGGAGGCAGAGAGATTGACTTTCAGAGTTTGAAATATCATCTTGTTTTAAAATTCTCTGGGATTGTCATGTTGTTTTCATTTGTATACATGTATGCCACAATTTGCATAATTTAATCTATTTAGAAAACAAAGTTATGTTTAAACTAAAGTACTTGATATTCACAGAAAATAGCCAATGACCACCTGAGGTGTATTATGTTCCAGTCAATAGACTCAGTGCTTATACGCATAGCAACTATGTAAGATGGTTTATACTATGGATGTGGAAACAGGCACAGAGTGTTTTAGAAACTTGACCAAAATGATATAGTCAAAAAATTGCGTAATTGCTCACAAACTTACTCCCTTCCCAGTATCATCTTTTATAGTCAGGCATACACATACATAGCTAAATATATATGTAGGGGTGTAGTACGCATCATTACATAGTTAAAATTATTCAACAAGATGTATGTATATACTAGCAAATATAATGGTGACCGCAAAATGGTAGACAACACAAACACATTTTAAGTGGCACAATTTCAAAACCTAGGATGCTTCACACAATACCTATGTATATGTCTCTGCGTACGAATGTGTGTGTGTGTGTGTGTGTGTGTGTGTGTGTGTGTGTGTGTGTGTGTGTTGCTTTTTGGAGAGCTTGCTTTTAATAAAATACAAAAACAGTGTCCCTTGACTGATACATAGGTTCATGCTTCTCTATCATTCACTATAACTTTCCCCCATTAGTCACTTTTCCCACTATTCATAGGGGATCCCAGTCATTCAGGGATTTCTTGGGCCACAGTGATACCTAGAGTTACACAATTCTCTTAAGGTCTGAAATATGTCACCACAGGGTCATTATGTTTTCTGTATAATAAACTGCCCTGTTCTGAATATTAACTTTATTTATTTAATTGGTGTATTATGTAGTTTTTATAAAGAAATTATATTTTCCTTAAATCTTATCTTAATCTGTTTTTGAGAGAATCTAGCATCATACCTAGTGTGTAATATGTCAGGTACTCAAGTTTAATGAATAAATGGGAATACAATAATTATGCTTCAGAGAGTATAGAAAGGATGGATAAAATGTAGTTTTATGTTAATAAGCACAGTAAATACCAATATTGGGCTAAAATGTATGTGGGATCAGGATATTCCTTCCATTATATTAGAAAAGAAATACCCAGTCAAGAACAGTCAAACTAACTCTGTCATGCCTGTCCCATGGTAAAGTGGACTGGCAATAGGTGAATTAAGAATCACATATCAGGAAGACATATCATTCAAGTACTTTCTGTTTGTACTATCTTATTAGTCTTTGCAATCACATAAATAAGGAAGAATATTTTTAACACTAGAACACCAACTAATAAGGAATAAAAGCACTTAAACTGAAATAAATCACTGAAAATAAATTAAAACTTTGAAGGATAAATGCTAATGAAAAAGAAAAAAATATTTGTGTTTATACATATGTAAAATATTCACATTTATCAAAGTATAGATACAAAATTATTTCTTAATTAATTAAAAAGTTAACAGAAAGTTCTTATGTATTATAAAATAATTTCTATTCTCTCCAATATGTATAGGCAGAAATTTTGTTTGTTTGGAGGTTAATCCTTACACTTCACACTTGACTTCCTGCACCTCAGTATTTTGCAGAACACATCTGAGTGTCTGAGACTTTCTCATTTCTTGTTCTCCCAACTCTTTAACCGCACTCCTCTCTTCACATATCAATAAGAAATAGAACAGTGGGAAGAGAAGTTCCATACCTGTCAATAAACCAGCTTTGTGCCTCTATATTCCTAATTCTTTGTACTCACATTGTAAGACTATCCATTCTTCCACCTGAAGCCAAAACCTCCAAGTTGTACACTGAATCCCATTTCCTCTTGCCTGGAAAACAATTCTTCAGCAATTAACCCTTCTTTACTGTATTATAATTTAATTTTTACTCAATCATTAATATCAACACATATATATATATATATGTCATAATACCACTTATGTTAAAAATATCTCTTTACCCCATATCTTCTTTCAGCTAGCTTCTCCTAAGTTTTATGTTCTTTTTTATATAGAAACTCTTGCAAATTTTATCTGGGATCCTTGTCCCATTTCCTTTACACTTATTCCCTTTTGGCATCATTTAACATGCCTCTTGCTGATACCCAATTGTTTTTAACAAGATCATCATTGATGTCCATTTTTGCAAATCAAATCTTCAAACCTCAGTCTTCAGTTTTTGAACCAGTCTGCAGTCTTTAACTAAGTTAACTCACATCCCCCAAAGCACCTTCATCAGTTGTTCTCTAGGATCCCATCTCCCCTGGTTCTGTTTTGTCACTGACCTTGCTTGGATTGCTAACCTAAGAGGCGTGTCAAATACAACATTCTAAAAATAAAACTTGTTTTTTTTTTTTTTTTAATTTGACTTTCTTCAATATATGTTCTCCTTGTAGTTATTAAATTTAATAAAATGGTAATTACTCTCATTTTTTCTGGCCAAAATTTATAAATCAGCCTAATCTCTCTCCTTTCCCACCTGCTAGTCCATATGAAAATGCTGTTGGATATGTAGAGACTCAGCATTTTCACAACCTTCTCAGAAAACGTCATCATCTCTCACTTTAAATGTGACATTAGTCTCCAAACCACTATCCCTCGATCTAATCTTGTTTCTCTAAAGCCAATCCCTGCATAAACCAATTGCTCTTCTCATCTCCCAAAAGAGTAAACATGAAAATGACACCCTCCCCCGCTGAGTCCTGTGTTGCTGAGCCCTGATCTCCTGTCTTCCTGTACCCTTAGCTCATTCTACTCCATCACTCTGGCCTACCTGTCTTGAGAAAACACCAAGAATGTCTCCCTTCAGATTTGTAATTGTCTTCACTCTTCTTGGAGTAAAGTTCTCAGATAATTGCAAGGCTACTTAAACATTTTGTTTTTTTTCTAGGATTCTGTTTAAATATCACTATTTCAGAGAAAACATTTCCTAACCTGTCCATCTCTATTGGCCACAAGTCTGAGTCCTTGTCCTCCTTTATTTCTTCTGATCACATATCACCATTTGAAACATTAAACATGAATTTTTAAAATCTCCCTCCCACCTCCACTCAAATGTAAGCTCCACAGGGAATTAGTGTATTTTTTAATTGCATCTTCAACACCAAGAATAATTGCCAGGGGTATAAGGAGCCATATGAGGAATATTTATTGAATGCATAAATGAATTACATAGGAAGCAAAGCCGACAAGTTTAAATGATTTATAAATCACTATGGCTGAAAATAGTCTTAATATTAGTTGTGTTGTCGCTATCAGAATGGACAGAAAAGAAAAACTGTTAGACCAGAAACTATTGTTTTTCTCATACCTTTGACTGTTTTTAAGAGTTTCTAGAATTTTTTTCTTGATTTTTCAGGCAGATTATATTCTGCAAGAGAGTAATATAGAATAACAATATTTATTGATTATTAATCTAAGCAGATATCTTGAATTTCCCCCCAAAATAAGGGAGATAAACAAGAATATAGGCCCTCCTCATTTTAAGAACAAACACAAATGCATTAAGCAACAGTTTAAATTTTTTTTAAGTTTATATGTCACAATTCATTAAAAAACTTTTAGTAATTTCAAAATAGTTTTAAAAATTATATTATCCATATTCTAGTTAATGTACCATCTCTCAGCCTCTCGTTTTCCCTTAATCCACATCATGATTATATAACAGTTCTTTCACCACATTTCTAAACATTAATTTTGCTGTCATAAAACTCATCCTCAGTCATTCTTCAGTATTTTATTTTTTCAACATTGGTGCTTATTGGATTGGCAACACTAAATGATCTACCAATCCAGTTATTTTATTGAATAAAATATTGACATGAAAATTTAGAATCTATATAGAAAAATAATTATACTACCTGACACAATAAGGGACACATGGAGACATGAAACTATTCCTCCAGCACTAAAAAATGATTGCTTAGGTTTTTCAGAGTGACCATGTATTTTTAGAGTCAAAACTAGTAGTAAAGGCTGCTTCAGAAGATTCAGAGTTTTCTCTTTGAAATTGCTTTCCTGAACTCATCTCTAGTGGTTTTATGGTATATAATAGTATTATCTTAAAGTATTAAAGTTCTACATCAGTAAAACAACATATTCATTATACAAGCATGCTGTTCAAAATCATCATTTCATTCTACGGTACTTTTTGTCTATTTTTTAAAGTCTGGCTAATATCTTTGACATATACTTTTTAGATTATTAGAACAATTAATATTAATTTATATTGTTTTTCATAAATTCTAAGTCTGAAGAGATTTCAGGAAAGACTTATCAAAAATAGGATTTTATTATTCTGGTTGAAATTTAATTAGAAAACACTAAGCTCATTAAAAAATATTGTTTAAACATCATACTTGAATGTACATTCTATCTCACTGATTGTATTTTTGAAAAACTGAAATACGTACTTTTCCTGATTTTATACTTTATAACTAGACATTTTTATTAAAGATCCACTGCCAATATGAAACAGATAAACTGACATTTTTAATAAGTTCTCAGGCACTATCATTAATCATAATATTCAACTGTCTGAGGCAGCTCATGTTGCACTTTGAAAATTCCACTGTGTGGAAATGCTCCCAGCACACTGAGATATTTTGATTGTGTCATCATTACTTTAGCAAATGACTAAGTCATGTGCTATGAGATAATGCTTGTTTTTAATATAGAAACGAGAATAGCTATGTTCTTGCTTCAGAATATGTTAATACAATTTCAAAATGCACTGCAGAAAAGTATAGAGCTTGCTGAGAAATAACATATTGCTGAGGTGTCCCAATGTGGGAAAACAAATAGAAAAAAAAATCTGTACACTTTTTGTAATGCCATTTCATATATACCCCAAACAAACAATCATGTTCATTGCCCCTCAAAGCAATCATGTGTAATTGGTTTTATTTTTATTAAATAGAATTGATACTGCAAACAGGATGGTTAAGCAAGTTGATAAACATATAGAGGGCACAGCTAAGCTGTACCCCAAGTTTTCTGGGAAAAAATTAATGTCTTCCTGGTAAAATGTATTTCAACTCCAAACTTTGTTCAGTAGAAAATAAGCAAAGAAGTGAAAAATGGTTATAAGCAAAATGTAGATTTCCCTATGTGATGGAAGATATATGTTAAGGATTTATGTTTGTGTCTGTTTATACAGGTATAGTGTAGATAGATATACATATTTAGACATGTGATTGTACATATGGCTTTCAATTATTTCTGAAATATATTATAAATACAAAATACTATGCATAACATTGCTTTAAAGTTTAAAGTGTATTAATAAAACAAAAAACTCAAGTATAATCAAGCAAGAACATAGCTATACTCCTTTATTTCTATATTAAAAGCAAGCATTATCTCATAGCATATGACACAACATTTTTAAAAATGCAGAGTTGGGGAGAATTAGGTTTATAGTTGTTTATATAGAAAACTAGTGGCTTGGTGCACAAAATTTGTGCACATTAAAAGGGAATTAATTAGAGGAAATATTTTAATATTGCTATTTGCCCTTTCTCTATAATAGAAGTATCAGAGATGAAAGAAAGTTAGTAAAATGTATATGAAAATCTTCCTCCTTTCAGAGTCTGGGGCACGCCACAGGAACCAGAGTCAAGTCCCCGCCCACCCACGTGTGCCTCGAAATCACGCCAGACTCAAACCTGGCCGGCCCCATCCCCATTGGGCTAGATCCAGACCCAGCCGGCCCCACCTCCTTCAAGCCCTGCCAGGTGGGGGGCACGGCCTCAGGTTGCCTGGCCCGGCGCTGGGGCAGGGGGCATGGCCTGAGGTCCTCCAGCCCAGAACTGGGGCAGGGGACATGCCCTGAGGTCCCTTGTCAAGCCTCGCCGGGCGGGGGGTGCAGCCTCAGATCCCACGGCCCACCCAGTGCCAGGGCGGGGAGTGCAGTCTGAGGTCCCCCATCAAGCTCTGCCAGGCAGGGGGCACGGCTGAGGTCCTCTGTCAAGCCCCACCAGGTGGGGGGCGCAGCCTCAGGTCCCCTGTCAAGCCCCACCAGGTGGGGGGCACAGCCTGAGGTCCCCTGTCAAGCCCCACCAGGTGGGGGGCGCAGCCTCAGGTCCCCTGCCCCGGCCCAGCGCTGCCACACAGTGTCAGGTCCCTGCTGATTGCACGTTAAGGCTCGTTATGGGAACTCAGCCTCTGCTGTGGGCACAGCCATCTTGTTATGGTGTGTCCGTCAATTTGCATATTCCCTCTTTATTAGATAGGATAATACAATAATTAAATAATAATAAATTAAGAATAAACTTGGTGTTTCATGTATTCACAACTATAAACCTGTTTTTGCCCCACCCTGTACATGTTAAGATCTCTTTGTGCTATTCCACAAAAGCATCTTGCTCTCTCCCTCAGTTAATCTTTCCTTAATTTTTAATTATTTATCCCTAAATAACATACTGTGTGGAGTTTTGGGGGCCACTTTTTGATATTTATATGAACAGTGCTTATTCTTTTGTGATTTGAATGCTCTCACAAACATTCCATTTTTGAGTGTTAGATATATTCACACATGTTGTCAGCAGTGACTCCAATGGAAAAAATGGTCACCAATTATTAGACCTTGCCATTGTCAGATCATATCATTTCATTTCTTGTATGTAGTAAAATTTACTTAAGTGTGACACTGTTTTTATTATATGTTTGTCAGGGTTTGGTTTTTGTTTTGAATTCTTTTCTTTTGCAAACAATTCTGCAATAAAAATGCATGTCCATGACTTTTGGTATGCACAGGAAATATTTTCCTACATTGAACACCCAGAAATACAATGGCTGTGTCATAAATTCAGGCATGTTCAATTGTACTGTGAAGTGAAAATTGTTTTCCAAAGTTGTTGCATGAATTTAAACATTCAGCAGGGGTGTCAAAAATAGCCTTTGTTGCATAGCCTTTCCTGCACTTAATGTTATCATACACTTTATTTTTTTTTCAACACTGTGTGTAAAATAATTTTTATTGTGATCTGAGTTTTCATTTCTGAGATTATTGATGAGGGTAAGCATAGTCTCACAAAATTTTATGTGTTTTTCTTTTTTGTTAAAACAAGCTCAATTTTTAAAAAAATATATTTTATTGATTTTTTTTTTACAGAGAGGAAGGGAGAGGGAAAGAGAGTTAGAAACACCGATGAGAGAGAAACATCGACTAGCTGCCTCTTGCACACCTCCTACTGGGTATGTGCCCACAACCAAGGTACATGCCCTTGACCAGAATCAAACTTGGGACCTTTCAGTCTGCAGGCCGACGCTCTATCCAAGCCAAACCAGTTAGGGCAAGCTCAATATTTGATTAATATTTTCTGTTGATTTGAATACTCCTTCAAATAATTTGTAGTGACTCTATAGTTTCTGTATTTAAATCCTTTATTGATTATGTATATTGTTAATATCTTCATTAGTCTTTTGACTTGTCACATCTTGCTCTTGATAGTGTGTTTATTAGGCATAAATTTTTAATTTCAAAGTAATCTTTTTTTTCTTTGCCTAATTATATTTGGATCTTTAATAAATCTTTCCATTTGCTGAATTAATAAAGCTTTTATTCTAAGATTTTTAAAATTGGCCTTCCAGATATGGATAATTCATTAGATATTGATATTTTTATGTTATAATGAAAAATCCATATTTTTTTCCAGATGGGTAACAAATGGACCCAACACCATTTATTTAATACTCCACTATTCCACTATAATAACAGCTCTGTATATGTGAATTTTCTGTATAAATAAATGATGACCTGATTCTATGAACTAAAGAATTACACATTCCTGCACAATTATAACAGTATTTTTTATTACCATAGCCATATAAGTAGTCATCATGTGAACTAGGGAAAATCATCCTCTTTGGTTGTCCTGTAGATGTACCCTGTATATGTTTGGCTTCTTTCTCTTATATTAATTTTTGAATTATGCTATCATATTTTTGAAAAATTCTGTAGGTTTGGGTTGTAATTAAAATTTGGAGAAAATATTTTATTCATTTTAATAATTTTCTTATAATTCATATTTTTTCTGAATTGTCTTCAAATAATATTTTTAATTCTTACATTGCTCTTCTTTTGTTTTTTTTGTTTTTTCTTAATTTGCTGAGTTGGACATAACTCATTTTAAAAAGAAATAGAAGAGATATGCCAGCAAGAAAGTGGAATAAGTGGAATAGGAGGCTCCTGACTTTCTTTTCTCTCATAGACACAGAAAATAAACACCCACACATGAATAAATTAATTCCCTCTGACAAAAATCCAAAACCAGTTGGGTGACTTCTACACATTGGGTGACTAAGAAAATACCCACGTTGAAAAAAGTAGGAAAAGCTGAGACAGGCTAGTAATATAATCCCCACCCCCATGAAGAGCCTCACAACCAGAGGGAACCCCCTAACCACCAGCTTCTTCCTGAGGAGAAGGGTTTGGACTGCACATTTAGCACCCCAACTTTTATGACTGCCACTCAAGGAACTGGCTCCCAAATCACATTGTTATCATGGGGTGACCGCTGTGTCCCCACCTGTCACTGATGGAAGTGGGCTTCTTGGGGTGCCAACAAGAATTTCCTGAGGCCCCCATGGGAAGGTCAAGTGTGCAGAAAGCTTTATTGATAGGTAACATTAAGGGGGTTCCCTTCCAAGGTCCCATCTCCTTCCATCTCACCATGGAAAAAGTTCCATCTTATCTTCATCAGGGCTGGGATTAAAGCCACTGCCCAGAGTCTTAGCTCCATATTAAAATCCATTTCAGTCCAGCCTCTGGCTAGCTTAGCTTGTGCTCCCCGCTGTAGTCCATAGTGTGTGGGGTCTTCATGGCCATGGGCCATGAGCCATGGGCCATGCACTCCTTTCACAGAGCAAGGGAGTGCAAGGAAGCAGGAGCAAGCAAGCAAGAGGAACAAGAGAGAGATGATTCTTTTCTGGGGATTTTCACTAGGAGTTTAACCAACGAATCCTTCAGGATTTCATGTGCTTGCAGTGGCTCCACTTCTCTAGGCAACTATCTTTTCCCCAGGTTAGATTTACAGGCAGGCACCTTCCTTGCGTCACCCCAACTTCGTCTTCCCTACTCCAGTGGTTTTCAGGGAATGTACCTGTGATTCCCTGGGGAGTGTAAAGTTGCAGCTTCCTGGTGAAGCTGCCCAGATGACCATGCTCATAATGTCTGGCTTCCTCTTTGCTTTCTTCCTATTTAACCATTAACTACCTAGTTATGATGATAGCAACCTGATAAGGTTCTCCACTTGCAAAGCACTCGGGGACCACATTAAAAAAAGAGGCAGTTTTATACAAAATTCTTCACCACCACCACCAGTGCAAAAAAGAGCAAGCAGAGTGGGGTTTGCCTGCAAACTTTCCCAGCTGCTGTCAGCGTCCAGGTTCGAATCAGCCCTCAGCTGGGAGCTGACTTAAATCCTCTGAGAGCCAGAAAGGTCTGTGGACACTCCCCCTGCTTTCTCTTCTAAGCGCTCCCCAGTAATAAAACAGTCTTCAGCTTCTCCCTGGTAGGAGCATGTCCACATGAAAAGAACCCCAACTAATAAGGCTGCCACCCAAGGGACTGACTGCCAAATCACGCAGTTCTGGGAGCTGACAGAGCTCTGTAATGGTGAGTCCCCCAAGACACAGAGAACAAAGAGGCGGTTTTATGTGGACACATAAGCACTTCCGGTGGCTATTCCCCAGGCTTAGCACAGAGCTAGTAGGCAAAAACACCCGGCTCCCTGCTCCTCCCTCAGAGAAGCTAGACTGCATATCTGATGCCCTGACTTTTCACAGTTGCTGCCTTACAGTCAGGCTTCCAATTAGCCCGTGTCTGGGAGCTGACAGGGCAGGTGATTAGTCCTCTGGGAGCCCGCGTGTGCATGTTGGATTTCCCCTCCTTTGGGGCACTGACTGGACTCTGCACACCCTAATCTTCTGAGGACCCACAAAGAACAAAGGCAGGGGTTTAGAAAAGCAAAAGGCACCAGAATCTTAGGCCAGCCTGAAGATTTTTGCATTTATATTCATCAGGCACATTGGCCAATAGTTTGCTTTTCTTGTAGTTCCTTATATGGTTTTGGTATCAAGGTAAAACTGGCTTTGTAAAATGAGTTCGGAATTTTTTTTTTTCCTATTCAATTTGTTTGAAGAGTTTCTGAAGGATTGGCATTAATTAATTTCTAACAGTTTGGTAGAATTCATCAGTGAAGCCACCTATTCCTGAATTTTTGTTTTGGGGAGATTTCTTTGTCCTGCTTCAGTCTCTCTAGTCATTATTGGTCTGTTGGGATTTTTTATTTCTTTGTGATTCAGTGTTAGTAGGTTGTATGTATCTAGGCGGTTGGTTTTGTGTGTTTTTTTGTTTGTTTGTTTGTTTGGGGGGGGGATATTACCCAATTTGTTGGTGTGTAATTGCCCATAGTAGTCTCTTATGATCTTTTATATTTCTGTATCAGTTGTAATGTCTCCTTTTTTATTTTTATTTTGAGTCTTCTCTTTTTTTCTTAGCCTACCTAAAGATTTGCCACTTTTGTCTATCTTTTTAAGAAAAAAATTCTTAGTTTTGTTGAGCTTTTTTATTATCTTTCTAATTTCTATTTGATTTATTTCTGTTCTGAATGACACCAAGTCTCACAATCTGTTAACCAAGAGATTCCCAAGAATGATAAATTAAAAAAAAAAAAATTACAGCCAGATATATTTTAGTGAAACTTCAGAACCAAATAAGAGCATCCTGAAAGAAAAAGAGAGGGGGGAGGGATAGATTACTTTGAAGAAAAATAAAATAGACTGTCAGTTTATATCTTAACAATAACAATGGTAGCATAAACAACAAAATACATTTTGCTTTAAAGTTAAGCCAAATAAATCAATACACAAATTTTATGTATAAATTTTTTATGTTTGTAAAATTTTACTAAAGAAATTGATTCCTTGTCCTTCTTCCACTCCTTGAAAAACAGGTTATCTTCTGGGTAAATTTAGAAGACAAAGCATCTGACTACAGTCTCGTGAAAACACAGGCTGTGAGAAGTACTAATTGCATATTTTAAAAAATTGCTCATGCTCATAATACATATATTAGTGATTTTTTTCCAGTTGAGATTTTTTTCCATCATAATCTTAGCATAGAAATAAAGATAATATGATTAAGTGAATGCAGGTACCAACAATACCCTCTTACAAAGTCATTTCAAAAATGTTTTATGAAAACTTCTTAGAAAGGAAATATCTATTCTAGCACTCAAAAAGAGAAATGTATATTTTAGCTTTCAACAGGAATTCATTTTGCATTTCTTATTAATGTCTCAAAAACTCATTATTTTTTAAAGTATATATTTTATTGATTTCAGAGAGGAAGGGAGAGGGAGAGATAGAAACTTTAATGATGAGAGAGAATCATTGATTGGCTGTCTCTTGCACGCCCCCTAATGAGCCCAGAATCCAGGCATCTGCCCTTGAGGGAAATCAAACTCGGTACCCTTCAGCGAAGGCCGACATTCTATGCACTGAGCCAAAATGGTTGCGGGAAAAAAATCATTCTTTATGTAAACTTCCTCATGCCCAAGTCCCTCTTTCATTCTCTAAGTTTGAGTGGCCATAAAGTCACTCATCATACTTCATTCAAACTGGTATTTCAGGTCCTCTGCATAAACTGCCAGGATCCTTATACAATTGCTAAATTATGTAAGTTTATTCTCATTATGTATTTATGTACTTTTGCTCAAAATGGTTGATGATTCGAATTACATAATTAAACTCTAAAGAAATAAAGGGGAGCCGAAACCGGTTTGGCTCAGTGGATAGAGCATCGGCCTGGGGACTGAAAGGTCCCGGGTTCGATTCCGGTCAAGGGCATGTACCTTGGTTGCGGGCGCATCCTCAGTGGGAGGTGTGCAGGAGGCAGCTGATCAATGTTTCTCTCTCATCGATGTTTCTAGCTCTCTATCCCTCTCCCTTCCTCTCTGTGAAATATCAATAAAATGTATTTTTTAAAAAAAGAAATAAAGGGGAATAATCCTATATAATAAAAGAGTAATATGCAAATTAACCATCACTCCGCTACACCCACAAAGCCACGCCCACAAGCCACGCCCACAAGCCAATTAGGATCAAATATGCAAATAAACCCAACCAACATGGCTTCGGCTACAGAGAGCAGGAGGAAAGCTTGGGTTTCCCTGGCAATGGAGGAAGCCGAGCTTTCCACCTGCCCTTGCGGGCCTAGGCCTCCACTCAAGGCTACAAAGTTTCAATGATAGAAGATACATAAACCCAAACAGAAATGGCGGCAGCCACGGAGCTGGAAAGAGCAGGAGGCTAGGGTTGCCCTTGGCGATGGAGGAAGCCAAGCTTTCCACACAGCCTGGCTGGCCCAGGCCTCAGCTTAAGGCTACAAAGTTTCAATTATAGAAGATACATAAATCCCCCAAAAAATGGCTGCCGCCATGGAGCAAGCAGAAGGCTTGGCTCCACTCCAGGCTACAAAGTTTCAATTGTAGAAGATAAATAAACCCCAGATACCAGGGCCTCCTCCGCTTGGGTCGGCAGGGGGTGTGGCCGGCCTGCAAACCACCACAGGCCCCTCGCCCAGGCCGCCCCACGCCCCAAGGGAACCCCCACCCTGATCCGGGACACCCTTCAGGGCAAACCAGCTGGCCCCCACCCGTGCACCAGGCCTCTATCCTATCTAATAAAAGAGTAATATGCAGATTGACCATCACTCCAACACACAAGATGGCTGCCCCCAAGTGGTCAAAGATCCTGCCTCCATGTGGACACAAGATGGCCACCACAAGATGGCCAGCAAGGGATGGCAGTTGGGAGGGACCCAGGCCTGCAGGGGAGGGCAGTTAGGGGTGACCAAGCCAGCAGAGGAGGGAAGTTGGAGGTGACCAAGCCTTCAGGGAAAGGCAGTTGGGAAGGACCCAGGCCTGCAGGGGAGAGCAGTTGGGGGGGGACCAGGCCTGCAGGGGAGGGAAGTTAGGGGCAAACAAGCTGGCAGGGGAGCAGTTAGGCATCAATCAGGCTGGCAGGGGAGTGCTTAAGGGGTGATCAGGCTGGAAGGCAGAAGCGGTTAGGGGCAATCAGGAAGGCAGGCAGGTGAGCAGTTGGGAGCCAGCAGTCCTGGATTGTGAGAGGGATGTCCGACTGCCCGTTTAAGCCCTATCCCACCGGGATCGGGCTTAAATGGGCAGTCGGACATCCCTCGAGGGGTCCCAGATTGGAGAGGGTGCAGGCTGGGCTGAGGGACACCTCCCTCCCCCATGCACGAACTTCTTGCACCGGGCCTCTAGTGTTATACCATAAATGACCAAATTTAAAAGTGGAAATAAACACACATACACACCAAAAAACAAACAGTACTCTGTAATCAGTATTCTTATTTGGAATACAAAGAATCACATAAATATTTATATTTAAAATTACATATTATAGCATTATAATTAGAATTTATAATTCTGAGGTACACAGAAGAAACACATTATAAAAAGAAATCATGTTGCTTCATTTTAATTTAACAATTATATTTTGTAACACCAGTGGCTCATTGATATTGTGGATATAAAATTATGTAAATTAAAATCTTAGTAAATTATATGTTAGCATTTCTTTGGTAAATGTCACATCTCTGTGATATATTATCTTTTCTCACAATGGGAAAAGGGACAGAATTATTTTTAATTTAACATCAAGTCTAGTGAAAGGGGCTTTCTGAAAAGACCAAAGAGAACTTGCTATTCATCTGCTGCAGTCTGCTTACTGAACCAGGAGGGGTCATGAGGAATTGAAGAGAGTGTCATAAAAGGCACATTCATGATGACAGCTCCTAGTGTGTGTTGGGACAAAGAATGCTTAAGCTGTATCTCAAGAGTATAAAAAAAAAAAAAAAAAATAGAGGATTTTGCTGAGGGAGCTATTTTTAAATGCCCCCTTGAGGAGGCATATCAGAAGAGATAGGGGAGGAATTTTAAGTGGCCATCAGGTTAAAAATTAACTTCCCTTAAGTGAAATACAGGTGAGGGCTCCCCAGTGGAGGACAGCTTCTGAAAGTTCACAAAGCTTCCCACAAGAGATAAAGTCTGATTACCTACTAAATTTAGGGAACATCAGTGACAGATCATGACAGTACTGGTCAACCGGGATCGGCCAGATCACTGCTCCAACACTGAAAGTATCATCATGCTTAGTGAGCTGGAGAACTTGGGAGAAAAAGAAACATAAGAGTGGGAAAAATTAGAGTGAAAACCAATTATATCAATTTCAGGTGTCCAGAATGGAGCAGGCAAGGGAAGAAAGAGAATGCAAATTTCACTTGAAATGGAATTCAGAGTTTGCTCATTAGGCAGTAGCCAGGTTTCTTTAGAGAAACAGAGCATAGGATGTGTGTGTACGTACATGTGTACATGTATATATCTATGTCTTTATGTCTATCTATTATCTATCTATCTATCTATCCAGAGAGAGATTTTTAGGAATTACCTCATGAAATCATGGGGCTGAGAAATCCAAAATATGCAGGCTAAGCCAGTAGGCTGGAGACCCCAGGAAGAGTTGCAGTTTCTCTTCCTCTAGAGAACTATCATTTTTGTGTTAAAGATTTCAACTGATTGGTGTGACGCCCACCCATATAATCAAAGGTAGTCTGATTTACTCAAAGTCCATGGATTTAAATGTTAATCATATCTTAAAAATAGCTTCACAGAAAAACATCTAGATTGGTAGTTTCTGGGTATCATGGCCTACCAAAGTTAACCCATATAATTAATTATCACACATGGATAACTGTTTTAATCACTAAAATGAATTCATTTTGAACTAAAAGTGAAGTGCTTGAGAATTTTCTTGTATAAAGCCAGAAAGAAAAGTCTTGGGATTGATCTCAAATTCTATCAATTAAATTAGGAAAATTACAAATATGCAAAGTCAGTCAGGGGAAAAATGGTATTGCTTCAGCCACGCCTTACAATAACACTACATTAAGAATGGTAACAGAGGAGAAACCAAGATGGCGGCATAGGTAAATGCCTGTACTTGCTTCCTCCCACAACCACATCAAAATTACAACTAAAATACAGAACAACTATCACCCAGAACCACGGGAAAGCTGGCTGAATAGAAGTACTACAAATAGAGAAGTAAAGAAGAAAGCACACTGAGACTGGTAGGAGTTACAGAGGCCAGAACGGGCTGGTCCAGCACCTGAGTGTGCTGCTTTTTTAATGGGGAGGGAGATCACTTCTTTGGAGTCCCAGCCCCACACCAGACCCCACGCCCAGGGTTCCAGAGCTGGGGAAAGAAGTCTCTATGGGCAATAAGAACTATGGACTGTAAAAACCAGTGCGTATTGGGGGGGCAGTCACACAGAGGCTACTGGAGACCCAGCTGCTCCTCTTAAAAGGCTGGCACTGCAAATTGAATTTACAAGCTTCTACTTCCTCTGAGCTCTAGTGCTGGGCGAGGCTCTGGGGGACCCAGACACATACAGGGAGAAACTGGACTGTCTGGCATCAGGGCAGGAACGTGGAGGGCAGCTTTCTTCCAGATGGTGGTGCTCACAGCTTGTACCTATGCTGGGACCTCCCTAGTGCAGGGCTGACTGGCAGCCATTTCTGTTTTCACTACCCTGGAGATTCCCTGAGACCCCACCCCACCCAATTTACAACCCCACCCAAGCTGTGCACAGTGGCTTTTGCATATGAATGGCCTGTCCTTTCTCAGCCTAAAACCTGTCAAACTAGCTGCAGCTGGGTCAGGGAACCCTAAAGCTATCAATAAATGGCCCAAGGCCTAGCACCAGCACCAGCCTGCCTTGCTTCACAGCTGGGCCTCGTCTGGGCATTTCCAAACCAGATATAAATCTGTAGCTCCTGCTGGTGGCTTTCTTTCTCTCTCTCTCTCTCTCAATCTCTCTCCTTCTGATCAGACTTTCATGTCTACTAGTCACAAATGCCCTCTATATCGTCAAGTCCAATGCAAACTCTTTAGCACTCATTTGACTGGAAGTGTCAGAAGCATTTGACAGAATTTGTTACTCCCTTCTTGAAAAACTTCATGTGATTTCAGAAACATCAGTCTCTTGGTTTTCTCCCTATCTCATGAGTCACTTTTACTCAGTTTCTTCTGTAGGTTCTTATCCAACTTCTCAGATCTTGGACTCTAAATGTTAGAAATGTCTAGAGTGAAGGAAGAGGTCATTCCCTTGTTTTATTTGCATTCAACACTGAATTTATTGAATCTCGTAGCTGAAAATACCATGAACATGCCGCAGATTTCAAACGGTGAGCCTTTAACCTAGAATCTCTCTTCAAATCAGGTTTTATGTGTCAAACTGCAAATATGATATCTCCGTTTACATCAAACTTAATAAATCCCCTAAAGCAGGTACTCATTCTGTAAAGCTGTTCTCTCTCAATCTGTCATATCAGTTGATGGAAACTGCATTAACGAATTACTGTGGCACACACATTCACACACATATAATCACAAAAATACACTCATGCAAATTGGAGCTACCTTTGACTATACTAGCATTCCCTTTTACCCCACATGCAAATCATCATGATATCCATAAGTATTTCCTTCAGAAGCTTATAGACACACACATACATGCACATACACACACACTCCAATGACTCCCTGCATTCTGGTACAAACCAAGGTTATTTGTCTCCTGGATTATTTTAGTATTCTCTTAACTGTTCTCCCTGCTTCCAACATTCAGTATCCACATATCAGTCAGAGATCTTTAAAACAAAGTGAAATCATATTAACAGTCTTCACAGAGCACTGTAATGGCTTCTCATCTTACCTTCATTGTAAGTTAGTCTTTACAGTGATCTACAAAGCTACATGAGGTCTTCCCACCACAGATACAGCTCTATGACTTAATTTTTAACCCTTTCTTTCTGTTGCTTAAGGCCTCTGCACTTGTCCTTCCCTATCTCTGAAACCCTCCCCATGCACTGAAGATGCTCACTCCCACACTTCTTGCTGCTCATCTGCTCCACTGTGACTTTGTTATAGAGACTCTCACAAATTACCCTCTATACCATAGACACACCCAAGAATCCCTATCCATATTACCAGGAATCACATAACTGCATATCACGCATGACTTACTTGCTATCCTTTACCCCTCCTCAAGGTGAGACCCAGAATGGCAAGAACTTGATCCTTTTTTGTGTAATGTTGTGGCCCCTGTGCAGAGAACATCACCTAACATAGAGTAGATGGTCAACAAATATTAAAATAATGTATACTCTACATGGATAGATGAATAGATGGATGGGTGGGTGGATGGATGGATAGATGAGAGTTATGTGGTGATATTAGAAATAGTTGTTTATATACTGCTCCATAGGCCAAAAACCAAGGAGTAAGAAAAGCTTTTAGAAACACTTGTGCAATGAAACAGGGTATATTATCCCAATTGCCGGCAAAGTCTTCAAGGATAATATTTTACTATGCATTTATGAAGACAGATCTTAACCTCACAGGCTTACCAGTACTGGGCCAGGAGAACAATTATTTTAAGCCTACGGGTAACACAGACATAGCAAAGGGAGCTGGTGGACTTTAAGCAGTCCGGGAGTTGAAATGAGGGGACTCCATTGAGATCTGCATTCATACACAATGGAGGTGAAGGAGTGGGGGACATGAGAGGTAACACATTTCTTAGAGAATATCTTTAGGCATTGGTACTGTAAGGAGAGCTCAGACTTTGCCTTCAAGATTTGGCACAATAGGAACAATTTTTCCAGGATATAGAAATGATTGGCTACTGACTTCACTTTTTTTCTTGCTGTTAAACTCTAAAACTCTGTTCAGAGGCCTAGCTTGTGGAGATGTTTCTAACTGGCTTAATGAAAACCTCAAAAATCTATTTATAGAATTACTCAATGTTAATATATTTTATGAAGTTCCAGAGATAGAAATTTGATATTACTATTTAAGTTTTATCTCCTGACCACTAATATTATCCACTAGAGGCCCGGTGCATGAAATTAGTGCATGGGGGAAGGGGGAGTGTGTCCCTCAGCCCAGCCTGCACCCTCTCCAATCTGGGACCCTTCAAGGGCAATCAGACATCCCTCTCACAATCCAGGACTGCTGGCTCCCAACGGCTCACCTGCCTGCATTCCTGATTGCCCCTAACCTCTTCAGCCTGCCAGCCTGATCACCCCCTAACCACTCCCCTGCCAGCCTGATTGATGCTTAACTGCTCCCCTGCTGGCCTGTTTGCCCCTAACTGCCCTCCCCTGCAGGCCTGGTCACCCCTAACTGCCTTCCCCTGCAGGCCTGGTCACCCCTAACTGCCCTCCACTCCAGGCCTGGTCCCCCCCTCCCAACTGCTCTCCCCTGCAGGCCTGGGTCCCCCCCAACTGCCCTTCCCTGAAGGCCTGGTCCCCCCCAAACTGCTCTTCCTTGCAGGCCTGGTCCCCCACTACCTGCCCTCCCCTGCAGGCTTGATCGCCCCCAACTGCCCTCCTTTGCAGACCTGGTCCCTCCCAACTGCCCTCCCCTGCTGGCCATCTTGTGGGGTCCATCTTGTGTCCACATGGGGGCAGCCATCTTTGACCACATGGGGGCAGCCATCTTGTATGTTGGAGTGACGGTCAATTTGCATATTACTCTTTTATTAGATAGGATACAGGCCTGGTGCACGGGTGGGGGCCAGCTGGTTTGCCCTGAAGTGTGTCCCAGATCAGGCTGGGGGTTCCCTTGGGGCGTGGGGTGGCCTGGGCGAGGGGCCTATGGTGGTTTGCAGGGAGGCCACGCCCCCCAGCAACCCAAGTGGATGCCCTGGTATCTGGGATTTATTTATCTTCTATAATTGAAACTTTGTAGCCTTGAGTGGAGGCCTGGGCTGGCCAGGGTGTGCGGAAAGCTTGGCTTCTTCCATCACCGGGGGCAACCCAAGCCTCCTGTTCACTCCGTGGCTGCAGCCATCTTGGTTGGATTGATTTGCATACTCTCTCCTGATTGGCTGGTGGGCGTGGCTTGAGTGTAGTGGAGTGATGGTTAATTTGCATATTACTCTTTTATTAGATAGGATTATCCTCACACCTTGTTTGTTTGTTTTTTTTTATACAGTTTGCTTAATATTATTACCTTCAGTATGATAGAATGATCTGTTATTTTCCTATTTGTCCCCTTTCTAAATCACAATGGTTTCTATAATAAAGTTAAGATGAGTCATACATATGTCACTTACCAGGTGTACCGGTTAATAATGTGGATTTTGTAATCAAAGAAAAGAGGATAATTTCAAGAGAGACATCAAAAGTGCTTTATTCAAAGTAATGTCCATTACTAGCTACACATTTCCCCCCTTTCAGGTCATTTGTGGATACTGTCCCCATAGAACTTTTCTTGTTTTGAGGCAACCCATTCAGAGATCCAATTTTCCACTTCTTGAATACATTTTGAAGTGCTGCTCAGAAAGTGTGTGTGCCATTGATCAGAACAAGTGGTAATCTGAAGGAGCAAGGTCTGGTGAATACAGTGGGTGGGTTAATACTTCCCAGGCGAGATCTTTTAACATATATTTAACTGGTTTTGAAGTGTGTGATGGTGCATCATCATGAAGCAAAAGTACTTTGCCATGTTTTCTGGCCGATTCTGGTCGTTTCACATTCAAAGCATGGTTCAAATTGATTATTTGTTGTTGGTACCAATCAGTATTAACAGTTTCACCTGGTTTTATAAGCTCATAATACACCACACATTCCTGATCCCACCAAACACAGAACACTGTCTTCTTTCGGAAGTAATTTGGCCTTGCAATCGATGTTGATGGTTGACCTGGATCAACCCATGATTTTGTGCATTTGGGATTCTCAAAATAAATCCACTTTTCATCGCCAGTCACAATTCAATGCAAAAAAGACTTCCTTTTGTGCCGTTGAAGCAACATTTTACTGATGACTTTTCAGTTTTCCATTTGTTTTTCATTCAGTTGATGTGGCACCCATTTTCCTTCCTTTAAAATCTTTCCCATTGCTTGTAAATGATCGGAAATTGTTTGCTGAGCAACGTTTAATCTTTCTGCAAGTTGTATTGAGTTTGACATGCATCTTCATCCAATAATGCTTGTAATTGTTAGTCTTCAAACTTTTTCAGTTGACCTGAATGTTCTTTGTCTTTCACATCAAAATCATCACCTTTAAAGTGTTTAAACCAGCGTTCACAAGTATCTTGAGATGGAGCATGTTCACCATAAGCTTCCTGTAAGCTTCAGCAGCACTTTTCTTCAAAATAAAGTAACGGATTATAACTTCCCGCCAATGCTATTTTTTTGGCATAAAATTTGACATTTTTAAGCATAAAAATATCTATGATGTTAACACCTTCAGCAAATTTGACATATGAAGTTTTGAAGCTTGTTGTCAATACAACAAAATAGCATACATATCAAATCGCATATATATCAACATATGTGTAACTCCATGTATTAAAAAAAAAAAAAAACGCATTGTTAACCAGTACACCTGGTAATTATCCATATATATAAAAAGCCAGTGACCAGAAGGCTGTAACGACCAGAATGACCAATCGCTATGATGCCCACTGCAGCTAGCAAACTGACCCAATAGTGGGTGGGGCCGGTGGCCAACCTCCTGTAGCCCCTCCCTCAGGCAGGCACCAACCCCAATGGGCCCCCTTACTCCAATAGGGGGCTGGGCTGGCCAGCCAAATTCCTGCAGCCCCTCCCCTGTCTGGCCCCACTCCAGATTGCCCCCCCACCCCAATTAGGGGCGGGGCTTGCCAGCCAACTGCCTGCGGTCCCTCCCCCTGTCTGGTCCCACCCATGATGGGTCCCCACCACCCCAATCGGCCCACTGTCCCTCCACCCAGCCAGCTCCGCACCTGATCAGCACCCCCCACACCAATCAGGGGTGGGGCCGGCCAGCCAACCATCCACTGCCCTTCCACCCAGCTTCTGGCCCCTGATCAGCCCTCCCACCCCATTTGGGGGTGGGGCTGGCAAGCCCACTGTCCACAGCCCCTCCCCACGGCCAACCCCCACCACCCGATTGACCAATGGCCAATAGACCCTCCCCCCAGCCAGCTCCACCCCTGATTGACCCCCACATACCAATTGTGGGTGGGGCCAGCTGGCCCTACACCCACAGCCCCTCCCCAAGGCCGGCCACACCCTCAATCAGCTCCCCCACCCCAATTGGGGGTGGGGTCCACCTGCCAATGGCCGGTGACCCATCTCTCCCAGCCTGCCCAGCCCTGGTTGGGCTCCAGGGTGGGCTGGCCAGCCAACCTCCCACTATCTCCTCCTCCCCACAGGCCCAGCCCAGATCAGGAGCAGGCCAGCCTGACCCCACCCATGCACAAATTCTTGCACTGGGTCTCTAGTTTTGATATAACATTGAAATTATTGTTACAATCTGGCACAGAACCCTACATATTTTAATGGAAAACATTTGTCAGTCCATCTCAAAATAAAGAGTAGGAATGAGTTTAGAGGACAATCAACCTGAAATAAGTATGCTCTTACAAATATATTTTTCCCCCCGTAAAGAAATTGACAGATACTTTTGTTTAGCCAACAATTAGCTAGACTCCTTCACCCACAATCACACAAATTTATTAGAAAATATTACCATTCTTTTCACCAGAATTTCTTTCAATATGATTAAATATATGAATACTGTTCCTTCTACTTTATAAATAGTATTTTCTCAATTATACTAAGAAAAAGGGATTTATAGACATATCAAAAATTGTTTACAGCATTCTAGCCATTCTTTAGGGGTAATAAGCCTGCTCTCTTAAAAAGTGAACTCAATTATACTCAGAATAGTTTGATTTCATAGCAATAGGGATGGATGAAAACAATTTAATGAACAAAATTTGACTAAATAAATGAGCTTCTGCATCTTCAATCTATAAAAAAAAATCCCAGCCCATATCAGACAAAACTTTAAATTGTATGTAGCAGGCAGGGGAGCTTATGATTCATTTCGTCTTCATTGATTAATAAATTTCTCATTTTTGCCAGTATATTGCTACAAAATTGCAATCTATGTGAGTAATTAATTGGATGGTCTTATCATTTTCCTATCTAACAGGAGTGAACAAATGAGACCTAAGTTTAGGTGGGATGAATGGACTTCTTTTTTTTATCATCATACTAACATTTCTCCACTGTTTTCTTTGCAATTAACATGTAAATGAGAGTAGCCTCCCCAGTGCTACAAAACAGATTTTATAACAAAAGAGAAAGGAATTCAGTATGTTTCTCATGACGAGAAACACTGTAATTTTTACAACTTAGAGAAAATAGAGGTGAGGTTATATATTCCCCCATTTTAATACAAAGATCTAAGAGCAGATCAATAAAATTGATTTATGTTATATTTATTGTGAAATGTTATGATACAGAAATATTCTGACTGCTATCTTTCATTTAATAGGCTAAAATAGAGCATTTTGTTCTAAAATATTTTTTTTTAAATCTTTATGAGGTACCATTAGAAAATTGCTGTTAAGATAGTACAGTGACTATTTGCTAATTTAATTTAAAAAGAATACTTCATAAAAATACTTGTTGAGAAGGCTCCATAGAAAGTTAGCTATTACCTAATCATATCTAATAACTTTTTTCATTTATTTACATATATACACAGTCATTCATCACTTAATGACTGGGATATGTTCTGAGAAATGTAATGATATGTGATTTCATCCTTGTATGAACATCTTAGCATAAACCTTCTACACACCTAGGCTGTATGGTATACTAGTATCCTATGGCTCCTAGGCTACAAACCTGTACAGAATGTTTCTGAACTGAATACTGTAGACTATTGTAACACAATGGTAAGTATTTGTGTATTTAAACATATCTAGACATAGTAAAAGTACAATAAAAATATAGTATACAATACTTTTATACAACAGCAAGCACAGTAGATTTGTTTACTGACCTTGAGTAATGCATTATGCTACATTATAATAGCTACAATGTCCCCAGGAAATATGAGTTTTTCAGCTTCATTATAATCTTATGGGATCACCATTGTATATACAGTCCATCACTGATCTAAATATCATTATGTAGTTCATGACTATATATTCCATGTTATCATTATCAGTATTCTAGTGTTACTTGGCTAGACAGTTTAAAAATACCTGTCAAATTAAGGTGAATCTTTAAATAGAAATCTTAATTTTTTTCTCTTTATGAATTATTAAAAGTAAAAATGCATTCATAATAAATATTTCTGTAAATGAAATATGCTCAACAGACAGAACCAAAAACTGACAGTAAGGGTGTTCTTGAGAATGAATTAGTTGTACTTTTCTATTTTTAATTTTTTATAGGTTGTAAGATATTTATGTAATACTAGAGGCCTGGTGCACAAAATTTGTGTACAGGGGCGGGGGGTCCCCTCAGCCCAGCCTGGACCCTCTCCAATCTGGGACCCCCCGGGGAATGTCTGATGGCCAGTAGTCAGATATCCCTCTCACAAACCTGGACCACTGGCTCCTAATCACTCACCTGCCTGTCTGCCTGGTCATTCCTAACTGCCCTACTCCTGCCATCCTGATCACCCCTCACTACCTCTGCATGACAGCCTGGTCACCCCCAACTGCCCCCTTTGCCAGCCTAGTCACCCCTCACTGCCCCCACTGCCAGCCTAATTGCCCTCAACTACCCACCCCTGCCAGCCTGGTCACCCTCAACTGCACCCCCCACTGTCCTGGTCACCCCCAACTGCCCCCCCTGCCGACATGGTCGTCCCTCATGCCCCCCCCCGCCCCCGCTGGCCTGGTCACCCCACACAGTCTGCTGTTCAGACATTTGGTTGTCCCTCACTAACCCCCCTGCCGGCCTGGTCATAGGCAATCATCTTCTGAGGGTGTGAGGGTCAATTTGCATATTACTTCTTTATTATATAGAATGGGTAGAAATTGTAAGTGTCTTAGAAATTGTAAAACAACTTTGGGCCATCATTATAAGAATGGTGGTGTCAAAGGATGAATATTTATTTATAGCCAAAAGTAATCATAAGATAACCTTTGGCCAAAAGATCAGAACTAATTATGGCTACAAATACAATAGCAGGTGTTCTGTGGTCAGAGTTCTAGATTAAAAAGTGGAACACTGGGACTATGGATTTCTTTTGCTCCATATTACCAAATAATAGATCCTAAATAAATACATTTCAAAAGCATGCATAAGTGAATAGATGAAAGCTTGCAGATTTTTCCTCATCTATTAATGTAAAATAAAATTCCAATATTACTTCATCTTATATTTATGACTTTTTTCTATTAATAGTTGTGAGACCAAATTTAATATATATGAGATACATTTGTAAATGTGGAAAAGTAGATTTTATCCACAACTATTTCTATTATTTGTTTAAAACAAAAGCCATATAACATGCTGAAGTTGATATATGTAGCAGACTTACCATAAGAATTATATTACTAGTATATGGGCTATGTAAAAATAGTTTTGGGGGAAAAATTTGCATCACATATCAGTCTCTGACAAAATATTAGTACTGTGAAAAGGGGTTCTGGAATTAATATTTTCAGATTATACAACAAAAATATAGTATACAATACTTTTATACAACAGCAAGCATAGTAGATTTGTTTAAATATAACAAATAAGAGTTCTAACCAAGATTTGACTAAGAAGCATTCTGAGACTTCTCATTTAGACAAGCAAATGAGAGAAAAACTCATAAATAGAAATAATTGAGATTTTAGGAACTAAAATAATTCTTGGGCTTTAAACTGTAAAAATCATAATTCCATTTGGTCACTTTTTTATTTTATATCTTTGATTTTTGTGTGTGCTTGATTTACATCCAATAGTTTTAATATGGCAGAGAATAACAGACATTATGTCTGGCAGGCAAGACTAGAAGTAAGATGAGTGGCAATATTATTAATCATGGTGATCCAAAGAATAACTAGGAGATAAAGCTGCAGCGTAAAATGAAAGTAATTTGGGACTATAAGGCCTGGGGGAAAGATAGGATGAGATAGTCAGGCCTCCAGGACCAAATAAAGAAGGCCTGGGTTCAGAGCAAGGCTCTATTATCAATAAGAAACAAAAAGGGAATCAGAAAAGTGAGACCAGCACCTTGTTAAAATTAAATACAACATGGAGACTTGAAAATTTCTCAAGCAGACAAACCATTTCAGCCACGTAAGCAAATGAAATCTAGCTTATTTCATAAACGTAAGTGAAACAGCTTAGTTTATGAATGCTCAGAAAATTATAAACGCAACTTGAGCTTTTTCTCCATGAGGTAAATTGGCACGAGGTAAGCACTTTCAAACAATCCCCTGTTCCTAGGAAAACTCTGATGCTGTAATCCATCATTGTAAAGAGTAAACAGCTTCTGCATTTTCACTGTACAAGTTGTCCTATAACAATTTACCTGTGAACTCATTCCGTGGTTGGCTTGAGAACTCCTAGTTCAAGAAATGTTCTTATATGCATAGTAAACACCTACTAAATTCTATGCCATTGATCTGGTGGTTGTAATTTTGCTATTTATGGATTCTTTTAAATATATTTTTTTATTGATTTCGGAGAGGAAAGGAATAGGGAGAGAGAGATCCATCAAAGATGAGAGAGAAACACTGATCAGCTGACTCCTACATACCCCGCACTGGGGAGCAGCCTGCAACCCAGGCATATGTCCTGACTGGGAATCAAACTGTGATCTCCTGGTTCCTAGGTTGACACTCAACTACTGAGCCACACCAGCTGGGCTATTTACGGATTTGTGACAGTATGGATTAGGTACAGTGGTCGGCAAACTGCGGCTGGCGAGCCACATGTGACTCGCGAGCTGCGGTTTGCTGCTCTGTTGACTAATGAGTTTGCCAACCACTGGATTAGGACCATATAGCAGACTCCAGGCCTATAACTTCCCTTTGGTCACACAGGCACACTGGATACCAGGTCTGCTATAGAGGCCAATGCCACGTGAAAATCAAAATTCACACAACAAAACCAGGACAAGATCCCAACATACTCCTTGCCTGATTAGATATGTTTAAAGAGCTTGGAATGGTTGAACCAAATGGAACTTTTCCTGTTTTCTGTATATCAAACTAATATTCCTTAAAATACAGCTTATTATTTTAGAGTAAATCAGCAACTGGAGTCCCTAGCTCATTCCTGTGGGATCTGTTACAGTTTTCAGTTTAGTTAATGTTTTCTCTTTTCCTTCATTTGAAAATACTGTATCTTGAAGTAATTTTGATACAACATTTTGAATTTGTGATTAATAAAGGATGGATGAATACTATGTGATTCAGAAATAACATCACCAATAACAGCATCAGCACAAGTCATGTGAAAATTTATTCTAACTGACGAATTTCCCATCTAAAAAGGAAGATACTTCAGGGTTTCTCTGAATTGCCACATAATTATTCATTATTTATGTTTTCTTTTATTATACTGCTTTCAAATTTATAGGGTCACAAATGGAGAATGTTTCAGGAGCCTTACTTCCATAACCTACTCAGCAAGAAAATGCAAATTTGTCCTCATGGGGCTCTCTGCTTTTCCTTTTCATTGCCCCTGACATAAGGAGGAGAATGGAGTGACTACATTCCTGCATTAACCTCTGTGTGATAGCACTGTGAGATGAGCGCTGGCACTGGGACACCTAAGTGGGAGCAGACAGTTGCATAGCATGCTCACAGAGGACCTGGAAAACCCTTCCCTGAGCAGACACCGCCAACAGAAAGCACTTGGCACTGACCATTGTGGAATGGCAGCGTGCTAGTCACACTGTCTTGAGACTCTGAATACGAGACCTTCTTATTCGATATTAGATATATTTCACTGTCACAGAGTGGCAAGGACAACTCTCAGCTGGAAAGAAAGGGAAAAAATGGCTGTGTTTATGGTATCTTCCTCTTGTTGAACACTTTGTTCAAGATGACAATCTGAACACGTATATCTTCTCCTTTATCCTCTGAAATATCTGCAAAAAATAACAGATATTTTAATACTATCATTCAAAATCATATAAAGAGCCAAGTCGGTATGGCTTAGTGGTTGAGCATCGACCTATGAACAAGGAGGTCACAGTTTGATTCCAGGTTAGGGCACATGCCCAGGTTGTGGGCTCTATTCCCAGGGTGGGGTGTGCAGAAGGCAGTCGATCGATGATTCTCTCTCATCATTGATG
The DNA here is from genome assembly GCF_963455305.1 of Plecotus auritus. NCBI lineage: Eukaryota > Metazoa > Chordata > Mammalia > Chiroptera > Vespertilionidae > Plecotus > Plecotus auritus. The sequence goes on along the minus strand of NC_137770.1, from coordinate 206,971,687 downwards.
TTTCTATCTCTTACTCCCTGTCCCTTCCTCTCTGAAACCAATAAAAATATATATTTTAAACATCATATAAAGAACTTAAAAGACTGTACCCCTTTGAAATAAAGTTAGAAAATAATATAAAACATTTTAAAGTGTCTGATTTATGTTGTTAGAATGATTCAAAGCAACTAAAGAGAATCCACTGGTGTACACACGTGCATGCAAACACATACATGCACACTCAAACACACATTTTCAGATCCTATTTGTACTAACAATAATATTATACATATATGAGTGGGAAAACAGTATTTAGACTATAGGAACACAATTATAAAGCATTCTGAAAGTTAAGAGAAAAATTTTAAAACTCATTTCATTTTATCTAATATGCTTTTGCACTTCTACAGACTACTAATATAGATCTCAAAACCCAAAGACACTGTAGCATCATCAATTTCAAATGCATCTTTATATCAAAATGTATTTATAAATGTGTCTTAGAATCAGTTTAATATAGTAAGTGAAATGTATGTTTTTCTAGGAGTGACATCACTGTAATTAGATCAACCATATATATATTGGTATTTAAGACCAATTAAAACTCCACATATTTTTAATTAGATAGATACTTTTGAAAGTAAAATTCATGTAATAAAAATAAATTGAGTTTTTATACAGAGTAGCAATTAAAGCAGGTATTTTATCTAATACAACCTTCACCCAACCATACAACTTACTTGTGAGAACTTGAGACTATGAGAGGGATGAACACAAAATTAGTCAATAACAAATTCTTTTAAATTCCTAATTTCAAGCCCTTTGTATACTATAGCACATACCTTCAAATTATCAAATTCATTAAGTTTTGCCATGAGGCTCCACATAACTATATCCAATAACTGTATGGCAATATGAAAGCTGCTTTAAAGAGAAATTCATCAGTAAAGTTGAAGAGCATCATTGCTTACAAAGTGAATAAAAAGAAAAGCTTACCAAGTTATAAAAATAAACTTTAACACATTTATGTTTATGTTCTCCTATTAAAAATATGTATATAACAGAAGTGGCATCTTTAAAATACCCAAATTTGCTATTGATGCATGTAATTTAACAATGGGAAATGTGTTTATTCACCTATTTAAGAGCTGGCTCTAGAATGATAATATCAAAAGACCCAATGTGAATTTAGCACATCAAGCTTTAACTTGGAAGCAGTGTGTCTGTAGCAGCATGTCCTATAAAATGTCTCTTTAATAGTCAATAAAACTGGCAAGAGTCATTGCTTACCACCTGATAGCTAGTAGCTTTTCAAATTATAGAATTCATTTGTCACACTCCACTTAGCATATCTATAACTTTCCAATAATAAATGCCATCTTCAAGAAGTTATTTTAGTGAGTGAAGGATTAAATGCTAAAATAAGAGGTGATAGAAGGGAAACACGAAAGGCAATTATACCCTGTCTTTTAAGACAGAAATAGGGACCACCTGGAGGTTCACATCTGTGTTCTCAAAGACTTCATTCAGGAAGACACATAAAAGCTAAAAAATAAATAAATAGCACTACCCTAAATGCAGACATGGTTTCTGATGCATCTCTGGATAAGATTTTTGTTGTGGTTTTGAGTATTTATTATAATTCATCTTAAACAGCATTCAGGGACTACAGAGGTGATTGTTATGATTCACTGAAGTAGCTCTACATCTATATGGAAATGTGACTCTCAGTGTTATATGTACATACTAAAACAAATCTGCCAAAATTAGTCACATTAAATATTGTTAACATCTTCCTTTTTATTTAATAATATTTGATTAAATGTTTTAATAATTCTTAAGATAATATACATTTTATCAGAGCAATTTGTCACACCCTGAACATAAAATGAAATAGAAATGAGTTAGAATACAGAACACAACTGAGTTGAGAAAATAATAAAAGGGGTTAAGCACTAACAGGGCATTTTGTTCTAAGTTCAGGTGAGAACATTCTGAGTTGTCATCTAGTGATAAGAGAATAATATAAAAGAGAACAATGTGATACTAAAGCAAGTATTGGCATTGTGTGAAAACTTCTTTTCATTTTTAGGCTGTGAAAACTGACCAAAACTAAAGATGAAAGAGTTACTTAAAATAGGTTGCTTCTTTATGAACTGGAACATTTAGTAGGCTGTTCTCATCATGTATGACATTTAAAAATATATTTTGTTTATATTTCATATAAAAATATACTCATTGCAAAAGACACACTCCTGTCCTTTATCTCTTTAAATTTTTTTAAAACTGCTCCTCATATTCATATTCTTTCCACAAAATTCCAGTAAGCAATGGTGGCTTTATACTTAGTGTTCCTCTAAGTCTATGAATTAGAATTTCAGAGACTAAGGCCATCCTGAGTGTCCAAAACTCCTTTCGCAAGATGAAAAGTCTTTTACTCACAGACAATTATTTAAGAATAAGGGTTTATTAACAAAAACATGGTTAGTAATGTGTTTTTGGAAAACTTCAATTTAAGTTGTCACAAAAACCTTGACTCTGTGTATTTAGTCCAAGCAAAGAAAACAAGAGAGTTGAAGTAAATAAAGAAAGTGACTAGGAATAGAATATTTCTATATTTTTTATAAGGGATGGATGATATAACAATTTTTCAGAGGTAAAGTTGGAAGTTGACTGCACTCAGAGAAGCTAGGTTGGCCCTTACCAAAGCTGGACAGTTGGGAAATAAATGATGTATTTATATTGATATTTTTGAACTTAGTCCCAATTCTTTTATTGATTTTATAGTACAACTAGTGACCTGGTGCACGAAATGTGTGCATGGGCCGGGGGGAGGGGGGCGTTGTCGCTCAGCCCGGCCTGCACCCTTTCACAATCCGGGACCACTGGCTCCTAACTGCTCACCTGCCTGCCTGCCTGATTGCCCCTAATTACTCTGCCTTCCAGCCTGCTCACCCCCAACTGCCCCCCTCCCCACTGGCCTGATCACCCCCAACTGCCCTCCCCTGCTGGCCTCATGGCCCCCAACTGCCCTCCCCGGCTGGTCTCCCGGAAGGTCTCCCAGTCTAATTAGCATATTACCCTTTTATTAGTATAGATTACAATGCAAGTCCATGGTTCTTTTTTTTAATCCTCACCTGAGGGTATGTTTTTATTGATTTTTAGAGAGAGAGAAAAGGGAAGTAGAGAGAGGGAGAGAGAGATTGATGTGTGATATCAGTTGCCTCTCATATACACACTGATCAGGGATCAAACTGGCAACCTAGGTAGGTGCCCTGACCAGGCATTAAACCCTTTGGTGCATGGGGGACACTCCAATCAACCAAGCCACCTGGCCAGGACAGCTAGGCCATGATTCTAACATAAATATTGAATGCAGGCAAAATAATTTTGCTTCTCTTAGCAATTACCACTTTCACAACTTAACCAAACCATTTTTTCTCCCACATAACCTATTTATCACTTGAAACCTGAAGTTTAAACTGAAATTAAAAAATGTGATTCTTTCTAGTTCATAAAACTTGTTTTTATAACAATTTTGTTCTCTAAAATGTTCCTATTAGGTTGATGGATTTTCAAATTCACTCATGTAGCTCAACCCACTGATTATAGATAAGCTACATTCTTTAAAATGGGTCAAAAAGAGATATCTGATTCTCTTTAGGTTTCTCACATTTAGGCTTGACAACAGCTTAAATTATAGATTTAACCTGGCCAGTATGGCTTAGTCATTGAGTGTCTATCTACCCATGAACCAAGAGATCAAGGTTTGATTCCCAGTCAGGGCACATGCCTGGGTTGTCTGCTTGGTCCCCTGTAGGGGGCGTGCAGGAGGCAGCTAATCAGTGGTTCTCTCTTATCATTGATGTTTGTATCTCTCTCTCCCTGTCCCTCCCTCTCTGAAATCAATAAAAATATATATTTTTAATTATAGATTTAATATTTGATGAGGAAATAAAAACAAAATTTTATCAAAGTAATTTCTGTGTGTGACTGTACCTTTTAGCATAATTTATCCAATACATATTCCTTTAAAACAAATTTATGTCACTTTTGTGCTTAACTCAGTCCACAAATTATATGCTCAGAGCCTTCAGTAAAGAAAATGTGTACCTATAATTCAAAGGACTTTAAAGGCCCTTTATAATCAAGAAAATATAGAGCTTATCATCAAATAACGCAAAAACAAATGGCACATTTCATGTGAAAATTGGATCCTTAAATAAACATATTGCAAACATACCTATTTTCATGCACTTCTACTTGTGACATCGGTCTTAACTGTGGGTTTTATCACTTATTCGTCTATAAATTCTAATCCATCATCAAGTAAATGCATTCTAATACATGTAATTAATATTAAATCATTTTGAATAATTTAATTTGAAATTACTGACAGATTTTACATGTTTTATCACTGATTCTTTAAAGTAGATAGACAAGTGGAAGGCTCTTCTTAGGAGCCAGTGTACCCAGTTCAATCAGAGATGCTGAACCACGAGGAGGAACTGGTCTCAGGAGCGTGACCTTACCCAAGGCAGGAGCTGCTTGGGCATTCTCTGTGAGGAGTTGTGCCCATGCCTGATGCTGGAGCCTGGGGTGTGCAGGGCAGGAAGTGAGGAGGAGAATATGTATATGAAGTGGTAGAAAACAAACACAAGCAGGACCCCACAAGGGTGGACTGAACTCCGTGTCAGCTTCTGCTGCCTCTGTCCAGCAGAAGCCATTACCTTTTCCCATGGAGCTCAATGCCTGGCCCAAAAGCTGACAAAGTTGAGGAGGATCCAGGGAACCATGGAACAGTTGTGGTCCTGGCTGCAACCTCATGCTCAGGAGATGAGCTGGCAGATAAGTGACAGCACGTGTGCACCGCAGCATGGCTGCTGCTTCCTCTCAGCCCTCCAGATCTCACACAAGAACTTGTTCTATGGTGCATCTTCAATTGAACCACTCTGCGTGGAAATCTGGGAAATTAGATCAGCAAAACCAAAATGACGTATTAAAAAGCCACCACAGCCAATGCAATTTCTTAGTCTGCTTCTTAGTCTCTAAATTTTAATCTTCCAAACCTTCTATTTTATTAGTGTTAATAGAAATGAATGCGGTGACACATTTTCTTGTAGTTATTTTGTTGTTGTTGTTAATCCTCACCCAAGGATATGTTTTCCATTGATTTTTAGAGAGAGTGCAAGGGAGGAGGGTGAGAGAGAGAGAGAGAGAGAGAAGGTAGGGGAGGGAGGGAGAGAGAAATGTGTCTCAAACCTGCAACCCATGCACCTGCCCTTGACTGGAAATTGAACCCATGGCTCTTTAGTTCTAGGGCTGGTGCTCTAACCACTGAACACATGGGCCAGGGCTTCTTGTAGCTATTTTATATTGTATGTAAAGATTATCTCTTTTTTAAACTCTGATGTTGTCATTGAATAGATCTTCACTAATATTTACTGGGTAAGGATGATTTATGCGATGTCTAGGTAATCATGAGAAGACAGGTAATCATGGTTTTCATTGATTGGAGGCAGAGGTAAAGAAAAATGTCTCCTTTCTGGTACGAAGCACAAATTTAAATAAAAAAGAATATGAGAAGCTAAACATAATGTAGCAGAAACTTTATTATGTGTATTTTAAATGATCTGTAAAATAAGTTATAAAATTGTGCTACTTCTTAAATTCATAATTCTCTCTGAGTCATATATGACATAGTTGACCACCTATCCATTTTTTTTCAAAGTAGAACAGTTACTGTTTTTTCCTAGTAATTTTCATTTTCAGATGATGAAGTAAATACCATAGGCTTCTCAGTTTAAAATTCAGAAGTGTGCTTCTGTTTCTTGAAGGGAACATCTATTATTATCCGAGTACTTACTTGATGTAAAATATTTGATGCACATCATAGAAAGTTGAAAACGAGCTTGTTTGTTTGTGTGTGTGTGTGTGTGGGTGTGTGTCTCCACCATTTAAGAAGTTCTATCACAGATGATGTTCATAAATTCTCTATACTTGGAGGAAAATTTTGAGTTTATTAAAAAAAGATATCAAAACCTATATTGTAATCCTTATTTTTGGGGCAACTAGGTCAGAATAATATTTAATTAAACATATCAATATTGAAACTATTCGAAGTTCTCATCGGTGTGTGGTTAAAGCAAAGATCAAATGACATCTGAGCTCCACTATTAACCTCCACAGAGAACTGTGAGATGAGCTGGCAGATGAGTGACAGGAGTGTGAACCGCATCATGGCTGCTGCTTCATCTGACCCTCCGGATCTCACACGAGAACCTGTTCTGTGGCCCATCTTAAATGGAAACATTCAGAGAGTAGAAATCTGGGAAATATAGATCCACATAGCCAATCTGACATATTACAAAGCCACCACAGCTAATGCAATTTCTGATTCAGCTTCTTAGTCTGATTCTGATTCATTATGCAACTGTAATTCTCCAAAGAGAGTCTGATATGATCTCAGAAAGCAAAATTGGCTTCTGGCTGGATAACTGCTGGCTGCAATTGTTTCTATTTTTGCCTTTCACCTCTTCTCTGGCACCTGGTATCCCAAGATTTTCCATCAGCACTCACCCTCAGCTCGCTGCTCTGATCTCTGGCTCCACTACGGAAAAGATGTCCTCTGCTGACCTCAACTAGAGACAAACTCAAACTGTCCTCTCGCATCTTCATGAAACCAGAGAGCCAGGGAATCTACACTAATAAAAGAGAAAGATGAAAATTGACCGTACCTCTGTGACGCCCACCAGCCAATCAGGAGTGAGTATGCAAATTAACCCAACAAAGTTGTCGGGTTAATTTGCATACACAGGCAAGGAGCAAAGACTGAAGGCTCTGGCCCAAGCAAAGACTGAAGACTTAAGACTGAAGACTGAAGACGACTGAAGACTGAAGACTGAAGAGGCTTGGCTTTTCTGCTGCAGCCCGAGCGAAGGTCTGGGGCCCGGGTGCCAGAGGAAAACCAGTGCCGGCAGCCAGGGGAAGGAAGGCCTATTGCACGAATCTTCATGCAACGGGCCTCTAGTCTCTTATAAAGAATTATAATCACATACAGAGTTCCCTTGAGGTCTTTCATACAAATGAAAAAATTATACAGGTAAATACCCAGAAAGTATCTTTAATATAGTAGAGATTTTTTAAATGTATTTTTATTGCTTGAAGGAAAATTAATAAGGAATCATCAGTATTAGAAATATCATCATTCTAAGTTAGTTTTTCCACTAGGCTGATGTTTATACATGAAATAGGTAGTTCTGTATTGATCAGATGAAATATGATCAGATTATCCTAATTCATATTTCAATAAAATTACTTTTATATTCAGTTGAACTTAATGTTATTTATTCTAAGTGTATGAGCATTTCTCTCTCAGAGAGATGCAATTAAAATATAAATTAGTAGATTATTATTTTTGGAGATAGGTTTGTTTCTATATAACGTTTTTTTCAGCCTAACATAGTCTCCTTAGAGATGAGCATCAGTTTGAGAGACATGTGGTAGAGAGCTAAAGTTCCATAAAACAGCTCATAATATAGGGTTAGGCAAAAGTAGGTTTACAGTGTTAGCACACAAAGCATAGTTTATTTCTGTATAATTATTTATTTATTATTGTATTATTTGTCTTATTATAATTATTATTATTTTGTATCCTTATTTATGGTTTATCTTTTATGTAATGATGGCTGGTAATTTAACCTACTTTTGCCTACTCCTGTATTATTCCTATATAAAAAATATACAAAAATGTAGTAAGAGGAAGTATATTTGTTAATATCGTTATTTACTGAGTATGTGTATGAGCGTCATGGTACGTTCAAAGAGTGGAAGAAAAATTTAGTATTAGTCTAATTACCATACTCAAAGTGCTTACAGTATAGCCCTAAAAAAGTAAAAAAAAAAAAAAATTATATATATATATATATATATATATATATATATATATATATATATATATGATGGTATGCTATTGGTTTGGGCCCCATGAGAAACTAGAATGCAACCTAGATGAGTCATACAAATGCACACCAATAGAGGCCTTACTTTCATGGGCAAAGGCGGGCTTAAGGAAATAAGCAAGGGATTGTGAGGTAATCAGTAATTAGCAATAGCCGAAAACCCAAAACTATCCCAGCGCTGAATGGACACAGGGAAGAACCAGGGTCACTTGAGATACTGAGAACTACAACTCTGGAAGCAGGCGGTAGTCTAGGAGTGACACAGCTATTGCTGATATGCTGGGCAGAAACCACAGGTAAGGAGTCAAAAAATGTAAAAATAAGCAAACATTTAAATAAACCTCTCTTTCCTCTCCCTGCCTCCAATATTCTATAGGTACTCTTCACTGCCTTCACTTCCAGGAGGCCAGCTGGTCATGGAATCTTTGCCATGTTGTCCTTATGATACAGCCTCTTAAGTGCAGCACAAAATAGTCAGAAAACAGGCGGATGGGGCAAATGGAGAATGACTGACTGTCAGAGTATCCTTGCTGGTTTCTGCTGCATCTATAGATTTCTCTCCCCAAATTTGTATTTTTGGTTCTGTTACTTTGATGGCAATGTAGAAGGGACAGCAGTAACAAAGATTGACATAAATCAGCATATAGAATCAGATTAACTTCCCTCCCCAGCACACATTTTTCGTCATGAAGAAAAATGCCCTTGTTCATAATTCCACTTCTGTTGGATGGAACACTTGTTAGTACCATTTTCTTATTTATTTTTTAGAATAGGGGTAAGATTATGATCCAATAATTTATTGACATGTTTTTTATATCACAAACTTCACATTTTTAAAGCATGAAGGAATAAAATTAATGAGGCTTATATTTCACTCTCTCTCCATTTTTATTAAAAAGATAACTAATATATATTGTTTACTATGTGTCAGATATATAAAAATTATATGCACATTATTCAATTTTATCATATCCACAAAGCATTGGTATTTTTGGTTTTCTCTTATCCCCATTTTTTGGAAGAAAAAAATGAGAATGAAAAATTGGTCAAGGACCCATTATGATTAGGAGGCCGTACTATTTCTTGAATAAAATCAGACTAACAAAAGCTAATTTTATTTTTTAAATATATTTTTATTGATTTCAGAGAGAAAGGGAGAGGGAGTGTGAGAAATATCAATGACGAGAGATATTCATTGATTGGCTGCCTCCCGCATACCCTCTACTGGGGATTGAGCTCACAACCCTGTCATGTGCCCTGACTGGGAATCACCCATGATCTCCTGATTCATAGGTCGACCCTCAACCACTGACCCACTTTGGCTGGGCAAAAGCTCATTTTCTTAACACATATGTTTTTATTTTTCTGTAAAGTGGGCAACAGTGCTGTCATAAATCATGCAGAGAAAAGCCAAATGTGAGGCAGGATGTTTATTAGGAGCAAACCTTTGCTATCAACACCTATGGGTGGGTGGCGGGGGCAGGGGGAGGAAGAGTGCAAAGCAGGTCCAATAACTTCTGCCCACCCCTCAGGAGCTCTGGAGTTGAAATGGTTCATCTAAGCTGTACTGTGTTGTACCTTCACCACCCTTGTGCTCTCCTACTTCCACTACCCAGAAAGGCCATGACCTTGAGCAAAGTGCTCTCTGCAGGTGAGATCATCCTGGAAGCTCTAATAGCTGAAGGCTGTCAGCAGGCAGGCAATGCTTTCTTCCTTGAAGGGAAGTCTGGGTTGTACCTCTCCATAATACAATAATTATGAGCCTTACTATTCATTCTTCCTAAACTTGAATTAGTTTTGCCCTAGAAGTACCAAATTATGCGATTTGTCTGCACTTTTGAATATGTCCATTCAACCTGTCTCCTTTCTAAATTCTAACTAATTCATTACATATATGCTATTTGGCCAGGGCATTTCAAATCAGATTTTGAATTCTTATATTATTCAAATATGACTTTTCTGCTTTTATAAACATCACCAATAATATCACTTTCAAATATACCTTTTTTTCAAAATCGCTGGTGGATTTGTGGTAAGTATGGTTTGCAGACAAAGCTTTATTTACTGAGTTCAGCCTGGCAACAGAAGGCTGTTCTAATCATTGGAGCCTGCAAATACTATACACTATTGCTAAAATAGCATGGTTTCTCAGTGGAAAAAGCTTTCCCTTTTTCTCTATAGGTAGCTAAAACAGAATGCAATTAGGCAGAGAAAAGAAATCTGAAGCTCAAAAAAAAACTATATTGTTATGGAGTTTAAAGGTGAGTTTGTACAAATATCAAAAGCTAATTAAGCAGAACAGGTGATATTTAACGACTTTGAAACTTTGAGAAAGGAAAATTGATTTTTGTCTCATTGGATTAAATTACATTTTCATATTGATTGACACAAAGCGCTTCTGTTACTTCTTTTCCAGACAAGGTAAATATGTTAGCTGCTATTTATTCATGAAACCCTGTCTCTTGCAATTTCAGAGAATGTTATTCTAGCATTTTATTATTGAACAAATATTTTGACAGGTGATGATACCTTAGAAGATAAACAGAAATATATATATATATATATATATATATATATATATATATATATATATATATATATCCATCTACTTCCACTGTGTAATGTAGACCTAGAAAAGAAGGCATAGAAGTGGTGGAATGTATTTATAGGTCAATTCAATCTAATGTAGATTAACATCAATGGAATCATTTGTTGATTTGTTGATGATAGCCATTCTGACAGATGTGAGATGGTATCTCGTTGTTTTGATTTGCATCTCTCGGATGATTGATTAGTGACTTTGAGCATGTTTTCATATGTCTCTGGGCCTTCGGTATGTCCCTTTGCCCATTTTTTGATTGGATCATTTATCTTCCTTTTGGTCAGTTGTATGAGTTCCCTGTAAATTTTGGAGATTAAACCCTATCTGAAATAGCATTAGCAAATATGTTCTCCCATGCAGTGGACTTTCTTGTTGTTTTGTTGATGGTTCCTTTTGCTGTGCGGAAGCTTTTTATTTTGATGTAGTCCCATTTGTTTATTTTCTCCTTAGTCTCCATTGCCCTAGGAGCTGTGTTGGTAAAGATATTGCTTTGACATATGTCTGCTATTTTGCTGCCTATGGAGTCTTGTAGGATTTTTATGGTTTCCTGTCATACACTTAAGTCCTTTAGCCATTTTGAGTATGTTTTTGTGTATGGTGTAAGTTGGTGATCTAGTTTCATTTTTTGCAATCAACAAACAGCAAGTGCTGGCAAGGATGTGGAGAAGAAGGAACCCTCGTGCACTGCTGGTGGGAGTGCAGACTGGTGCAGCCACTGTGGAGAACAGTATGGACTTTCCTCAAAAAGTTAAAAATGGAACTCCCATTTGACCCACTAATCCCACTTCTAGGACTATATCCCAAGAAACCAGAAACACCAATCAGAAAGGATATATGCACCCCTATGTTCATAGCAGCACAATTTACAATAGCTAAGATTTGGAAACAACCTAAGTGCCCATCAGCAGATGAATGGATTAAAAAACTGTGGTACATCTACACAATGGAATACTACGCTGCGCTAAAAAAGAAGGAACTTTTACCATTTGCAACAGCATGGATGGAACTGGAGAGCATTATGCTAAGCAAAATAAGCCAGTTGGAGAAAGAGAAATATCACATGATCTCATTCATATGTGGGATATAATGATCAACATAATTTGATGAACAAGAATAGATCCAGAGACAAATGGCAGGGGAGGGGGACAGTTAGATAGCAATCAAAGGACTTGTATGCATGCATATTAGCATAACCAATAGACACAGACACTGAAGCAGTTCTCGCTTGCCAGGGGTGGGAATGGCTGCGGGGGAGGGGTCAATTGGGGAAAAAGGAGACATATGTAAAACTTTAGAAAATAAATTAAAAAAAAAGAATATTCAATTAAAAAATAAATTAAAATTTTCAGCTTTATTGGAAACAAACAAAAATAACAATGGAATCAAAGCTTAATTAAGTCTTTAACCATTTAATATTCTTAAAAATATACTTTTATTGATTTCAAAGAGAAGGGAGAGGAAGAGAGAGACAGAAACATCAATGTTGAGAGGGAATCACTGATCAGCTGCCTCCTGCATGCCCCACACTAGCCTGCAACCTGGGCATAACCCTGACCCCTGACTGGGAATTGAACTTTGACCTTTTGGCTCATAGGTCAACGCTCAACCATTAAGCCACTCTTGCGGGGCCCATTTAAGATTTTTATCAGTCACAAAACTGAAGTGTTGAGCTAAGAACTGCTAGCAGTTCTGTAAGTATTTCATTTCATTTACTTTTCCAACATTATTAATGGCTAAGGACAAAAACATGTAAGCCCCACAGAACAACCAAACTACCAGAAGGTTAAGCAAAGTTTCCTAGGAAAATGGGGCAAGGGAGAAGATTAGAAATATACCAAGAATCTTACATTCTAAACCACAAAATACTGCCCCCTCATAGACCTGTTTTAACTGATTTGTTATATTTTGCATTCTTGTTTTAGGAAGTAAATGTTGCTGTGAAAGCTTGGAAGGGGGAAGGAGATTTATGGAAACAACCAAAGGTTAATCTTGAAGAAAAAATGGTTTTTATGTCCACCATTCTGGAGGGAAATATGACCTAAATAGAGCATGGTATTTTGGGCATTTGAGGGGATTTGAAGAGGCTTTATGGAATAAGATTCAGAAAAGAAACAAAGCACAAGAATTAAAAAAGTAATAATAATCTCATGAAAAGATCAGAACTATCTATAGGAAATTTTACTTTTGCTCTATTTTGTAACCTCAAACCAAAATTTTGAATGGCTGCCTTAAGAAGTAATATATGATTTTACTCCTGATTACCTTTCTGATTTCACTTCTTACCAGTCCTCTATAATAGTATATTCTGCTCTAGCCACACTGTAATCATTGAAATTCTACAAGTATTCTCAATATACTCACAACTCAATCCCATTGTAGCATCTATATTCTATACACCACAGGACTTGCTTGTCACTTCCTTGAGCTCTCTGCTGAAACAGCAAGGTGTATTTATTTATTTATTATTGTTGTCTGTTTTCTCCAAAAATGTCTACCTTCTCCATGAGAGCATAAAGCCTGTTTTATTTACTCTAACATCCCAGCAACCTGAAGGAGATTCAGTATTTGCCGAATAAATGAATGGATTTCCTTAATGCCCTACAGAATTTTTTAATATAAAATAAGCTTTCATTTTTGGGTTATGAAATTAAATCTTCCTTGGGACATTGAATACAGCATTTAGTATAGCCTTAAGATAAATGCAGGCCAGCCACAGATCACAGCTGCCTCCGTGGTAATTTCCGAAGTAGTCAGTTACTCTGGGAGAGCAGAAAAGCATCTCATAGGGTTATTTTTATCTTCATGATAGTGAGGTACAGAAAAAAGAAACTGAGAAATTGCATGTACTGATTCCTTGGTAAAATGATAGCTATATACTATAAAAGACTTTAGTAAAGTCCTATTTAATGCTTACTAAAATATGACTCAGGAATATGACTTTACAGTGATTGAATGTGACTGAAAGATAGAAACTTAGAGAACCACATGGCATAATTGACAACTGTTATTAAAGGTATCCTTTCTTCCTGTGAAATTGTTTTTTAAAATGTTATTCCAGCCCTAACCGCTTTGGCTCAGTGGATAAAACATCAGCCTGCAGCCTGAAGGGTCCCAGGTCCGATTCCAGTCAAGGGCATGTACCTTGGTTGCGGGCATATCCCCAGTAGGGGGTGTGTAGGAGGCAACTGATCGATGTTACCCTCTCATCGATGTTTCTAACTCTCTATCCCTTTCCCTTCCACTCTGAAAAAAAATCAATAAAATATATATTTTTTAAAATGATATTCCACCCTAGCTGGTTTGGCTCAGTGGGTACAGCATTGGCCTGCGGACTGAAGGGTCCCAGATTCTATTCCAGTCAAGGACACATGCACTAGTTGTGGGCTCGATTCCAAGCAGGGGTGTGCAGGAGGCAGCCCATCAATGATTCTCTCTCATCATTGATGTTTTATCTCTCTCTCCCTCTCCCTTCCTCTCTGAAATCAATAAAAATATATATTTTTAAAAATTGTTATTTCTGTCTTTAATATAACCTATTTTTTTTTCCTGGTGAACTTTTATTAGGAGTTAAAGAGCAAATGATTTGAGGTTGAAAACACTATAACATGTGAAATTTTCTTTACATATATTTATTAAAAGAGCAATCATATCTGCCTTATTAGGCTTTTAAAAACCCTAGAGATTAATAAAGACAATTATTTAACTCCAGGTTACCTTTGCAACTTTTCTTAAAGGCCCTTAAAAAGGGTTATTTTTTCCCCAGAGTAACAATAACAATTCCATCTTATTTTTTCCCAATTGTAGAAGGGCAAATTTGCTACTAGAAATACAAATGACTCCTGGGAAATTAAATTTTTTCCTACAGGTCATGGGCATGCCATTCAATAAGAATAAAATGAGAATCATTAAGAAGAGAAGAGACACTTCGTTTCAGGGCATATACTAAATTTTTGGTTCCATCTATCAAATAAAGTACAAAAGTATCTAATTGTCCTAGACCATGATGGCCTAACTGGTAAGGTGTTTTAGAACAAATTTGAGAAAGGGCTTAATTCACCTCTGAATCTGAAACCCAAATCAAGCAAACACTTGACATGTAAATATATCTGTCCTCTGTCCTTTCCACATAGATGATAACACAGTGCTTTAAGCATGTTGAATGGTGACTGAATGAATAGTCAATGTCTGAATTAATAACTAAGAAAGGGATATATTTTTACTTGTGTTCTACTTATAGGGACAGGGACATTAAAAAGTTAAGAGTGTCAATGCCTTTTTAAGCACATCATCAAAGATAGACCCATGAATGAAGTAACAGATAAGCTGGACTTCATTAAAATTCAAAACTTCTGCTCTGCAAAGGAAATAATGAAAATACAAGCCACAGACTAGGAGAAAATACTTGCAAAAGAAACAGCTGATAAAGGACTATTATGCAAAATATACAAAGAACTCATTAAAGTCAACAATAAGAAAACACCCCAATTGAAAAATGGGCTAAAGACCTTAACACCAAAGAAGACAAACAGAAGACAAGTAAGCATATGCAAAAATGCTCCACATCATACGTTATCAGGGAAATTTAAATTAAAATAATGAGATACCACTCCCCACCTATTAGAATGGCACAAATCTGGAACACTAGCAACACCCTATCTAATAAAGAGGGAATATGCTAATTGATCCTCATGCCATTGCAAATATGGCGGCACCCACAGCCAATAAGGAGGGAATATGCTAATTGACTGCCCCGCCCTCAAAGATGGTGGCGACCACAGCCACAAGATGGCGGCACACAGTCCCCTCAGCCCCACTTGGGTGGCAGGCGCGCAGCAAGGCCGGGCCTGCCCCCAGGTGTGCCTGGCTGCTCCTTGTGCCTGCCTCTGGAGTCCCCCAATCCCCTCAGCCCCCAAGCCACCCAGGGCCAGTCCAAGGCACAGGCAAGCCTCGGATGGTGGCTGCCCAGCCTCCAGGGCTGGCCCAAGGCACAGGTAACCAGGGCTGGCCAAGGGTTGAACTGCCAGCAGTGGCAGCAGCAGAGATGTGATGGGAGCATCGCCTTCCCCTGATAGCCCGGTTGCCTCCCGCCCCTGAGGGCTCCCAGACTGTGAGAGTGGCAGGCCAGGCTGAGGGAACCCCCTCCTGTGAATGAATTTTCATGCACCGGACCTCTAGTTATAGGATAAAGAGCAACAGGAACTCTTATGCATTGCTGGTGGATATGCAAAATATTTAAGCCATAGTTTGGCAGTATCTTACAAAATTAAATATACTCTTACCATATAATCCAGCTATCACACTCCTTGGTATTTACCTAAAAGTGTGAAAAGTTATGTCCACACAAAACCCTATACCTGAAAGTTTTTAGCAGCTCTGCTTTTCAGCAGCTCTATTCATTATTGCCCAACTTTTGAAGCTGCCAGGATGTAGGTGAATGGATAAATTGTGGTCATCAAGATAATAGAATTTTTATTGAATGCTAAAAAAAAATGTAATGAACTATCAAACCACAAAAAGACACAGAAGGCTCTTTAATGCATATGACTAAATGAAAGAAGGCAATCCAAAAAGGCTATCTATAATGTGATTCCATCTACATGACAGCTGAAAAGGCAAAACTATGTAAACAGTAAAAAGACGGTTGTTAACAAGGGTGGAGTATAGATGAGAGAGAAAAATAGGCAGAACACAGGATTTTTAAGGCAGTGAAAATATTCTGTTTGATATTTAATGATAGATATATATTCTATACATATAAAATCCTAATATGCAAATAGACCGAATGGCAGAACAACCGAACAACTGAACAACCGGTCACTATAATGTGCGCTGACCACCAGGGGGCATGCACGAAAAATGGCGGGCATTGGCAGCAGGCAGCAGAGTGTGGAACATGGTGAACATCAGCCATGGTGGGATGGTGAAGCAGGTTAGCAGAGGTGCCAGACCAAGGTGGGGCACCGGCCGCTGTCATCAAGCCAAGCCTCTGGTGGTTACTAAAAATTCTTTGCTCCCGCATGCCACAGTCCCACTGGGCACTCGCACCTGCTGCCAGTGCCCGGCACCAGCCCTGTTCTCTTGGTGGGTGTGAGTGGCAGCTGTCAGCCCTGATCATCCCTGAGGGCTTCTCCACCTCCCCCTGCTCCTGAGGGGCAATCAGGGCAGCAGCCGCCACTTGCACCTGCTGATGGCACTGGCCCTGTTTGCACCCACTGCTGGTGCCGGCCCCAATCACTCTGTACCATCTGTGGGTGCATGTGGGAGCGGCGGTGGCAGGAGCGGGACTGCTGGCAGACAGAGGATCAGGGGCCACAGTGGGAGGGGCCAGGCGGGGGTGTGGAGGATGGGCCGAGACTCGCCCCTGTGCCCACCACAGCCTTGAGGCCCACAGTTCCTTATAAGGTGCACAAATTCGTGCACTGGGCCCCTAGTAGTTACATATTTTCCCAAACCCATAGAAAATATAAAACCAAGAGTGAACCCTAATGTAAACTAAGGACTTTGGTTGATTACATTGTGTCAATGTAGGTTTATCCTTGACAAAAAAAAGAAAGGCAGTGAAAATATTCTGTTTGATATTTTAATAATAGATATATATTCTCTATATATAAAACCCTAATATGCAAATAGACCAAATGGTAGAACAACCAAACAACCAGTAGCTATGACGTGCACTGACCACCAGGGGGCATGCGTGGAACATGGTGTGCATCGGCAGCAGGCATCAGAGTGTGAAACATGGCAGGCATCAGCTGCAGCGGGATGGTGGAGCAGGTGAGAGGGGGTGCCAGATCAAGGTGGGGCACCGGTCACTGTCATCGGGGCAAGCCTCTGGTGGTTTCTAAAAATTTTTTGCTCAAGTGCACCATGGTCCTGCTGGGTAAGTGATTTTGATGATGGGGGAGGCTATGTATGTAAATCTCTGTACCTTCCTCTCAATTTTGTTGTAAACCTAAAACAGCTCCAAAAACTAATCTTTATGGCCTGGCCAGTGTGGCTCAGGTGGTTGGGCATCGTCCAGTGCACTGAATGGTTGTCAGTTCAATTCCCGATCAGGGCACATGCCTAGGTTGTGGACTCAGTCCCCTAATCTATGTTTCCCTCTCAGATCTCTCTCTCTCTCTCTCAAAATCAGTAAGAAAAAAATTAAAATAAATAATAGTCTTTATAAAAATCAAATATGGTCTTACAAAAGTTAAGGGGCCATTGTATTAATGTGAAAAACTAAAACTGAACATTTTGAATTTTCTTGATTTAAATGAATAAAGAGATCTGACCTGATATTTCAAGTGAGATTTCTTTGATACTTTTACAGAGCAGTGGCTATCAAAGTTCAAGTTATCCAATTTCTACTATGATCATGTGTCACAGAGGGAAAAAATTTTAAAGTAGCAAAGGAGTGGTCTAAGTCAGTAATATTTCTTAAAATGTGATCTATGAACCACATGCATAATGCATAACCGAGGAGGCTTTGTGAAATGCTTTTAGTTCAACCCAACTTTCAGCCTACAAAGTTATTCTGTAGTAATACATGATGCTCCAATCACAGTTGCTTGAAAAAAGAAATATTATTTTATTCACCTTACACGTCCTATATGGTCATCATTATAGGGGAGACCTCTGCCTTAATGTGAGGCGAGCACAGAGCACTTTCAATTAAGTGCTTCAGCCCAGCATGTTACAGTTGTCACTTCTGGCTGATTAAGAATAGTCATAGCACCACATAATGTTAAGATGGTGAAAAATATAAATCTTCATGTACCTGGAACAGAGGAAAAAAGACATTGATGAACACCACACCTACGGAATTCAAATCTCTGGGTAAAGGAGTCAAAAAACCTTGCTTTTACTTTTTTTTAACAAGTTCCACAAGCACAAGGAAATTTGATAACCACAGTTATCAGCTCTGATTCAGCTTCCACTGTGAAGGTGTTGGAGAAATTTGACTTGAACTGGATCTCTTTATTCATTCAGTTCAGTAATTTAATTCAAGATGTTCAGTTCTGTTTCAGTTCAACAGACAGATATAAGGGCCTCCTAACTTTTAATGTCTTGATCACAATAAGTAAGGCAGAAGCTAAAATATACCTCTTCCCTAGTTCAGAACGTTTGCCATATCTCATTGATAAAGCATGTTTCAACCCTCTGAGGGACGATCTAAAAAGATGGAGTAACAAGTAAATGGCAGAGGAAGTACACTCCTGTTTATGAAATTCCTGAAAAAGTAAGTTATGTATAGAGTACTAGAGGCCCAGTGCATGAATTTCCGGAGGCGGGGGGCCCTCAGCCCAGCCTGCACCCTCTCACAGTCCAGGACCCCTCAGGGGATGTCTGACTGACAGCTTAGGCCTGCTCCCCAGGGGATCGGGCCTAATATGGCAGTCAGACATCCCTCTGGCATCTTGGGAGCCCTTGGGGGATGTCCACCTGCCAGCTTAGGCCCACTTCCGGGGGGATCAGGCCTAAGCTTTAGTCAGACATCCTTTGCACTGCCATGGAGGCAGGAGAGGCTCCTGCCACTGCCACTGTGCTGTCCAGCCATGAGCCGGCTTCTGGCTGAGCGGTGCTCCTCCTGTGGAAGTGCACTGACCACCAGGGAGCAGCTCCTGCATTGAGCGTCTGCCCCCTGGTGGTCAGTGCGCGTCATAGTGACTGGTCATTCTGCTGTTAGGGTAAATTTGCATACTACCCTTTTACTATATAGGATAGTATCTTTTGGGTGATCATCTTAACTACCACAGCAAGTTGAGGGGATATCATCACTCCCATTTTGAGACATTTACATTTATGTCAGGGGCTCAAAATAACCAAAAAATAAAGTGGCTTTTTTTTTGGCAGGGAGGGGGGCATATCTCTTAGACCTGAATACTAAAACTTAATAGACCTACCAAACAATTTAGGCTCAATATTAAATAAGGCCTTTTGATAAATTAGTGCCATCTGTAAGATAATATAAAGGGTCTGCTTATAAACAAGTAAAAGAAAATTGTAAAAAGTGTCTAATGACTATTAAAGTGAGCCTAATGGAAATCTGCTATTAAGATGAATAAGAGAAAAAGACAATATTATATGAAAATGGCTTTATGAAACTCATCAGAGGGAATTACAAAACTTTGTGATCAGAGGCATTTCTCTCAGTGAAGGGAACAGCACATCATACTGGTGTTTTGACTGAGCCATTTGACAGGCTAGACAGCAGGTCACAGCTAAAGAGACAGCTGGTGTTAGGCATTGCCCATCACTCGAAGGATGAAACATATTGTGAGCTTAACTTTGCTATGCTCAAATACATACTGATCAGGTTCCATACCTAACATTGTATCAGAAAATAGAGCAGGGTGTTTTCATAGAGTGTGTCCACATTATATATAGGATAGTTTGGGATTGATTGTCAAAATCAAATTTCCCTCAATGACTTGACTAATGCTGACAACTAATTGAATAATTCAGATACTATTTAATATGAATGAGGAGAGAATATCAAGGCATCCAATTTAATGTATTTAATTAGCATGATGATTATCAATTTTCCACCTCAGTTTATTACTTTGTGTGGGCAATTATGTCTCAGTGAACATTAATTTCCAAATAATTAAGATGAAACATATATTAAAAGAGAGATTGACATGTAATATCATTTTTACTAAAATTGATAATCATTTTTATCCTTTTGATTTTACTTGCAAGTACTAGTATATTACATCCATTGATTCATTGATTTTCTTACTTATTTCTTCTTTTTCAACATAAGCCAGAATATAGAAAATATTTTAGAAAAATAAATATATGTATATATATTAAGGGCTATTTGACACTTTTACTTAGAAAGCAATAAACTTGTAGTCTATAAAGGATACAAATGTTGTTTATAAAGCAGATTTAAAACAACAACCATGGTTTGTTATGAGTTACTTCCTTTGACAGTTTATCCTTATTGTGGTTTTCAAGTATAAACAAAGGGAAAAACAATGGACTATTTTATAACTGAGTGTTCAAATAGATGATAGATAAATAGATATAGATAGATGATAGCTAAATAAGCTATCATACATTATCAACACTGTTAACATTCAGAACAAATAGAACCTATTTTATGCCAGGGATAGATATATAATTTAATAACATATGAAAAAAAAATTATATATAACATTTCAGTGAAATATAAAATATTCATTATAGCTGTTCTTTCTTCACATTTTAATCAATGTTCAATGCAACTATCTGACATTAATTCTATATCCTATCTTACCTAATAATAGACAAACATATAAATTGATCATACCTCCGCTATGCCCACAGCCAATCAGGAGTGAGTATGCAAATTAACCCAACAAAGATGGAGGGTTAATTTGCATATGCAGGCACAGAGCGGCCGGGCGGGGCGGGACGCCTGCTATGACAGGGAGGGGGAGGCAGAGGGAGCTACAGGAGCAGTGCTCTGGCCGGAAGTGAGGACTTGCCAGCTCCCGGGCGGCCCAGGCACGGGGACTTGGTGGGTCCCGGGTGGCCGGGAGCGAAGCCAGGTGAAGGAAGGCCTATTCTTGCATGAATCTTCATGCAATGGGCCTCTAGCTCATTATATAAAGGTACTTGCAATCAATACACTTGTATTTTACTTAGTATATAAGTATTATTGTTTACAAATCTGAAGATAGTATCCACTTAAATGTCTTTATAAGATAATTAATAGAAAAATGTATGCAACTATGCTAGAAGAATTAATGTTATTAGTAAGAATCTGATAACAATTCCCAATTCCAAGCAATTACTAGTGCACATTAAAAACACAGGTATTAGTGTTTGAGTCATAGTTACTTTGAGAGTCTATTAAAGAAATTAAATCATTTTTTACACTATGAATTGGGGATATTTTGACATAATCTTGGGAAAGGTTATTTAATTGTTACAGTTTTTGTATTTCTTTTTTCCCCATACTTCTCAAGATTTGCAATTAGCTTTTCCTTTACTATGTATATGGAGACAGTGCTTCCATCTGGTGATAGTTCCAGAGAACCATACTTGGGACATGTAGACAGGACATTGAAGTTAATTTTGGTGGAAATGCACTCAGCTCTCATTAATGACATTCTAGCAAATTTTAGTGTGATGAGATTTCCTAAACAAAAGCTGTACATTAGAAAAGAGCTTTGGAAATTCTGAGAGACACATCCTTCTCATCCTTCTATCTCATCCAATTTCACTCCTGCTACTGCATGAAACCTATTATTATAATTATTTTAACTACTCTTCACTAACTTAAAGGGCCTGCATATATACCTAAATTAGTGAAAAATTTCAGTAAGAAATTTTCGTAGTGATTTCAAAATTATACTACCAATTGTTTACTGAAAGTGTTTCTCCTTGGCAGTTGTTATAGGTTTTTTGTTGTGTTGTGATTTTTGTTGTTGTTATTGAATTTATAAATTCTTCTGTCATTTTCAAACTGCATAGTTGAGTCTCCAATTTGTATCACCTTGGAACTAAACAGAGAAATGATTAAAGTTTTTAACTTGTTTTACACTTTTGAAACAAGTTTAAACTTAGAGAAAAGCTGCAAGAGTACTACAAAGAGCTTCTGACTACTCTTCATTGAGATTCGCCTACTGTAAATACCTTGCTGCATGTGAGTCATTCTCAATACCTCTCTGTCTCTCTCTGGCTCTCCCTCTCACATTCTTGTTGGAGAGTTGTAAATGTTTAGAGTTCTTTCAGAAGGAGTCCAGACTGAATGAGCACCTTTGGTCAAATTAAATACAACATTGGGTTTATTCAAGTGAAAATTTTATTGGTTTTTATGTAATACTTTATTCACTTCATTACAGAAGACATAAAAATGTTTAGGTTTAAAGGCAAGACAAATAATTTATATATTTTAAAGACATGCAAGAGCTTTCAGCAATCTGTGAGATAAAATCTTCTTTTCTAATCCATGGTCTTTCCTTCTTTTGGTCTCTGCAATGGAAAACTATGAGATATGCCACTGACACTCGGAAACTTATCAGCGTGAAAAAGGGCACGACACTTCGCCTATCAAACTGATGGTGGGCAGTGCACTGACATTGAGACAAGGTGTCTCTAACAGATTCCTTATGTTTCTCTTCCCCAGCAGGAGCTGATTTAGAGACAGGAACTTGTCAGGAAGTGTTAGCAAAAGAGCAATACATGAAAAACTCTAAAAAAGTGAAAGTACTCTTAGAACAATGTGTTCATGTTTCATAAAAATCATTTGCCTTTGCTATTGAGAAGAAACTAAATGCTGGAAAATAATTGGGTATGTTCCATAAGAATCAAAAAGAGAGTAAGAAAGTGAATTACAATTAGGCTTGGTGTATTTGGAATGGATTTCTGAGATAAAGGACAACATTTTTTTATTGCTAAGTGACTAATATACCAAATAGAACTCCATGAAATGCCTCAAACATCTCTAAATTCTATCCCTCCTTTTTTTGTTTTTACTTTTAATTCTGATTTCGATTATGAACCATCTTGGTTTATAATTATCTTTTGGAAATGTCTATAAGGATGTCTAATTTACTGTTAAGAACCATAAGGTCAAATTTCCTCTTCTCTGATCCTTTGAAAAACAAATTTACTTTTATAGGTAGTATAATCAATAAGAAAATTTAACTATAAGAGAATAAAATATCTGAGGCTTAAAAGATATATTTAAAAATTCTAGCTTTGTTTGTGTTCCGTAAGTCCATAGGTAAATTTTCAACACGTATTTCCAACTTCCTAGAAAAAATTTCTTCCTATAGCAGTTAATTTTAGCCCACCTTAATTTTATCCTAGTAACAATTGAGTTTTTACCTGACATCAAAGAGAAACTATGTATTTTGTGATTTAATATTATAAATATAACGTTATTATAGACTCAAATGTGGTTGATTAAAATTTCAGTTTGTGCTTTAGGTTATCAGATTGTATTGACAGTGTGATTTCTAAGGTCTTCTCAATTCTATAGTATGACTTATACATTAATTTATATACATTCTTAATCCTGGGTATTAATACATTCTAAGAAACAAACTAACGCTTAATCCTATGGATTTTCCATGGATTATTTTATACTCCATATAAAATTTTATCAATTGTTTACTTATACACATAATTTAATTTTTAGATATTTTAAGAGTTTTGAACTAGAAAGGTACATTTTTCTGCAAAGGGCAAAAGAGAAATCTATTCTCTGCTATATACCTTAAACTAAAGGGAAGGCTGTCAGAATGAAGAAACTACAGTTCTCAGAGTTAATACCACAATAATATTTTAAACAAACAAATTGAATCCTGATAAGTGTGAAAATTAGTGTCCTTCAAGAAATGGAAACAGAAAACATATTAAAAATACCAATCAAGCCGAAACTGGTTTGGCTCAGTGGATAGAGCGTCGGCCTGGGGACTGAAGGGTCCCAGGTTCGATTCCGGTCAAGGGCATGTACCGTGGTTGCGGGCACATCCCCAGTAGGGGGTGTGCAGGAGGCAGCTGATCGATGTTTCTCTCTCATCGATGTTTGTAACTCTCTATCCCTCTCCCTTCCTCTCTGTAAAAAATCAATAAAATATATTTTTAAAAAAAATACCAATCAAGCACAATAATCCACTTTTTCCAATTGTAATCACTTCCTCAAAAATACATAAAGGACACACATACAGGTTTTTCTTTATCACCATCATTTATCATAGTTATATAAAGTATTATACATGGGGAAACACTTTTCTCCTTATCTTTAAATGTGGACTTCTTCATGCCCTTTTATATTCATGCTGACATACTGTGGTAACCTTGTAGCAAGTCTGGGTGATTATATGTGGAGAATAACTTACAAAAACTCATGCTATTTTTAAATAATTTGTCCAAACCTAATGATATTAGCTTCTCTAATTTTGTAGAGACATTGGAGAGTTGTAAATGTTTAGAGTTCTTTCAGAAGGAGTCCAAACTGAATGACCACATTTTGTCCAACAAAGGTAAAGCATTCCGGCCTAGAAGGGACAATGAAAGCGATACCCCATGCCTAATGAATGTCTCTGTGTAATTCTCACTAAAAATAGATGTTGTATTTACCACAAGCGAAATTATTGGTTATATGCATATGGAAAGTGCTATACCATAAGGCTATGAGTTAGATGCCATGAGTTCATACTCCTAGCTATGCCAAAAAGAAACAACAAAATGAATCTTATAAACTTTACATTTTTAGTTTTTATATTTAAAATTAATTTCTAGAGTTATTGATATATAATTCTCATACCATAAAATTTTTTCTTTTAAAGTACAATTCAGTGTTTTTTAGTATATTCACAGAGTTGTGCAAATATCATTATCTAATTAGTTTAATTTATTTCATGTTTTTCCATCACCATTTATTCCCCTTCCCTTCGTCCACCTCCCACCTCTCCCCTCCCCTTTCCCAAAATCACCACACTATTGTCTATGAGTACTCTCTTTATTCTTTTTTGCTCAATCCTCACACCCCCACCCCCAGTACGCCTCATCACCAGAGCTGTCATCACTATCTAATTTTAGAAGATTTTAAAATTAATTTGTTGGGGTGACATAAGTTAATAAGATTATATAGGTTTATATTGTACAATTCCATGATACATCATCTGAATATTGCATTGTGCACCCACCACCCAAAGTCAAATATTTTTTAATATATTTTATTGATTTTTTTATAGAGAGGAAGGGAGAGGGATAGAGAGTTAGAAACATTGATGAGAGAGCAACATTGATCAGCTGCCTCCTGCACACTCCCTACTGGGAATGTGCCCACAACCAAGGTACATGCCCTTGACCGGATCGAACCTGGAACCCTTCAGTCCGCAGGCCGACTCTCTATCCACTGAGCCAAACCAGTTAGGGGGTCAAATATTTTTTCATCACCATTTATTTGACTCCCTTTTCCTTTTATTACCCATCATCCCCCTTTTCTCTGGTAACTCCCATTTGTTCACTTGTTGCTTTCAGTTTTATATCCCATATATGGTTCTTAACTTTTTCTGTCTGACTGATTTAGCTTAGCGTTATATTCTCAGGATACATCCATTTTGTGGCAAATGGAAGAATTTCATCTTTTCTTATGCTGAGTAGAATTTCACTGTATACTAGTACTAGAGGCCTGGTGCACGAAATTCGTGCATGGCGGGGGGATGTCCCTCAGCCCAGCCTGTACCCTCTCCAATATGGGATCCCTCACACAATCCAGGACTGCTGGCTCCCAACCGCTCACCTGCCTGCCTGCCTGATAACCCCCTAATCACTGCCCTGCCAGCCTGATAGATGCCTATCTACTCCCCTGCCGCCTGGTCACCCCTAACTGCCATCCCCAGCTGGACTGGTTGCCCCCAACTGCCCTCCCCTGCTGCCTGGTCACCCCTAACTGCCATCCCCAGCCAGACTGGTCGCCCCCAACTGCCCTCCCCTGCTGCCTGGTCACCCCTAACTGCCCTCCCCTGCCAGCCTGGTTGCCCCTAACTGCCCTTCCTTGCTGGCCTGGTCCCTCCCAACTGCTCTCCCCTGCCGGCCATCTTGTGACAGCTATCGTGTGGCAGCCATCTTGTGTCCACATGGGGGCTGCCATCTTTGACCACATGGGGGCAGCCATATTGTGTGTTGGAGTGATGGTCGATTTGCATATTACTCTTTTATTAAATAGGATATGTACCACATCTTTATCCAATAATCTGTCAAAGGACACTTTCATTGTTTCCATGTTTTGATCACCATCAATAATGTTGCAATAAATAGGGGTGCATAAATTTGTTAAATAAATATGTTCAAATTTTTGGGGTACATACCCCAGAGAGGGGTTTCTGGGTGATATGGTAACTCTATTCTTAATTTTTTGAGGGACCTCCATACTGTTTTACATAGTCTCTGTATCAGTTTACATTCCTACCAGCAATGAATGAGGGTTCCGTTTGGTCCACAACCTCTCCAACAATTGTTATTACTTGTCTTGTTGATAATAGCCATTCTAACAATTGTGAGGTAGTATCTCACTGTAATTTTGATTTGTGTTTCCCTAATAGCTAGTGAAGTTGAGTATCTTTTCAGATATGTGTTGACCACTTATATGGCTTCTTAGGAGGTGTGTGTTTAGGTCCTCTGCCCTTTGGATTGATGCTTGTTTGTTGTTGAGTTGTATGAGTTCTCTATATATTTTGTATAATAATCCATAGCCAGAGCTATTAGAAGGCTTTTATCACCACAAAAATAAACTGCATACTCATTAGCAGTAACCTTTCCATCCTGTGCCCCTAAAGACCACTAATCTACTCTCTGTATTATGTATTGCATATTCTGGATATATCATCTAATTGTACTCATACAGTATGTGTTTTTATGTGACTGGCTTCTTTCACTTAACATAATGGTTTTAAAGTTCATTCATATTATAACATACATAAGAACATCATTTTTTATTGCTAAGTAATATTCCATTGTATGCATATACCATTTTTTGTTTATTGATTCATCATTCACAGCCATTTTCTTTGTTTTATTTTTTGTTGCTATGAATAATACTGCTCTAAATATTCATGTACAAATTTTTGTATTTAGATATATTTTTATTTGTCTTTGATATATGCCTAAGAGAGGAATTGCTGAGTCATTTGATAACTCTATATTTAACATTGTGAGGAAAAAATGTTTTCCATAGTGGCTACAGCATTTAACTTTGCTAAAAACAATTTATAAGTGTTTCAATTTTTCACATCCTTGCCAACATTTGTTATTGTCTTTTTTATTATAGCCATTCTAGTGTGTGTGAAATGATATCTCATTGTGTTTTTAATTTGCATTCCTCTAATGAATAGCTAAGTTGAACATCTTTAACATGTGCTTATTCATCATTTGTATAACTTCTTCAAAGAAAATATCTTTTTAAAAACTTGGCCATTTTTAAATTGTGTTATCTTTTAATTGTTGATTTGTAATATTCTACTTAATCACAATTTTAATTGGTTTTGTCAGGGGCAAGTTTGGTAGCAAGGATAGAAGTTGTGGCTCAGCTGTTGAGTGTCAATCTATGAACCAGAAAGTCATGGTTCAATTCTCCATCAGGACACACGCCCAGGTTGCAGGCTTAATCCGCAGTAGGGGACATGCAGGAGGCAGCCAATCAATGATTCTCTCATCATTGATGCTTCTATCTCTCTCTCCCTCTCTCTTCCTCTCTGAAATCAATAAAAATATATTTTAAAAAAGAAGTTGAAGTGAGAGATAACCTATAATGAAAAAGTCAAATAACTATACACATTCTGGTAAATAAATGAAGATAGTAGTTAATTTATTCAACTCCATATTCATGGAATACCTTCTATTATCAAAGCATTGATGTAGGCACTGAGATGACGCTGGCAATTTTTCTTACAGGGCTTATTTGTAGACAAATCAAGAAAGAAATGAACAATATCTAATATATCCCTGATAAGCACCTAGAAACACACAAACAAAAGAAATATTATGAGAAAGGAGTCTGAGTGAGCAGTGATCTATGATGAGATTGTACAGACATGAGACCTTAAAACATCAGCCTTTGAAAGAGATAGTATAGAAAATTTTAGGCTGTGCCAATAGCAAGAAAAAGCATGGGCTCCAAAATGATTGACAAGTTTAGGAATAAAAATAAGGAGGGGGAAAAAAGGCAGTGGAAGATCACATATTACCTGTGTCCTATGGTTAGAAATTTAGATTTATTTGAAATGGCATGAGAAACTATTAAGGTCACAAAAGTAGAAGCATAGAGGTCATATAGGAGGGTAAACAATAGTCAAAGTAAAAGTTGTTGCCTTGAACTCTAGTGGTGAAGGTAGTAATGTACTAGTGTGGATAGATTTGGAAGCTCTTCTGGAAACAGAGCAACATGGGCTGCTGATGAGGAAATAGTGGGAATGGTGAAGAAAATGGAAGAATTCTGGTTGATACCAATTTATATGGATTATAATTTTTTAATATATCTTTTCTCAGGGTGAATGACTATTGGTGTCATTCACCCTGAGGAAAGATCAATAATGTTGACAAGTAATAGGTAAGTGATTTTTTTTCTACAAAACAATCTTTCAATTGAAAGCCCAAATAAGAATCCCAATTGGAAGTCAACTGATACAAGACCTAGAAAAAATTATTCTAGGCTGGAATCTTCCTTCACAAATTTTTAGTTTCCAGTTATTTTATGCCTCCAACTAACAATAACTCACCCAAGAAAGAAAAGATCATTTTACCATAGAGTGTGTGATATTCAGCAAGTCGTATAAATACTTACATAAATAACATGAGTTAGGTAGAAGTCAGGTTGATATGCAAACTCTATTTCTATAATTACTAAATGTAAAAGCATCTTGGACCAGTTTGCTATAAAGTGCTATTGGAGAAATAGCATGATGAAAGATTAAAGTCAGCAAGGTATTGATGTCCCTCCACCTTTCCTTTCTTGGGTAACTTTAAAATCCTGTCTTCAATCCCCACCTGTGACACCAGCTAATGTAACAGAAATCAGCAACTGGGTTCAGATTTTCCCAAATGTCAGGAAGTAGCCATCAGGAATAGCTACGACTACTTTATTTTCATCCTTCACCTTATTTGATAATGATGAGAAGAGAAATTTTATCATACCAACGTACCAGAAATTTCAACAATGGTTATTTTAATCACCAGAAAAGGGATCTGAAACCTTGGTTACTTTGTCATCACACCAACCACTAAGCTCTTTTTCTTGGATATATTCCTGGTGACAAATACTTAAAACATCATTTAGCCAAAACCGGTTTGGCTCAGTGGATAGAGCGTCGGCCTGCGGACTGAAGGGTCCCGGGTTCGATTCTGGTCAAGGGCATGTACCTTGGTTGCGGGCACATCCCCAGTGGGGGGTGTGCAGGAGGCAGCTGATCGATGTTTCTCTCTCATCGATGTTTCTGGCTCTCTGTCCCTCTCCCTTCCTCTCTGTAAAATATCAATAAAATATATTAAAAAAAAACAAAAAAAAAAACCATCATTTAATGAAAAGAACCAGGTTTGCAACATTTGTACCAAGATTCTAAAAGCACTGCCTGAAAGTGGAGCAGTCATTTGCTGATGTGAAGACAATGTGCCCTTTTAATAAGTCCTTTTATTAAAATTAATTCATTTCCTTAAGATTGTTTATTATCTTTTTATCAAGCCCATGAGAAGTAGAGTAAATCCATACTCTCTAAAAGAGAGGTAGTTGATCAAATACAAGATTTATATCTAATAGTGAAATAGCTGGGTCATAAATAGATTGTAAAATATCTATAATAATAAAAGTGTAATATGCTAATTAGCCTGGACATCCTTCCAGATGACCTTGTGGACAAAGCCTGGGCTGCAAGGGAAGCCCGGGTCCTGGGTGCCAGAGGGAAGCTGGTGCAGGCAGCTGTGGGGAAAGAAGGCCTACTTTTGCATGAATTTCATGCATCGGGCCTCTAGTTCTTAATAAAAGGGAAAAAGATAAAAGTATGGAACCTAGTTCAAAGTATTGTGCTGCTGTGTTCTGATCCTACCTTACTTGGGTAGATTATTTACATGACTGGATTTACCTAAGTTGTCATTATATAGTTAGTATGATGTTTCTATGATAGTTCATTATTCTTCCTCAGATACTATGTATACTATAGATATTCCAGGACTTATCTATGGGTTGACTTGAGTGGAGCTGAGTAGATATCAGACCACATGCTCAGATGTAGATATTCATTTTTTTAAAAGATGAGAAAATAAAAAGGAGTGTTCTCTTTGTCTTCATAAGTGTCTTTAGGATTAGTGTGTTTTATAGTTTGTTGCTCAAAAGCATAGTGTCTTTGCCAATATTTGCTCTATTCTCTTCTGTTGTAGTTCTATAAATATTGATAGGGACCTATGCAATGAACAGTTAGTTGTGGCCAGAGGGGACACATGGCTAGTGGAAACTTAACTATTAAAAGCTCACTATTTAATTATTAAAATTAAAGTGGTTATTTCTTCAAGCTCCATTTCAGAATAAACCTGAGATAGGATTTTAATTAACCCAGCTTGTTTGAAATCCTTGGACAAATCCTAGTGGCAAAATGAATGAAATTTCAGATTGGCTTTATTTGGATCAGGTTTCTACAAGATGTATTCCATCATAGGATGAAAAGAAATGCAATCATGTACAAAGATGTCAGCATCTATATAAAAAGCATGATAAAATACGTAAGGGGGGAAAGACAGTTCCTCCAAAGAAGAGAAACTGAAGTTTGTGAAACACAGGTTATTGGGCAATTACAATACAGTACTAAATTCCCAGTACACAAATAACTGGCTACTAACAAGGGAGAAGAAATATTGATGAACTCATAGAAGTTGAGCATTTCAGGAACCTATAGGAAGGAAGGAAGAAAGGAAGGAAGGAAGGAAGGAAGGAAGGAAGGAAGGAAGGAAGGAAGGAAAGAAGGAAGGAAGGAAGGAAGGGAGAGAAGAAGGGAGAGGGGGAGGGAAGAAGGGAGGAAAAAGGGAAGGCGGAAAACCCTAAATTGGAACTCTTTGTCACAAGTATTAGTCATTTGTTGTTAGATAGTAAATATTGCCAATATTTCATGTACTTCTTAAAATATGAAGTGATTTTATTTGCTTGGAAAAATGTTTTTGCTTCTTTTGTGTTTAAGATGCCTAAAGAAATTATGTAAAAGTCAAATATTTTTGTACTGTACTTAATTTGAAACTTCTAAATCTGTTTGAATATACTAAGTACACACTGTCCACAGCATTTTTTGGAAAGTGGAAGATAACTGTATTTCTCTTTTATAGCTGGTTGACCCAGAGGCATGGAGCCTAAATGACTTTGTAAAAAAAAAAAATTAAGAAATAATAAAAAGAAGTCACTCAAGTGTGGACACAAGCATTGAAAATAAGGTTGCCTATTCGGCTTCTTTCTTTAACTGTCCAGCTAACTGCCCCTCCTTAAGTAGAAAAGCTAGTGATCCGTGCTCTCCATTTCATCCCAATTAATTACCTGCAAGCAGATTGGACTCCAAGACCAATTACTTTCTGAATTTATTTTTTAAAGCCCACACTTTATATGTTTTGCAAAAAATCTGAGTCAAGTAAAGGAAACTTCTGTATGGTATTTGGGTTAGATAGATCTATGTCATTAAGAGAAATACAGGTTAGGTAATAAATGGTAGTTTGCACTTAGAAAAATGTATGAATGTCCTGAAATTGATTTCACCCATAAAGTAAAAACAGCTTCTAAAAAAAACCTTCCTGGGAGGCAAAATGTCAGGCACATAAATAGTGCATTAAAAGACATTCATACAAAAGTAAGCTTCAAATGAACTCTAAAACTACAGCTGCAAGAGCAGACTTATAAATCAAATCAACATTAAACAATTGTATGTGTCAATATTGCAATGGTAGGTCTTAGTTTACAGATCCACCTTGAAACTGTAGGATATAGTAGCATGGCAGCCACATGAACTAGAAACTCTAGAGAAAACAATTACAGAGAGTTGTACTGGAAATGTATATGAGCTTCTAATTTTTAATTGGGAATTCATTCTTAACTCCAAAAATTTAATATTCTTTTTATTTAAAAAGAAAGGAAAGAAGTTTAATATACAATCTATTATTATTTTATATTTTATGGTCATGAAGAATATGTTTGTTCATTTTCAACTAAGATGTTACCAATAATCCATAAAATTTATGTCTATGAAAATGCCCATTAACATATGCTGGTTGTAAATGCTAAACATGATTTTACATTTTAATGTCTTTGACTATATATAGAAATAATGTATAAAAGCATAATTAGATGGTTAAACTATAATTTGATTTCAATTGTAAGCAATATTTTTTATGTCATTGAGTTGCAAAAACTATTGTTTGAATTTAAAATAAAAAGCACCCGTGTTCAAATTGACACATTTGCTAGCTGTCATTTTGAACAAGTTAGTAAACCTCTCTGAGCCAAAATTTTCTCATATGCAATATGATAAAAACAATGTCTTATGCGATTTTTATGAAGTTGAGTAAGAAAACATATGTAGGTAGCTACAATAATGCATTGCATATAGCAAGCATTCATCATTCCTAATTTTAGGCATCACAACTGATTTTAATTGGACTTTCTCATACACAAGAAGAAATACATAGTACTAACTCAATAAATCCTCTAAAATTGTGAGTAGTTACAGACAAAATTTATCACAAAATAGAATTTGATTAATATCCAATATCCCTTTTTTTATTAAAAACATAGACACATAGGTATATTTTTCTCATTTTAATCACAGAGTGAAGAAAGGGATTCCAAAAGGTATATATTCTCAGCAAAATAAGTTCTAGGAGATAAGTGTTTTGATTTGGACTTCAATTGCATGTATTTGATTATATAACTGTCCCCTTCCTAATTAAACTACTTTTATTTTGTGCTTTTCAATTTATCTGAATATCAACCTTATATTGAGGATAATAATAGTGATAAGAAAGAGATTAAAACAGTTTCTGGCATGTGGAAATTTAAGCACATAAAATGTTCCTTTAAAAGTTTAGGAGTCCTTAAAAGTCATATACAACAAACCCACAGCCAACATCATACTCAATGGGCAAAAACTAAAACCATTTCCCCTAAGAATAGAAACAAGACAGGGATGCCCACTCTCACCACTCCTGTTCAACATAGTACTGGAACTACTAGCCATTACAATCAGACAAGAAGAATAAAAAAAAGCATCCAAATTGGAAAAGAAGAAGTAACACTGTCCTTATTCGCAGATGACATGATACTGTACATAGAAAACCCTAAAGAATCCATCAAAAATTAATAGACTTAATAAATGAATTCGGCAATGCAGTAGGATATAAAATTAACGCCAAGAAATCTATGGCATTTCTATACACCAATAATGAACTTACAGAAAGAGAGACCAAAAAGGCAATCCCACTTACCATTGCACCAAAAAAAATTAAGATACCTAGGAATAAACTTAACTAAGGAGGTAAAAGACCTATACATGGAAAACTAAAGGACATTAAAAAAAGAGATAGAGGAAGACATAAATAGATGGAAGAGCATACCGTGTTCATGGATTGGTAGAATCAACATCATTAAAATGTCCATACTACCCAATTCAATCTATAGATTCAATGCACTCCCCATTAAAATACCAATGGCATATTTCACAGACCTAGAACGAACTTTCCAAAAATTCATCTGGAATAAAAAAAGACCCCGAATAGCCACAGCAATCCTGAGAAAGAAGAACAAAGTAGGTGGGATCTCAATACCAGATATCAAGCTGTATTACAAAGCTAATGTTCTTAAAAACAGCCTGGTACTGGCAAAAGAACAGACATATAGACCAGTGGAATAGAATAGAGAACCCAGAAATCGGCCCAAGCCACTATGCTCAATTAATATTCAACAAAGGAGGTATGAACATACAATGGAGTCAAGACAGTCTCTTCAATAAATGGTGTTGGGAAAATTGGACAGATACATGCAAAAAAATGCAACTAGACCACCAACTTACACCATACACAAAAATAAACTCAAAATGGTTAAAGGATTTAAACATAAGATGGGAAGCCATAAAAATACTAGAGGAATCCACAGGCAGCAAAATCTCAGACATATGCCGAAGCAATTTCTATAATGATACTGCTCCTCAGGCAATGGAAACTAAAGAGAAAATAAACAAATGGGACTACATCAAAATAAAAAGCTTTTTCACAGCAAAAGAAACCATCAAGAAAACAACAAGAAAGCCCAGTGCATGGGAGAACATATTTGCCAATGTTATCACCGATAAGGGTTTAATCTCCAACATTTACAGGGAACTCATACAACTTAACAAAAGAAAGATAAACAACCCAATCAAAAAATGGGCAATGGACCTAAATAGATACTTTTCGAAAGAAGACATAAGGAAGGCCAAGAGGCATATGAAAACATGCTCAAAATCACTAATTATCCGAGAGATGCAAATCAAAACGACAATGAGGTACCATCTCACACCTGTCAGAATGGCTATCATCAACAAATCAACAAACGACAAGTGCTGGCGAGGATGCGGAGAAAAAGGAACCCTTGTGCACTGCTGGTGGGAGTGCAGACTGGTGCAGCCACTGTGGAGAACAGTATGGAGTTTCCTCAAAAAACAAAATGAAACTCCCATTTGACTCAGTGATCCCACTTCTAGGAATGTATCCAAAGAAACTAGAAACACCAATTAGAAAGGATATATGCACCCCTATGTTCATAGCAGCACAATTTACAATAGCTAAGATTTGGAAACAGCCTAAGTGCCCATCAGCAGATGAGTGGATTAAAATACTGTGGTACATCTACACAATGGAATACTACACTGGAGTAAAAAAGAAGGAGTTCTTACCATTTGCAACAGCATGCATGGAACTGGGAGAGCATTATGCTAAGTGAAATAAGCCAGTCAGAGAAAGATAAATATCATATGATCTCACTCATTTATGGAATATAATGAACAACATAAAATGAACAAAAACAGATCCAGAGACAGAGAAACATTGATCAGACGATCAAACCTCAGAGGGAAGGCAGGGGAGGGTGGGGTAAGGGGGGAGATCAACCAAAGGACTTGTATGCATGCATATAAGTCTAACCAATGGACAGAGACAACAGGGAGGTGAGGGCATGAATTGGGGGGATGGGAGGATAATGGGAGAATAAGGACACATATGTAACACCTTAATCAATAAAGAAAAAAAAAGTTTAGGATTCTTGTTTGAATGCAGTAGCTGTTATTGTCTGAAATACTTAAGTTTTAAAAGTCAATCTGAGAGTGCTGTAATATAGCAAGAACATGGATTGTGGAAACAAAATATCTGGGTTTAGATATCAACTTTGCTGTTTACAGCTGTATGGCTTTAAAAATATTTAAATTTTTTATGACTCAGATTTTTCATTTCAAAAAGGATGATGGTATGCATCATACCTAGCAAATGTTTGTTGCACAGAGGAGTGAAATAAAAGGAAGGCACTTATATAGTGTCTGGCTTATAGACAATGTTTTAAAAAATAGGTATTAGCCTTGGCCAGTTTGGCTCAGTGGATGGAGAGTCAGCCTGCAGACTGAAGGGTCCCAGGTTCAATTCTGGTCAAGGGTACATACCTTGGTTGCAGGCTCCTCCTTGGCCCGGACCCTGGTCAGGACTCAGGCAGGAGGCAACCAATCAATGTGTTTCTCTTACATCAATGTTTCTCTCTGTCCTTCTATCCTTCCCTCTCTCTTCCACTCTCCCTAAAAACAACAATTAAAAAAAAAATAACAAAAAACACCTCTGGAAAAATATCCTCGGGTAAGGATTAATAAAATTAAAAAAAGAAGAAAGAAAGAAAGAAAGAAAGAAAGAAAGAAAGAAAGAAAGAAAGAAAGAGAAAGAAAGAAAGAAGAAAGAAAGAAAAGAAAAGAAAGGAAAGAAAGAAAGAAAGAAAGAAAGAAAGAAAGAAAGAAAGAAAGAAAGAAAGGGAGAAAGAGAGAAAGGAAGGAAGGAAGGAAGGAAGGAAGGAAGGAAGGAAGGAAGGAAGGAAGGAAGGAAGATCTGGGTTTCTTATTGCTTCCAAAATGAAATTTAAATATTGGCCTCTGGATTAAAAAGTTCTTTATTATCTGCCTTTGATATAGCATTCCACACTTAGAGTTTTTCTTTTGGGTCTTCTCTTCTGTATATTACTGTATATTACAAATAGATCTTATTGTCTCCCCACCTGTTAACTACAATCCATCCATTGTTATTTCTAGCTCTATAGTATATAGTCAAGCCCAGCTTCACAATCTATTTCATTAACAATGTCTACTGAGAACACATGATACTTAAGGAGTTCTCTTGCTCTCTACTTCTGTTCTTATCACATCTATATATATAAAAGCCTAAGTGACCATTACGACAGAACGACCAGAACAACTGGAATGACTGGTCACTATGATGCACACTGACCACCAGGGGGCAGATGCTCAATGCAGGAGCTACCCCCAGCCTGCAGTCCCCCATCACCGATGGGGCCTGCCAGCCAACTTCCCAGTCCCTCCCCACCAGCCAGCAGATCCTGATCACCTGATCTGGGCCAGGCCCTGGGCTGGGATAGGGAACCAGGACTGGGTGGTGGCAGACACAAGTGGCAAGGGAAGGAGGAGGGGGCAAGGGAGGAGGAAGGGAGGCAGGAAACCACATGGTGGTGGTGTGCGGGTGGCAAGGGAAAAAGGAGGCAGGGAAGCGCGGAGGTGAGGAAATGCTGTGGTGGCACTCGGCGGTGAGGGAAGAAGGAGGCAGGGAAGTGGGGAGGTGGGGAACCTGATTGGCCCTGATCACTGGCCAGGCTTAGGGACCCCACCCGTGCAAGAATTTTGTGCACTGGGCCTCTATTATTCTATGTATTTGCCATCTTTATATGACAACCTATATTAATAATTCATTAAAGAGGATACTTTATCAAACTGTAATTCATTTTGTTGATGAATCTATGTGAGTATAACCTCTCTGCAAGGCGATTTTTAGCCAGAGAGAATGAGGGCACAGATTTTTAAGCATGGTGAAGCTTACAAGGATAGAGCTAGATTCAGTGACTATGTTTAAATGAGACGATGTTGGGCTCCACCACAAATGGAATATCTCATGCAGAGGTTTCTTCAAAAAAACATTCTTTGGTATTTTGTTTCTGTCAGGAGAAAACATAGAAATCCAACACAAGTGGTAGCAGCACTTTTACCTAATAAGAATTCTAGAGGGTTCTTATCATCAATGGATTTTGAATTTTGTAAAATGCTATTTC
Organism: Plecotus auritus; assembly: GCF_963455305.1. Classification (NCBI taxonomy): domain Eukaryota; kingdom Metazoa; phylum Chordata; class Mammalia; order Chiroptera; family Vespertilionidae; genus Plecotus; species Plecotus auritus. The sequence continues at coordinate 206,934,351 of NC_137770.1, read as the reverse complement.
TATATATGTTGAGATGATCATACAATTTTATTCATTCTATTAATGAGGTTTATCACATTTATTGATTTGAGCATGTTGAACCATCTTTGCAACCCAGGGATAAATCCCACTTGATCATGCTGTACTGTCCTTTCCATGTCCTGTTGAATTTTGGTTAGTATTTGTTGAGAATTTTGCATGTCTATTCACCAGGGATATTGGCCTACAGTTTCTTTTAGTTGTTGTTGTTCGTGTACCAGGCTAATGCTGATTATTTGCCTTATCTGGCTTTGTTATCAAGCTAATGCTGGATTCATAAAATAAGTTAGGGAGTGTTCCTTCCTGTTTAATTTTTTGAAGAAAATATTTTTCCCCAAAGGCCACTATATATGGGAATGAGGCTTACTTTCAAGCTTTTCCTAGACATCTAGACAGAAGCAAAACTTTGAGCAAAAATAGGCAGGCTAGAGCTACTTTTCATTACCTCCCTCTTCATCTCCTTACACTAACATAATAATATAGTGCATTTCTTGATTCTTTTCTCTTGATTTAGGGAAAATAATTAACACATGATTTACAATAAAGTATCTGTGATTTGTGACAAATATTAGTATTTAAGAACCATTTGCTTTTCAAAGAAAGATTAATGTGAGAAGAAAAATGATAGAAAATCTAAGGAGATGGATAATTTTTAAGTTTAGATTCTATGTCACAATTCATATTTCCCTGTACAGAACTCATCTCTCTATATGTAAAGCTGTTCTGGTATATGTATGAATTATACCCTTTGGATGTTTTCAGATTAGTACAATTAGATAGGGCAACATTATATAATAAACTTTATAAAAGTATTAAGCTTTTAATATTTTTTTTCAAATATGTAAATGTTTAATATAATTAAGATAGCTAATTCTGCTCAAATTTGGTAATGAGAGAAATCCAAAGTAGAATTTTTATAATTTCATTTTGACTGCTGGAAACATGTAATGACATTTTCTATCTGTCGAATTAAATAGGAGAAACAATTTGTTAGATGTAATTTAATATTTTCTAAAGAACTGTAACTGTAAAAGGTCAAAATTAGCCTAGGACTAATATGGGTTATTTTTGTCAGTGCTGTATTGGCATACAGGAAATTTTTGTGTTTTTTCTTAAAGGTTATTTAAAACAATTAGTCAATAAATGTCAAAGAAAAACACTTGTATATTTGCTGAAAGTAATTTAAAATAATTTAAAATGAAATTACATTTTTCAAACATACTTAGGAAAATGAGTTTGGACAAAGTTACTAACTTGGGGATGTTATTTGTTAATAGACAAATAAAATACAATGTTGCCTACACAAATTCAATATTACCACCTGCATTCTTAAGAACATTTTTCAGTTAGTTGTATAGGTATCTTAATTTATATGAAAGTGCTATAAATTTTAAGAAATGTACCTAATCAGAATCAGTACATTAATTGTGCCATGCCAGCACAGCCACGGGTTTGGCGAGACTGAGGGAAAGCGGTGAAGGATTGAAGAAAAGACAGACAAGAGAATATAGCTGGGTCCAGTGGATCTCCTGTGCCTGGCTGAGGCCTCAGAGAGATCCAGATGGCAAGCTGAGCCTTTATTTTATAGTCAGAGGTAAACAAGGTAGTGGTCACCATAGTTACAATGTTCTTGTGAGTTTCACTTGTTTTGGCAGCACTTGCTGCACCTCCCACAGCCCATTAGCTACCCAGATAGGATCTAGGGGGCATCATAAGGTCAAGCTTACTTATGCTAAGAGGGCTGTGCCCCCTAAGCTGGGACTTGTTTGTGGCTTTGCCAACAGGTCAATCCAAGGCTTAACCATATAGCCACTCCCTACAATTAATGGAGAATGAAGAATTTAAATTGTTCCTTCAATTAGTCAAATGGTATAAATGAGGTACAAGTTATAAGAGCTATAAGAGACTATCTTCAAAATAATATTTAATATGTAAAATTATATAAGATTGATATTTAAAACTGTTTTTATTATTTTAGAGCTCTTTTGATAAAGGGTATGTCTTTAATTGTTTTTGAAACTTTTGATAAAGAGTGGTATGCCATAGCCTATCTACACTAAATAGGGACTGAGACATTTCAAATGTAGTCTTTTAAGAAGTAAAACTACAGTTTTTGAGACAACTAACATGTATCATTGCTTTATTCAGTCATAATTTATTTTTTCAGCTATTATTATTTGCCATTTTACCTTCTGAAAACAGATTATTACAATAGACAAATGAAGATATACATGGTAAAATTCCATTTATTCATGTTTGCTTATTCCATTATGTGGTAAAAAATAAAATAAGTGACTATTAGTATCCTATAATATACTAAGTCCCAAGGGGGGATATAGACAAAGTCATCCTATATAATAAAAGACTAATATGCAAATAGACCAAACAACAGAACAACCTGTCTCTATAACGTACGCTGACCACCAGGGGGTGTGTGCAGAATATGGTGGGTGTTGGCTCTGGTGGGACGGTGGAGCAGGTGAGCAGGGGTGCCAAACTAAATCAGGGTGCCAGTCGCTCTCATTGGGGACAGCCTCTGGTGGTTAGTGAAAATTCTTTGCTCCCACACGCTGCGGTCCCACCCGATGCTCGCACATGCTACCAGCGCTGGCCCCGCTTGCACCCGCTGCCAGCACTGGAGCTGCTGCTTGTGCCCACTGCCAGCGCTGGCCCCGCTCGCACCCGTAGCCTGCACTGGAGCCACTGCTCACACCTGCTGCCGGCACCCAGTGCCGCCCCAATTGCTCAGTGCAGTCAGCAGGTGCAAGTGGAGTCTGCTGGCTGTGATCATCCCTCAGAGCTTCTCCACCTCCCCCTGCTCCTGAGGGGCGATCAGGGCAATAGCCGCCGCTCACACCTGCTGATGGAGCTGGTTTAACTTGCACCTGCTGTTGGTGCCGGCCCCAATTGCTCTGTGCCATCAGCAGGTGTGAGTGGGGCCGGTGCTGTCAGTGCATGGGAGCGGTAGCAGCTGGAGTGGGGCTGCTAGCAGACAGGGGACCTGGGTCCGCAACAAGGGGCCCAGCAGGGACATAGAGGATGGGCTGAGACCTGCCCCTGTGCCTACCACAGCTTCGTGGCCCACAGTTCCTTTCAAGGTGCACAAATTCATGCACTGGGCCCCTAGTATATAAATAAAGCGGCTAGAGAAAACCTTACTGAGAAATGGATGTTAAATAAAAACTGAGCTAGCAAGTCACATAATAGAATCATGACATTCCAGTGAGAAGAGACAAAACGTGCAGACATCCTGAGAAAGAGATACAGCTGTGTGTTGAGAGAATAAGAAGTTTAGTGCAGCTTGTGAAAAATAAGCCAGAAGGAAAGTAATGGAAGGCATCACAGATGTACATGGGTAACCAAATATGTACTGGCCTTCTGCTTTGATCTCAAGTGAGATGAAAAGCCATTGGAGAGTTTAGAGCAGAGACATAACATGATTTAACTTTCTACTTAACGAGATAGCTTGGACTTCGGCCTTTAGGATCTATTGGAAGGAAGCATGGCTAAAAACAGAGAGATTGTTAGTGGGCTCTTATAATAATCTAGGCTATAAAAGGTTGTGGCTTGGACTAGCTTAATAGAAAGATCACATTCATAACAAAACTAGAATAAGATAGGAAATGAGAAGTCATCAGATACAGAATATATTCTTTATGTAGAATTGCCAAGATTTACTGATAAATTAGTTGTGAACTATGAAAGAGAAGAGTGAAGAATGACTAAGAGGTCCAGAAGAAGAATACAATTGGGAATCATCATCACGTAGTCTATTTAAAGACATCAAACTGCTTGATCAACTAAAGTTAAAAAAAAAAGGTCTAAGGACTAAGAACTGTAGTACCCAACAGTAAGGAGTCCTATTTATAAAGATGAACTTCCAAAGGAAACTGCAAAGTAAGTGACCAGTGAGATAGGAGGGAATCAGGAGAGTGTGAGCTTGGAAGGAAGAGAAGCCAGTAGTTCAAGGATAAGATAGTGAAATGTGACAAATGCTTTCTCAGGTCAGTAGATTCAGATTTGGTTATTGGTTTTAGCCAGTACATGTTATCAGTGATTATGACAAAGCTATTCTGTAAAGTATTATGGGCAAAAGCCAGACTACAAAAGGCTAGAGGGGAAGGTGAAGAAAGCAATTTAAAACAGTGAACATCAACAAACTGATCAAAGCATCTTAAAAGGAAGAGGTCTTAACCTTAAAAATAATATCTAGGAAAAGTCTACTGCTCTAATTTCAAAGGGATAGTGAGTATAAAAGATATTTAGAGACATAAATATTTAGTTACAACTAATACTCTGTGGTAGGTTCTCAACGTGTGATTGAAGAACATTGTGTTCAGTCAGTCCAAATACAAATAACATTTTTTTCCTTTTTTATTCATGTAGATTGAGCTCCTGAATTCCATCCACACTTGTGTTGCATGGCCTCTATATTGAGAGTTTTTACTGTAAAAGGATTGATATCAAAAGGATGAAACCTCCAGGTAAGATGTGTCTATCTTTTCATTTCTGAGGAGAATATTAGCAGCATGGATGGAAGACATTAAATGTAGAGAAAGAACACATTCATAACAAAAACAACTGATCTGGCAGAAGGAAGTGAGAACTTTTGGAACTTTATCTTTGAGCAGAAAGGGGAGTTGGAATAAGGCAGTTAAGTGGAGGAGTCAAGTTCAAGGGAGCAATGGCAGAGAATGTGGGCAAAGATGATGAATCGTGGTGTTTATAGAATTCCCTTCTGATGTAGTCAATTTTCTCTGTGAAATAACAATTTCCTCTGTGAAAGCAGACAAATAGTGGAGAGTAGATACTGGGAAGGAGGTACTAGAGATTTGAAGAAGGAGGACAATAAAAATTTTCTTCTAAAACAGTGGAAGAGGGAAAGGCCTAAAGTAATATAGTGTATGTCTGGTATTAATAAATTTAAGTTGATAATAGTCTTCATGTTTCTATATTTCTTCAGCTAATTTAGGCTGCATAGAATCAATGTGGAATAATTGAAGAACTGGATTTAATCAGGGTTGTCTATTTGCAACCATCATTCAGTCATTCATTCAAGAAGTACACCTTCATTGCCCTAGCTGGTTGGGATCAATGGAGAGAGCATGGTCCTGCGGACTGAAGGGTCCTGGATTCGATTCCAGTCAAGAGCACATGCCCAGGTTGTGGGCTTGATCCTCAGTAAGAGGCATGCAGGAGGCAGCTGATATATGATTCAACGATTCTCTTTCATCATTGATGTTTCTATCTCCCTCTCCCTCTCCCTTCCTCTCTGAAATCACTGAAGATATATTTTTAAAAAAGAGAGACCTGTAGGTCTTAAATTAAAAAAAAAGAAAAACAGAAGTACTCCTTCAAACACTGGACATACTGCTGTAAACAAGATGATAAAGCTTCTGCTCTTATTGATCTTGTAACTGCAGGGAAGAAACATAATCAAGGAACAAGTTAAAAGTATGATGATATGAACACCATGGTAAAGTAGGGCTTTTCCTACTTAGGAATGTAAATCCCACCTAGGATAAAAAAGAAATCTATTAGGAAACTGTCCTTTCAGACCAAAAGAGTGTATTGTCCTTTTGGGAAAATATAAGGAGAAAGAGTGTCATTTAACAGGTAAAAAAAATACATTTTTTTAAAATTTTCTTTTGGAAGTTGTCATACAAGATATTTTAATCTGGCCAAATATGATATTTGATTTAATTATTTTGAGAAGTTACATAGAAATATGATAAATACTTCATTTAATATTTATTTCTATGCAATCACTCAGTGTACAAACAACTATCTGCATTTATTTTTCAGTGATTTCTTTGCTCTTTATATATTCACGTCCTTCCAAAAATAGAACCTCTTCAGCTCTAGGGATGAGTAGAGCAAAGTCTCTACTTATGTGTAATTTATAGTTTAATAGAGTTACTCATGATTTAGTCCCTATGGAAAATTTATGAGTTAAAATTTCTCTTACTTATTTGATTTTTGCCATGCTTATAATTTATTGGCATACTGTCTACCTCCTCCCACTAAAATATAATGAACAAGAGCCAGGTCTCTCTGTTTCTGGCTGTATACTGAGAGTCTGTAACTATTCCTGACATAGTTAGTGTTCTTAACATCCATTGAATGAATAGATGAATGAGAGAATGAAGGAATGAAGGAATGCATGAATGATGAACATTATGCAAAGTTGGTATCAGTGAATATAGAATCAGATATTGCCTTTCATTTCCCAGCTAAGATGGAGAATTTATTTTGTAGGGAAAGAAGAGTTCATTAAACAGAATGAAGGCACGTTTATACTAATGTGTGCAGAATTGTTTGTTTAGGCTGCACAGTTGCTGTATAAGAGGTGGCTCTAGGGATACAAGTTTATGAGTTTGTGAATACAGGGATTAGAGTGACTTCTGTATGTCTATAAGTATGTATAAAGCACTTTCTTCCACTCATCCTTCAATGACATCACTGGTGATCTATCATTCATATAAATAATAAAGATTACACAGAATCAGGGCCATTAGCTTTTTATAACCTGCTGTTACTAATATGCTTCTTTTCATGACCATTCTTTTTTTTTTTACAGAGAGGAAGGGAGAGGGATAGAGAGCAAGAAACATCGATGAGAGAGAAACATCAATCAGCTGCCTCCTGCACACCTCCCACTGGGGATGTGCCCGCAACCAAGGTACACGCCCCGACCGGAATCAAACCCGGGACCCCTCAGTCCGCAGGCCAGGCCGACACTCCATCCACTAAGCCAAACCAGTCAGGTCAACCATTCTTGATCCTGGCAGGTTTAATTTGGTTAGTGGTTTTCCTGTTGAATTTGTTTGTCTAATTGCATTCATTTTCCTAAAAATAATGCATCTATATCTGACTGCGGAGCATGCCCACATTTGCATGGTTTTCTGGAACTCTAAGGTAAGCTGTTTTTCTTGTTGTGGTTTATTATGTCTTGATATTGTCCTGTGAGCAACTACTCCACTGAACCTCATTTAAATACTTTCAAATCCATAACAAGAATTTTTACCTCTTATACATATTTGCCTAGAAAAAGAAAGCAATGTATCAGTATTCAAAGTAAATTAGTAATCCAAGGTACTATTCTTTGTCATTTTGTCTTGTTATGAACGCTTCATAACAAATGCTGTTCAAACTGCTCTAAAAGATGTAAATATGACATCTCTAACAGGTTCAAATCTTGTAGTCACAGAGAAATGTAAACACTTCAAAATTCCCAAGCCTAGATAAATAAAATGCCTTTCTAGAATCCAATAATAACTTCTGTAAAATGATATACAACCAGTATTACAAATGATTGACACCCAAGGAAAAAATATATAGCAATTAATTGCTTTAGAACATGATTCTACTAGTCATGTAAATAATAATAATATCAGTAAAAAATGCATTTGTCTATATGTCCTTAGCTTTGTGGCACTTTAATCCATACTGTAAAATGTGTATTTAGATTTTGCATTATTATACAAACATCACTGTTGCAGGAATCATGAGCAAACAAGAAATAAATAAAAAAATAACATCAGATCAGTAATGTAGATGTTGGTGGATAAGAGTTATTTGCTTTGTCAGTGTAACACTTTAATGCTGTATACTTACAGTTAAGATTTAGTTTTATGTATAGCAATGATTTTTTTGTATTTTGAATGAAATCACTGCTTAGAACACTGAATTTGCCTAAAGGGGCTGATGGCTGTGGTAGCTTTCCAAAGAGCATGACTTTCTCTCAGGAAATTGTTTATTTACACACATACACACACATACACACACACATACACACACACATACACACACATACACACATACACATACACACACACACACACACACACACACACGACTGGTCAACCCTTGATCTGATATAACTACACATTGTTTTTTCCTCAAATGGTTCTTTACGTTAAAAGCAAAAAGTACAAACATGAATATGACAAAAATTAGTAAATACATTTATCCAGATAATTTAGAGAAAAGTAATTTCTCATATGTGGAGAAAGTGGAAATTAAAAAAAAAAAAAAGTGGGAGGAGTAGAGAAGAAAAGGAGACAAAAACAAAAAACGGATGGAAAGCATAAAATTGATCAAGCTAAAAATGAAGGAAACAAGAAAAGACAATATATAAAAAGATGACCTTCTAAGAACTCTTGGTATTGCTAAAAAAATACTATTTTCTCTATAATGTTTTTGACCCTCCAGCTATACAAGTTTTTCTCACATCTATACCTCTTGGACCAAACTGTTTAGAAGAATGAGAACCCAAGTGGAATGATTATTTCTTAGGCCAAGATTCCTATTCCAAATCCTTGTCATGGCACCCATACTGTTCTTACCCCTGCTTCTTCCTTCTTTCCCTTTGACTAGCATTTCCTTTTTATTTGCAAAACAAACCTGAAGGTCACCCAGCATTTCCTGGACTACTTCCGACTTATTTTGGCTGCCCATCATTCTCCTGTTCACCCTGGCAGAAAAGTGACCATTACTTAAATGTCACTTCAGATAATTCATACAGCCAGAAATGTAATTAAAGACAAATGCTAAAGAAACCCTTAAAGCTTCTAAGCTTTTATCATCTGTCTTCACAGCTTCCTATAACTTCTGTTTGAAAGAAGCTTTCACATTGATTTACGAAGTTTTACTTTGAATACCCTTCTTACTCCAGTTGGTGGTTTTCTATTGTCATTGGAGAACCGTACCTTTTTATTATTACTTATATCAATTAACCAGGTAAATTTCTATTGGAAAACACAATAAGCAGAACAGATGTTGATGGCATTTTGCTTTGTTTGAGTATCCTAAAGTGCTAGAGTATAACTGACATCTAGTGGAAGAACAGCAACACTGGGAAAATGAGGACCATCTGGTTAAAGATCATACCTATAAAATTGTATTCACAGACCCTCAAGTACTATAATCTATGAGAAAATCATTATAATATAGTTAAAAAGTATTATCACTGATGTACCTTGATCTATCAGATTATGTCTTCTTTGAGATGTGTGTGTTTGTGTATGTATGTGTGTATTTGTAAATAAAAGAAGTGGGGATGTGAGAACTATGATGATCAAGATATAGATATTCAAATTAATTTGACAAGTAATAAGTATTTTGTCAAGTAATAAGTTTATAAGAATACAATATCTTATTTTTGCTCTTAGTATTTTCTATTTTTGTCAGGGAGTGAAGTTATTTTAAGATCCTCAAAAACAAGTAAATCCAATACAGAGGAATATTGAAGAGCCCCTCTCTTCTCTTAATCATTAAACTTCCCTATCTACACCCTAAAGGCAGTTTTGTTAAAGAATAAAGGTGTTCCTTCCAGAGTCTCAAAATTAGTATGCAAATGTGATGGCAGCTCCAGGTGTAAGAAATGGTTTATTCATCTGTATTCCCAGTACATAGAGATTGGAAATAAGTAAAGTGTTTAGCGAATTATTTGGTACACACGTTGATATATGCATGATTTGAGATCACTGCTCCAAGAGACTTTATAAAATATCTGTGTTGTAAAATATCCCATCTGTACATTTTAAGCATACATAAATTATATAACATTATCAGTATTAGAATGATATGTATAGAGCGTAGACCAAAGACAGTGTATTTTTACTTCTTCAAAAATATGATTTCTAGAAATGTGTCTGATTTTAACTGCAGAATCTCCTAAATGTTATATAATTGTGATATATTATAATGACATGGTGATTAAAGATCACAGTTCTTATAGTATATAATAAATCACATAATAGTATTGGAATTTTATTTGTTTTGTTAAGGATGATTATACCTAAAAGCTAAAGAAACTACATTTTAAGAAATTCTCAGGATAAACTGGGAAATTATAATGCTATTTGGTATCAATAACTAGTGGTTATTTTTTTACTCTTCTAATTCATCTCTTTTATTATAAAATACAGTTATTTTAATGAAATGATATCTAAAAAGAAATGTAGGTTGCTATACCTCCATACTATCGTATCACTACTGACTCGGTCTTTTGAAACCCCCGCTGGATAGTTTTATGGACCCTTAGAATCTTCAAAGGGCCCTTATTTTATATAGAATCAAGGCCGAAATTATTGACAAACCATGCAAAGTCTTTCATCACCTGACCCCAACCTGACCCCAACCTCCTAAAAAGTTCTAAACCCACACAAACCACAATTCAGCTCACAGAGACCTCTGTTCTTAAATCAAATTGTGCTCCATCTCCTACTGTACATTTTTCCTGTTGCTTTCTTTGTTCTTGACGTTTCTCTCTCCTCTTTTGGTCAAAACTCAGGATTTGTGTGGTAGAAAGGAGAAGGGATACAAGTGTCTGCTAAAGATGAAGTAGTTTCCAACCTTGGATCTTGTAATTATACGGCTTCTGGTAAATGATATATTATCATTGTGTCTCAATTTCCTCACAGTGTTTAAATTATTGAGCCAGATATAGTGTATGTGAACGGGCTTGGCAGCAAATGAATGCTGAATAAATACTAAATACTTTTGTCCCTTGAAAAACTTGTTTCAAAGGAACTTTGAAAACTGTCTCTGAATTGGCCATGATTATTAAATTATTTGACTACACATCTACTATGATGCTGGTTACATTATATCATAACCCACGATTCTCAAATCTTTTCTAGACTGGATCTGAGCTCAAGGATTATATTTCCAACCACCTATTCAACATTTCAGAAATATAAAAGGTACATTAAACTTAAACTTTACAAAACACAGTTACTCATACTCCCTTTCAAAATATGCTTACCACAAATTTTATCTTTCTAGTAAATGAGTTCATCATTCTTTCTGTTTCTTATGTCAGAAATTTTATTTTTCACATAGGCTCTCCGCATTCTATCACCAAATCCTTTCTATTTGTCATTTCTATTTCTAAGCTCACTTTCATAAACTTACTCCAAGTCATCCTCAGCTTTTGACTAGAGCCTTGTACCAACCTCCTAACTCCTCTTCTTATCTACATGTTTTCTATATCTAGTCCAAACAACCCCCCCCCCCAAATACTTGTGGATTTACTAGCTCATAAATTATAGGAGTCATACCAATATTTGGCCATTCTCTAGAATAATATCCAAATTTCTACATGATCTGTGCTGCCTCCTTTTCTAAACTTATATTTTGCCAGACTCTCCTTCACTCTCCACAATCCAGTCCAAACAGTCTCCTTAATGTCTCTTGGGAATCTATTTTAGTCCATTCAGGCTGCTAGAACAGAATAACCTTGGCTGGGTGGCTTAACCAACCATTATGTCTGAGAGTTTTGGAAGTTCACAAGTCCAAGAAGAAGGCACCAGCAGATTCTGTGTCTGGTGAGAGCCTGCTTCCTGGTTCATAAATGGCTGTCTTCTTATTGTGTTCCCATATGGCAGAGGGCCAAGGGGATCTCCTGAGTTTCTTTTGTAAGAATATTAATCCCATTCCTGAGGTCTCCATCTTCATAACCTAGTTACCTACAAAATGTGTGTAAAAATTAATATATGAATTTTGGAGGGACACAACATTCTGTTTATTAGTAGCCAATCTCATTCCCAATTTGGCTTGTGAATCTATTATTCCTTCTGACTGAAATATTTTCCCACAAATATTCACAAAGTTTATTTCCTCACTTCTCTGCTCAAATAGAAATGACAAATCATTGCCTGCTGCATCATTTTATTAATGTCTGAATCTATTTATTTATTTATTAATGACTTAAGTATTTTAGGCACACTACCCTTAAAATATAACTTGCTAGTCTGGCCAGAGTGGCTCAGTGGTTGAGCATTGACCTATGAGCCAGGAGGTCAAGGTTTGATTCGTGATCAGGCCATATGCCCTGGTTGCAGGTTTGTGGGGAGTGCAGGAGGCAGCCGATCAATGATTATCTCTCATCATTGATGTTTCTATCTTTCTCTCCCTCTCCCTCTCTCTCTGAAATCAATAAAAATATATTTTAAAATATGTATACATATCCTGCTAAGAAGGACTTTGAAAGTTCAATTTGCTAACTTATTCTCAGTGGTTAGCACATATTAGGTGCTTAAAAACATGAATTCTTTTCTCCTCTATTCCTTCACAGACAAACTGCCTTCATATGGTAAGAGGTACTTAGAAATACATTTTTTTGGAGTATTAAAATTAGTAATGAATTTTACTTACAACAAAATGAATTATAATAATAATATAAGAAAATGTCAATCGTGATTCCAATTGTAAAAAGGACTAAAGGCTTTACTTTGCCTCTCACAGAGAAAAAATGTAGATCACAAAATCGGTCTACTTGAACTTTGAAACCAGCCCAATGCACTCATGCCCCACAGAGCTTCCAACTCAATGTTGAAAAACAAACACTGTCTTGTTTACAGAGCAATCATCTCAAACTCAATTCACTTGTCTTGCTATTGTTGCCATTTTAAGTCAAGGACATTTTATTTCCCAACCTTGGACCAGTATTTCTTTTCATAATTGTATTCCTATAACTTTCAATCTAGTACTTCCAACTGCTTTCTACCTCCTGACCCTTAACTCCCCATTAAGAAAAAAAATCCAGGTCATATATTTTCCAGATTAGTTTTTCTCATTCCATTACACTTTTTAGTGTGTGTGTCCCTCTGGAGGCTAGAGATTTTCACCTGATCTACCATCAAGTATTCTTTGCAGGAGCTCCTGTCATTTTAGTGTTTGCTGTGAAAAACAGACAAGACTTTGTTGTGGTTTCTGTTATTATTTCTTTACTTTAATGAAGAACTCTGCATGGCAGTGGGGAGAAACAGCACCTCATTGTGGTAAGAGCTTGAGCTCTAGTGTAAAACACAAGGGAATTAGAATTCCAGATTTTGTAAATTATTATCTTTATGACTGTGTCAAATTGTTACCATTGTAATTATCTAGTTATTAATAATAGGAAGGAGTAAAAACAGGGGCCAGATTATAAATATGGTTATCTATGCAGCTTCAATAGGAAGTTGCAACTTTACACTCCCAAGGGTCCATTCCCTGAAATCACTGGAGAAAGGGACTGGGCAAAGAGGGAGATGGACACATGCACAGTAAAATCGGGGTGACATAGGGAAGGCGCCTGTCAGTCTAACCTGGAAACAGAGATAATTTGCTAGAGGGTGGCAGAGCCACTGTAAGCGTGTGAAATCTTAGAAGGTTAATATCCTAGACCCGTGGTCAGCAAACTCATTAGTCAACAGAGCCAAATATCAACAGTACAACGATTGAAATTTCTTTTGAGAGCCAAATTTTTTAAACTTAAACTTCTTGTAATGCCACTTCTTCAAAATAAACTCGCCCAGGCCGTGGTATTTTGTGGAAGAGCCACACTCAATGGGCCAAAGAGCCGCATGTGGTTCGCGAGCCACAGTTTGCCGACCACGGTCCTAGACAAAGGAGTTTGTGTTCTCTGGTTCCTCTTTGGTTCCTCTGATTCTGCTCCCACTTCCTTGCTTTCATTTGTCTTCCTAGAAATGGAATAGCCCACACCATGCAGACTCCACACCTAATGGACTGATGGATTGCAACTGGGAACACAAGCTAAGCTAGCCTGAAGCTGGATTTGACTGTGCAAATGTGGAATGGAAAATTTGGGCATTGCTTTAATCCTAGATCAGCTGAAAACAAAATGGGACTTTTTCCTTGGCAGAATGGAAGAAAATGGGACCTTGGAAACTCAGGGGTTTAATTCCACAGAAATAAAGCTTTCTACCATATCTTATCCTCCCACGTGATTCTCAGAAAATCCCTCTTCTTGTGACATCACAAGAAGCCCATTTCAACTGGCAACAGGTGGGGACATGGAGAGCTCCCCACCAATGAGAAAGCTACTTAACTTCTCTAGGCCTCAGTCTTCTCATTGGTTAAATTTAAATACAGATGAACTCTACATTGATAGTGTTCTGGATTAAATGATGAATGAACTCTATATTGTTGATATTATAGCATAATATTATATCTTGATGTTATAGATTAAACAAGAGAAAAAAATACATGTAAAGTTTGTAGTACAATGCCTTGAATTTGGTGTGCACACAAGTAAAGTTTGATAGGGTTATTGTTTAAATTTTCCTGAGTTTGATCTTAAGTTTATCTTAGAAAATATGTATTTTTTTAAAATACCATCAAATATTATTTGCATTATTTCACTTGTTATTGCAGCAGATAGAAAATATTTCAAAAAGTTAACATATCTCATGTTTATTACATTACCCTATCATAAGTAACTTATGAGATAAGCAGGTTACATATTAATATGCGATTAAAATCAATGAGGAAAGAGAGGTTTCAGAAACCTCAATGTACAAAACTTCAGGTCAAGACTAGAACCTAAATTTTTTATAGTCTAGTAGCCTGAGCTATTAGATTTTTTTCAGTATATCTTAATTTTAAAAAACCTGTCACCTCATTTGATGGATAGGATGATATTTATTAAGCACTTGTTCTTTCAGGCAGTGTTATACTAATTTTATTATATTAACTCATTTATTCTCATAAAATCTAAATTACAAAGTAACTAGTTTTATTCCCTATTTATGGATTGAGACTCTCTAGAGGTTAAGCATTTTGCCTAAGATCATAGAGCCAATATGAAGAAAATATGAGATTGGAGCCAAATAGTCCAATTGTAGAACTCAAACTTTTAAGTATTATGTGCTACAGCTTATCATAAACACATGGAAATTTTATTTCCCATGCTAGCTTTACTTGAAATTAAACATTAAGTAATAGGACTAAAACCAAAACATTGAATCATTTGGCAGTCTGTAACAAAAACAAAGCAGTGATAATTTAAAATAAGCTCTCTTAAATTGCATGTATAAACTATGAGTTTATGATTATGGCCCCCATTTGAGAATTGCCAATTTACAGATCTGTGGTATGCTTAAATACAAGGCTATCTTTAAAAGTAGCTAAGTATTATCTGCATTTACACAGTGGCAATTACTAACTATAATAGTGAGAAGTAATTCAAATGCAACTGCAGGGTTATCTCATGAAAACAAAGCCACTAACTTCGATTGTTAGTCATACAGTGGATTAGAAAACAAAAGATAGATTTAATACTCCTGAGGTGTCTTGCATGTGCTGTTATCTAGAAAACAAAAGATAGAAACACTGCTTATGAACTAAGACCATTCTATAAATCAAATGATTTACCATTTGGGGCTTGAATTATGCAATTCCCAAGAGTTCTCTGAGTACAAACATGACAGGAATGAACATATTCTTTAGTCTGACAGTCAGCAGTTCCAACTCATATTATCCGTGAGTACTGACAGGAAGTGGAAAAAAAGACAGTTCCTAAATGTGTATAAAATATGGCTATTAATCATATTAATTTTAGTTTAGAGTTTTGTAAATTTGTAAGTGGAGCACAATGATGCCAGCTGCTGCTTGTTTGAGAGATTTTAGGAAAGTCTGAAGCCTGAGCCAGTATAGGCTATTCATGATGGAAAAGCTGCTGCAAATAGCTTGCATGGGGCCGAAAATTGGGAGGGGTGGGGTCTCAGGGAATCACCTAGGCAGAGCAAACAGCATGAGCCAGGCTGATGGAAACTCAGATATGGCTGCCTATCAACTCTGGAGGAGGTCTCAGCATAGGAACAATGACCCCTACAAGCACCCCCAAGTTCTTGCTCTAATGCTAGACAATCCAGTTCGTCCCCATATGTCTCTGGATTCCCTACTCACTGCTGCCCCAGCATAGGATTCCTGAGAGAAGGAGTCTGAGTAAGTCCATGTGCCAGCCCTTTACGAGGAACTGCCTGGGTCTCCAGCAGCCTCCATGTCACTCAGCCACAGTCTCCACTGATTTTTACAGCCCATACTTATGGGGACTTCTCTTCCCAGCTCATCGTGGGCTGGGGCTTTGGTGTGGGACTGGGACCTCTTGCTCCTCACAAGAGGCCTTCACAGTGGAGATATCCCTCCCAATTAAAAAATAATAATAATAATAATGCCACATGAGGGTGTCAGACCAGCCTGTTCTATGTCTTCCCCCACTCCTACCATTCTCCAGGTACTTATTTCTTTACTTCTCAGGTTGTAGGACTTCCAGTCAGCCAGATTACAAGTGGTTCTAAATGAAGGTTGTTCTTAATTTAGTTGTAATTTTGATGTGGTCATGGGAAGCTGCAAGTACCAGTGTTTACCTATACTGCCATCTTGGTTCTTTTCTCATATGAATTTTTAAGTTAAATATAGTACATCAGAAAAAGAAAACAAAAGAATATATTCAAAATGCAGATGAAATAGATCATGAATGTTTTAGTTAACACCAATCTACAGGAGGTGTGAAATGCTGGTCTGACTGGTAAAAAAAAAAAAAAGAAAAGAAAAAAGATACTTATATTAAAGGAAATGAAGATTCCTGTCTTGATGCAAGAGGATTTTTATACTAATTCATGTAAAGCATAAGTACTAATTTTCAAACACAGAAATTGCAACCAAAGAAATAGATAATCTTTGGGAACTTCTGTGCATTCTAAAAGGTTGTAAAATATTGATGTAACAATTAAAGTTTTGAAGGCTGCCAAATGATTCACATATAGGTTCTGTAACAAATGGGTTTCATAACAGTGAGAAAATAATTAAAATTTTTTGAGCCTCAGTGTCTTCATTCCTTAAATAGAGATATTAACTTTCACAGATGGCTCTGGTATAAAAATATAAGTTATAAAGTGTTATAAAAAGGATGTACAAAGTACAAAAATCAGTATTTTTTTGTCCTGCTTCCTGTCCTGAGTTGAGTTGTTTGTATATAAAAAGAATACAAAATACTTCCTAGAAGTGGAAACTTGATAGCCTTCTTCATGGTTAAAGCTATATGAAATTTCTAAAGGACAAAATTAAATATACTTCCTGAGTTCTTTTTTTCTCTGAAAGGAAGATCATCACTATCTTCCCCAATGGGCTATAACAGCACTTAGAGCATTTCCACTGAGATCTGAGAAACATTAAGAATATTTATATCTTCCTTTAGTAACATGATACACAAATGCATCTGAGTTACAATTACACAGCAAATGCATAAGGAAATTTCTAAAGAAAAGACAATAATAATAGTAATAAAACAAACATATATAAAGTTACTGTATGCTTACCATTTTTTAGATTATCTAATTAAATTCTCAAACTAACTTTATATTAGTTTTTATTAAAATATATTTTTAAAATATTAAATATATGACCCTTATACAAATATAAATTTCATATATGTAAAATATTTTAGTCAATCCATTTATGCTGAAATCAATAGTAGGGTAATGCTAGTTTAAAATGCATTTGAGGACCTGTACATTTACAGGCATTTAAAAATAATATTAGAATAATATTGAAAACTAGATAAAAACTGATTAATATGGGTAATATCCTATTAGATAATAAACTATAAACTTTGAGGTTATATTTTCTTCTGAACAGAAGTCATTTACATCTCTACCAGACAAAAGTCTAAAGTAACAGGTAAGTTCACTAATTCTGAGACCTTTAATAAACAGTAAACAGGAGATGAATAAAGAACATCCTAAATAATTAAGTAGTCCTCAGATGTGCCTGTGTTCATGATAGCCATTCAGCTTTTAGCTTGACTTTTAAGTTTTAACAACTGTTCTTAACAGTATTATTACAGCCATACTTCAAGTTGTTACGTACATCGTTGTCTTTGCTGCTATATTCACTGGAACAATCTACATTAATAAAAGAGAAAGATGCAAATTGACCATACCTTCATGACACCCACCATCCAATCAGGAGTGAGTATGCAAATTAACCCAACAAAGATGGTGGGTTAATTTGCATATGCAGGCACTGAGCGGCCGGGGGCAGGGCGGGATGCTTGCGATGGCTATGGCTATGGCTATGACTACAGGCATTCTGCACCACCACAGCAGCTCCACACCTCTGGGCAGTGTGGGAAGGTGGAAAGGCGACTCCGGGCTGGAGCAAAGGCAGTGCCAGCAGCCAGGGGAAGGAAGGCCCATCCTTGCACGAGTCTTCATGCATCAGGCATCTAGTAGGCATATAATTGTCAAATTGTGATAATTGATAGAGTGAATAAAAATATGTGTCTTTTCTGAAAAGGATCTATATAATTTGTTTAATTTATTGGCATAGATTTGTTTATAACATCCCCTTACTATGCTTTTTAAAAATTGATTTTAGAGAGGAAGGGAGAGGAAGAGAGCAATAGAAACGTCAATGATGAGAGAGAATCATTGATTGGTTTCCTCCTGCACAGCCCCTACTGGGGATTATTAAGTCTGCCATCCCTAGGCATGTGCCCAGACCAGGGGTTGAACTGTGACCTCCTGGTTCATAGATTGACACTCAACCACTTAGCCACACCAATGGCACCCCTTATTATACTTTTAACAGCTGTTGTGATGATACCTATCTCACTCCTGATTTGTAATTTATTTCTTTTCTTTTTTTTTCCTGATCAGTCTGACTACAGGTTTATTAATATTACTAAACTTCTTTAAAAAAACCACAGTTTGTTTTCTTTGTTTTTCTGTTCACTATTTTATTGATTTCCATTAAGATTTTTAATTATTCCTTTTCTCCTGCTTACTTTGGGTTTCGGTTGCTCTTCTTTCACCAGTTTATTAGATTGTATCCAAAGTCATTCACTTAGAGGTTTTTTGTTTTTTCCTTCTAAAATGGGCATTTTTTGCTAAATTATATCTCTACTAGAGTCCTGGTGCACGAAATTCGTGCACAGGTAGGTCCCTAGGCCTGGCTGGCAATCAAGGCCAATCAGGGCCTTCTGGCTGCCAGCCGGGGTCTTCCTTTGTTTCCTGCCAGCCCCTGGTGGTCAGCTCACATCATAGTGAATGATCGGTCTCCTGGCCAAACTCCCGCGGGGACTATTTGCATATTAGGCTTTTATATATATATACTAGAGGCCCGGTGCATGAAATTCATGTACGAGGGGAGGGGGGTGTGTCCCTCAGCCCAGCCTGCACCCTCTCCAATCTGGGACTTCCCTCTTACAATCCAGGACTGCTGGCTCCCAACTGCTCGCCTGCCTGCCTTCCTGATTGCCCCTAACTGCTTCTGCCTGCCAGCCTGATCACCCCCTAACCACTCCCCTGTGAGCCTGATTAATGCTTAACTGCTCCCCTGACAGCCTGTTTGCCCCTAACTGCCCTCCACTGCAGGCCTGGTCACCTCTAACTGCCCTTCCCTGCAGGCTTTATCGCTGCCAACTGCCCTCCCCTGCTGGCCTGATCACCCACAACTGCCCTCCCCTGCTGGCCATCTTGTGGTGGCCATCTTGTGTCCACATGGGGCAGCCATCTTTGACCACATGGGGGCAGCCATCTTGTGTGTTGGAGTGATGGTCAATTTGCATATTACTCTTTTATTAGATAGGATAGAGGCCTGGTGCACAGGTGGGGGCCAGCTGGTTTGCCCTGAAGGGTGTCCCGGATCAGGGTGGGGGTTCCCTTAGGGTGTGGGGCGGCCTGGGCGAGGGGCCTGTGGTGGTTTGTAGGCTGGCCACGCCCCCCTGCAACCCAAGCGGAGGCCCTGGGATCTGGGATTTATTTATCTTCTACAATTGAAACTTTGTAGCCTGGAGTGGAGGCCTAGGCCGGCCAGGATGTGCGGAAAGCTTGGCTTCCTTCATCGCTGGGGGCAACTGAAGCCTCTTGCTCTCTCCAGCTCCATGGCTGCCGCCATTTTTGTTGGGATTTATTTATCTTCTATAATTGAAACTTTATAGACTTGAGTGGAGGCCTAGGCTGGCCAGGGTGTGCAGAAAGCTTGGCATCCTCCATTACTGGGGAAACCCAAGCCTCCTGTTCGCTCCGTGGTTGCAGCCATCTTGGTTGGGTTAATTTGCATAATTGCTCCTGATTGGCTGGTGGGTGTGGCTTGTGGGTGTGGCAGAGTGATGGTTAATTTGCATATTACTCTTTTATTAGGTAGGATATTTGCTATTTTAGCTGAATCACAATAATATTGATGTCATGTTTGTATTTTGAATTTCCTTTTTATTTACATCTTTAACCCATGGGATACTTTGTATTGTTATCCAGTTTTCAAATATTTACTGATTTTGAAGTATCTTTCTATTAAATTTTAATTAAATTCAGCTTTGTTAGAGGACAGACTTTTTGTGATCTGACAACTTTTATATGGACTTGAATCTTGTTTTGTGTTCCACCTTTTTTTATTTCTCTCTGTTTTATTTTGCATAGATTCCACCTTTCTTTATTTCTGTCTGTTTTATTTTGCATAGATTCTCTTCTTATGTTTGTCTTCAAATTCATAAATTCACAAAATAACTAAAATATTCTTTAGCAATTTATAATATGCCATTAACTCCATCCAGTGTATTCTCAGACATTATAGCTTTAACCTTTAGTAGTTTTATTATAGTCCTTTTTATATCTTTCATGTCTTTGCTTAAATGTACTCAGCTTCTTAATTATATGGAATTCAGTCATAATAATTGTTTTAATGTTTTTGTCTACTATTTCTAGAATCCCTATTATTTCTGAGTTGGTTTTAATTGCTTAAGAGTGGATTAAACATTGCTGCATTTTCAAATAATTGGTAATTTTTAATGGAATGCCTGATCATTTTAATTACATCTGCTGGGCACCAGATATTTTGTATTTCCAAAATATTAAATTTTGGGTGGCATTTAAAATCTGGGTCTTTTTTTTAAGTTTTTTTTTATTAGGGTACAGAACAATGCTTAATTTGAGATTAAAATTTTCCCAATACAGACACAAACTGGGAACTCTACCTAATTTCCCTAGAATTATTAATTTTGAGGTTTTTCACTCTAGCTGATGGCAAAGGAACTATTCTTGGCCTTTTGAGCTATAGATATAATTCTCTCTACTCCTTTGGAACTTGCAGACATATTATTTCTAAAAAATGCATATTCATGCTAAATAATAATTTCTCTGTGCGGGTTTTAGAGTTTTACTTGTGCATGCCACTCTTCACATTTTTCTTACAATAAAAGCAATTCTGGTTTAGGTCAACAAAATATTTTTATTCCAAGTTTGATGAGAAGAGTAAATAATTATAACTTACTTCCCATAAAAGTATTTCATATATTTAAAAAGATATTCTCTAGAAGATACTTAGAATTGGAACATAAGGCATTTGAAATCTTTGTCTGGTATGTAAATTTCACATTAATGGAGTAATCAATGAGAAAAAAATCAGATTTCTCTTGCATTATTTTGTCTAAAAATTTATTTTACTTTTTGCATGATGTATATTAAGTGTTTCTCCTCATATAATGAAAAAGAACTTTAACAAAACCTCTAAACTATATAGCACACTGCTTTGGGCTGTGTGTGTGTTCATTTAATCCTAAATAAAATGTAGACTGAAGGCTTTAAAACATTAATTGGTCATTAGAGCATGCTTTTTGAACACCTGAATTTTGAGAATCTACAAGGGGAAAAATTCAGAAGCTGCCATATTTTTCTGTGTATAAGATGCACCCCACTTTTATAAGTCGTGCCTGACTTTTCCAATCCAAAATTAAGAAATCAATATTTAAAACATAAAACAGAACCCATTTTTATTTAGTAATTACCACAGGTAATGTTTACATACCAATACTATGACATTATGCAGCATATCACTTTATTCAGCCTCTGTTGCATCACTGCTCTCTTCTTCATCACTATTAGTTCCAGACATATCAATTTCTTCAACTTCTGTTCTATCACTGCTGTCTTCTGAGTCACTGTCTATATGTGAGATCATCCTCATAAACTGGTGGCGTTTTCTGAGCTAACTTTGTTCGTGTTCTCATAGCCAACCCTTCTCTCCTCATGAAATTGAAACACCATGTTGCCTTCCCTGTAATATCAACAATGTTCATTTCGCTTGCGAACATTCTTGCTTGACATTGAATAAGTTTGGTTGACACACATAAGCCACTCAGGCGCTGCTCCATAATCCAAGTCTTAAGCCTCTGCTCCAGGTTTGCCCATTTTGCAGGTTTTCCTCTTAAGGCCTTCTTCTTCTTCTTTTTTTTTTTTTTTGCATCTTAAGGAGTTGTTCTTCCTGTTTTCTCCACTGTCTGATTATATACTCAGTGGGAGGAGGTCCAAATTGTCTCTCTGCAGCTCTATTTCCATGCTCTTTTGCATAACTGATTACATTCAGTTTGAATTTTGCAGAGTAAGACAATCACTTACCGATATTTATCTTTTTATTTTTTGACATCTTTATGGGCTCAGAATGCTCTGGTCCCTGTTGCATCTGCTACTCTCTACCTCCACCTCCAATTACGGCATCAGCTGACGTCAGTAACAATAAGGCTCATGATTGGAGGAAGCCTGTTTGACAAGGTATGGGCAGCTTCTCACTGAGGTGGGGCAGGCTCCCTCCTCAGCTGACTTCTGTGTATAAGATGCCCCTCGATTTTCAATCTAATGATTTTAGAAAAAAATACAGTAATTTCCTTCTCTTTTGTCTTTTTTTATATTTAATTTCCTTTTTTTTCTTGTTCACATGTATTTTTGTTTCTTTGTTCCCATTTTGTAACTTTCTGTAGTGCTTTAAATTTGTTTTGTCCTTTTAAGAATTGTTCCTCTTTATATCTGTGTCCTTTTCTTAATTTGCTTGTTGCCTAGCTAATCTTTGCAGATCCTCATCCTAGATATGTCTAGTTACTGTGATTTCATCATAAAAATCAATGAACTATTAGCAGAAATAATGTACTGCCTTAGACATTAGCTCCAAAAATTAAGAATCAGATTGAACTATTTTAGTGATAAAAATGAACCAACTACAGGAAGCTTATTTGCCTTTATTTCTTCTTGTTTGAGTTAATGAACCCCTGTGCTAAAGTACAACTTTAATTATTAGCCTTTTCAAGCATCCAAGGAATTATCAATTTGAAACAAGATAGTACAAGAATCTTTACTTAAAACAAGCAAGCCAAGGATGGTAGATCTAATATTTACACCAAAAGTACTTTAGCTATTTTTTATTTGTTCCATTCCTATAGCCTGGTTATTCTTTCTGTTGTAATCAGCAAAATCTAGGAAGAGAAATAGAAATGATGGAGTTTTAAGCAATATCCACTGACAAAAATGAGTTTAAAATACATGTAATGTCCAAAATGAACTAAGCACCTTATCTTTTTATAGAAGAATTCATAGGTTGTATTTGGTTGTGTTTGGAAGTCTTATTAAACCATATATTCAAATACTAATGATAATGTCTAAAAATTACAATTTTCACCTACCTACAATCTAATTTGAAGAAAGGATATACTCACCAAACATTTGGCATATTTCTTAACACATGCTCTGTGCTAAAAATAAAGTTCCTCTTGAGAATATACACATGAAGGCACACACTTTCAATTTAACCTTGCCTCGTTATTGCTATAGGGCCATGAGGAATGGGCTGTTCATTTCCCAAAACAGAAGCTCCAGGATAAATGAGGATAAGCAAGTGAGATTCAAATATAGAAGCCAGTGCAACAGAAAGTTGGGTGAAATACAGTAGGGTGTTTGAGAGAAAAAGAGAGGACTTGGGGTCATATAGCCTTCCAGAGAGAATTACTGTGATGGTGTACATTGAATGATGGAGGTCAGGGCTAAGGTGGTATCAATGACAACACTGGGTGAGCATTTGGAAGGAAACACTTCTGTGCTAGGGACTGCCGTAGAATGTGACTGTGTAATATGTGAGACCCATGAGTCAAGACTTGATCCATATGGGATAAGAGAGGAAGTAAGTAAGCAGGTTGCTCTCTCATTCAATGTGTCTCTTAAGATTTGGACTAAGGATATTTTAACAATTTAAAAATAAAATTTGTGATTTGGGGTATGTAGAGTTTTAAACGAAGCTAAAGTATAGGAGTGACGATAACAACATAAGACTCTACACCTCTCAGAGCAATATGTCAGAAAAAAAAGAGAATCTAAGAAGTAGGTTTGGAATGAGGAATGAGGGCACTTTATAATTATAAAACTATCAAAGTTTGTTCTGAGAATGAAAGTATATTTATTGTATCAGAGAAAAAAAATAGAGAAATGCTGTAGAATAGTCTTTCACATAGGACACATTGGCAAAATTTTGGTGAGTTATGTGAAATAACTTGAAATAGGTATAAAAGTACACATGACTGACATTATCAACACTCTTAAAGAGAGCAGAAGATCCTATCTAATAAAAGGGTAATATGCAAAATAACCATCACTCCATAACAAAGATGGCGGCACACATAGCCACAAAATGGCAGCACCCAGTCCTTTCAGCCCCACCGGACTCCCCAGGTCCTGGGGGGGCAACCGCTGAGAGCGAGCAGTGTGAGCGGCCTGGCGGAATGCTTGCCTCATCGCCCCGGCGATGAGGCAAGCATTCCACCCCAGCCGTGGAGGGCCTCTGGGCAGCGGGCACAGAGCAGCCAGGGTGGGGGGAACACTTGTGTAGTCGCCCCGGTGACAAGGCAAGTGGTCTGCACCCAGCCGCGGATGGGCCTCTGGCTTGCGGAGAGCCTCTGGGCAGTGGACGCGGAGTGGCCAGGCCTTACAGAGAGCTACTGGTGCACAGATTCGTGTTCAGGGCTACTAGTATATGTATATTTATTCTTATAAGGACTAACATTAAATTCACATAATATGTACAATAACATATATAATTGCTTGCTCTTTAAAAAACAACAACTTGATCTTATATAAATTTTCAGCCTTGGTTAAAGTGTTGAGTGATGGAAGTAACTATTTAATCCCGTGACCTTGTTAAATTATCACAAAACTAGGGGTCCAGTGCATGAATTCATGCACCTTGAAAGGAACTGTGGGTCACAAGACTGCAGTGGGCACATGAGCAGGTCTCGGCCCATCCTCTACATTCCTGTCTGGCCCATCCCGCCGGGGCCCCCATGCCCTGTCTGCCAGCAGCCCTGCTCCCAATGCCACCACGGCTCCCACACACTGATGGCACCAGCCCCACTCACACCTGCTGAAAGCACGGAGTAATTGGGGCTAGTGTAGAGCTATTGGGGCCGGCGCCGTCAGCAGGTGTGAGTGGCGGCTGCTGCCCTGATCACCCCTCAGGAGCAGGGGAAGGTGGAGAAACCCTCAGGAGAGATTGGGACAGGCACTGGGTGCTGGCAGTGGGTGTGAGTAGCAGCTCTGGTGCCAGCAGCGGGTGTGAGAGGAGCCATTGTGGGCAGTGGGTGTGAGAGGCGGCTGCTGGCCAAGATTGTCCCTTAGGAACAGGGGGAGGTGGAAAAGCCTTGGGGAGTGATCAGAGCCAGCAGCCGCCACTCATACTTGCTGACAGTGCCAAGCGATTGGGGCCAGTGCTGGGTGCCAGCAGCAGGTGCGAGTGCTGGGCTGGACTGCGACACACAGGAGCAAAGAATTTTCAGTAACCACCAGAGGCTCATCCCAATGACAGCGACCAGCGCCCTGCCTTGGTCTGGCACCCCTGCTCATCTGCTCCACCATCCCACCATGGCCAACATCCACCATGTTTCATACTCTGCTGCCTGCTGCCAATGCTGACCATGTTCTGTGCACACCCCCTGGTGGTCAGCACACATCATAGTGACTGGTTGTTCATTTATCCAGTTGTTCGCCATTCAGTCTATTTGCATATTAGGGTTTTATATATATAGATGATATCTGATAGGGTCAGCAAGTTCTTTAGTTCTGAGTGCCACCATTATCTAGAAGTGTCACTTATAGGACTAAATCACTATCAGAATAGAAGGATGACAGAACAAGAAGGCAGGAGTAGACAGAGAAAAATTTAAAAATAAATATGCTAGGACTGTAGCCCAATGTCAGTACCTCAGGTAGCAACTAAATCATCTAGCACTGCTCTATGGTGGAAGAGATTCTCTGTCTTTAACACTGGCTAGAAAAATCAAGTTATAGAAATTGTATTTTATCTTTCACTCCTTTGTTGTATAACATCCTGTTCTAATGGATATAAGCAATATACAGCATCACCAGTATCTTTATCAGCAATAAAAGAAATGATGATTGTCCTACATTATATGTATTAAAATTTGGTCAACTCTCAAAAAGTAACTGCAGTTAAAATAGTGATTCAAGATAGATAACACAATCTACATTATTTCACTGGGCAACTAAATTCTGCAAGATTGTATCACACTATTTATTATATCAGTAATTCTCAGAAAACCACACTAGCATTAGAGTTAATCTGAGTGCATGATTTTCAAGGTAGTTAAAATCAGATTTATTTCTGTAACAAATTATTTGAAATACTTGCTATATGGTAGAGGTTAGTTTGGAAGAAATTATCCTATGTCT
The DNA here is from genome assembly GCF_963455305.1 of Plecotus auritus. Taxonomy (NCBI): domain Eukaryota; kingdom Metazoa; phylum Chordata; class Mammalia; order Chiroptera; family Vespertilionidae; genus Plecotus; species Plecotus auritus. Next base: position 206,908,042 of record NC_137770.1, on the reverse strand, counting down.
TGTATGAAAAAAGGAAGAAACCAACTCGAGAATTTTAAAAAATACTTTTAAAACAATAGGCTTGACAAATATATTTATTAGAACTAAAGGCATGGTTGATTCCCACATCTCAGAAAATTAAAATTAATTGACTCATTGTTGAAGACATTATTAATAATGTAGGCAACTACAAAATTCTATCTGTGGTGGTCTTTGGCAACTTACTTATCCATGCTTTCTCAATGTTCAGCTTGCTGATAAAAAGCATAGCAGACTAGCTGAAGAAGAATATTTTGGTAACATCTTGGGGAAAATTTTGCCCCTTGATGGTTTTATACATGAGTACTTAGATAATTCATAAAAGTAATGAGGTTGTGGGTTTAGTTCTCAGTTGGCATATATCTGGGTTGCAGGTTTGATCCCTGGTCGGGCATGTAAGGGAGGCACCCAATTTATGGTTCTCTCTTACATCAATGTTTCTCTCTCTCTCTCTCTCTCTCTCTCTTCCCCTCTGTCTAAAATCAATACGCATATCTTTGGGTGAGGATTAAAAAAAAAAAAAAGGTAATGTCTCATTGCCTTACTTAGTTTTTCAGCCATGCTTACTTACATTATGATAGCTGGGCAACTTTTTGCTTTTGCTAAAACTTTTGAAATACTAGTGAATCATACTATTTGCATTGGTATTAATTTTCTCTTATTGTGTAAGGACATGGCAGCAACCTGACAATTCAAAGCTTAAGGTTTTTTGGTCTAGTGTATAAACCTCGATACATTTCTAAATTTCTATGACTATGCTCAAATGCAAAGTGAAGATAAAATTTGCTACATGGTAGAGGAGAATTATATGAGATTAAAATTGTATTTTGGGATTATCTTTTCAAAAATATGTTATACCAGTTACTCTGAAGGCCCAGCCCATAAAGGCATAATTTGATTCCAAGAAAAAAGTACAAAATTTTAAAACATTGCTAGTCTCATTAGAAAGAAAAATGACCATTTTTTATTTAAACAGCTCATCTCTTCCATAGTAATTATTGTCTTGAATATATTACCCATAAAGTACCAATAAAAAATATTAAAGGTATCATGCCCTAATTCATCCTACAACAAATGTGACATCTATTTATTAATCTAGCTATCATCTATCTACCTATTTATTCATCTTAAAATCATAATATTCCATAGATATAAAAGAGTTCGCTGGAAAATAACAATTTGCTATTAAGAATATTTCATCTTTATTTTCAACATTCTTAATAACATGAAAACTTGATGAGTGCTCTCATACACCTGTCTTTGTCCTGGTCTTTGTAATTTTCATGCATGCTTGATTGAAAGGAGAAGACAGAGAAGTTCCATATTTAATTCAGTCAAAACAGCATTACATTGTCAGGTTGAAAGTGCTTTATATTTCTTTTATGCAAACTGATAAATTTTTATGAACATTTGCTTAACTTTACTGACTATTCCAAATACATTTTTTTAACTTTGGGATAAGCATCTTATTGCTGTCATTCATCAATGACTATTAGCAACATATACTCATTCTTACCATGTGCTCATTAGGTTTAGCTTAACTTAAATGAAATAGTTTAGTGATTTCTTTATAAGTAATGCACTATAAAATACTGTTAATTCAAAATTTGCTAATCCTATAATGACCAGTGATATAAGATTTCTCTATATTTTTGTTAGTAATTTTAATACTGCCATTTAAATTAAACTTGTAACAACAGAATGTCTTTTTATGTATAGAGGTAATACAACTGTTACCAAACAAGGCCTTGAACCTTAGGAAGGCAGCTTCATTTATTTAGCATTAACTGGTTCCTTCCACACATTAACATGCTATCAATTTTTGTCAAATATATGACTCAGAACTTAGATTTTAAGCATAAAATAAAATTACTCTTACATATATAACAGTCTGTACATGTACATATCTCTATTGTGCCTTTATAAGACAATGTTTCCTAATACCTAGAGCATTAGAAATGAGATAGAAATGTGTAGGGTTCTTTTTCACAATAGAAAATAAAATGTTAAATACATTATTTCAATTTTATATGGTCATTTTGTTGTCTAATTTTATTTGCCTAAATAGTCTATTTTTAGCTATCTAATTTTAGGTTCACTAGAAAAGTTAAGTCTACATGAAGAAAAATAGTAATAATTATTATTTAGTTTCCATTTTAGGTGTAATAATATAATTTCAAACCATTTAATATTATATTGTGCTTTCTTCAAAATAAGTATTGTTTCATCATTACATGAAATTTAGCTATGATTATGAAGTACTAAAACTATTTTTCTTGTTGGAATGTTAGGAATATAGTTAGGACTTCTTATTTTATAAAATAGTTTCTTATTGTTTAAATGTTGCTTGTTCAAATATTTTCACAAAAACAGCTCTCAAACCTTTAGAATTTATTTAAGATAAGGATGATGGACAAAACATGAGTTATTACATGTGTGCTTAAAATTATTTCATCATCACTGTGTATAGAAGGCCATAACTCATGTTTAATAGGATAAAAAGTGCACAGGGCAACAGTTAAAGTGATATGATAGGGGAAGCATAAAATACTTCCTGGGAGAATAATGATAAATTTTCAACACAAGCAAAATGGGCAAAAGTCACAAGACATTTTCTAGGTTATAAAAAGTAATTTGTGGCAAAAAAGCCAAATAGAAAAGTAAAAATTTGAGATTTTGCTCTATATATCATATTCTGAACAATAAAGTACAACATATAGCTAGAAGATCGATGATTCAGAAAATATACCTTCTACAAGCATGGGAACATTTATAAAAATATTTAGGGGAGAATTGTAGATATATGAAATTTATCAGTTATTGTTAGCTAAGTAAACAAAAAGACAAAGGTATTTATAACAAATTACTGGTGCTTAAAATCCTTATTATTTAATACTATGTATAACATGTATTTTATAAAGATAAAGTCAGTCCTTGTGAGTCTATGTAGGTTGAAATTTTAAATTTAACTTGGGGAACAAACATATGGCTTGTTCTTTTACTTATGCTCTGAGAAGAAGGCACATGTGAAGTCTCAACTTGGGAAGTACTCGCTAGAGAAAGCTCATCTCCGCTGCCTGTGGCCTGAGTTGGAGTGGCTTGACTGGGAAGTGGAAGAATCACCTTGAATATGATTCCCTCACATCGCATGCAAGAGGTTCTTGCCTACTTTCAGCATTGTGGCTAGGATCCATTGTGTAACTTCCAAGGTCACATCATAAAGGCAACACTATTCACCTGGCTGCCTTTAGATGAATAGTGTTGCCTTTATGATGTGACCTTGGAAGTTACACAATATACTTCAGCCGTGGGCACAGACATGCCTGGATGCAAGTGGAATGCAATAGATCCAGCTCTCTATGGGAGGAGCATAGCATCTCTTTATAAAAACAGCCTGTGGAATGACAGAATTGGTGTGTGGTGGTCCCGGAAATAAGTTCTGTCACAGAGGATAGCTTTTCTTGCCTCTTTTTTTTTTTCCAGATAGAGAAGGTAGGTAACAAGTTTCAAACAAAAGATCAGCATTAAATGAACAGAAAAATGGTTGGAAAACTAAATTCATCAACAAATATTTTCAATAATTCTTTGAACATAACCTCAGTATTGTTCCTAAGAGCACTTTATATAACAAGTGTAACCATAAAGAAAAATAGGAAATATATAAAATAAAATTTTATTTTTGTGATAACTTCACCTTCTTTAGCTGTAAATATATACATTTAAAAAATTTACAGTATAATTTTACTAAGTGGAAATTATCATTTTGATGAAAACCCCAAAGGAGAAAAAATGAAACAATTCTATTTAGTAAAAAACTAGGGAGTAATCTCTTTCTAGGGACTTACTTTAGGACAGTCCACGAGACAGTTAACAAAGTGGACCATTTTAAAGTTTGGGGAAGTATAAGAAAGGAAACAGAAGTGCCATTGGCCTTCCTCAATTCATGTAGAAAGAGCATCTGTCTAGAACACACGCTACTATTTTAGCTGCACACATTCCCCAGATCATCAACAGCAGGAGATATTTTTATCCTCTTGTTGACCATCTATATCCAACATAAAGTTTTGAAAAGCATGTAGATAATGATGTCAGAAGTCAACCAATTATTGACAAGTTTATAACATTTTCTTTAGTTATTTGGGACATGGTAAAATGTTGGAAAGGAATAAAATGTTAAATTAGCATTTTGACTTCAATATCTTTTGTCATTTATTTTTATCTCCTCTATTAAGTTCCAAGTTTCCTAATTTTTTATTTTAAAAACATTTGAAATGTTGTGAATGATTGAATGATGTTAGCTTAAGTTTTATTTTTATTTGGCAGCCATTTATATGGCAGAACTGTCAAAGGGAGATTTTTATTCTCCATATGGTATGAATTCTAATAATAACACCACACACACACACACACGCACACACACACACACACGCTCATGAGGGTAACACACTTTTATTCAATGGCTTTGGTTTGGGTCTTCTAAGAAACAGATGACAAGATGGGATTGTATGTGATTTCACTTATATGTGGAATCTAAACATCAATATAAACAAACCAAACAGAGACAGAGTCACAGATACAGAGAACAGACTGATGGTGGCCAGAGGGGAGGGGAGTTGGGGGACTGGATGAAGAAGCTTAAAGGATTAAGGACTGGACACTGATAGTCACAAAAGTAGTCATGGGGTGTAAAGTACAGCATAGGGGATGTAGTCGATACTATTGTAATAACTATTCATAGAGCCAGGAGGCACTGTAAACATCAGGGGGAACACTTTGTCAAATACATGATTGTCCTACCTCTATGATGCATACCTGAAACTAATACAAAACAATATTGAAGGTAAACTGTCATTTTAATATTTTTTGAAAATTAAAAAAAGAAAGATTTATTGCAGGAAACTGTAATCAATTGTAGGTAAGGTTAGCTTTTAGACTCTAATGCAGATCTGATATCTGTAACAGGAAAGGCTAAAAAGATGAACATTGAATAGAAAGAGTCTCAGATTTCAGCACAAGTCTGAAAAATCCTGCTAGGCTGATACGGAGACCAGAGCCAAAGTTATTCATAATTCAAGTCTTGTGGCTATCAGAATGAGTTGACGCTAACACTGCTGCTGAGCTCAATTACTGGCTGGGAAGAGCTAATGAATGCCATTGTGGATCTAGAGGGGCAGCAGCTGGAGCTGCCAGTCATCTAGGCTTTACAGCAGGAGATCAGCACGGTGCCTGTCCATGGATGCCACAGGAAAACATAATAAACAGATAAATGGTAAATGTGACACTGGAAAGTCTACTCGAAATAACATTATCACTCTGTCAGTTTGCCATCTCAACTTTAGAGTCACCTGTTTGTTTTTAACCATGATCTTGTATAGGCAGCAAAATATTTGAAAATAAAGAAGCAAATTATGAAAAAGAAAGAACTAAAACATATTTAAATGTGGTTATTCACAATAATTGGGCTCCAGAAACATTAGCAAAATCCAATGAAATTTCCAGCAATGAAAACATACAAGGACGATGGCCAGTGTTACAGGTGAGGTGGGGATTTAGTGCCATGAGTTGGAGTGGATAGATGGTTAGAGTCTTCAGGTACAGGGGTTAGGAAATCTATACCCTGCAAGACTGGTAGGAAGGTATGGAGCTGGAACCTAGAGGAACTCTGAGCAGAGATTGCCTCGAAGGCATGAGAAGGAAAATAAGACAAATTCCCTGGGGTCCAAGGACTCTGCAAGACAGAGAAGTCTTGAATTACACAGTGGCAACCATCTTTCCTGTGAGAGTAGCTTAGGAAGGCTGCATCCTGATTTTAATTGCTGGAACACTGGAGTTTTACTAACTATGCCTAACTTTGAGGCATAGCAAGAATTAGTGTTAGAACAATTTTAGAATGTGTCTCTTTATAGCAAGGGTTTTCAGATTTTGCCAAGGTATACATCCATGCAGGTCTGCCTCGTTAGTTCATTTCCTCTACTTTGATCTTCCTGCCTCACTCTCATAAAACTTTGTGATTAAACTGGGCCATCAGGATAAACTAGGATAATCTCACCACCACCTTAATATCCTTAACTTAATCACAGCTGCCAAGTCCTATTTGCCATATAAGGTAACATATTCACAGGTACTAGGAATTAGGAAATGGGCATTTGGGAAGAGAGCCATTATTCTCTCTTCACGATTTTCAGGTAACTTAAGTGCATCCCAAGACAAAGTTCAAAAATATTTATATGAATACAATAATATCAAGCAACCAACAAAGAAAATCCGCAATTGCTTGCATCCATAAGGTATCATTAGGCACAATAAAACAGAAAAAATATGGCCCATTGTAAACCCATGTAGAAAAATTAATCAAGTGAAATAGATCCAAGAATAAATGACATGTTAGAATTATTGGAAAAGGGCTCTAAAGCAGTTATTACTCTATTGAAAATGCTTAAGAACTTGGATAAATCTCTGAATGTGTTTAGTGAAGATAAGTTATAGAAATCCCCAATTTTAAATTCTAGATATAAAATCTCTGTCTCAGAAGAAAAATATACTGAATTAGATTAATTGCACATTAGACCTTTTAGAAAAAAGATTAGTGATGTCTAAGACATTATAAATTACCAAACACAAAATGAACAAAGCACACTGACTCACTGAAACAAGATAAAAGGCATTGTTCAGGATAAGAAAGAGTGAGTAAGGAATGGTGAACTTTTGATACCTGGATGGCTACCAAAGCACCATTGTCAGGCATGAAGCAGCAACTGCATTGACTTCAGATACTGCAGCTAAAAGTAACCAATGATTTTTTAAAAATTTGGTCACAGTCTATAGCGTAAAATAATAAAAGTAAGAAATGGAATTTAGGAATGACTCCTCGGGAGTTGGGTCATTGGATGCATAAGGAGATGTAAAATAAAGAGACACAAGCTAAACAAACAAACCCTTGGTTATTGCTATCCCTAATAACTAAAAAAAAAAAAAAATGGAGTTAAAGGAAAGCATCAGGCAAATCCTGGCAGTGATTATAATAGAATGAGGGTTGACAGTGACTTAATCTCTAGGTCTCTTTAGCTGAGGTCCTGGGCAGAGGTCTTCTTTAAGTGACTCTGCTGAGACCTCATGGGGGTTAGGTAGGGAAACTTTAAAGTTACTTTTCCTCATTCTGATTCAGTATCCAGTGCTTTTCCACTCCCTCTCTCCCTCCACTTCCCCTACCTCAGAGTCCATAGAACTGCACAGCCTTTGTTCAGGGCTCCCTCAACACTGAAATGCCCTCCATGTCTGTGCTGATCCACCCGACCCTCAAATGGTACATCATTCCAAGGGAATAAATGAAACCAAGGGGAGTGTGTGCCTTCTTGGGCTTTAGAGTCCTGTTTATACAATCACTAGGGGCCTGGTGCATGAAATTCGTGCACTGGGGAGGGGTCCCTCAGCCCAACCTGCCCCCTCTCACATACTGGGAGCCCTCAGGGGATGTCCTACTGATGGCTTAGGCCCGCTCCCCGTTGGGAGCGGGCCTAAGCTGCAATCTTGCCTCCCTTTGCCGGAGGCAACCAGGCTGATCAGGGGAAGGCACCAGCCCCATAACCCTGCTGCTGCAGCCACTGTCAGTCGCCGCAGATGCCAAGGTATTTTCATCAACACGGACTCCAGTCCCTTCACCATGAAAAAATGACAACTTTCTTTAAGCATTTTTAAGATGTGTCTTTCATAGGATATGACATTTCTTTCTTTATTTTTCTCTTTATCCTCACCTGAGGATATGTTTCCATTGATTTTTTCCCCTTCCCTCCAATCCCAGGCTCTGCCCCTTCCCACGCCTAAAGCCTCGGCCCCAGGCTTTAGGCTTGGGAAGGGGGACCCCCCTCACACCCCTCTGATCACAGGCTCAGCCCCTTCCCAAGCCTAAAGCCTCCACCCAATGGCTGATTGGGAGTGATCTGGGTGCCATCTTTGTTGGGTTAATTTGCATAATCACTCTGATTGGCTGTGGGCATAGTGGAGGTATGGTCAATTTACATGTTTCTCTATTATTAGGTAAGATAGTAAATTATAAAAGGTTTAACTCTTTCACTTTTGCTTGTTGCTTTAATTGGCGACTATGACAGACACCTGGCAGCTCAAGTCTCTCTCCCAGACCAGCTGAGCTCATGAGTGCATACCACCAACAGTTCTTTTTTTTTTTTTTAATATATTTTATTGATTTTTTACAGAGAGGAAGGGAGAGAGATAGAGAGTTGAAACATCGATGAGAGAGAAACATCGATCAGCTGCCTCCTGCACACCCCCTACTGGGGATGTGCCCACAACCAAGATACATGTCCTTGACTGGAATCAAATCTGGGACCTTTCAGTCCGCGGGCTGACGCTCTATCCACTGAGCCAAACCAGTTTCGGCACCACCAACGCTTCTTGATATGATTTGAACAGCACAAAAAATACAACAAGCTAAAAGAGACTGATATTATGGGACCTTGTAAATGTCTGTTTCTTAATACCAATCTAGGAAAAGAGTCAACTGGTTTGCTTTCTCCTGGAAAGCATCCCATCCACATTTATTGTATTACCACGGGGTTATTTGCTTTCATCAGCTTGTTGTTAATTGTTGGTTGAAAGGGATTTGGACTTGATGCATATGCTGAGTGTAATAATGCACCATTGCAATACTGTGATGATGAAAACATGATAATATCAAGCTAGGACTGACTTAAGCACAGTGGTGACACATATGACTAATAGAAGCTAGTTAATCCACCAAAAGACCAAGGGCCTCCCCAATGGGTGAATTATTAAAAATGACCTAAACAGAGAAAAATATGATTTTTATAGGCAACTAAAAGTAAATAACTATCATTGACAAATCCTGGGACTAAGCAAGGATACAGAGCTTGGTAATGATTTTTATATTTTGAATGACTAATATTCCACATCTGAGGATATTGCTAGCTCCTATTCATAATACTACCCACCCCCAAAGACTTATTTGAATGAGGCCCGAACAACAGCAGACAATCTCTGAGTTGAAAAAAGCAGTGACTCAGTTAGTGCCTTTCAGTCTGCACGATCCTCACTCAAATATAATTTTGGAAGCATCTGTAACTAGCACTTATGCAGACAGAAACTTATGGCAAAAGTCAAATGGGACCTTTAAAACATTGGACCAGAAAATTTGCAGATATGGCATTGTAGTACTCTCAGAAACAATTATTGGCTTATTATTGAAAGTAAATTGTACTGATAATATTTTAAAACATGTTTTCTTCAAAAGATACATTGAGAAAATGAAAATATAGGTCACAGAGTGGAAAAATATTTAAAAATCATTTATTTGATAATAAATTGCATACAGTACAAAAGAAACTTTTAAAACTCAAACTCAATAAAAATAAATTCTAATAAACAGAAAAATTTGAACAGATAATTTATAATAGGACATATAAAAGGCCAATAAGCACATCAAAAAATGCTCAACAATATTTGCTAAGAAATGAAATGACAAAAAAACAACAAACAACCAATAAAACAGCTGAAGTGAGAATTTGTTAATACTAGCCAGGATTTAGAAAGATGAACTCTAATACACTCCTGATGTGTATGTAAAATGCTAAAGCTATTTTGAAAAAAAAGATTTGGTACATTCTTATAAAATTATAAGTTCACTAAAATAAAACCCATTTTTTTCTACTCCTGTTTATTTCACCAAAATAAATGAAATCATATATCTACCCACACACACACAAAACTGTGTACATGAATATTCAAATGTATTTTATACTAGAGGCCTGGTGCACGAATTCCATCATGGATGGGGTCCAGCCAGCCTGCCCCAATTGGGGTGAGAGGGGCTGATCAGGGCAAGGCCAGACAGAGGGAGGGGCTTTGGATGTTTGGCCAGCCAGCCCTGCCCCTGATCAGGGGGGGGAGGGGTGTCGATTGGGGGCAGGGCCAGCCGGGGGAGGAGCCGCAGGCCCCACCCCCTGGTCAAACTCCTGGTTGAACTCCCGGTCAAGGGGACAATTTGCATATTAACCTATTATATAGGATGATAGTGAAGCATGGGGTGTGTGGAGCAGATCTCCCCCTTGCAGGTTCTTATGTCACCAAGTTTGAAGAATAAAATTTGCGGACTAAAAGGACTTGTTAGTAAAAGTGTGGAAATTTATTGGAAGCAAACACAGACTCCCACATAGAAAGGGGGTCCCAAGGGGGTAACCCACTAAGCTCCTTTCTTCTAGGGTTTATAAAGGCTGTAGTTTTTTGTCTCTTCATTCTCCTTTCTAATTGGACCCTTTCCCATTTTATGACTCTGTGTGTTTCTAATTGGTCAGTCTTTTGCAGAATATCAGCTTCAAAGCCCACGTGGTGCCCTCATCTTTCTCTCCCTCTTATCTGGTAACATTTTTCTATTTCCTGTGAACATATGTTTCTCCCTTTCTAGCATCTGTTGACATTTCTCTATCCTCTGTGACATTTTGTTTCCCTTTCCCCCATACTCTGTGACTTTTCTTTATCCTTGTGAATGTATGTCTTCCTCTCCCCTTATCCTGTGGCACTTTTCTATTCTCTGTGACTGTATGCCTTCAGGTGGCTCTAAGCCCTCAGCTATGCATTTCTCCCCCAAGGATCCTCTTTATTTCTAAGACTCCCTAAATCAGCCTATTTTATCCTTAAGATCCCTTTCAATAGCAAAAATTAAAGACAATTTAATTTAAAAATTAAAGGCATTAATGTGTCCAATAATGTTGAAAAAAGTTTTAAAATATGTAGTATATTCATACAATAAAATACTATTCAGTAACTAAACAGATAAAATAAAACAAAAACAACTATTGCTCAATGCAACCACATGGATTAATTTTAAAATTATGCAGAGCAAAAAATGCCAGAAATTAAAAAAGCAAAACTATATAATATGTGATTTTACTTTTATAAGGTTCAAGAAAATGAAAACCAACATATAATAATAAAAAGCATATCAGTAGTGGCCTGGAGCCAACAGGGGGAGGGAGAGAGTGGACCATAATGAGGCGTGAGGAAAGTGATGGACACATTCTGTACCTTGATTTTTTGGCCTCTTAGATAATAAAAGCCCAGTGATCACCAGACTTTTTGAAGACTAAGAGCTGTCTCATTTTTATAATTAAAATGTTCAGTCCAACATCTTAATAACATACGTCCTGCACTGATCTAAGGCAAAGCTCTCTTTGTCCCCTGCTGTGGCCTGCTCTAGGCTGGAAAACCAGCCGTGGTAGATAAGGATGTGGACAGCTTCTTGATTTTCCTGGCATGTACATGCTTCTCCTTTACTGTAACATCAGAGCCTCTTTCTGGCTCCTCTGGGGTAAGGAGAAGAGAAGATAAAAGGTAGGAAAGAACTTAATTGCTATGCAGCCTAACATAGCTGGCTCCTGGGTCAGAGAAATTCTCAATGATAATGAATTCCTCTTTAGAGTGATTCCATGGGCTCTTCTAAGCCACCCCCTCTGGGTCCTCTAGAGGAAAGCTTCTTTGATATGGGTAATGCTGCCCTTGAGCTGGCTTCTTTAAACATCCCCTCAGCTTTTGCATGTGATACCTGATCACCAGTCACCTCCTGCTGAGAAGCCCTTCTGGAACTTTTCTCAAAATAAAATGAACTCAAGAAAGCTGTGCTCTCACCCTATTTTTTAGTGGGTATATAGCACTCAAAATAAGGGGCAGGCAAGGAAGCCATAGCCTTTCACTTTTCATAATTCTAGGTCCTTTCTTAATACTAGCCTCTAAGACCCCCTTAAAATATTAGGAGGGGTATGATCCAAGAGGCACCATCCTATCTAATAAAAGAGTAATATGCAAATTGAATGTCACTCCAACACACAAGATGGCCGCCCCCCATGTGGACACAAGATGGCCATCACAGGATGGCTGGCAGGGGATGGCAGTTGTGGGTGATCAGGCCAGCAGGGGAGGACAGTTGGGAAGGACCAGGCCATCAGGGGAGGGCACTTGGGGGCAACCAGGCTTGCAGGGGAGGGCAGTTGTGGGGGGGACCAGGCCTGAAGGGGAGGACAGTTAGAGGCAACCAGGCCTGCAGGGAAGGACAGTTAGAGGTGACCAGGCTAGTAGGGGAGGGCAGTTAGAGGTGACCAGGCTGGCAGGGGAGGGCAGTTAGGGGCTATAGGGCCATCAGGGGAGCAATTAAGCATTGATCAGGCTGGCAGGGGAGTGGTTAGGGGGTGATCAGGCTGTCAGGTAGAAGCAGTTAGGGGCAATCAGGCAGGCAGACAGGTGAGTGGTTGGGAGCCAGCAGTCCTGGATTGTGAGAGAGATGTCCGACTGCCCATTTAGGCCCGATCCCTTCCCAGATTGGAAAGGGTGCAGGCTGGGCTGAGGGCCACCCCTCCCCCCCATGCACAAATTTCATGCACCTGGCCTCTGGTAGATTAATATTCTCTCACATGGTTTGTTTGAAAGAGCTGTATTCCTATCTTGTAAATGAGAGTTGTTAAAGAAGGCATACAGCCCTAACTGGTTTGTTCAAGGGTTAGAGCATCGGCCTGAGGACTGAAGAGTTCAAGGTTCAATTCTAATCCAAGGCACGGCACATACCTTGGTTGCAGGCTTGTCCCCAGCACATTGGGACATATGTGGGAGGCAACCAAACCGTGTCTCTCTAACATTGATGTTTCTCTCCGCCTCTCCCCTTCCTTCCACTCTCTCTCTCTCAAAAAAAAAAAAAAAAAAAAAAAAAAAAAAAATCAATGGAAAAATATCCTAAGGTCAGGATTAACAACAATAACAAAAAGAAGGCATAGAATATTGCTAAGGCTGACCAGCAGATCCTGAGGGATGGATGAATGGATTACTCCAAAACAATGTTTGCTGTGAAAGAGAGGGCTAAGGGACTGCCTGGCTAAAGGAATCAGACATCCTCAATCACCTGCCTCATTAGGCTTTTATTATAGCAGCAGTTTGAGATAAAGTTTATCTTTTAGATAAAATCAGCAGGGTAAGTAATCTTGGGAGGACATATGTGTTTGTAATGTCCTTTAAGCAAGGACACCCAAAGATTAAGCATAAGGATTCCAGTAAACACCTGGGGGTCTGCATGTGCATAGACTTGTTTGGAAAGGTCAAGGAATAATTAGGAGCACAGCCTTTGGCACTCCCCTAAGTTGGAATTCTGATAAACAGGGTGGGCAGCGTTCTGCACACTTCCCTTTTCTCAGAATGTCCTCCTTACAAACTTTCCAACCAGGTCTCATGCTTCCCCACAGAATATTATAAACCATCTCCAAAGAAATCCTTATAGATGACTTATAGACGAAAAGCTTAGGTTCTGAGTGTGTCTTATCCAGAATCACATATTCTCAACAGTAGCAGAGTTTAAATATAAAAATACAAAATGTGAGTATCTTATATTCTGATGTCTGATAATTTCATTTGAAGGCCAGTTGTACTGATTCTATCATCTGCTGTTTCTTTGAATCTTCGCTCTTGGTGTCCTATTTTTTTTAGGGGCTTTTAATTATAAGATAATTTTGGACATTTTTTTATTAATTTAATCTATTGAGATGGTATTGGTTTGCAAAACCATACAGGTTTCAGGTGTACAATTCAATAAAACATCATCTGTACACTGTATTGTGCACCCATCACCCTAAGCAAAGTATCTTCTAGCCCCATTCCCCAGCCCCTTTGCTGAACTCTACTTACCCCAAACCCCCTTTCCATCTACCACTTCACAGTAGTCTATATCTATGTGTTATGTACATACATTCTGGGGCTAATCCCTTTACCTACTTTCATCTAATCCACCCATCTCCCTCCTCTCTGACAGCTGTCAGTCTGTTCCATGTATCTGACACTTTTAACATGAGAATATTTCAAGGTTTAGGTTAGGTTGGTTCCTACAGAAAGAATCCAAGTTGACTTCTGCATCTTAGGGCCACTTTATAGTAAATTGTCCTCATGAGATTTCTAGAAAATATGGGAATCACTGATTCATACTAAAAATGAATCGTGGCTAGATTGCAATTGCAAATATTTAAGTTAGATAATTTTCCCCAGTAAATAACAAATTTGAAAGAATTATATAATATTGCTCTCCCTTATTCAGGGCAGATTATTTCTTTTGTTCAGACTTATAAGGTGGAAAAGCCCTACCCTCATATAGTGAGAGGAGGTATATTTCACAGCTCTCTTTATCTCTAGGTAGACTTAGGCATTTTCTGCTATCACCCAACCCCATAAGGCAGGAAAGTGAAAATTATAACTTCCAGAGAGCATAGTGATTCTTGAGTTCAAGAAAGTTTTGCACTTACCTATCTTTTAAGTTCTTCCTTTACATTTTAGCCAAAGTAAAATACTTATTATAATGTTAGCCCTTCAATATATTTAATATTTTTACATTATATCTGGAATTTAAATTATTTTTTCTGAGAGTCAGTCATTCAGGACATTTGGACACAAGTTCCCATAATATAGTAAAGCTTTGTGTGTGTTTGTATCTCTTAATTGTTTGCTGATTTTAAATGTTTTTCAATTTAATTAATAATATCATGGGAGACATTTACAAAAAAGTATGTAATGTGAAGGGAAATAAATAAATTATATAAAGTTAAAATTATTTCCCTCTCCAGTTTTCAGGGGAAAAAATAAAATTATTTGAGACATCTATCTATTGAGAATATTTTTAAAGCTAAGCGGTTTGAAATGATATAGTGTTACAATACCACCATCTGGTGGACATAAGTAGGTATTTTTTTTCTTTCTGCTCAGTTCAAAATGTAATTTTTAAAAATCTTTTATTGAAGTTAAGATATGTTTTTTCAGTTGTCTATTAGAATTCTATCAAATACAAGATATTTATCCCTTTTATTTAATTTTATATCTAAAGTAGTATATATATATATGTATATATATAATATTTACTTCACTAAGTTAATTTATATAACTGTAATAAATGATTATCCCAGAGTTTTAACATATGCTATACATTTCTGGTGTACCATACCCTCAGTCTTACTCATATTCCACATCTTTGCCATTGTGATTGTTAAAAACCTCATTCTATTAATCACTCCGCTTATTCTATTAGGAACATATTACAACAGAGAACTTTGTAGTAACTCTCCAAGAAGCATCATTGATTTTCCTGAATTTCTTATTTTCAGAGCTCTGCTATTTGATACGAGGATAATAAATAAACCATTATTTAATGGATTTAATCTGTGCTGCTTTACAAGGGAGACATTTCCACTTTAATAGTTAGTTTTAGAAATATCAAGCCTCAGAGTTTACCAATTTAAATAGAATGCAATATGACTTAAATATATAAATTAAATATATGTGTATGTCTTTAAAGAAAATAATTTATGAAACATAGAAATGGGAGACTTAGAGTAGTGAAGCCATATTTTGCTATTTTATTTCTTTCTACTTTTTTTTTTTAATCCTCACCTGAGGATATTTTTCCACTGATTTTTCAAGAGAGTGGGAGAGAGAGGGAAAGATACAGAGAAATATCAATGTGAGAGAAAGACATCGATTGGTTGCCTCCTGCATGAACTGACCTGAGCCTGAGCCGGGGAGGAGCCTGCAACCAATGTACATGCCCTTGACTGGAATCGAACCCGGGACCCTTCAGTCCTCAGGCCCACGCTCTATTCATTGAGCCAAACTGGCTAGGGTTGTTTTGCTATTTTCTAACTGAATGTCCTTGGACAAGTTACTTAATCACTGAACTTTTGTTTGTTTGTTTGTTTGCATTTAAGAAATGTTGGTAATATCTTACAGAGTTACGAACATTAAGGGGTGTAACACATACAATCTAGTTCAGTTCCCTAATACAATTTCCTTCTTTTTGTACAAAAGTGTTATTGCTCTCAAAACAGAGGAATTCTGCATGCAGAATTCTGTCGTTGGTTTTCTGATGTTGAAAAAATTGACCAGTCACTTCAACTGGTGGCCTGTCCTTTGTCACAAAACCCTGAAACAGCATCAGAAGAGGTGCAACTGGAACTCATCGATCTTCAGTCTGACTTTGTCCTAAAGGAGAAATTCAGCTCTCTTGAACTAAGAGACTTTTATGCTTCACTTAATGAAGCCACTTTTCTAAACATCCGGAGGATGGCACAGAAGATACTGGTGCTGTTTGGGTCAACCTATGTTTGTGAGAAGACATTTACCATCATGAACATCAACAAAGCCCTCACAGATCCAGCTTAACTGACAAACACCTCAGATCTATCCTGAGAATAGCCACAACAAAACTAACTCCAGACTTTGATGCATTAGCTAAAAAAGGAGACCAACAACACTGTTCCCACTGAAGTTGATGTTTTAAAGACCAAAAACCTTTCAACCCAGTCTACATTGCCATCTACATCTACGTCCCAGGCATAATTTGGAAGTTGCACTAAAGAAAATGTTTAATTTACTGTTTACACATTTTGTTCTTTTCTATTTGTTTTAGTTTTAAATTATTTTATTATATTTAAGTTTAATTTGAAAGGCTTTTGTACCTTTCCTTTGTCAGGCAATTTTATTTTGCCTTTGCCATCTTCAATATAAGGTATGTTATTGTGCTATGATTCCTCCATTTTTTGAAGTTTCAAATTATAATAATTAGTGTTTACATTCTTCTTGTTAAAATGTTTGAAATGAATAAAACTATTGAAATAAAAAAAGAAGACCTTACCCTTTTATGTAATGATGTTTACTTTGAATTTATATTAGTTCACACAAACACTCCATCCATGCTTTTGTTCCGGCCCTCCGGTCCAGTTTAAGAACCCCTTGTGGCCCTCGAGTCAAAAAGTTTGCCCACCCCTGGTATAGAAGTTATAAGTAATAAACAAAGTAGATATTAAGTGATGTCAAGTATAAGAGTTAGGAAGGTCTGAATACAGAGTATCTGCAGCAGAATTGGCTTATGGCCACTTGTAAAGCTAGTTTATCAGCTCTCTATCATCAAATACTCTTGCAGTGAGTTTTTAAAGGAAAAAAAGTGAATGCATGAGGCATTTTAACAATATTAACACTTTTTAATAGAACAAATAAATTGGGCAAACAAAAAATGAAAAACCCCACACATTATTTATAATGATTCAACAACACAAATTATTTATTTAAAAGAGAGTATTACACTTTGTTAATATCCTCAAAGACACTAAAATAAACTTATTTCAAAAGTATAAAACAGCCCTAGTTGGTTTGGCTCAGGGATAGAGCATTGGCCTATGGACCAAAGGGTCCCAGTTCGATTCTGGTCCAAGGGTACATGCCTGGGTTGCAGGCTCCATACCCAGTTGGGGCAGGAGGCAGCTGATCCATGTTTATCTCTCATTCCTGATGTTTCTATCTCTCTCTCACTTTCCCTTCCTCTCTCTGAAATCAATAAAAATATATTAAAAAAAAAAAAAGGCACGTACTTTGGTTGCAGGCTCCTCCCCGGGCAAGGCCCTAGTCCAGGCATGTGCAGGAGGCAACCAATCAGTGTGTTTCTCTCACAGGGATGTTTCTCTCTATCTTTCACTGTCTCTTCCACTCTCCCTAAAAAAAATTCAATGGAAAAATATCCTCAGGTGAGGATAAAAAAAATTATAAAATATTATAAAATATACTTTAATGATATATTTCTTTCTTGCTGTTTTATGCATAGTCAGATTTCCACTAACAAGTTTATTCATATCTATTTGTCTTAATACTTATTCTGATTTTTAATAAGATAAGGAATTGCATCTGGTTTAATCATAAGAATTTCATTATATTTTAGAGCCATCTATTAATGTTGTAAATATGTAACCACATTATCATTGGGATTAAATGTTTCCTTATGGAAAATTTAACCCTTGCTGAGATTTATGCACTACATAATATTCTGCTAAATTAAATAGTTCTATGACTACATCTTTGGCTGGAGTATAGCTAAGTTCTATATATTAAAATCTTCCAAGTGAAAAATGATAACTTTTAAGAAATTGCACAATTTAGTCTAATATGTGGGAAGATGTTGTGTACACATAATTCAAAGAGTATAAAAATCACCCTAAAAATATGTAAAAACATGATGTATGACCTTTTTACTGAATTGCTGGATTCAGTTTGCTAATATTTTGTTGAGGATTTTAGCATCTATGTTCATCATAGATAATGGCTTATAATTTTCTTTCTTTGTCATGTCTTTATCTGGTTTTGGAATTAGAATAATGCTGGCCCCATAAAATGAGCTTGGGAGTCTTCCTTCCTCTTGAATTTTTTAAATAGTTTGAGAAGGATGGGTGTTAATTCTTTGAATGTTTGGTAAAATTCACCTGTAAAGCATCTGTCCAGGGCTTTTATTTGTAGAGAGGTTTTTCTTTTATTACTGCTTCAGTTTCACTAGTTGTGATCTGTCTATTCAGATGCTCTGATTCTTTCTGATTTAGTTCTGTAGATTGCACATTTCTAGAAATTTATCCACTTCTTCCAATTTGTTGACATATAGTTGCTCTATTTTTATTTTCTTACAATCCTTTGTATTTCTTTGGTGTCAGTTATTACTTCTCCTTCATTTCTGATGACCTCTGCTGGCGGTGGTGGAGGGAGTTGGGGGTGTGAAGGGATTGAGCAAAGAAGAAAAAAAGAGAAAGAACTCATGGACCTGGACAATAGTGTGGTGACTACTTGGGGGAGGGGAACAAGGGAGGGGGAAGAGGTATATGGGGGATAAATGGTGATGGAAAAAATAATTATATGTGTGTGTGTGTGTGTGTGTGTGTGTGTGTAAAAACAAATGGCCTTTATTTATAAACTATATAGGTGGAGCTAATTTGTCAACAACAATAATAATAGTAATTTAAAGACAACCTGTGCTGTTAGTCACTTCTCGTAAAAATAAGAAATACATTGATTTGAGAAAATGTAAATAATTCTAAAGAAATAGTATTTGAATTTAGAATGTACTGATTATTTAATATTTCCTGTATATAAGAAACTGATATTTTCATGAAATGTTTAAGTTACATGCAAAAGAAAAAACAAAAATAAATAATTTCTCAGGTTATATCATGCTTAGTGTGATTAAAAAGCTCAAATATTATCTCCTGATTTTCTATTAAATCAGGTTTTTTTTTCCTGTCCACACTTTTCCTCGAAAATTCTGGGCTTTCTTTTTTTACTTCCTTTCAGCAATAACATAAAATAGAAATGGTAAAACCAGTTTTTAATGAATCATAAAGCTCCCACTTTTGCCCTCACAGAATGCTACCCTAAATTTGTCACACTGTAAAGATAAATGAAAGGCCCAGCTGTCCCAGCTGTTTCTACTGAGTCCAGAACCTCGTCTATCCAATAGCATCATTGAGCCCAAAGAAAACCAGGAGAAACACCTCAGGCAAGCCACAGAACCACCCTATCTAATAAAGAGGGAATATGCTAATTGACCATCACTCCATCACAAAGATGGCTGCACCCACAGCTGAGGCCAAGTTCCCATAAGGAGCCTTAACGAGCAATCAGCAGGGACCTGAGGCTATGCCCTCCCCGCCACCATGGGGCTTGACAGGAGACCTCAGGCAGAGCCCCCAACCCTGTCATCAGGCTGGGGGACCTCAGGCCACACACCCCCACCCCAGTGCCAGGCCAGGGGACCTGAGGCCATGCCCCCCCCCACTCAGCAGGGCTTGATGGGGGACCTCAAGGTGCACTTCCCATCCTGATGCTGGGCTAGGGGACCTAAGGCTCCTCCCCCTGCTCCAGTGCCAGGCCAGGGGGCCTCAAGCTGCACCCCCCATCAGGTGGGGTTTGACAGGGGACTTCAGGCCATGCCCCCCACCTCAGCACCAGGCCGGGGGAACTCAAACCGCACCTTCTGCCTGGTGGGACTTGACAGGGGACCTCAGGCCACACCCCCAGCCCCAGCACCAGGCCAGGGCCTTTACCACACCATTGTCTGTGTCGATGGGCTATGCATATTCTATATAATAAAGAGGTAATATGTAAATTGACCATCACTCCAACACACAAGATGGCTGCCCACATGTGGACACAAGATGGCCTCCACAAGATGGGTGGCAGGGGAGGGCAGTTGGGGGCAATCAGGCCTACAGGGGAGGGCAGTTAGGGGTGACCGGGCCAGCAGGGGAGGGCAGTTGGAGGCAACCAGGCCTTCAGGGGGGGACAGTTAGGGCGACCAGGCCTGCAGGGGAGGGCAGTTAGGGCAACCAGGCCTGCAGGGGAGGGCAGTTGGGGGGGACAAGGCTGGCAGGGGAGGGCAGTTAGGGGTGACCAGGCCAGCAGGGGAGGGCAGTTAGGGGCAATCAGGCCAGCAGGGGAGGACAGTTAGACATTGATCAGGCTGACAGGGGAGTGGTTAGAGGGTGATCAAGCTGGCAGGCAGAAGCAGTTAGGGGCAATCAGGCAGGCAGGCGAGCAGTTAGGAGCCAGCAGTCCTGGATTGTGAGAGGGATTTCCAACTGCCCGTTTAGGCCAGATCCCGGTGGGGTCCCAGGTTGGAGAGGGTGCAGGCTGGGCTGAGGGACACAACCCCCCATGCACGAATTTTGTGCATCGGGCCTCTAGTATGCATATAAATTCCTCAGTTAAGCTCTATCCCCACCCTCCCACCCCTGCCTTCTTTCTGAGATTCCTCAGTCTGTTCCATTTATCTTTGTCTCTGAATCTACTTTGTTCATCAGTTTATTTTGTTCATTAGATTCCACATATGAGTAAGATCATGTGGTACTTATCTTTCTCTAAGCGATATAAACCAGTCAGACAAACTGACTGTATTTGATAAAATACTGT
Source organism: Plecotus auritus (assembly GCF_963455305.1). NCBI lineage: Eukaryota > Metazoa > Chordata > Mammalia > Chiroptera > Vespertilionidae > Plecotus > Plecotus auritus. The sequence goes on along the minus strand of NC_137770.1, from coordinate 206,887,258 downwards.
AAGAAAGATATGACACCATTATGTCAGCAGAATGTAGAGAGAATATAGAGTTCAAAAATTGCATGGTTGAAAGAAAACTCTTTTTTCACTAAATCAAATGTATGGCCATTACAATGCAGACTTAGGGAAAAGGCCAAATGCAATGTGCTGCAGTAAAGCATGGCCTCAGGGCAGAGACCAGGTACAATTTTAGAAGAATTCTGAAAGGATAAAAATCATGTTTATTAATTTTTTTTCAATTGGAAATAAAGAACTCCTACAAAAGCTTAAGTTCATGATCCCACAAAAGCTGATTCACTAAAAATACATAGGTATAGAGAGAAAATCTTGTTTCATAATGAATTGTGGAGAGGACTATTTATACATATAATTCAGCTGCAATAAAATACATAAAATATCCATTATTTGTATAAGACAGTGAGATTAGCAAATCTCCTCTAGTCTGAAATATAAGCAAACTAGATTATTTGAGATAGTAAGACATATTTCTGGCTCTTCAAATTTCAATGGACAAGAAGTGATCTGAAAAACTTAGTAGGCTGCAAAGAAGTGGGGAGGGGCGCTATTGTCCAATCCCCTGTTTAGAAGTGACTATGTGGAAAGGTGGGAAAGACATCCCCAAATAGCAGAGCCAAGAGGTATGGAGGCAATGGATGAAATGGTGATACCTTGGAAGCAGAATTTCACATATGCTGTGGATTACTGTCTACCCTGTGCCTCCTATACATGACCCTACAAATGGCAATATTTATTGTGGTTATCCTATTCTTCTTTAGCTATAATATAACTAGAGTACAGAAAAGAGGTACTGTAACATGTTTTTCTAATTAATAGCTATTCAGAAGATTCTCTAGTTTGAGCCTATTGCTTTGATTGGATAATATATTGGAGGTACCTTGAGTAAGTGCAGTTGATTTACAGAGAAAATAACATGATAAAGCTGTGAAGAACAAAGAGAGTGAAAAATAATGATTTGCCATGGAATTAATTGTAGTTTTGTCTAATCGAGGAGAAAAGTGAAGGCATAGGCATGGATGCTTCACCTGAGCTGCAGGGTTAGAAGATTCAGATATCTGAAACTAAGATTTTTTTAAAATATATTTTATTGATTTTTTTTTTACAGAGAGAAAGGGACAGAGATAGAGAGTTAGAAACATCGATGAGAGAGAAGCATCGACCAGCTGCCTTCTGCACACTCCCTACTGGGGATGTGCCCGCAACCAAGGTACATGCCCTTGACCAGAATCGAACCTGGGACCCTTCACTCCACAGGCCGATGCTCTATCCACTGAGCCAAACCAGTTAGGGCGATTTTTTTTTAATAGTGGTATAGTATTAGCAATTGCATGACCATCAAGAATATAACCATGGGAGAAGATGACTATAATGGTTTTAAGAAAATACAATTAGAACTAAGTACCTGCAAATCCATCTGGATGTTAAAGCTACAAAAAGTGTTGGAATCTGTAACAGGGAGAAAATTGGAAAAATTGCTAGAATTTTCTAGGAAGAAGGTTTAAGAAAGCATGTTTAAGAAAGCTACAGATGACTTTTCTTATTTTATATATCCTCATTCTCTTTATTTTGGAAACAATATTTTTGTAAGACTTTCTTGGAAATATGCCCAACTTTTTAAACATTTTATTCTATTGTAATTTTATGCAAAATACACAAACTTGTATATTCACACAGAGAAAGAGAAAGCTCATAACCTTTTTTTCTATAATATGATCGAATGATCAGGAAACAAAGAAAAATGCTATTTACTTGCAGTAATAGATTTGTGATCTCTTCTAGTCTAGTAGCTAAAGTAGAACATAGCAATAAATATTTTAAGATAATTTTGAAGTGTGTTATTCAAGTGAAACACAGGTGAGTTAATAATTTACTTTCTTTTCTAGGAGAGAAAAGTTTCTGTTTGAAGAAAAAGACACAAGACAGCTCCATTTTTCTTTATTATATATATCCTATATAATAAAAGTTAAATATTCTAAAGCTCATTTAACATAATCAGTTTAACATACATTTTGATATAACATTATGACATAGATATGTTACTTAGGAACACATTGAGGATACTTGTGCTGTTTCTGGTTTTGTTTATCATAATTTTATTTATCAGATTAGTTTGTTAATTTAATCTACACTTATATTTCATAATTGTTACTCTATTAAATTTGCTTAGAGTAAAACACAATAATTCATCTACAGATGAAAGACTGAAGAAAGTGTAGCATATACAAACAATAAAGCCTTAAAAAAAAAAAGGGAAATCCTGCCCTGGACAGTGTGGCTCGGTTGGTGGAAGTGTTGTCCTGTACACCAGAGGGTGGCAAGTTTAATTCCTGGTCAGGGAATATATCTAGGTTATGGGTTTGGTCCCAGGTTGGAACACCTGTGGGAGGCAGCTCATTGAAGGTTTTCTCTCTTATGCGGATCTCTCTCTGTCTCTTTCTTTCTCTCTCTCTCCCCCTCCCTTCCTCTCTTTAAGATCAATAATAAATAAGTAAAAAATAGATAGATAGATAGATAGATAGATAAATAAATAAATAAATGGAAATCCTACCATTTGCAACAACATGGATGAACCTAGGAAATATTATGCTAAGAAAAAATAAACCAGTCACAACAGAGCAATTGATTCCACTTATGTGATACTATAGGCCCGGTGCACTGATTTGTGCACTGGTGGGGTCCCTCAGCCTGGCCTGTGGGGATCGGGCCGAAACCAGCTCTCCGACATCTCCCGAGGGGTCCTGGATTGAGAAGGTGTTTCTTGGGTGATGCACCCTGGAATTAGGCTCCCTCTTCAATCACCTGAGAACTGCCACTGCCAAGTGACCTCAGCTCAGCAGCTCCTGCACTGAGTGTCTTCCCCGTGGTGGTCAGTGCACATCATAGCTACTGACTGCTTGGCCAGTCACTTAGGCTTTTAAATATATACTAGAGGCCCCATGCACGAATTCGTGCATGGGTGGGGTCCCTCTGGGTGGCCTGCAGGGATTGGGCCAAAACCCACAGTCCAACACCGCCTGAAGCTCCTACCTGCAGATCCTGCTCATCCCGGCCCCGCTGTGCCTGCCACAGGCTCATGCCCCATCAGTCCCAATCAGGAGAGGCTCATGCTGCCGCATCAGTGCTTGCCAGCCATGAGCCCTGTGGCTCTCCAACATCCCCTGAGAGGTCCCGGATTGTGAGAGGGTGCAGGCCATGCTGAGAGACCCCATCAGTGCATGATCAGGCTGGGAAGGGACCACAGGAGGGCTCCAGGGCATGTCCAGCCCATCTCACTCAGCCCAATCGGCCAGACCCCAGCAGCAAGCTAAACTACCAGTTGGAGCATCTGCCCCCGGGTGGTCAATGCATATCATAGCGAGTGGTTGAGCAGCCTTAGCATATCATTGGCATATTATGCTTTGATTGGTTGTTCGGTTGTTCTGCCGTTCAGTCTATTTGCATATTACTTTTTTATTACAGAGGGCTAGAGGCCCAGTGCATGAATTTGTGCACCAGTGGGGTCCCTTGGCCTGGCCTGCAGGATCAGGCCAAAACCGGCTCTCTGACATCCTCTGAGGGGTCCCGGATTGCGAGAGGGAGCAGGCCAGGCTGCGGGACCTCACTGGTGCATGATCGGGGCCAGGGAGGGACATGGGAGTTTGGCAAGCCAGGGAGGGACAGAGGGAGGGCTCCAGGGCATGTCCAGCCCATCTTGCTCAGTCCCAATCAGCCTGACACAGCAGCAAGCTAACCTACCAGTCGGATCATCTACAACCTGGTGGTCAGTGCAAGTCATAGCGACTGGTTAACTGGTGGACTGTCTGCCCCCTGGTGGTCAGTGCATGTCATAGTGAGCAGTTGAGTGGCCTTAGCATATCATTAGCATATTATGCTTTGATTGGTTGAATGGCTGACTGGATGACCGGACACTTAGCCGCCTTTCTGCCTTCCCATGCTGCCCAGAGGGCAGAGCAGCTGGGGTGGTGCAGAATGCCTGCATCCCACCCCAACCCTGGCCACTCAGCACCTGTATAAGCAAATTAACCCACTATCTGTGTTGGGTTAATTTGCATACTCATTCCTGATTGGCTGGTGGACGTCGCAAAGGTGTGGCCAATTAGCATCTTACTCTTTTATTAGTATAGATTTTTTTTATTTTATTTTTTTTTTATTGTTTAAAGTATTACATAACTCTCTTTTTCCCCCCATGGACTCTTACTCAATTATTAAACATTTTTAATGGTCCTTTTTACTCTGATTTTTCAGAACTGGATTTAGTTTCAACAGATTTTTGTTCTGTGCAATAAATATCAATGTGTTTAATAGTCTAACCTTCAGAATTTGTTTAGTATTTTATCTGAATTATAAAATATTAAATGCACTTATTTTTATTACCTCTTTACAAAATTTGAAAGTATATAATATATACACATTAGTGAATTTAGACATATGCATACACCCCTACCATCACCACACAATCAAGGTGCTAAACATATTCATTACCTCCAAAATTTTATTGTGTTCTTTTGTGTATTTTGTTTGTTTTTGTAATAAGAACACGTAACATGAGAACTACTCTTTTTACATATTTCAGACTGCACAATACCTTATTGTGAACAATATGTACTATGTTACACAAGAGATCTGTAGAACTGAATCTTCCCATTGAGGAACAACTCCCAGTTCCCCTCACCCTAGCCTTCACCCCCATTCTAATCTCTGCCTCTATGAGTTTTATTATTTTAGAGGCCCGGTGCATGAAATTGTGAGAGGGTACAGGCCAGGCTGAAGGACCCTACAGGTGCACGATCGGAGCCATCTCACTCAGTCCTGATTGCTGGACCCCAGCAGCAAGCTAACCTACTGGTCAGTCAGAGCATCTGCCCCCTGGTGGTCAGTGCACGTCATAGCGAGCAGTTGAGTGGCCTTAGCATATCATTAGCATATTACGCTGTGATTGGTTGAATGGCCGACTGGACGATAGGACACTTAGCATATTAGGTTTTTATTATATAGGACACTTAGCATATTAGGTTTATATTATATATATATATATATATATATATATAGACATATATATATATATATATATATATACACACACACATATATATATATATACACACACATATATATATATATACAGACACATATATACACACATATAAAATAAGAAAAGCATAATATACTAATTAGATAATTAGACTGGACATCCTTCCAGATGACCTTCGGGACGAAGCTGGGGGTATGAGGGAAGCCTGGGTCCCGGGTGCCAGAGGAAAGCCGGTGTTGCCAGGCAGGAGCAAAAAGGCGGCTCTGGCCAGAGCAAAGGCGGTGCTGGCTGCCAGGGGAAGGAAGGCCCATTCTTGCACAAAGTTTCATGCATCAGGCCTCTAGTAATAATAATAATTGAGTAGTCTCTAGGTTTGTGTTGCCTGAGGATTGTTTTCCTTTCTAGCAGCTACCAGCTGGTACACAGACCAAACAGCTATGGGAAGAAAAAGGGAAATCTTACATAATGTTTCTATTCAAACAAGGTATTTCATGCTATAGCAAGGGCATTCCAGAGCAATTATGTTAAGGGAGTGATAAATACTGACTAAAATGAGAAAGGGATCAGAGAAGGCTCCACTTTTAAGTAATCACGAAGTGTAATTCCCCTATTATGTTAACACTCACTGAAAGCCCACTTCTACCTATGTCATGTCAAATCCAATGATTGTCTCTCACTCCTTGTTTTCCTTTATCTCTCACAAAGGCATGGATCTTCCTATAGCTCCCAGTTTTCTTATGAATCTGTCCATTCTGTACTTGATAGGGATTCATTAACATTTCATTCAGTCTAAGAGAACATAGAATAAGAAAATTTATTGTCCCTACAGAATTCCTCACATGACTAATTTCTCTTTCTTTGGTGTAATGCTAGGGAGGAATATATTTGGCTCAAATTAGATAATCAACGTAAAGTTTAAAAAACTTATTTTTGAAATATTTAAAATTTTTTAATACTTCTGTGTCAATTTTTTATCCAAAATTTTCCCTTCTTGATGCAGTGTAAGGGAGAAATTTACATAGTGAAAGTGATGATAAATTATGGATTCTTGTAGACTATATGCATTATTCTTTTTTCCAACACAATCTTCTATGGGTATCATGATCAAAGGACAACCACAGCATTTAAATAATCTGAATTTCAAAGACACTTTCATTGGAAATGACCTCAGCAAGAGAGAGTTCACCCTACTGATTAATATAATGTACTTTGATCCAAATAACTTGGATCTAATAAAAATTATTTATTTTTCAGTTTATAAGATAGAGTTGTTGGCTAAAGGTTAGAAAAGCTCTTTAAAAATCTCAAGTTATTTTAAATATTAAAATAATTGATATGTGTGGGGTCCCTCCCAGACTTGTTGAATTTAAGCCCCCATATTGAGGATTCCCTGGTGCAAATCCAGGTTTGGACATGCATATTCTAGAGAAATGTTACCTAAAATGAGGAGAACCAGGCTCTGAATTAATCTTTCCAGAAATGGAAAAGATAAAATATTTTTAGAAGACAGTTTTTTAATCATTAGAACTAGAAAATATACTTGATTATTGTATTACTGTATTTTTCTAAGATGTATTATATGGATCTCTCTTTTGTGAGTATGACATTAAAATTGTGTACATTTTATTTATTTTATCATCTAATATTTTAATTGTCAAATATAAATGAGGCACTTTGTTATACACTGTAGGTACAAAGGTTAAAGAAATTCTTCCTGCCTTCAAGGAATGCATAGTCTGGTAGAAGAATTATTCAATATAATTCATGTAACTGTAGATTAGTCTATGGTGTAACATAATACAGGCTGGTAACTCCTACTCAAATAGTCTAAACTGTAATGGCATACAATTTGGGAATGCTTATTACATGTGGTTTTATTTATGAGTCACTATGTCAAGTTCATATAATATTATTTTACCACCTATGTTTTTTAATATGAAATCTGTGCTTGTACATTTCTCTTAAAAAATAAAGAAAAACATTGATTTATGAAGAATTTTGACTGTCCAAATGTTCTTTCTGATAAGAAGTCATACCATCTTTGATATTTTATTCCTTCTCTTTGAAAAGATGTTCAATCCTTATCTGTTAGCATTTTGTTTTGCTTTTTCTTTTGTTGTGCTGTTTTTGTTTTGTCTTGTTTTTTTGTTTGTTTGTTTTTTTTTTTTGGTTTGTTTGTTTGTTTGTTTTTGGTCCATATTTCCAATCTTGAAGTGGTAAACTGACATGCCCAGAATTTGACCTTCAGCTTAATGGGGAATTATTTGAGACTGAGTCACACAAATGTAAATACAGGCAAGAAGGTAAGGACAGGCTAAATATGCAAAAGTAACACTCATGATCCAAAGAGTGACTTAACCTCTGCAAAATATAGAAGACAAAATCATAGGAAAGTATAAAACTCATTTCAGGAAGAAAGCAAGTTTCTAATAAAGGTCTGAAGACCAAACTACTTTGGTATATGGTGTCATTAAAGGTAATGCATGTGGGTGGAAAATCATCAAATTATTTTAGCAGCAGGTTGATGACTATCCTTTTAACCTGTGGTTTCATAATGAGGATCTTTTACCTTTAAAATAATCTTGAACCAATAAGCACATCTGCAGATAATAACATTTGCAAGGTAAGATAAGAACATTCCTGGAATCGTGGAGGTTTAATTGAGGAGTTCTGACATTAAATACCTATTATTGTGCAACGGGGCTTTACAAACTACCTAGTAGAAAATGAGTCATTTCAGGCTAATGAAATAGTAAATTTGATGGGTCTTATCAATATTAACATAATGAATTTTGAAAATAAACATTTAATCAGGTAGACATCTACAAGAAAAAAATAGACTTTATTAACAGAATAATATATATAATGTATTTGAAAATTGCCTTGCATGGAAATTCCTAAATAACTTTACATCTATGTAAGCATCTGGCTTAATGACTAATAACTTTAACAGATTAGACAAAAACAACTAAAAACTGTTTCAAACATATCTTCAAGTATAAAATTTTTGATATTACCTTTCTAATTTTTAAAACCTGAGATGGCAGAAAAAAATGCATCTCTCCCAAGTCAAATTCACATCCTAATTCCTAAATTCTGAAGCTACTTTACATGGGAAAATAGACTTTAATTACATTAAGGATGTTGAGATGAGGAGATAATTTTCCATTATCCAGCTGGGCCTAATATATTCACAAATGTCCTTATAAGAAGAAAGCAGGAGGTTCAGAGAAAGAGATGTGACAGAAAAAGTAGAGATCAGAATGACATGGACTACAAGCCAAGGAATGCAGGCAGCCTGGAGAAGCTAGAAAAGATAAGTGAACAGTTTCTCCCCAGCAGGGCTAGAAATACTACAGGCCTGCTAACCCTTTTTAGGCCACTGACCTCCACAACTGTAAAATAATAAATTTATGTTGTTTCAGGACACCAAGTTTGTTTTAATTCGTTACAACAGCAATAGGAAACTAATATGAAATCAGATAAGTAGAATATATGTGTGTATACAGACTTCTATATATGTATATAGACATTTATATGTGTGTATACACAATAACATATATGTAATATATTACTCATTATATATACACTAGAGGTCCAGAGCATGAAATTTGTGCATGGGAGGGGGGTCCCCTCAGCACAGTCTGCACCCTCTCCAATCCAGGACCCCTCAAGGGATGTCCGACTGCCGGTTTAGGCCCGATCCCTGGGATCGGGCCTAAACCGGCAGTCGGACATCCCTCTCACAATTCGGGACTGCTGGGTCCTAACTGTTCAACTTCCTGCCTGCCTGATCACCCCTAACTGCCCCCCCCTGCCAGCCTGATCACCCCTAACTGCCTCTGCCTGCTGGCTTGATTGCACCCAACTGTCCCCCCCCAACCGGCCTGCTTGCCCCAACTGCTCCCCTCTGCTGGCCTGGTTGCCCCTAACTGCCCCCTCACTGGCCTGGTTGCTCCTTACTGCCCCCCCGCCCCGCTTGCCTGGTCACCTCAACTTCCCCCCCTGCCAGCCTGGTCGCCCCATGCAGCCTGCTGTTCAGTCGTTTGGTCGTCCCTCACTAACCCCCTGTTGGCCTGGTCGCCCCATGCAGCCTGCTCTTTGGTCATTACTGTTACTGTGACAGCATCCTTGACAATTTGTATATTCCTCTATTATTAGTATAGATGTAGTTATATGTTGTGTTGATTTTTGCTTGCAAATTTTAATGTATATATTGATATTTTCTCCTATATCAAAGAGCCATTACAGAGTCTAATATCCTATATAATAAAAGGCTAATATGCAAATAGACCAAACAGCGAAATGACCGGTCGCTAAGATGTGCACTGACCACCAGGGGACAGACACTCAATGCAGGAGCTGCCCTGTGGTGGTCAGTGTGCTCCCACAGAGGGAGCACCACTCATCCAGAAGCCAGGCTCATGGCTGGCGAGCACAGCGGCGGTGGCGGGAGCCTCTTCCACCTCCTTGGCAGCACTAAGGATGGGAATGGGCCTAAGCCGTCAATCGGAATCCCCCAAGAGCTCCTGGACTGGGCTGAGGAACCCCCCTCCTGAGTGCACAAATTTTATGCATGGGGCCTCTAGTTACTTCCACAATGTGCATACAATATTCACATTGAGATGAGGAAAAGGAAGTTCTCCTCTGACCTGCCCTTCCTGACATTGTAGGAATAGGCAAATCCCTGATTCACTCATGCTTAGCTTCCTAATCTTGTCTAGGGGATGTTTGAAGGACTGGGACTGTGGAAAGGAGCTAAGTCTGGGGAGGCTGAGCTTTCAGACAGGGACCAAAAAAGAAAAAAGAAAAAAAAAAAGAAAAGCCTGAACAACAAGTGAAAGGTTTAAAGAGCTGTGAGATGTGGGTCTTCCTAGAACTTCTAAGCTATTCCCTTTAGACCTGCTTACCACTTATATTTTGAGCCATACTGTTTTTGTTTTTTTTTCATGGAAGCTTCACTTCATTACTTATACCCATTATTCTCATTTTTCCCACCTTTTCTGTGTCAACCTGCACTACAACATTATTTATGTCATTGCTTTAGTCCATTTGGGCTGCTATAACACAAACATATAGACTGGGTGGCTTATAAACAACAACTTATTTCTCACAGGTCTGGAGGCTGGGAAGTCCAAGTCCAAGTCCAAGTCACCAGCAGATTTGGTGTCTAGTGAGAACTTGTTTCCTGGTTCATTGATAACTGTCTTTGTACAGATTTTAATATTTAAAATGTCTTTAAAGGACAACTGACTGTTTAAAGAAAAAATGATAAAAGTGAATTGTCATATAGAATATAAAGAGATAAAGTGGATGACAATAAAGAACAAAGGAAAAGCGTAGTAGCATGAATGTAAACATGAGAAATTGTACCATGCAAACACTAATTATGAGAAAATTTGAGTGGCTGTATTAATATACAAAACTAGACATCAAGACAAAGGATGTCACCAGAGAAAAAGGGACCATATAGCAATGGTAGATGTTTCAGTTCATTGAACATCCATGAGAACCATCCTGCCTGGGCTCCTAAAACAGTGGCAACCCACAAGGAAGTGGTGCCTTCAAGGATCACAGCATTTAGTTAGGAACTTTTGGTGTATAGATATAAATTGAATTTGAAGTGTCTAATAACATGTTATAATGCTGTTTGTTATTCTAAGTTGTAGCATAAAACACCACTGGTTCCAAAACTATATGCCTTGCAGTACTTGTGGCAGCCCTTGTAAATGTTAGTGTTGTCCTAACCAGTTTGGCTCAGTGGATAGAGCATCGGCCTGAGGACTGAAAGGTCCCAGGTTCGATTCCAGTCAAGGGCATGTACCTTGGTTGCAAGCACATCTCCAGTAGGAGGTGTGCAGGAGGCAGCTGATCGATGTTTCTCTCTCATTGATGTTTCTAACTCTCTATCCCTCTCCCTTCCTCTCTGTAAAAAAGCAATAAAATATATTTTTTAAAAAAGTTAGTGTTGACCTTCACTAACTTTTACATTTGATATCTCCAGAATTCTTTGCAGTGAATTAGTAACTTTGGGTTAGACATACAGTGTCACAATCCTATCTAATAAAAGAGTAATATGCAAATTGACCATACCTCTGCTATACCCACAAGCCACACCCACCAGCCAATCAGGAGTGAGTATGCAAAGTAACCCAACGGAGATGGCTACGGTCATGGAGCTACAGCAAGCAGGAGCCTTGGGTTTCCCCAGCAATGGAGGAAGCCAACCTTCCCTGCTGCCCTGGCCATCCCAGGCCTACAATCAAGGCTACAAAGTTTCAATTATAGAAGATAAATAAACCCCAGATACCAGGGCCTCCGCTTGGGTCGCCGGGGGGCATGGCCAACCTGCAAACTACCACAGGCCCCTAGCCCAGGCCACCCCATGCCCCAAAGGGAACCACCACCCTGATCTGGGACACCCTTCAAGGAAACCAGCTGGCCCCCACCAGTGCACCAAGCCTCTATCCTATCTAATCCTATCTAATAAAAAAATAATATGCAAATTGACCATCACTCCAACACACAAGATGGCTGCCCCCATGTGGTCAAAGATGGCTGTCCCCATGTGGACACAAGATGGCCACGACAAGATGACCCGCAGGGAAGGGCAGATGGGAGGGACCAGGTCTGCAAGGGAGGGCAGTTGGGGGCGATCAAGCCAGCAGGGGAAGGCAGTTAGGGGTGACCAGGCTGGCAGAAGGGGCAAGTTGGGGATGACTGGGCCTGCAGGGAAGGGCAGTTGGGGGGGACCCAGCCCTGCAGGGGAGAGCAGTTTGGGGGGACCAGGCCTACAGGGGAGGGCAGTTAGGGGTGACCAGGCTGGCAGGGGAGGAGTTAGGCATCAATCAGACTGGCAGGGGAGTGGTTAGGGGGTGATCAGGCTGGCAGGCAGAAGCGGTTAGGGGCAATCAGGAAGGCAAGCAGGCAAGCAGTTGGGAGCCAGCATTCCTGGATTGTGAGAGGGATGTCCGACTGCCCGTTTAGGCCCGATCCTACTTGGATCGGGCCTAAACGGGCAGTCGGACATCCCTTGAGGGGTCCCAGCTTGGAGAGAGTGCAGGCTGGGCTGAGGGACACCCCCCCCCACGCATGAATTTCATGCATCGGACCTCTGGTCTATATATATAAAATTCTAAGTGACCAAATGACCAAATGTCCCAACAACGGTCAACAGGTCGCTATGATGCATACTGACCACCAAGGGGCAGGCGCTCAATGCAAGAGCTGCCCCCTGGTGGTCAGTGCACTCCCACAGCGGGAGTGCCACTCAACCAGAAGCCAGGCTCACAGCTGGTTAACAGGGCCATGATGAGTGGAAGTGGCTTGGGCTCCTCCCTGGCTGCCTGCGCTTTGCTCACTGCTACATCCCTTAGGTGATGTCAGATTGCGAGAGGGCTCAGGCCAGGCTGAGGGACCCCACCAGTGCACAAATCTGTGCACCAGGCCTCTAGTATTCTATAATGTTACTACTACTATGTAATCTATTTTTTCTTTTAATGAGGACATTACTTACTCCCTAAGTATATAAATTCAAAGTGCTCTGGGTAAAAAAAAAAAAAAAATGTTTGTAATATGATCTAGATGGTCCAACAATTCTATGACTCCCTGTTTTCTCTTTCTTTGGTGAGACTTTAGTAGCAATACTATAGTGGTGTTCTAATTAAAGCTTATATTTAATCTCTTAGTTTGCCTATATTATAAAAACAATTTTGCTATTTTCTCTAGCTTTTTATCACTACTGCAATAATTGTACCTAAAAGAAGCAAGCATAACGTCTTTATTGATCTACGTAATTAGTACTGAAATCACATTATAGAAAATCTTTGAAAGTTAAGATACATCATGCATAAAGAGCTATTTTTATTTATTGCTATTTTAAGTAACTTAGCTTTGTGATCACTGTGATATTTCCCTACAGCATACCAAATATAAAAATGACATAAATAATTTACTACTCATTTTGGACAAGATGAAAATAGTTACAGTGACTATAAATTATTTTCAAAAACAATTCACAATAATGGGAGTACTAAATTATATTACAGACTAAAGGGCCAATGCACGAAATTCATGCAAGAGTAGGCCTTCCTTCCCCCAGCTGCCAGCACCGGCTTCCCTCCAGCACCTGGGACCCGGGCTTTCCTTGCAGAGGGAGGCCCCTCACACCCACCACAGCCTGCCAGTAGGTGGCCTGGGCCTCCCTCTGCGGGGTGATCATGGGGAGATGGCCGGGCCTCCGACCAATCGCATTGCACCCGCCTTGGCTGGCCTGGAGCCAGTGGGTGTCATAGCCTGGTCCCAGATGGTCGTCCAGATGGTCTTCCAGAAAGTCGTCCGGTCTAATTAGCATATTATACTTTTGTTATTATAGATTATTATAGATTCTTGTCTACAATGTTTGAGTAATAGTGACAATTGCCATTTTCTGTTTTTCTTTAGTTTTTGAAAAGAACCGCAGCATGTTTAACATATATCCCCTAAGTGTTTTAAAAAGCAATAATGTACAGAAATAATTAAAACACCATAAGATGCAGCCTTCCAAACAAATGCCAGTGGTTTATTAGGGAGGCTTGTAGAGAGTATAAAGGTCTTTGGATCATTATCACAGATGCCAGTCCACATTGGATTAACATGTAAATGAGATAGTAAATCTCTGTGGGATGTGCAGTGCACTAATGCCCATCACAAGCTAAGACATTAGTGAATTATAAATAGAAACTGATGAGCCTCACATATTACTGGAAGTAATTTCAAGGCCTTTGCAAAATAAGCTAAAATTTCATTCAAGGAAGTTATCAGGCAGCAGAGCGTAGTTAAAATCCATTGGCCTGCTCAATCATAGGAATAGTAATAGGCTCTGTAATTTACTATAAGAAGGATTGGTCAGAGTTTAAATGTTTTTAGATAGTTTCAAAGGGTCTAATGAAAATAAAATTTCATCTTGTATAAATTATACCTCCCATATATTTTCCTAATTCCTCAGTGTAATTTTAGGGGTCAAGTCACCAACTTAGGAGGTTTTCATATAGTAAGAAGTCGCTAAAGAAAGTGGCTTTTTACATAGGGTTTTTTCTACATGTAAATGGGAATCCTTGGAAATTGTTTAAATTAGTGAAAATATTGGGGAGTAGTAATTAGATTAGGTCAAATCTATCAAGAAAGCTATTTGATTAAATGGCTGTCTTACAAATAATCTTTTATGATAACATTATAGTAGAAAAATATGTTTCAGACACAAACGTTCACTTTCTAAGTAGAAGTAGGTCATGATCAGGATTCCTAATGTTGAAAATGACAAAACTCAACTTCAGCTGATGCTAATTGGAAGGGGATTTATTTGAAATATAATGGAAATAATTGGTATAATAAATAAAATTAAAATATCCCTAAGTTAAGTTTTCCTCCTTAATTAGCAAATACATTTTTTAGCACTAGTCATAAGCAGTGACATATTTTTTTAAGTGTGATTTGTTTACTTATTGTTTTAAGGTGAAACTCCAATGTTTTATGTTATTTTATATTACCAGTTATAAGTTAACTAATTTTGTACTTTTCTATGTGAATATAACAGAGGATTTGTAGCTATCTTTAAAATGAGGTGTTCTCCTCATGCCAGGAGCTATGCATTTTAAGACAGCTTAATAAGAGAAACAGAAATCTATACTCATCATTTTTCATAACCTAACAAAAAATAAGAAAAGTTGAATGAAATTTTAGCTAATTGAATGGACCAAGTAAACAAACTCCATAGAGGAAAGAAAGATACATTCTGGCAATTTTGCACTTAGCTTATCATTGATAACCACTCTTTTGTTGTTGTTGCACTCTTTGATAGGGGAAATTATATGGCATTTAATTTTCTCAGTTTTTCTAATAGTAGTAAGAGTTCAAGGCTTATGTTCATTCTTGTTCTAAATCAATAGCCACCATTGACTTGGTTTTGCTTTTCACTCTAAAGTTATTTGATTCAATGTTGTTCTAAGTAACCTGCCTTGGAAAAGCATTTTTCATTCTGATTCTGTTGTGGGTGGAAATAGGATTCTTCCACGAAGTCATGAGGAAAGCATTTGGGGCCTCATGCATGGTAGGATGGGAGCAATAGTGGCAAGATTTATTGGAGCAAAAACAAAGGCCTGCCCCCAGGTGCCCCATGTCCCATCCACCACCAGGTGGCTCATCTCTGTCTTCCTGCGGAAGAAATCCAGGGCCTGGTGAGCACACCAGGAAGGTCAGGATCCAGAACAGAAATGCCACAACCCTGGGCTCTGGTGGTGCAGCATACTCTCTGCTACTGGCAGCCAACAGCACTTCATCTGGCCACGTCCCGCCAGCCTGCATGCAGCTTAGGGGAGAGAATTCAGGAACAAACAAAGGAAGGTCGCTGCATTGTCTCAGCTGGGGTGGGGGCAGGCGCTCATGTGTGTTGTGACACCTCTCTGGCCCATCCCCAACCCCAGCCTCTCCATGTGTTGTGTCTCCACTCTGGCCTTCCCCCAGCCCCAGCCTCCCCGCAGCCACTGGGGCTGGGGGCAGCATGCAGTCCCCTCCTGCCCATCTGCGCACGCAGCTCCTCCTAAGTGGTCGTGACGCCTGGCTAATTAGCATATTCCCTGTTTATGTATATAGATACTTACATTATTTGACAAGACAATCCAGAAAATTCAGAGGTCTAAATTTTTACTTTATTAATTTGTTCAAAAATTCCAAACGATTGGTTAGAAACATTGGATGTTTTTATCATTGAGATCATGATATCATCTTACACGAAGAAATCCTCCTTTATATATTAACTAGAGGCCCAGTGCATGAACTTGTGCACAGGTGGGGTCCAGCTGGCCTGCCCTGATAGGGGCTGATCGGGGTTGTGCCATTGGAGGGAGGGGACATGGGAGGTTGGCTGGCCCCACCTCTGTTGGAGGGGGCGATTGGGGGCTGGGCCTGCCAACCACCCATGGCCCCTCCCCCTGGCCAGCCTTGCCCCAGTCGGGGTGGGGGGCCAATCAGGGCTGAGCCAGCTGGGGGAGGGGCCACGAGAGGTTGGGGGGAAAGGGGATAGGGCCCCTATCGGGCTGGTTGACTGCTGCAGTGCGCGTCATAGCAACTGGTCCTTCCGGTCATTCCATCGTTCCAATTGCTTGGCATATATATATATACATCTATCTATCTATCTGTCTATATATATATACATATGTATATATGTATATATATAGATGACATCACAAATTATTTTCCTGTATTGAAAATTAATTATCCTTGTATATCAGTTTTTACCCATATTATCTTTGTCTCAAATAATTATTTTTTAATAGAGATCTCCATACATACAAAAAAGGTGTGTGTTTGTCTTTAGAATATAAATTTAATTTAGTTTGTGGTTAACCTAAATAAAAATGTTCTTTAGAATAAAGAAATAACTAATAAATACTAAAATACTAAATCAAGTACATCTGCTAATCAAGATGGAGAGATGTTTTCTAGGCTTTCAAGAAGAGAAAAGAGAAAGAAAAAAATAAGTGAGAAAAAATAAGAGGAAAAAAGGTGGAAAGGAGAAGAGAAAAAAAAAAAGGATAGGAAGCCTTTAAACCTTTACCAGAGAACCTATTTGCTTTTTGCAACTTACATTTAAAATGCATTTACATGTAACTTGCACTAATTTTCAAAATTTAATAAATGACTTCTAAAACATATAGGTTATGCCCCCAAATGTACACACATTATAAAGGCAGTGTTTATTAAAATATATTAAAATATATGTCATCTTCAAAATGTAATAGAATCTATAGCGATCAGCTGTTAAAGTGTGTACACATTTTTTGAGTCACCCTATATTTTACATCATAAAGGCAATGACTTTTTTTCAGAAGAGTATCTAGAGGAATAGAATTGTTAGCATAGGCAGCTAGATATTAAGGAAAGAGAAGGTAGCCAAATATATGATTAGGCCAGATGAACTAGGAAGCAATAGCTTCACAGGCACCCCAGGGAATAGCAATCTCCATCAAAGACTGGCCTTCCAATCTCCATGGGAGACAACCTGTCTCCTATTAGCCAAGTTGACTAGAGAGGGAGAGGGAAGGTAGTGGAATGTGTGTGTGTGGGGGGGGGGGGGCGGGAGGGTAGGGGGTAGTGGGGGGGAACAAAACAGTAGGGGAATTCTTTTGCTGAGGGCATGCTCAGTAGAAGCCAAGATGGGCAGTGGGAGTAAGAGCATGAGCAGTAGATACTGGATCACGAAGAAGAATTATGAGGCAAGAGCAGTAGGGAGTCAAAATAGCTACATAATGTGGGGAGTCTAGCCAGGGAAAATCTGGTAAAGAATGGATATGATAAGGTCATGGAAACCCAAAGAGTCCAGGAAAGGCATTGGGCAGGAGGTGGGCCTAGCAAAGCCCTGGAAGGTTTAGGAAGAAGATTGGTTAGTCTGAAAGAAAGCATGCCCTCTTCCAAGCCCAAAGTAATATAATCAAAGACACCTGTGGGGTGTCTCCTCACATGGCAGGAGGCAGGACGCGTCCTCTCATGATTTCAGTCCTGTGCTGGGGCTCTAGTATAATATAATTGCATGCCTTTTATTTATTTAGTGTTCCCTATGCTAAGGAAATATTATTATCCCTACCTTAACACATTTTCCTTAAATAAAGCATGTTATTCTCTGTGAAACATAACAAGAATGTAGAAGACGTGTCTTCCATTCAAACGGAGAATATATTAAATATCATTGGATAATTCAGTAATCTGAAAGTGTAGATGTTATTAATTCAATTCACTTAAAAGAAAATACAGTTTTATTTTAGAGGAAAGAACTTACTAGATTATTGTTTCTTAATAGCTATGCTCCAAAACTTTTCTTAAATTATCTGCAGGTAAAACGAATATTTCACATAACCAGTCCCAGAGAATCATATTCTGTAGAGTACTAAAAATGCTCACAATATCAATAAATAATTTTATATAATCATTGACCAAAATGTCTTCATTGAAGCCTAGCTATTTATAAAGCTGCTAGAAAAAAAAAATACAGAAACAATTACAGAAACTTATTTGATTTTATTTTCTAAGGTTTACTCTTAAAAATTTTGATAAGTCATCTAGAAGTGTTATCTAATATGTATTAATTTAGGCTCATTTATATTTCATATGTATATATACAAATTAATAAAATATGTAGCTAAGAAGTAGCTAAGAGTTATTCCACTTGAAATTCATATTGAAATTACTTAAAGCTCTTTCTAATTAAGCATGACTTTTTGTTGCAAATGACTATTTAATTACAATCTATATTTATCATCCAAAGAAATTGGCATATCTCTACAATCTGCTTATGCAATTTGGCAAAATCCTTTTTAAAAAATCGCAGAAATCCTGAACACTCACA
This sequence comes from Plecotus auritus, assembly GCF_963455305.1. Taxonomy (NCBI): domain Eukaryota; kingdom Metazoa; phylum Chordata; class Mammalia; order Chiroptera; family Vespertilionidae; genus Plecotus; species Plecotus auritus. Next base: position 206,868,830 of record NC_137770.1, on the reverse strand, counting down.
AGAGGGCAGTGGTGTAACATTAATGTTAATAATACTTTCATTCATAAAACAAAACAAAACCCTAGAGTTTCTAAATAGTGAAAATACCTTAAAATATTATCCATGGAGTTAGACCTAAATATAGAAAACGATCAGAGAAAAAGAAAAATTTGATATGAATATAATATATTAAGCCTCTGAAAGGCAGCCTAAATGCCTTGTACTGATTTATTTTCTACTGATTTGTGTTTTTTACACGAGGAGGTAATACAAACGAGGACTTGTTATCCTTTCCTCTGTAAAGCCAGCTGGTTTAAAGAGAATTAATTTTTGAATCTATTTTTCACAATTTATTTTTTACAATTCCAACAGCTATAATAAATTCTACATGAAAGAAAAACATAAAAATTATATATACTTTGTTTTCAAATTTTATAGAATGCAGAAATAAGTGAAATCACACAGTGCAGTTATTGGGGGCAGACCAATATAAAAATAGTGGCTTTTTATACCCCAATATATGTAATTTAAAAAAAAAATAGTGGCTTCCTCAATTTAGACATGTTGCTTAAATTCTCTAGGCCTTTGTTTCCACAGCCATAGTATGAAAGAAATAGGATCTGTCCTTCAGGACAACCTGGAGAAACAAATGGCACATAGCAGTTAGAATTGTCATTGCTATTAACACTTGATGCGAGTTTGCAGAGCACACACAAATGGGAAGCATTTGTCATCAGTCTCAAATCTTTTCAGCAAAGATTATTATATTCCTAGATGGTTTTGTGGCCAAATTCACTGCCTTGTCCTTCTGGGATAACTCTGTGTTTGTGTCTGATTACCCTTTCTCCAACTTATTCCTGCATCCTATCTGAGTTATTGGTCTAGTGATGTAGGTTCCTATGTGTTGTTATCACAATTCTCAGATTGGCTTTTGATCAATTTTTTACTGTTGTGTTTGTTTTTTTCACTTATCTTCTCATTTCTGTTGACTCTTGTTATTCTGAGAACATTGCTGACTTCCTTTCTCCTTTTTCATTATGTTCCATCAATCCTACAGGTTTTGGAAAAAAGAAATAGGCCTCTTTTTTGTTTGTTAATTGTCCTAACTCATATATATATATATATATATATATATATATATATATATATATATACACACACACACACACACATATGCGCAGTGTTGAGAAATATTAAGGAAATAATTTTGTGTACTCTTGACCTATTAAACACACGCATGTAAAATATAGAATGTATTATCTAATGCTGAGCTTAGAGGTGTATTTTTCTATCTGGTTGTTGGATAGAACCCCAAATATTGTTTAATACCATTTATTGAAATATGACCTACATACAAAAATTACACATATAAAATGATTCAGCTCAAAGAATTACCAGAAAATGAGTACACATGTGTAACCATTGCCAACATCAAGAAATGAGAAGTTGCTCCACAATATGCTTTATCTAATTTTTATACCTTTCCTCCTCAAAAAAAAAAAACACAAAAAAACCATTACCTATTTCTAAAGCTATATATTATTTTTGCCTTTTTTTAGAACTTTGTAAAAATGGAATCATACATTTGCTTAAACTTTTATATCTGGTTAGTTTTAGTCAACATTCTGTTCATCTGATTCATTTAGATTTTGTATCTCTATAGTCCATCCTGTTACATTGATGTATGCATGACAGTGAAAGACGAAAAAATATGTATTCTTTCTGTAGAAATTGGGTGTTGTTGTTTTAATTTTACCTTCTTTACCCTCATCACACTTCTCCCATCCCCCTTCCCCTCTGGTAACCATCATATTGTTGTCTATATTTTAAAGTCTGTCTGTTTTATTTGTTTGTTGCTTTTTGTTTTATATCCCACACATGAGTGAAAGTTTTTGTTCTTGTCCCTTTTTTTACCTCTGGCTTATTTCACTTAGCATGATACTCTCAAGATCCATCTGTGTTGTCACAAATGGCAATGTTTCATCATTTTATGGCTAAGTAGTATTCCATTGTATATAAGTACCACATTTTTTTATCCAATGATCAGACAAGGAAAATTAAGATTGTCTCAAATTTGGGGATGTTATTGACAATGCTGATTGTATTTTAATTTTAGACATACTGCTGAGTACATAATCTCATTTCAGTATGAGTATTTTAGAATATTTTTATAATTTTTTCAAACATTCAGAAAATTGGAACTATGCAGTTAACTCACATAGTCATCACATAGATTCTACAATTAATATTTTATAGTCATTTTCTTCAAAACATATCTATCACCAATAAATTCTTATAGCCATCCATAAATCAATCTTAAAATTTTAATGTGATTCAAAGTAAGTTACAGACATCATCATGAAATCCCTAAACACTTTGGCAAGCCTATTATAAACTAGAGTTTGCTATTTGTTTATGTTCTTCTTTGGAGAGAAAACTTAATTTTTTTTAATTTACCACATCTCCTACCCAATGAAAAACAGCAAAATTCCCTCAAGTCCAAAGTGCAGATACATAATGTGCCCTCACTTTATCATTATAAAGTAACCACTTTACCCATGGTAGCACTTTTTTGCTAAAATCTACTTCATCTGATATTATACCTTAAGTTTATCATTAGATGAGTTTTGACCAATGGAGGTGTAAGTCAAAATTCTATAAAGATATAGAAGAGTACAATTATTCTCTAATAAACAATGACCTATTCATGTTATATATTTCCTTTTGAATATTTTGTAGTTCATATATTTAAAGTAATTACCATTTCATATACATTTCTGAATTTGTAAAATTGTTAATAATATTTTTTCTTATCCTTTTCATATCTGTAAAATCTATAATAATGGCACCACTCTCATTTCTGACATTGGCAATTTGCATCTTTTTTTTCTCCCTTCTCAGTCTGGCTAGAGGTTTATAGATTTTATTGATCTTCTCAAATTACAGGCTTTATTTTACAAATTTATATTTTCATTATTTTTGTTCTATATCTTTATTGATTGCCAATCTTTTAATATTTCCTACTTTTTCAAGTGACTTCAGCTTTGTTTTGCTTTTCCCCTTTTCTTATGGTGGAAATTGAAGTTTGTTCGAGACCTTCCTTCCTTTCTAATATAAGCACTCAGTGCTATAAATCCTCCCTAAACACTGTGTTAGTGATTTCCCATGAATTTTGGAATGTTACGATTTCATTTTCATTGAGTTCAGGTACTTTCTAACTTTCTTTTTAAATTTCTTCTTAGGTACATAGTACCCATAGGCTGACTGTATCTCGTCCCCCGCCCCCCAATTTATATTTTGAAACCCTAACTCCCCAGAACCTCAGAATGTAGTGACTACATTTGGAGATGGAGACTTCAAAGAGATTTACAGTTAAATGAGATCATATGTGTGGGCATATTACAACCTGTCAGGTGTCCTCATAAGAAAAGAAAATATGTACCCACAAAGCAACACCAGGAATATGTGTGCACAGAGCAAAGACATGTGAGAACACAGTGAATAGAAGGCCATCAGCAAACCATGAAGAAACCAAACCTGCTGACACTTTGATCTTGCATTTCTAGCCTCAAGAACAGAAAACATTTATTTCTGTTCTTTACACTATTCAGTTTCTGGTATTTTGTTATGGGAACTCTTGCCAGCTAATACACATAGGTAACTTGGAAGTGTGTTGTATAGTTTCCAAATATTTGGGAAGCTTGCAGTGATCTTTCTGTTATTTATTTTTCATTTAAGCCCGTTGTGGTCAGAGAACATATTTTGTATGACTTGAGTCCTTTTAGGATTTAGACAGCAGTTTCATTGTCCAGTGTGGAGAACAGATTATATATTTATGTGTTTTATGTGAAATATTTTATAAATTTCAATTCAGTCAAGTGGTTGATAGTATTGCTCAGTCTCCTATATAAATGCTAAATCTCTACTTGTTCTTTCTATTGTTGAGACAGAAATGTTGACATCTCTGAATATAACTATGAATTTGTCTTTGTCCTCATACAGCTTTTTTAGTTTATTCTTCATATATTCTAAAACTCTGTTATAGATATACTAATAAAGTCTTTTAGGTTTATTATGTTCTCCTGATAAATTGCCTCTGTTCATAGATTTATTATAGGCAATTAACCTTGTATATAAAACAGCTTATTAAATACAGCTATTACTTTGGGATCTGAGGCTGGGTGCAAAGTCAGCAGGGCAAATAGCAGAGAGAAAAAAAAATGGAAGTAAAGTGAGGGAGAGCCAGACCAAGCTGGAACCTGCATCAAACTCTCACACCTCTAAGCCCCAGCTTTGATATTGTGATCTGCAGGAAAAGCTGGAGCCCACTGTCACACAACTGGCCCAGGAAATGAAGAAGCTGAAGAAGGAGCTTTGGCAGCAGCTGGAGAAACATCGGGCTGGCTGCTGCCTCGCACCCACGAGGCGAGCCCCAGTTCAGCGACCCCTGTGAGCAGCAGCACTGCCCTGAATGGACCTTCTGAGCATGGAAAGACCATGGCTGTTGCTTCATGTTTTCCTTCCAACCTCGTGTGAAATAGCTCTTGTGACACAAGCTATCCTGAAATTTTGTGGGGAAGAGAATTCTCAGAATTTTGTGGTTTGCTACACTGCCACAGTACAAATTCACCATATCTCCTACCCCAGGAAAACAGCAAACCTCCCTCAAGTCCAAAGTGCTGATAATGTGCCATCATTTTTATCATTATAAAGTAACCACTTTACCCAGGTAGCATTATTTTTGCTAAAATCTACCTCATCTGATATTACTATAGTCTCTAGTTTCCTTTAGTTTGATGTTACCATAGTACACCTCTTTCATTTTTCCCCTTATGACATTGATAGCTTTATTATTTTAATTTTTTTTCCTATAGCTGCATATAGCTGAAGCTTGCTTTTTAAATCTAATCTGAAAATCTCTGCCTCTTCATTATGTTTATATTACAGACATTAAATGTGATAGTTGATAATATGTTTAAAATATAAAAGCCATTATTCATTTTCTATTTTTCCAAAAATTGTTTCCTTTTCTCTGACTTATTTTGAAAGGATTTAATTCATTTAGCTCCTGCCTGTTCTTCATTCCCTCTTGTCCAGTGCTGGGGAAATGGTTGTTTCATAAATTTTGTCTATTTTTTTATTTCATTTGCGGTATATGTTTAGTCCCCATTATTTTATCTTGTCGAGAAGTGGATGTCTACCTAGACAATGATTTAAAGCAGCCATTATGAATATATTCAATGATTCAAACTGATCAATGACTATTATAAAAGAACAGATAGAAATCATAAGCTGAGAAATGAAAACTCTATAAAATAACCAAATGAAAATGTAAACTTAAAAATTCTATATCTAAAATTTTTAAAATTAACTGGGCGGGCTTTAAGCAGATTGGAGAGGACTAAAGAAAGAATCAGTTAAGTTGATCATAGATCAATAGACATTATCCAATCTGAAGAAGAGAGGGAAAAACCTGTTTGAAAACAAAATACAAATCCTGAGAGAGGATATCTAATAGGACTAAAATAAATGTAATTGGAGTCTCAGAAGAAAATTAATGTGTGGCCTACCTTTTATTATCATGTTTGTTAGAGGAAGAAGAAAGTGTGCTGCTTTGTCTAGGGTTAGATATATGCTTTGCTGGCTTGTGATTGGCTCTTTCAAATAATTCTGCCTTAGTAACATTCTTGGGATTGGTTATACTAGTACACCTCACTGCCTTGTGATTGGTTATCTGCAAGTTGCCTGCATTAGCAATATCCATACATTTTAAAGCTCATGTCTCCCCTGCTCAGCCTTCTTTCCCTGCCCAGCTGGGTCTTAGCAACTCCCATTTAGCTGGGTTCAGTTCTAGGTCCTTTGGTTTGTCTCTGTGGTACAGTCAGAAAGCTACATCCTGCCTGTGTCTGCAATGCTGCCCCCATCCCTCAACCCCCAACCCCAGTTTTGTCCCTGACTGCCTAGCTCGCTTCTATTTCCTCAGTATGTTCTTTTCACATGCACTTATATTTTTTTCATCTCTGAGTTTATTTTTATTTTATCTGATATGTTGTCTTTAAATTAAATGCAATACCATAATTGTTGCCACAATTGTTCCTGCAATCTTAAAATTTATATTTCATTTTGAGGGCAATAATAGTTTTGTGAAATTGTGAGAAAATGGCAAATTCTATTTACATGTTTGATATTCAATCTAATTTTCATTTTCAGATTTCCATATAGTGCTCTCATGGTGCAGAGATATTTCTATCTAAAGAGGTTTCAAAGCATTAAATCTAGATAATATTCTTTGAGACTGAACAAACTGGCTATTATACCTTCTTTAGGTATTTGCTCATGTTAACATACAAATTCAGAGCCTTACTAATTGTTAATGTATGTTTAACAATTGATGAACTAATATGAAAGCCTATGATTCTTATTTCTTTCCATTCAGAAATTTTGAACTATTACTTTGGTAAAGGAAAAGTTGGATTTTTTCTGGAAAAATTCCAGAGTGACTCTGAAGATGGTCTTGTACATATTTTCAATTGCTTACATTAAACCTATCACACTCTCCTTCAACACACTTCCAAGATGGAAACTTGGCATTAATATATAATGAAAATTTTAAATTATAATAATAGCTAATATTAAGAAAATACATGCTATGTGCCTGGTACAGGTCTAAGCACTTAGCATGTATTAATTTACTTAATTCTCTCAGAAATCCCATTTGGATAGCAGTAGTGTTATCAGATTATCAATTTTACTTAAGAGATGAGGACATGGAGACAGGCAGAGCTAACATAATTTCCCCAAGGTCACACAATTTGAAAATAACAGAGGAATGACTCAAACCCAGATGGTCTGTTTTCTACTAGCGCTTTAAAGTTTTAAAGTATATTAATGGAGAAACAAAATCCTGATATTATATTGAAATTTGATTGATAAGATGGCATATTGGAAGTTGGCAGTAACTTTATTGTTACTTTTGTATTCTGCTGAAATATTGAACATGTGTGGATAAGACTTACCATGGGGGGGAGGGGGAGTGTCTGTTGTATATTTTTACTGTATGCCTACAATTTCTAGAGAGAATATCTTAATTGAGAATTGGTTTTAAAGCCTGACTAGTGTGGCTCAGTGGTTGAGCATCGACCTATGAACCAGGAGATCACAGTTCAATACCTGGTCAGGGCACATGCCCAGATTGCAGGCTCAATCCCCAGTAGGCGGCATGCAGGAGGCAGCTAATCAATGATTCTCTCTCATCCTTGATGTTTCTATCTCTTCCTCTCTTTCTTCCTCTCGGAAATCAATAAAAATATTTTTTAAAAGAGAATTGACTTTAATAGATGTACATTGATTATTCTGGTAAAAAAGAAAATAGCTATTGGAACCATATTTTTGTTGCTGCATAACGCTATTCAGTTATGTCATATCAATTTTTAAGGAATATGTTTATATGAAATTAAATACTCTAGCTCATAATTACACTAAAAATGCATAGTTTCAGATTTGTCCTCAAGTTACAAAAATAACTGGTTGAATAGTGAAAACAGGCTATTTGATATAATAATTTATAATGAAAAAATACATATATATCAAATGTTTTTGTTTTTAAATTATTAAAATAGTTATTATAGCTAGGACTTCATTTAGCCATTAGAGGCCTGGTGCATGAAATTCGTGCACTGGGGGTGTGGGTGTCCCTCAGCCCAGCCTTTACCCTCTCCAATCTGGGACCCCTCAGGGGATGTCCAACTGTCAGTTTAAGCTCGATCCCTGTGGCAGGGAAGGGAAGTATTGCTATCTTCTTTACAACATTATCCTGTGGAATTGGGCCTAAACTGGCAGTCAGACATCCCCCCTCACAATCTGGGACTGCTGGCTCCCAACCACTCGCCTGCCTGCCTGCCTGATTGCCCCTAACCACTTCTGCCTGCCAGCCCGATCACCCCCTAACCACTCCCCTGCCAGCCTGATCAATGCCTAACTGCTCCCCTGGCAGCCCAATTGCTCCCAACTGTCCTCCCCTGCCGGCCTGATCACCCTCAACTGCTCTCCCCTGCCCTCCCCTGCAGGCCTGGTCCCCCCCCAGCTGCCCTCCCCTGCAGGTCTGGTCACCCCTAACTGCCCTCCCCTGCTGGCCTGGTCATCCCTAACTGCTCTCCCTTGCAGTCCCCCCCAACTGCCCTCCCCTGCTGGTCTGATCGCCCACAACTGCCCTTCCCGCTGGCCATCTTGTGGTGGCCAACTTGTGACCACATGGGGGCGGCCATCTTGTGACCTCAGATAAGTACTTTCTACAGTAACTTAAAAACTAAGCTATTATGATTCAGTATTCTGCATTTCTACAGGGTTATTTGCCCATATTTGGTTTTTAGAGCTCAAAAATAAATTTTCTTATGCCCCATACTAAAACCAGAGCAACCATTGTTTATTTCTATGTAAAATTTTAAGCTCAAACTGAATTGCCAATTAACGTCTAAAACAAAAGCATCATCTTCTCATTTAATTGAAATCCCACCATCAATTATCCTATGTATAATGTGTGTTGCCATTATCACAGTCTCTATTATATAAAACCTGAGAAGTCATCTCAATTTTTTTTTTATTTTTGAGTTACCAACTCCTGTCAGTTCTTTATTCCATACCAATTATTACATTTTCCCTGCCATTTCTTTCTGTCAGGTCCCATATCTGCTCATGCTTCAAGATACTGTATTATGCTCCATCAATTCTATCTTTATCTACCCAACTACTCTGTAAAATCTGCCCAGCTAAATAAAATATTTGAAATTTTAATTCTTTTTATAAAATCCAAGATCTGACATTTTCATTTTTCCTTCCTCATATTCCCTTCTTTAGATATCTTACAACATTGGATAAAACACAGAAAATGTTAATTTTTATTTTTAATATATGTTAAAGAAATATAGATGTTTAAAATATTCTAAGAGTAAAATATTGCATACACAAATATACATTTTACATTAACTTATGATGCTAATCGCATCCTTTTTATTAATGTGTCATCCATGGAAATTACTACAACCCCTACTGCATATACATTTAAGGTGATTGCTTCAAGATCACTTTCAGAATGAGTGACTCAGCACGTTTATAAAATCGACTTTATACAGAAATTAATGTAAATAATTGTTTTATTCAAAAAACCCCCTTGAGATCTATTTTTTTACTTCAAAACTCACATTAATGATGTATGCTGAGTGAGAACTATTTTTTCAACAGATGTAAAATAATTTAATATAAAACTTATGTTAAAAATATTTAAAAAGGGTCATTTGTTTCCTTAATGATGCACTATAGTGTTCCAGGTTCTGATGTTTATAAGTATGAATAATTTAAATGTGTATTTGCGAGTGGTGGGGATTTTAGAGATAGATGTGACCAAATTGTACACATTATAAGGAGTTACATGTTTTTTCATGTCAATATTTTTACTTGTAAGAGCAGATCATATTAACTATCCAATACATTACCCAAACAAAGTAATGATATAGAAAACCTTAGCAATCCATATATCGTTGACAATGTTAAATTAATAGCTTTGCATTTTTAATTAAAAATGCAAAAGGAGTATGAACAAATATTTGTTAAGAACTTACTATGTTCAGAACGATATGCTAGAAAAATTTTGAACTTGATGTGTTATCAAGACCTGACACAGATGTATTGTAACCTCACAAAAATTACTTAAAATTGGAATCTTTATGCCCATCTCAACATCTCTAAATTTTTCCATAAACATTGAGAACAGAATTTATTATACTTAGTGATTTTTACAAAGACATGTATTTTCCAATATGTTTACTTAAACTATCTACTCTTTCTTAATAATTTTATACAAGCCTTCTATGCACGTTATGTTTTTATCCTACATAGTTTGGCTATTTTTAATGCAAATGATTAAGTAACTAAGATTTAGGTTATGCTGTTCAGTCATATTTGAAAACAAAGTGGAATTTTGTTATATACTTATCTTTTAATTATATTAATTTTTCAAAGCTTCTAATACTGTTTGGCTCATAAAAGCCTCCTGAATATTTTACTCAACCACCTAAAACCAAAACATTATGGTAATATCACAATCAGCCCTGTGGTCATAATTGCTGCACAAACTTACTTTAACAGAAATTTTTTCCCCTTGCTTTCTCTCCACGTAGAAAGGAGGCGAATTGCAGAGCAGATATAGATTAGTGAATAAATACAATTGCATTGTATGCAGTAGATTTATGTAATAAATCTACTTGAACTTTTACACAGTGACAAAGGGTAGAAAGTAGAATGGGCCAGAGCAAAACAATGGCTTTTCCTTTAACTATAGAAAAGTGGGATATATTTGAGTTTGTCAGAATATGCCTTATCCCAGCCTTAGTAAATCAGAAGGATTCTTTCCCTTTCTTTAATTTTCCAGGTATAAGTTTCAAGGCTTAGTAAGCACAATGAAGTGAAATGTACCACAGAGGTTAGAAGTTATGTGCCACAGAATTGTTTTTGGAGGAAAGTAATAAATGGTGGTCCCATACTCTTTCGGTTTCTGTTGCTTATGAATTTCTCAGCATTTTGAAGGCCCAAAGAGTCTGATTTAATTTTTACTGCTCATTTGGCTATTACATCGATTGTGTGTGTTTTGTATTCAGAGAATACACACACAACAGTTTCAGCGTACAATTAAATTAACAACATCTATTTAGAATAAAACCTTTTTTTTTCATTTGAGTTAAGTACTTCAGTAGGTAAATACATTTATCTTTTTGAGAAAACATTATGGGTGACAGTTTCTGAAAACCATGACAGTCAAAAAAATGACGTCTTTTCTCTCATAAATTTTTTTAATAAATTTTTATTGTTGAAAGTATTACATATGTCCCTTTATTCCCCCCATTGCCTTCTCCCACCCTCTCCACCCCCCATCCCCAAGCCTTCACCACCCTATTGTCTGTGTCTGTGGGTTATGCATATACGATATGAGTTCATTGGTTGATCTCTTCCCGCCCCCCTCTACCTTCCCTTGCCTTCCCTCTGAGGTTTGACAGTCTGTTCAATGTTTCTATGTCTCTGGGTCTGTTTTTGTTCATCAGTTTATGTTGTTCATTAGATTCCACATATGAGTGAGAATTTTATCCAGCTACAAGAATCTAGGGTCACAGTTTATTTTCCTCAGACTTTTAGAAATATGTGTATATTTTTCCTATCTTTCACTATTGTAGATGAAAAGTCTGTTTACATCTCATATGCAGTTCTTTTAAGTAAAAACAAGTTCTCTTTCTCTGAAAGTTTTGTAACTCACAAAAATTCTTACTAACAGGTATACAATTTTAAATATTATTTTCTATAAAAAAGTAAGGTCTTTAAAATAATCTCAGAAAAGCCATCTTTAAATCAGAATTTACTTCAAATTTAAAATTTGGATAAATAATTTTTTTCTGTTAGTAGTCTTTTAGCAAAAAAAAATACAATTACTTGTAAAGTTTCTCCTATTAATATATTTATATTAATATAATAACATAAAAACTATACTAATAAATTTAAGAGAAATAATGAAACTGAAATATAATGAATAAATAAAATAAGAATTGATCACTTAATCTCCAATAAATTAGAATATAATTTTGGATAATAAGGTGAACACTCATTTTCCTTTAATTGATGTTTATTCAATGGAAATTATTATATTCTAGGTACTGTTAAAACTCTGAAGCAATACTGCAGCACATAAAGCAAGGTTTTTTATCTCAATGTTTAACATCCAATTGGGAAGAGATAGACAATAATCACATTAACAGCTGAAGTGTGGTAGCAGTCATCTCAGGTAGAAACTGCTGTTTGGGTTCTGTACTTATTTGTTTGCTAAAACAATAGGAAGTTATTTTGATTTTCTGAACTTATGTATGCTATCCCAATACTCCATTGATGATGGTTTGAATATCCCATTGATTGTGATCTCACTGGTCATCGAAGCACATTCTTCTTGGAACCAGGACAGCTCAATTATCCCAAATTGTCTCAGTAGCTACAGATAACTGAGTTTCGGTTGACCCAGTGGTCCCGGAATCAGAACAGACCCTAAATTGCCTCAGTAGCTACAGATAATGCATTCCGGTTGACTCAGTGGTCCCGGAATCTGGACAGCACAATTATTCTAAATTGCCCCGGTGGTCCCAGATAATGTGTTTCTGTTGATTCAGTGATTCGTAGATACTTTAGATAACTAACTTGCTCAATTTCGCTTCTGTAAAAATGCTTCTCGCAAACCGGGTTCCTCATTCCAAGCCCAAAGATGTAATTGATACCTTTGTGATATTCTGCATATAAGCCAGATGTGGCGAGCTTTTCGGGGCTGCGAGGTCTGGAGCGCTTTAGCCCCTCATATGCCGCCGGCCTTTAATAAATGACTCCATAATTCGATTTCTTGAGGCGTCCTTTGTAAGATGGGGGTACACTTCAACTCAGCACCAACAGAAAAAAAGAGGTTTTCAGATAAATAAATAATTGGGAGCCATTAATGTTCTTGAAGAGGAATTTTGTCATATATAGGCATAGCTGATATTTAGAGGTTATATTATTTCTGACACAAATGAAGTATAATGGAGATTTGCTAGAAGGACAACAAATAAAATCTTCTCAAAAGTAAAAGTGAAAAACATGTGTTTTTGTGGATGAAACAAAATGCTGATTTTATTTTTGTTTTATTTTTTTATATTTTTTATGTTTTGAGCAATGAAAACTCTATTAGTTACCTTAGTTAAAAAAGATGCAGAAGTACTATAATTCTTTCAATTATGATCTCTTCGCCTTTTGTTCAGATTACTTACAGACAAACATCCTCCTTAAAAATACACTCTGGTTGGAGTGTGTTAGTATGATTGCAATGATCAAGATTTGGAAAAATATCACAAAATTCAGGCGACATTAATTCATCCAAACTTAGTCTTTGTTACATGATTTTACTAACATTTTCTGGGGTTGAGTGATCGGATGGCTGAAATACCCCTGCCTATTATGATTATGATTTTACAGCCTATGTTATGAAAAAGTAATGGGTAAAAATGTAAGTGAAATTATTCTCAATAAAAAACCATAAGTATAGTAAATTTTTTACAACTTTTATAATGTAGCATCTGCATAAATAGATGTATTTCTATTATGTGTTTCAGTTTAAAAATAAATTTAAAGCCCCAAATTTAAAGGTAATAATGTTGCAATTGTTAGCCTGAAGTATAATTAAAAATAGATGCTTATTTTATTAACTCTTAGAATTATAATGGATGGAATTAAGTAGGTATCATAGCTATCACTAATTAGGTCTTGACTATTATTTATTTGGAAATGTTGGGTATTTACTAACTTTAAGAGTTTGAATATGAGACTTGATCAGAAGGACATTGGGACTTCCCACTGCATCACTGCTGTCATCCAGATAACAGGGACATGAGCATGGCTTCGACCACCTGCCTGAAAACAAAACGGGGCCAACTGGCACGCGTACAATATAGGCATTTTAAAGTTCATTAGGAACGAGCTGGCAAGCAGCAGCAATTTTCCCTGATAAGAATCCCTTGATCTTTTCAGAGGAAATGTCCTTGAACTGTATCTAGGAGCTCAAATGGACCACAACCCACTACAGTATATCAAGTCTCTATATAATCTTACTACTGTTTAAGTGCAGCATTTTCATTACATCTAATTTAGTTAATTACACTTTACCTACCTAAAGTCTCATGGTAGTTTTCATTGGATGCAACATTTAATTGCCTTGCTCCAAAGAGGCATTATTGTGAGCTATTAAACTACTACTATTCTTAGTTTCAGAATGGTTGTTCTCATTCTTGCTTGGAATAGATTCCTTGGTCAGTGTCTTTGAATCCATTTAAGAGAATGGAAAATGTATGTATCCAGTTCAATATAATGTGTCAATTATAATGTATTCTAAATCTTGAAATGTTTTATCTACTATCACATTTTTATCCATTAGTGTAATGTAAATTCCAGTTCAGTATTTTAATCTTAATTTGGAACATAAGTGTATGGTGTATATGTGTGTGGGAAAATAACTGCAATAAGTGAACAAAGAATTATATAAAAATGAGAGTTCATTAATAGATTATAACGTTGAAATTATACAGAATGTATAATAATGGTAATCTGACACAGATATATTTATTACTTGGCAATGACAATTAAGAATTAATTGGACACACTTCATGTAAATGATGGTAATTTTACATTGAATTAGAAACAACTTATTTTTAGAGTCAAATATAGAGGAGAAAAATTGAACTATGCAAAAAGACAAAATAGTCAGTTCTAAGATCACTCATAAAACCTATTAACTTAGGCTGATGTAGACAGATGGTCTTTTTCAACCCCTTAGCAGGTAGAGTGTAGGAACATAGAAACAGGGAGTGCCTAAATTTTGGAAGTCTTGATCACAAACTGATACTCTGCCTCCTTCTGCAAAGCTCCCACCATACCAGAGAGTTGGATCAGCCACTGTTCCTCTTACCACCACTGACTGGGCACTGTTTTCTTGCTGCATGGGACGCAGGCTTCCATAAACACAGTGAAAAGAAGATGTCAACCTCAGAAATTAGGGAGTAGGTGGTATTTTGTTTGGGGTTCAAGTAGCTGCCCTATTAGGTATGACAGGATGAGTAGGGCATTTTCTGCTGTTCCAACTCTAAATGCCATATTTGATATGTCAACTAATATAACAAACATAACAACCAATCATCTTTCCTTCCATAGCAGCTTTACCTTCTCTCATATTCTTACTAATTAATGTCAAATTAATGTGAAAACATCTATACCAGCATTCAGACAATTAGACATTCCTCTTCCTTTAACCTTATCTATTACCACATTTATGAAACTACAAGACCTCCTCTGATCTTCCAAGCACTAAGAAATCATTGTTTTCTCTCACTTTATTTATTTGTATGTTTCATAACACTTGGCAATCTCTGTCAAGTACTATCTGTGCATAAATCGTATGTCTCTTTCTAGGTTATAAAGTTTCACAGGCCAAGTACTTCCTCATTTCTACTAATCATCAGTGAATCATATTAATAAATAAATGATGTCTACCCATGTAAACTCTAGTTGAGATTATTTAACTATCATCCAAACCATTGGCTAAATTCTAAGGCTGATATTTGACAATAGACTACTGGTTTGTGAAATGTATATGACCACCATTTTTTAGAAACCAAGTTTCTCTTTCCAAATATCATTGGAATAAGAAATTATTGGCATTTTACAAGATAAAGAAGTTCACTCAAAGACTCTTATTTTATGAATACTTTTGTTGGGTAAGTAGGGATAGGATTATAGCCAAAAGCAAATGAGTTAGGTCAAATCCCAAACTGAGGAGGCTTTCCAAACCAAACCTTTTCCTTGGGCACTCTGCCATGTATTGTTCTCTTTCGTCCTCCTGGGCTAACTTAGGTTTCCTGGGAAACTGACTCTGAGAAGGAGACTGTTATGTAGTAATTATGTTGGGGAGTGCTTTCTGAAAAGAAAAAAACTTGGCAAAGAGAGTAATTGAACTGTAAGTCAGTCCAATAAAGGTCTCAGCTTATCCAAAATCCTTCTTGAACTGGGATACCTCTTTAGAGTGGTCCTAAACTAAAGGAAGGGGAAAGAGATTGTGTACTTCCAAATCGGTCATTCCAACGACAGGTATAGCCTGAAGAAAAGGAGCTCTTTTTCAGCAGAAAGCAGTCAGTAACCTAGGAAGGCCTCAACCGCCAAACCTCCCTGCAGCTAAAGAAAAGAGTGCCTAGATTCTGAAGCAGTGATCTGGTAGCACATACACTGCATGGGTTTCTCACCACCCACATAAATCCAGCCCCTACCTTCACTTTCACCTCTTCCAGATTCTTGAAACCTGGGTTTACTTGCATCTTCAATTCCGCAGGGGAAAAGGAACCCTGTCTTTCACCACAGCAGGTCTCAACACCCCCTTAAATTGATGATAACAGTTATAAAAAGCCCTTTGTCTAGCAACACCCCTGGTAGGTGATGCAGATTATAACTAAGAAATTACATTTCCTCTTTTAGATACAGAAGATTCTTCAAAAACTAGAATTTCGTTTATTTTACTAAACGTATTTTTTTCTTTGAATATACACATTGAACTAACTTATAAAAATAAGTAATGAGTCTTAAACCTGTACTGTTTTGCATATCACTGTGGGAAAGAGGTCTGGATATTGCAAGAGGGTCTCTGGGATAGCAATGAGACTCAGGAAGGTAGGAGTTACTGAGTTTTGTGTGAGCAGCTAAGCCAAAATCCTAAAATAACAGAAGCTTATTTGTGTGAAAATTACATTTCTGAAAGCCTAAGTCTTTATTTATATTTATGTAATTAAAAATTCGGAAAGAGAAATTCCAAATCAGTTTTTAGCAAAGTGAAATTGTAGAAGAAAATTACTTATTGAACTAGATAATGATTCCTACTATTAAGCTAGTTCCAGCAGTATGCACATTAAGCATTTCTACATAAAAGCAGAAAGCTAAAGAATGCCACAGATGATTGCTTTTCATGAAATACCAGATAAAAAAATGGGTCCAGAAATACCAAGGCATAAATTTAGACAGTGGCCTCCATACATAGGTGGCCTTGTAATATCATTTCTTGAACTAAACACTGTCTTTCCTGGTGAGTTAGGCAGAGTCTAATTCGTCTCTTCAACTGGACGAGCTAAATCACATCTTGAGATAAATTTGCTCTTGGTTACCTGCACAGTTTCTATCCATTTCTTTTTCCAAATTTGTTGTGTATCTTTTTTTTTTTTCCTTCAGCTAGTAGGCTAATTTAATCCTGCATATTTTAATGTGGCAGTCAGCACAACTGTGTAATATGAGGTCCCTTAAGTAGATCGAACCTACCCTTTTGTGGATGTACTCAACCTTGCTTTTTCTTTGGGAGACACGGCCTTTGCTTACCTATTCCTTGATATCACAATGAACACCCAAGAGTAAACTTTCAGTCCCAACCATCTGGCTCTTACTGCCTAACAAACAACAAACCACCCTTTTCCTTTGATTCTCTTTTATGGTTAGAATTTTTAAAGTTTGTATATATGGAAATATGTCATGTAGATCTTATCACAATAATATAAATTACAATACTAAGATATAATCTAAGAACTTAAAATTATTACTTATTTTTATAGTTGGATCTTGTATTTAATAATGTTACAAAATGTATTCAACAACTTTATTTTTTTAAATAAATCTTTATTGTTCAGATTATTACATATGTTCCTCTTTTTTTCCCCCATAGCTCCCCTCCACCTGATTCCCCACCCCACCCTATGCTCATACCCCCCGCCACTGTCCTCATCCATAGGTGTAAGATTTTTGTCCAATCTCTTCCCACACCCCTCACACCCTCTTTCCCCCGAGAATTATCAGTCCACTCCCTTTCTATGCCCCTGATTCTATTATATTCATCAGTTTATTCTGTTCATCAGATTTTTTATTCACTTGATTTTTAGATTCACTTGTTGATAGGTATGTATTTGTTGTTCATAATTTTTATCTTTACCTTTTTCTTCTTCTTCCTCTTCTTAAAGAATACCCTTCAGCATTTCATATAATTCTGATTTGGTGGTGCTGAACTCCTTTAGCTTTTTCTTGTCTGTGAAGCTCTTTATCTGACCTTCAATTTTAAATGATAGCTTTGCTGGGTAGAGTAATCTTGGTTGTAGGTTCTTGCTGTTCATCACTTTGAATATTTCTTGCCACTCTTTTCTGGCCTGCATAGTTTCTGTTGAGAAATCAGACGACAATCATATGGGTGCTCCCTTGTAGGTAACTAACTGTTTTTCTCTTGCTGCTTTCAAGATTCTCTCTTTGTCTTTTGCCCTTGGCATTTTAATTATGATGTGTCTTGGTGTGGTCCTCTTTGGATTCCTCTTGTTTGGGGTTCTCTGCGCTTCCTGGACTTGTAAGTCTATTTCTTTCACCAGGTAGGGAAATTTTTCTGTCATTATTTATTCTAATAGGTTTTCAATATTTTGCTCTCTCTCTTCTTCTGGCACCCCTATAATTCGGATGTTGGTACGCTTAAAGTTGTCCCAGAGGTTCCTTACACTATCTTTATATTTTTGGATTCTTTTTTCTTTTTGTTTTTCTGGTTGGGTGTTTTTTGTTTCCTCGTTTTCAAATCTTTGGTTTGATTCTTGGGGTCCTTTGATCTACTGTTGAATTTCTGTATATTCTTTATTTCAAAAAGTGTATGCTTAATTTCTGACTGGTCCTTTTCCATTTTTTTTTTTGGCATTCTCATTAAGATCTTTAAAGGTTTCACTAAGTTCCTCAGAGGTTTTTAGCAGATTCTTGAGTAACCTTATAAATGTGGTTTTGAACTCTATGTCCAGTAGTTTGCTTTCCTCCATTTCTTTCATTCGTGATATGTTTCTTTGTCTCCGCATTCTGGTTGCTTCCCTGTGTTGATGGAGTGGCTTTGTGTGGTAGGTGACCTATAGGGCCCAGTAGCTCAGCCTCCCCTATCACCTGAGGTGGATAGTCTTGGTGCACCCCTTTGTAGGCTGAGTGCACAGTCTTGTTGTAGTTAAGCCTTGATTGCTGTTGGTATACTGGGAGGAATTTACCTCCAGGCCAATTGGCTGTGAGGACCCGCTATGTCTATAATGGAAGAACTGCTGTGCAGGAGACACCCTTATGGGGCAGGACTTGTTTCAGTGGGGCTTTGGTGCTCACTGAGTCTGCCTCTTGAATGTGTCACTTATGGATGTGAGAAGTTGAAATCTGGTGTTGTCTCACACTGACCACTAGGTACACTGGCTTCTGGATCTCCAATGGCATGCAGGTCAGCTACTGTCTGAGGTCACCCAGCAGGAGCTACAGCGAGATTTGCAGATTTCTCCTGGTCTGACCAGACCAGAGCTGCAGTTTGTTAGGTTAAGCTGCGATAGGGCAGGCCATTTATATGCAAAAGCTGCTGTGCACAGTTTGGGTGGGTTTGTAAATTGGACGGGGCAGGGTCTCAGGGAGTCACTAGGGCGTGGCAAACAGCGATGGCTGCCAGTCAGCCGTCTCTGTGTCTCCGCGTTTCCAAGTCCCCACTTCCCACACCCCAGAGCAGTAAACAATGATTCCTGCGTGCAGCTCTGCAAGAAAACCACCCTCATTTTCCAACCCGATGGCAGACAGTCCAGCTTCTCCCCATATGGGTCTGGGTCCCCAGAGTCTCGCCAGAAACTGGAGTTCAGAGTAATGGGGAGCTGTGTCTCCCTTTGGGTCGAAAGAAACAGCGCACCCAGTCGCCAACCACCAGCCCGATTCGCACACCTGTGTACCTCAGCTTTTCTGCGCTTGTGCACGTCTCAATGCTCTTTTCTCTTTCATTCTAGTTGTAGAACTTCTACTCAGATAGCTTTCCCGTGGTTCTGGGTGATAGACATTTTGTCTTTTAGTTATAGTTTTGCTGTGGTTGTGAGAGGCAGCACGTACAGGTGTATACCTTATACTGCCATCTTGTTTTCTCCCTCATTTCATTCAACAACTTTAGAAACAAAACTAAAGGAAATTATTTTGTCTTATGTGTGTATGTGTGTGTAGAGTAGCAATTATCTACACTATTAAATTTAAAATCTAGTATATATTGATACAATTTCCAGTGTTAAAATTACTCAGTTACTTAAGAAACAGCTCATTATTAGATTTATGTTATCTTGATTTACTTTTTTAAATAACCTGAATATAATCAATGTATCAGAGAATCTTACCAGCATTTGTGATAAACAAGATTTGTGACAAACAAGATTTCATTAATATTTATACCCTAATTTTGTTTTCCCATTTTTTTCACAGTGGATCAAATATTTTCCTCTAAAAATGTGTGTATTTATCTGTACATATTTCACCATAAACAAGAGTATTTGTTGCAAACTTCAGAGTGGTCTTTGCTTGCACCTATAAATCCATCTGCTCTTACATTAATTGTTTCCTTTTCAGCTACTCCACCATCGCTGTACTCTGTGCTTTTGGATGGTACTCTAGTCCACTGAGTTGTCTCATAGAAATACTATTCTTGATGGACACAACAGCTGGTCAGTCCTGCACTGCAAGGATCTATGAATACTTTGAGAGGTACATTCTACTGAATTGCTCTAGTCACAATATTACAACTCATGATGTTTGAGGCTTCCTAAGGATCAGGAAAGAAGAATACCTTTTTCAGGGTTAAGTTCACTGGTGATTGTGAGGGTGATTGAGGTATTAATATTTTACCTCAATCAAGTCTGTTTGGGCACTGAAATGTTGGGGTAATTAAACCAGTTATTCAAGTACACACACACACACACACACACACACCTGTCTTTGTTAGTGTGAACACTCTAGCTTGTGTATTGGATCAGGTGCTCTGGTACACAAAGTTGCAGCTCCATTCAACTTCCATAATGTATTATGTCTACTTAGCATTCCTTTAACATAAATTGTCTTTCAGGGGCTGTGTCCAGACAGTTAGACTCTTTGCTTCCAGATCCATTTCTCATTCTACTTTTATCTTGCTCTGTATTGGGACAGTGAGAGTCAGGCAGACATATGAAAAGTTGGGTTTCATAAGGCCCTTTGTGAGCTGGCTTCTAGCTGGATTCATCCAATGAGACACATTGACAAGATAATGTATGGCAACAAAATGTATTGCTCATTTTTATCTATTACTACTTTTATTACCAAGGTTTTGGGGAGCTACCCTAAATTGTTCATTACTTGGTTCTTGCTTTGTTTTATGTTTCCACATTTCTAACATTTCATTAGATATCATAATCTCTTGTGTACCTCAAATATCATGGAAAGGAAAATTGTCCTCACTTTCTTGAATCCCTTAAACTTTTGTCAAAGAATCCAGTCACATGTTGCATATACCATGGACAGCCTTAACCTTTGAAACAAACCAACAATGAGTGCAGAGTGAGTTTAAGTACCCATGACACTCATTAAAGAGCATTCTGTTTGCAAAGACTGTAAATCTCTTAACAATTAGAGTCTGACTCTTCCATTTGGAGCTTTTGGCAAAGGTTATCATCAAGGTGTCCTGTGACATACTTGTCTCTTTCTAGTCCTCATTGGAATGGGAAAGAGGTACCCTCTCTGGGAACAAAGGTACAGTTTTGTTGCACGACTTCCAGATGGAGAGGAGCCAGCAAGTATGTTTAGATGATATTTTTGACTTTCACAGCAGGCGCCAGAGCAGTTCTTTCAAGGAACAGCTCCAAATGCCATTAAACTGGTTATAGGCATTTATCCTCACTTAATAACACACAAAGTATCAGTGTTATAATAGTGATGTACTACGAAATAAGAAAGGTGAATATATCTTATTAACATTATTTTCCTGCTGATCTGTTCTTTTGGGAGATAAATATGTATAGAGAAAATATGATCATGCTAAAAAGGCAATTTTTAAATCAATTATTAGAAGATAATGGCATGTTCCTTTTTATTTTTAATACAAATAAAAATTTGTAAGGCAGTGCCTGACTTTTAATTCCACCTCAGTAAAAATCGACTCACGTACAAATCTGGCTTGTTGATTGAGTTGTTTCATTAACAATATGAAATGAGACAAGGGAAACACTTGGGAAAACAGTGAGATTTAGAAGCAAAGAGTAAATTCAAAGAGATGATTTGAAGGTTATATGGTAAAAGTTCAGTTTCTCCCACTAATTAGGGCTGTTGGGACTATTACAATGTTTAGCTTCTAGGTCAAATTACATTTAGTTGCTTATTCTGTAACCAAGTGAAAAACTAAAGTTAATAACTCTGTTACAATACAATTATTTTCCCTTGGAAATCTGTCACTACTTAATATTTTTCCTCCTTTTTAATTTTATTTTATTTGGGCAAACAGAAAAGCAGATGGTTTAAAATTAAAATAACTTAAACTACAATATTTCCATATTTTAAATTTCTAATTTTAAGGTTATTTAGTAAATCACCTTATCACGTAAATGCTAACTGTACATTAATGATCTATATATAAAAGTCTAATATGAAAAGTGTCATCTCGGGAGTTCAGCTGGGAGTTCGATCACTCGCTATGACGTGCACTGACCAACAGGGGGCGGCATAGAATGAAGGAAACCCCTGGCCAGCAGCCAGCAGCTGGGGAAAGGAGGTCCCGGACAGCAGCCAGAAGGCCCCGATCGGCCCTGATCGTCAGCCAGGCCTAGGGACCCTACCCATGCATGAATTTCATGCACTGTGCCTCTAGTAATATATAATTAAACTAGTGGCCTGGTGCACAAAATTCATGCACATTAAAAGGGATAAATTAGAGGAAATAACTTAATATTACTATTTGCCCTTTCTCTATAACAGAAGTGTCAGAGATGAAAGAAAATTAGTAAAAAGTATATGAAAACCTTCCTCCTGTCAGAGTCTGAGGCACACCATGGGACCCAGAGTCAAGTCCCCATCCACCCACATGTGCCCCAAAATCACGTGAGACCCAGACCCGGCCGCCCCACCCCCATTGGGCTAGATCCAGACCTGGCCAGTGCCACCCTTGTCAAGCCCTGCCAGGCAGGGGATGTAGCCTCAGGTCCCCTGGCCCGGTGCCAGGATGGGGAGTATGGCCTGAGGTCCCCCAGCCCAGACCAGGGTGGGGGGCGGTCCTTGAGGTCTCCTGTCAAGGTCTGCCAGGTGGGAGACATGGCCTGAGATCCCCTGTCAAGCCCCGCTGGATGGGGGGTATGGCCTGAGTTCCCCCGTCAAGCCCCACCATGCAGGGGTGCACAGCCTCTGGTCCCCTGTCAAGCCCCACCAGCAGGGGGCTGAAGCCTCAGGTCCCCCATCAAGCCCCGCTGGGCAGGGGTGCGGCCTGAGTTCCCCCGACCCAGCACTGGGGTGCACCTTGAGGTCCCCCATCAAGCCCTGCTGGGTGGGGAGGATGGCTGAGGTCCTCTGTCAAGGCCCGCCAGGCAGGGGGGCACAGGCTCAGGTCCCCTGGCCCAGTGCTGGGGTGGGGGTGCGGCCTGAGGTCCCCACGCCTGGTGCCGGGGTGGGGGGCATGGCCTGAAGTCCCCTGTCAAGCCCTACCTGGTGGGGGGCACAGCCTGAGGTCCCCTGTCAAGCCCCACCTGGTGGGGGGCATGGCCTAAGGTCCCCTGGCCTGGCGGAGAATCAATGTTTTCTCTCATTAACTCGGAAAAGCACGTCCTGTCACCCGCTGCCCAGAAGGAGTATGCTAGGATCCAAGGGAGCGAGGCTCAGTCAGGGCAGCCTTCACTCATGGGTGCCAGCACCCAAAGTGCACATTCCTCCTCTGCAGTTGCCCTGACTATCCCACTGTTTCACTGAGAGGACGGAACTCCTCACCTCCTCTGGGTTCCTGATCTTGAACACTGACTAAAGGCACCTCAGCGAGGGCCACCCATGCCCAACTGGTGTGTCTTTCTGCACCTGCTCCTGCCTCAGCACCTACATTAGCCCCACGGAGGTGATCTCATCACTGCACTGGTCTCCACGGGAACAGGGGATCACCACTCCACCCTCTCACTGTCATCTCACAGGCGCCCACCCCTGGCACCCAGAACACTCAGACACTCTCCAAAGGACGTAAGCATACCGGAGGGGACGTGTGAATTTCCTGTGGGGGATGTAGGCATGCTGGGGTTAATGGAAGTGCGGCAAAGGGGCGGGGGGGCGGGATTTGCATGCGCCATGGTCCAGGACTGTTGCAGGTGCATGTGGGTGACAGCACACAGGGGACATTTGCACACCAAGGGGGGAGGAGAAGATGCACGCACCGAAGGCCTGCGGCTGCGCAGATCCACAAACCCCCATGGTGCGGCCAGGAGGATGTCAATCTGGCCTGACACAGTGGCTGTCCCTGCGATCACGCACACCTTCTGGGCCAGGAGGCAGGACTTGCACAGCAACTCCTTGGCGCTGATGACCTGCAGGCACTACTTCAGCTCGGCCCACAGGCTCTGCTTGGCGTGCTCACGGCTGCCACCGCTGCCATGTGGGGAGTACAGGCCGCCCTCCACTGGCCCTCCTTCCCTGCCCAGAGGCTCTCCGCATGCGCTGGCCACAGGCCTGGAGTGGCCTGGGCGGGGTGGGATGACTGTGTGTGCTGCCCACCGGCCCGGAGCACGCTGCCCACCAGCCTGGAGTGGCCGGGGTGGGGCGGGACACCTGCCTTCGTTGCCTTGTCACGCTCCACCCTGCCACTCTGTGCCTCCGTGCCTGGGCACTGCCCACAGGCCCTCCACGGGCGGGGCGGGATGGAAAACCTGCATCCCGGCCCGGCCACTGCCATCTTTGTTGTGGAGTGACCCTCAATTTGCTTATTCCCCTCTTATTGGCTGTGGGTGCTGCCATCTTTGTTGCAAAGTTATGGTCAATTTGCATATTCCCTCTTTATTAAATAGGATATAAATAATCTCTGGTTGCTTTACTGATTCTGTACATAGATTCATATATCACAAATATTTTTGCTTGCTCTTTCATTTGTGCTGTTTATGATATATTTTTGATACAGTTTTTTATTGTATATCAATGTTTTTATCATACATCAAAAGAAGTCCTTGTTAATGCAATAAGGCAATAAAATTAAATAAAATGTATACAGATTGTGCAAGAACCACAATTAAGTACATTGAGTCTCAAATATTTCAAAAATTGCAAAACCTTTCTATGTTAATTGACTTTGTGACCCTAAAAATGTATTGCATAATTAGCATTAAGCAGAAGTGAATTCAAATTAATTGTATTTCACAGGACTATAGACTGCTTCCATGTAGTTCCTAGCACCAGGGGACTTGTTAAAAACTTTTTAATAACCAACATGACACGGGATCTTCTATTAATTCAGAAGAGATATAGAGAATACCAATTTGTATTTCAAAATAGCTTCTTTTTTATTAGTACCTCAGAACAATTCAGCTTAGTGAAGCCTGAAAATAAGATTATCTCTGTCAAAATTATGAATTTTATTGCTTGAAGTTTACAAAGAACTTTACATAAATTATTTCAATGATTATCATAACTCTGTTTTCTCTATTGTAATTGTAACCTAATCTCACCAGATTATTTTATTTAAAAAATTAAAATTTAGATAAACTACTATGAATTTCTCTGCTCATAATTTAAAATTATTTTCAGCTGCTAAAATTAAAATAAACTCATTTCTATAAAATTATTTTGATATATACATATTCTTTATATATGTTACATATATATAATCTTATCTAATAGGCTTGATCCAATTACCAGCCAAGTCAAATTTAGACAGAAAAAAAAACAAACACTAAAAATACACTTCCAAAAATAACTGTTTTTACTCAACTAAGAGTACCTGAGTAATAACCTTTGCATAAGTGCCACTTGCACACACTGTACATACATACAAAAGTCTGAGCAAAGCTTTATGTTAGTAAAACTGTTTTGTACTTCTCTAATAAAACAAGAAATAATATTTATTGAGCATTGTTTATATGTCAAATGTTATCCTAAGCACTTCAGGAGCATTAACTTATTTCTTCCTAACAACAACAAAATTCACTAATCCATGTTAGTAGTCTGCTGGTATGTGGTAAAATGAAAATACGCATAACGGATAATTTTTCATGGTGTTACCATCATTATATAATGACTAGAGGCCCGGTGCACAAATTCGTGCACCAGTGGGGTCCCTCGGTCTGGCCTGTGGGATTGGGCCGAAACCAGCTCTCCAACATTCCCTGAGGGGTCCTGGATTGCAAGAGGACACAGGCGAGGCCAAGGGACCCCACTGGTGCACAATCAGGGCCAGGGAGGGACACGGGAGTTTGGCCAGTGGGGAGGGACCACAGGAGAGCAACAGGGTGTGTCCAGCCCATCTCGCTCAGTCCTGATCGGCCGGACCCCAGCAGCAAGCTAACCTACCAGTTGGAGTGTCTGCCCCCTGGTGGTCAGTGCACATGATAGCGAGCCTTTGAGTGGCCTTAGCATATCATTAGCATATTATGCTTGATTGGTTGAACAGATGACTGGACACTTAGCCTATTAGGCTTTTATTATATGGGGTGTTATGTGTCTTTATCATTAAAATATTAGTATTTTATTTACTGCTTACTCCAAAACTGACAGTATACTGAAGGAAGTGTTAATAATTTGAATATATCCTATACTGAGAAGAAAGATGTTTGCAAATACAAAGTACTTCTCATGTAATGCTACTGAGTTTATTTCTAAAGACAATTAGCAAACTAAATCAAGAGTTAAGTTAGATATAACTATTGATTATTTTTATTTTTTTATGTTTTGTGATCTACTAATATTACCCAAAGCCATACTTTTGAGACAGGTGCTGGTATAAAAAAGGAAAGAGGTTTATTCAAATTCCCAGCAATTCAAGAAGATGGGGAGTCATGTTCTCTGAAAAACTGATCTTAAGGTCTCTGTGCAGGCTTTTATAAGGTTAGAGAAGTAAAACAACAAAAAATTCAGGGGAGAGGCTATGGACGTGCAGGCAGTGTCCTTTCTGCTCCCGATATGGATTCTCATGGTCAGTCTCCTTGAGTTGGCCATCTGGTTAAATTCCCATGTCTGGGTGGTTGGCATTAGCCAGGGCCTTGAAAGTCATGTTGCTCCTCAGGTTCACTCACACAGGAATTGAAATTGCTGACTCTAGCAAGATACACTTAGAAAAGGAACTTTCGACAAGTAAACTCTACCTTTAAGAAAACAATATTTACATAAGTACTAGAGGCCTGGTGCACGAATTCATGCACCAGTAGGGTCCCTCAGCCTGGCCTGCGGGATTGGGCTGAAACTGGCTCTCCAACATCCACTGAAGGGTCCCGGATTGCAAGATGGTGCAGGCCAGGCCAAGGGACCCCACCAGTGCATGATTGGGGCCTGGGAGGGTCATGGGAGGTTGGCCAGCCAGGGAGGGACTTCAGGAGGGCTCCAGGGCATCTTTGACCCATCTCACTCAGTCCTGATCAACCAGACCCCAGCAGCAAGCTAACCTACCGGTCAAAGCGTCTGCCCCCAGTGGTCAGTGTACGTCATAGCGAGCGGTTGAGTGGCCTTAGCATATCATTAGCATATTACGCTTTGATTGGTTGACCGGCCGATCGGACACTTAGGCTTTTATTACATAGGATAGTGTATTCATTCCCTGTTACACTAATTATGTAAATAGTCTAAAAATTAGCAAAGCCCTGGCTTTTTTAAAGATGTAGGTGTGGGAGATTAGAATATGCTATCTTAAAATATGCCATTTTATCTTAAGGATTATTTTGAACTGAAGACAATTAAGAAACAGCTGACACCAAAGAGAACTCTCTGCCCTCTCCTCATTTACCCCCCATTTACCGAAAAACAAGACACTTAACATCCCAGAGGTTCCTGAGAGGAATCTACATAACTGTATTAAAACACTTTTATCTACCATTAGTTCTCCCCCCACCCCATATTTACCTTTCCAGTTTTCCACTTCTGAAAACCTAAATCCCAAAGCATTCTGTGAACAATAAACATGAAGTCCTTCAACAAATAAAATGTTTAACTGTATTTCAACCAGATTTTTCCAAAATTATTTGGGACGGCAAGTGTCTTTCAAGGAATTTATTTTTCACTGAAATATTTGAGATACGCAGAAATTTTAAAAAATCCTTTTAGCATTAATAGGAATTCTCTGCTTCAGTGTCATATAATTATCAAATAACCACATGCATGGAATTTTAGAACTAAGCACATATATATTATGATTTTTTAAGTACATAGGACACAGAGGGCATATGTTCAGTTCTTAGCCACAGATTCCAACAGATTACATACTATTGACCACTATATAAACAATAGTAGGAAAATATAGTCAAATACTAAAGCTATTTACTTAGTTATTCTATGAAATAAAGTAAAATTTAAAATATAAGATATGTTTACAAAGAAAATCTAAAATCAGTAACAGTAAAAAAAATAAAAGAAAGGAAGAAAGAAAGAAAGAAAGAAAGAAAGAAAGAAAGAAAGAAAGAAAGAATCCCAAGACCTTGCTAAATATTTTGAAAATCAACTAGCATTCACCATGAGTTTTACTTCTTTGTCAAAGAGAACAATAACATATTACAGTGATATTTCTGGCTGCTTGGCTTTTGCATAATGTATGGCATAGTGGAATTCATTAGTGTGCATTCTTTGCCAATGAATGGGACAGTTTCCCATTGTGTAGTGGTGTAAAGGAATCCTGAACAACTGGAAATAAAGAATAAAGAAAAAAAGAAATGGATTTGTATAAAACATTTATCAAAACAATACCATGAAAATTGTGTTTCAACTTTTAAAATATCTATGAGTGGAGTTTTATTTTCAGCCAATATAGGACATGTATGATACCGCAATCCTGATCATCAACTCAAAATTATTTTAATGTATCTTTAATACCAGTGAACAGAGAATTCATTTTTAATGACATAAAATTAAGAATAATTTCTGTCAAAACATTTTTCAAGTATGAACAGTGAATTAAGACTCTAAAGTTAACTCTACAAATATGAAAACTTGATATTTAAAAAGTCTAATGTTAAGGTGTGATTAGTTCCCTAATTTGTATATTTCATTGTGATAGGTCATAAAAGCAGAGAACTGACATTTGGGTCACATAGGTGTTTTAGTCAAGTAAGTTTGATGATCACCTTAAACAGATTTCCCATTAGGCTTAGAATAATGCTTAATGTTATATATTGCTAATGTAGCTCTGTTCCTATATTGCCATTTGTACATACAATTTTAAGGTTATGGATTCATATGAAGTCCCAAGAGAAAAATTTGTCTACAATATTCCTCCCACAAGGTGTACTTATTTTGCCATTAATATTAACAACCATTACCACGTAATAAAAACAAGCACTCATTCAATTCTTTTTCTAAAATAAATATGGTGTAATATAAATGTTGATAATTTTAAATGATATATCTGTTAGTTTTTTTCATTCTACTTTGAATATGAATGGTTTTTACCAAACCACTAGTTGATTCTACATAGCATTGTGAAAAATACAAATCTTAAATTCAGTGATATAAAAATGCTTTTTAAAATATTTTTTACTTAGTTCATACTGCATTTTAAAATTTTTCTCCTCAAAGCAAGATCTTTACTCTTCTTTCTTTTTTATTTACTGGCATATGGTAATGTTTGTTTCCTCTTGAGAAAATATATTTTATTACTATAAATTGAGTTTATGATATAAAGTTTTCATGACTCAAATTCAATCAATCCTAAAAGATAGTAAATATTACTCAACTAATTATTAAAGTAATTTTTAAATGATTGATTTTATAAATTCTAATTCAAAGTGATTCAAATTCAAACTCTATCATTTGTGAAACAATGAAGTTTGATTGCTATAGGCTGAATATATTAGTAAGTGCATAAAGCTTACAACAAATGAGTCTTAAGGCAGGTCAACTATGGAACAGCAGAAACAATTCTTTTCTTATTTTGGAAGATAAAAAGTTACTTTTAAGTATAATTGCAATTACTCATAGTCATAAGTAGGTATGAAATCGTAACAGGGTCTCATTAAATTAAAGATTCAGGGCTAAAGAGTCTGAGAAAATGCAAGGACTTTGAAAAGGAAGTTAATGAAAGACACAAAGTGCTATAAAAATAAAGTATGGACATGGCACTAAGGCAATGATATTCAACCATTTTTTATCTCGTGGAACACATAAACTAAAATTCTGTGGCACACCAAAAATAGGTTATATATTTTTGCCAATCTGACAAAAATGATAGGTATAATTTTTATTGATTTACAAAAAAAAAAAAAAAAGAAAAAGAAAGAAAGAAAAATGAGGAAGAGAAATTACCTAACCTTTTTGCTCCAAAGTGACTTTTTAAGAAGTCAGGTGCCTATACTTGTATATAAGATTTCTGGTACCAAAAATTAACCAACCAGACACAACCTTATTATGTGTTATGACCAATAATATACAACCCTATTATATGACCGATATGTTTATGGTTTAAGGCAGAGCATTTACACCCAAGGCTATTGTTGGGTTGGCTGTTGTCATATTTTTATTTGACAATCTAAGGGAAAAGAGGTCAGAGCCCCTAACTAAATAGTCAGATATTGCATGTTTTTAAAATTCTTCTGGCACATCAGTGTGCCTGCCTTGACACACCAGCACACCAGTTGAAAATCGCTGCCCTGAGGGCATACACATTTTAGAATTGGAAAGAACAAAGAGATGATTCAATCTTAGGCTATGTGACATAAAGAAGTGATGTTCAAATTCAGATCTTACAATTCCAGGTCCTTTCCCATTTTGAGTAAAGACTGCATTCTGCCATAGTAAGATGAGTTTGAAATCAGTATTTTAATTCCATCTACTAGAGTAGAGCATTTGTATTGAAAGTATACTTATAACAAAATATAGCAGAATCAGCCTGCACATCAAATTTTTATGACACTTTCTGCTTATTTCAACTACCTCATTCAACTTTTAGAACATTTTAAACATCCACAATGATAATGTTGTCCAAAATATTTTCAAGTATTTATCTCTCCATTATCAGTTAAATAAATGATCCTTATGTCCAAGCCTCCATTTCTCCATGTCACTGTCAGATACAAGTTCCCTCAGTCAATTCAAGTTTGACATCCAGGTCATAGTCTTTCTCTCTACTCTGTATCCTGCCATCGTTGTGAACATTTATTCAACAATTGAGCTTTGGTATTCCATCTCCTCCTCAACCCTAGTCATCTTCTAAGTCCCATTTCAGCCACACACGTGCATGCACATATCATAGACATTATTACTTCTTAGAAATTTTAAAAAATATTTTAAATAAATGTAGACTAAGAAAAAAAAATCCTGCATTCCTAGATTGCTCATTCAACCAGCAGTATCAGGAGCAAGATCTGTTAAGATGTGAGTGCCCTCCAAGGTCTTCCCTTCCCAATCCACATCTCTCGTCCATAAGGTAATTTTAATTTGCCTGCCTGAGATAGATGAAGGTTTGAAGACTTGGTGAGAATACCGATTAGAACTAACTTTATTTTAAATGTTTGTTCCCTATTGTGGTAGATGATGTGACTGTTCTCAGTTATTTAGTTCTCATTCCCTGTAAAAATAGTATATACCTCTCCCTATTACCATGTGATTTATAATGTTTTGTTATGAGAGGAGTATTCTTCCCACCCCACTGTCAGAGTTAGCTATGTGTCTTGCTCAGGCTAATGCAATGTGAATACAGATTCTGAGCAGAAGGCTTAACTCTCTTTACATGTTTCCATCAGTGTTCTTGCCAAAAGAACAATGTGCTCCAGTTTGAGGTTGCTCCTCAGCTTGAGTCCTAGAATGAAAAGATAAATGGAGCAGAGCTATAAAGGTAAGCAAGAAATAAATCATTATTGCAGTAAGTGAGGCAGGTAATGCATAGAGGTCACAGAGAAACTGCAGTGTTAATCAGGACGGTCAGAGAGAATTAGGCTATTTTGGCATATGAGATGTCCCAAAGCAGAGTGAGGGGGACCAAATACTGAGGAGAAAATAAAGCATTAAAAGCATTTTAAAATGTAGTGCTGTGAGTTTTACAGGATGATTTACAAGGCAGGTGAATGAATTGGAATTTTTAAAATTTATTTTGGTTGCTGAATGGTGTTCTTGAAATGTGAGACCATGCACAGTTTAAATAATGTGTCCCAGGCTTCTATCAAGAGTATATAAAAACAGCAAATATTTGCTGAGTGTCCATTACTTTGAAATTAGAAATTAATGTAATGCTTGCAGAATTTACTGTAATGTAGTACCAATAGGAAAATGAGGTTTAGTGAAGACTTACCCAAGGAAACATTCTAATAAGCAGCACTTTTTCAATTTGAACTCAGGCCTGTTTCCTTAATTCTCTTCCATCTTAAATAGTTCCTCCTATGTAAAGCACCATATCCTCCACCTCTCCTCCCATTATCTGAAGTTGGCTTCCATGACCGAGTAGTTAATTTCCTCATTTTCCTTCAGTCACTCTGGGTACTCATTCTCGTTCTCTTTTGAAGGTTTCTCTTGCTTTGTATGACCTTTAAATTTTGTTATATTTAAGAGCTCTAGCTTATGCAAGCTTCCTCATTCTAGACATTCTACTGAATGTTGCTAAAGTTGACTTATTTAGGAAGGAAGTATCATATCTCCAAAATATTTCTCAATGAGGAACACTGTTACTCATGCTGTATCTCTAGCTCAGCCCTAAACCTGTGACTTATCCCTCCAGAATCAGCACATTACATGAAAACAAACATTCAACCTAGTTCCCCAAACAAAAATCTAAAAAAGAATACATTATTTTTATATATTATCATTTTAAAACACTTAACCATTTGTCAGACTTTACTGGTTCAACCTCTTTAATATCTCTTGCATCCAATTCCATGGCAATCACCATACATAGTCTGAAACAACTGCTGATTACTGTTCTGCTTCTAGATGTTCTCCTCTATAGTCTATTCTTTACAATAAAACCAGAGCTATTATTGTTTGATTAATAGATTGTTATGGTTTTTATTTTATTTTATACTTCATTGAGATAAAATTGACAAAACATTGTATAAATTTAATGTGTATGATGTGTTCGTTTGGCACATTTATATATGTCCATATGATTTCTACAGCAGCATTAGCTAACACATATAACATGTCATATAATATCATGACATTTTGTACTGAGAAATTTTAAAATCTAGTCTCCTAGAAACTTTGAAATGTGTAATACAGTATTGTTGACTATAATCACTATGTTGTGCATTAGATATCCTAGATTTATTTATCAGTAGTTGCATTTGAAGTTTCCAAAAATTAAATCCTTATACTATATGCTATATGCAGATTAGTAAAGCCCATGCTTATAACACAAATGGAAGAAACTACCAACTTTAATTTTATGTAAGTAAAGCCCCTCAGGAGTGGAGTTTCAGGTAGAGATTGTGTGGAAAAGAAAATAAAGTAGCAGAGTCCTTGAAGAGGTGACAAAATGACCTCACATCAGATGGAAACCCCTTCTGTGTAAGAAAATATGGGTGTGAACCTTTTAAATCAGAGCACAGACTGCTGGGCATAGGAAGGAGGGCTTTGAAAGAGCATAGGAGAATAGGTGGAAGGACTCATTGCAGACAATTGGAGTGATTTGAAAATAGACTACATATTAATCAATAACAATGTTAAATTCTTTTAGTATGATGATATTGGGTTCTTGTGTAAGAAAATGCCATTGTCCTAGGGCAGGGGTCTTCAAGCTTTTCTGTAAATGGACAGATGAAAATATTTACAGTAGTGCATGTCCCATGTAAAACTACTCAAGTCTGCTGTTATAGCATGAAAGAAGACATGGACAATACATTAATGTATGTAAAGCTTCCTTCCAATAAAATTATATACAAATACAGAGGTAAGCCAGCTTTGGCCTATGGATCATAGCTTGCCAAAGTTGACTTATTTAGGAAGGAAGTATCATATCTCCAAAATATTTCTCAATGACTCTCCCAACCTTCACAAAACACACACACACACACACACACACACACACACACACACGCATGCGCGTGCGCGCGCGCGCACGCACACACGGACAAGGACACTGAGCAGTTCCTATGTGTTAATCTCTGAGCTAGGCACTTAACATGTATCAGCTCATTTAATCCTCAACACCAGTGATCACATAGATATATAGGTTAAAAAATAGATACTCTATATTCATTCTCATTTCATTAGTGAGAAAACAAAGGCACACAAACTTAATTAGCATATTGGAAATCACCAGTGTAGTTAGAGGGAGAGCCAGGAGGTGAACCATGACATTCTAATTCCAGAGCCTGTGGCATTAATGCCTAAAAACTTCTTTAATAACACATAGATGTAATTTCAGTTCTATAACCTAAAATGAGATCATAAGCCTACCATTTGTCTTTTCTGAGTTTTGTTTCATTACAGCTTAAAACTGAGTGACAAGATCATAAGTTTATATATAATTTTTTCCATTCAAAAATTCTAAGATTCTTATTACCATATCATGCACCTTTACCTTTTTGTGTTTAACTCATTTCAGCCCAAGTTTCAGTTAAATAAAAGAGGTACACATAATGGCATCTTAGCTCTTTTAGGTCAAAAATTGTATAATTCTGTAAAGAGTTATTGCATCCTGACCCAATTACTGAACTGAATGTGAATTAGGGCATCACTGGTTAATGGGCTGCATTCTCTGTAGAAGCACTTGCTTGTGTCAAGCTCAAAGGAAAACATCCATTCTTTCTGATGTGCCTGGTGCCTTATGAAGATTATTGCACTGCTTGTTATGTACTCGCTCACAAAACTCATGCCAATAGTTATGCTTAATCACTTTACTCAAGAGCACTAAAACTAATAGCCCTTGCTTTAAGCACATGAAAACCCAGAGTCTATTCAGAAACAGTGCATTACCTGGCATTCTATTTCGAAGAGGATATACAATAATATTAGAAATGTCACTCTCTGGGGCCTAAGGAGTAGAGAAATAGCTTTATCAACATCTAGGGCTATACTGGAGCTAAGGTTGCTACCCAAAGAAAAATGTTCAACTGTAGTACCATTTCTCTGAGCTGCTGAGTCAATTCAGTTTCATCTATCAATAGCATGAAGCATTATGTCATCTAACTCTATAAACTGAGAAGGTAAGGTATGATTAGTCAAGTCAGTATCATGTGGTATAAATACTACTCTTAAGTCCAAAACTCCAAGCACATTATAACTCAAACAACTTTGTTAAGTTTCTTATTTCCATTTGTCTTCTCTTACTTTGATATTGTTCTTTAGACAAGCTTCATAATATAAGTAAAAACCACATTGCTTTTCTCTACAAGATGGTAATTGATAACACTTGTATATATATGTATACATACATGTATATTTATATTCATATTAAGGTGGTTTTTGTTTTAAAAATATCTACTAGTATTTTATAAATCCTATGACTAAATAAAATAAATACTAAGATTTTGGATTTTGGTTTTCTCATGTCCAGGACTTAAACCTAGCCCCACATTTAATTTGTAATCCATATATTTCTAGCATTTTTAAAAGGTTAATAAATACCAATATCTTACTATATTTTAATGTAATTATCATGGGTGTAAAACATTACACATTTTATGAGAATCAACTGTTGATTTAATGGCATAGAACTTCAAACTCGCATAGTGTGACTATTCCAGGCTGAGGAGTTTATCCTCCATGGGTGGGAACTGAAGCTCAAACTGTGCAATTGCATTCAAAGAACATTCCTTAACTCAACAGTGCCAAGTTCTAGCTCAAGGGATCAGATGCTTTTCTGGAACCAAGCCCTCAGCACTAGAGCTGAGAGGGAAGGGATCTTTGTGGAGCAAAAACCCTCAGTAGAAAATGTTTCCAGTTATTACCCTTCGTATCTTATAACGATGACAAGGCCATTTAGCATTTGGAGATGATTAAGTTTTCACACACTATTCTTCTATGATACCTTCTGTTTTCCTTCACTTTATACAAAACAGCTGCTCCTCCATTTGGCTCTTAAGGCATTTGGAGCATCAAACAGGCATTTCCATTTGATCTCACAGGCTGGTACTCAGGGGTTTTGCACTAATTAAAGATGATAAGGTGATAGTGAGACAGAGAAAGTCCAACCTGTTTGTGTAATAGTAAGAGTGTGTATTCCTCAAAATAAGCAAATGCTACAGTAACTTTAAAACACCCCCCCTGACACTTTGAAGATTGTCTGATGTACTGGCAAGTCTAAAATGGGACTCAGCCAAGACAGGCATTAGCATATCAAAGAATAAGCTTCATTTTCACTGTGAGGGCTGTATTTGAAGTCCTGTGCTCAATGGTGTGGTTCTCTGGGGGCTGCTGAATTGCATGCTGTTATTCCAGATGTGCATTGTCTCTGTAGAAATACAATTTCACAGTCAATAAACATGTTAAGTCCATCAAAAGGTAATTATAGCAGAAAACCAGACAAAAATGCATCAAAATCTGGATAGGAGATTTGTCTATTGATCAGCTTATTGATTTTTATTACCTTGATATCTGACTGCTGTTTGTATGTATCGTTATACTCAAAGTAATTGATTAGCCTTGGACAAACCTACTATTGAATACTGCACAGAAATATTTTTAGTACCAAATGTCTGTGGCATGATGTCTCAGTATAATAATTGCAAATATTAGCTGAGTTGTTTTATTTCTGGAATATATATTTAGGTAGATTTTAATTAAGACATCTAGTGTGCCCAGAAAAAGCAAACACATGCTGGTATAAATAACTCCGCGTTTGCTGAACATTTTATTTATAATAGCACAGATCTTCTGTCCTTAAACATGATTTCTATCTGAGTTAAGTAAAAACCCTAAGAATTTAGCAAGTGAACTCTTAAAAGACACAGAGAATCATTGGGAAATTATCCTTCCACCAGGAGACCCCATTTTCATAATTTAAAAAGACAAAGATGATGTTAAGAATTAAAGAAATTCTCAATTCTTAAAAAATAAATAAAATAGCCTGGCCAGCATGGCTCAGTAGTTGAGCATCGACCTATGAAGGAGGTCACGGTTCAGTTCCTGGTCAGGGCACCTGCCTGGGTTGCAGGCTCAATCCCCAGTGTGGGGCGTGCAGGAGGTAGTCGATCAATGATTCTCTCTCATCATTGGTGTTTCTATCTCTTTCTCCCTCTCCCTTCCTCTCTCTGAAATCAATAAAAATATAGATTAAAATAAATAAATTATTAACAATAAATATAATATGAAAATTAATTTTATGCAGTGATAGGATTAAAATAAGTTCATTAATAATTTTATGCTATTTAGGCATTTTCTTATGTTTTTTTTACTGAAAGATAAAGGCCTTTCTGTTAAAATTAATTTTATCCATATATAAGATATTTCTATGTAAAGATGAATGAGAAAACTTGGCATAATCAACATTTATTGTACTTTATTTTCTAATTTTATCATGGGAAAAATAGTTGTTTCTTATAGATGCCATTATATGAAATTTTTAAAAAGTTTTGAATCCCATTGACCTCGTCCAGCCCGCCTCTGCCTCCCACCCCAGGCCTTCACCAGCCTATTGTCTGTGTCCATGGGTTATGCATATATCTTCTCTCTGTCTTATTTTTATTTTAACAGTGGAGGATAAATTTAGTTTTTTTAAAGCCAGTTTACATATTTGACTATAGTTATAAAAACATTTAGAATATAGGAAATGCCTCATGTGACATGTCAAATGACATGTAAAAGTCTTTTTTTTCTGTCCACCCTGCAAGTAACACTACCAAACTTTTTTATTACAGTGAAAAACTACTAGAGTGACTTGTAAATATTAACCTGCCTCTCAGAATCTGTTGCAAGTAAACTTTAGTTCAAGGCCCACTGTGTTTGCTATCAGGATATGAGAATAAGCATTTTAAACTAAAACCTTTAATTTTGAATATATTATTTCAATTGAGCACCATATGGAATTTTTCTTGTGTTTTTCATTTAGTTGGCTTTAAAATAGTTTCTTGGTTCAGTCTTAAGTGGACAAATAAGTTCAATACTTAACATCTATATGAAAAAAAATATTTTGTATAACAGGAATTTTCCATTCTAACCAATTCCCTTACTTAAGCAAAATATTCACTGATATGTTCTTAGCACTATTTTTCAATTCCTTATCCAGCTGAGACATACTTAACTGTGAAGCTGTAATTGGACTTTATAACCTGGAATGGTTGTTTTTATGGGAACTGCTGCTGGTTTTTCTTCTTCAAGCTACAGAAGACAAGTCCAAATTGAATAGTGAAAAAAAGTGAAAAAAAATCTCTGATCTTCTGTAGTAGCACTCAAGCAGAGAACTGTCTTGCTGTGTTCACCTCTCTGTCTCATTTTAAAAGAAAATTAGTGAACTATATCAACCAGAACCCCATGAAACAAGTAAACATGCTTCTAGCCTATGGAGTTTTAGTGTCTTTTCAGATAATTTTTTCAGGAAAGATTAAAACAGAGGAAGCAGAAATAGACAGTCAGATTGGAAGTTATTTTAAATTATTTAAATATCAGGGACATTGATTAGAAACTGTAAAATTCAAATGTCCTAGCCAAAATATAATTTTACACATAATACCCCTTGAATAACATAATAGAAATGAAATATATTAATTTATTCACTAATTTTTAAAAATTTATTGTGATATTCATATGGATAGAATAAAATGAAAACTTAAGTCCTAGATAATAATTCTTCTCTATTGGATGATTAAAAATGATAATGTCTATTGACTAAAAATATAAATTCTATCAAAAACCTGTCTTCAAATACAGTGTTACCAACGAATGGAGAAATGTATTATTTTTTTTTCTCCTGATACCCAAGCACAAGTTCTCTAAGGGAGATTAATTAAAGCTCATTGAATCTGCAGGAAGTTCAAAGAACTTACATGCATAGCCCATGGACACAATAACAGTGCAGTGAAAGCCTGGGGTGGAGCAGGGGCTGGGTGGAGTGGGCAAAGGGGTGAAATGGAGGACATCTGTAATAATGCCAACAATAAAAATAAGTTTTAAGAAATTGTAGAAAGTTCTATAAAAAAGTCTGTTATTTCAGTAGTGTTCCCTAGGCCAGATCAGATAGGTTTCCCGCATCTACAAATTCAGCATTTCACCTTCTGCAATTAGCTAATCACTTTGAAGAAACTATATTTTGAATCTTTTCTCTTGTTCCTGATCTCCTACTCCCCAACCCACCTGCACCTACCCCTGATTACCACCTCACACAGCACAGACCCTGGGCACCCAGCTTCCAAACTCATGGACAGAGGCTTGATCTGGAATTGGTCCTCCCCAAGAAGACATGGCATTAGCATGATGGCAGGGATTGGGCACTGCTAATGAGAGTTGACAAGATTACATTCAGATACAGCCCTTCCATCGTACCTTGTTTACTAACAGTAGGCCTGGAATTTTGCTTACCACTCTGAATCCATGGGCTATCCAGTCTTTGTAAGTCCCCCTCTTAGAATTTCTGATTCTAGTACCTTGCATATACTTTGTTCAGACAATATCCTGTTGGTATTGGGAGCTTATAAATATTTTTGAACAGGGAAATCATGTGAGCATTGAAATATTTAATGCAAACTGTTAGCTCTGTTAAAGCAGAGATATTTTAAGCAGCATATTACAATAACAGAGTAAAGTAATAAACTGTTGTAACATGACAGATGAATAAATCGTTATGGCCATTTCCTAAGGTGCCATCTTTGGAAATTGGCCAGAAAATGA
This sequence comes from Plecotus auritus, assembly GCF_963455305.1. Classification (NCBI taxonomy): domain Eukaryota; kingdom Metazoa; phylum Chordata; class Mammalia; order Chiroptera; family Vespertilionidae; genus Plecotus; species Plecotus auritus. Next base: position 206,829,548 of record NC_137770.1, on the reverse strand, counting down.
ACACTTCTAAAACACCAATGATACAGCATAAAACAAAATAACTTTTTAACAATGTGAAATAATACCCAAGTATACTACATTTTTTCAGAAGGGAAAAGATGGGTACTAAAAATAATGTCACTATGTTAAAAATAAAAATCCAAAAACTCTGTTACAGAGAGCTGACCTCCACTTATACTATTACACTTATTTAATTGAATCAGTGATTTAGATTGGGGAGCACAAAAAAAGAAAATTATAGAATCATAAACACTATCAGAAAAGATAGTAATAAATAGTGTGATGTTAAGGCTAAGAACAAAAAGGTTGGTATTGGATTATTAGGTCTCAATGAAAGGAAGTTTAGGGACACAGCTTATTTAAAGAGAATTCATCCTAAATATGATATGATTAGAGGCCCAGTGCACAAAATTTATACATGGGGGGGGGCGAGTCCCTCAGCCTGGTCTGCACCCTCTCACAATCCGGGACTGTTGGATCCTAACCTCTCACCTGCCTGCCTGCCTGATCGCACCTAACCACTCACCTGCCTGGCTGATCTCCCCTAACTGCTCATCTGCCTGCCTGGTCAACCCTAACCACTCACCTGCCTGCCTGATGGCCCCTAACCCCTCTGCCTGCCTGCCTGATTGCCCCTAACTGTCTCTGCCTTGGCCCCCTCCGTGGCAGCTTCGTCGGGAAGGAAGTCTGGAATGACATCCGGAAAGTTGTTCAGCTGTCCAGTCTAATTAGCATATTATGCTTTTATTATTATAGATGGGGTAATGGTGAGGTGTGGATGTCTAAAAGGCCTGAAAATAAAAGGAAAGTAATAATTTTTTATAGCTAAATATCTGATAGTTGGCTCAGGAGTGTGATATATCTCAGAGGAAGAACAAAGATCTGAGTTCACTACAGTTGCTATCTCACAAATTTTTGTATCCCCACAAAACAATATTACTCAGAAGTGAGTAGATCCCCTCAGTTCATAGCAGAATGCAAGCTGTCTCGACAGTGTAAAGAGTGAGGCTTATGTAATTAAAGTGGACTGCACAAATCGCATTACCAGTACCAGATCCTCAGCTCAGCAGAGATATAGAAAGGTGCATCAATGTGTCTATGAGCACCTGAAAGAGCAGCAGAGCCTTGGAGACAAGACTATTAAATTACTAGAGGCCCAGTGCACGAATTCACACACAGGCAGGGTCCAGCCAGCCCACCCCGATGGGGGCCCATCAGGATGGGCTAGTGGAGGGGCCGTGGGTGGTTGGCCAGCCGGCCCTGACCCCAATGGGGGGGGCGATCATGGACTGGCCCAGCCAGGGGGAGGAGTCATGGGTGGTTGGCAAGCTGGGGGGAGGGGCCATGGGTGTTGGGGGCTGATCGGGGGCCAGGCTGGCCAGGGGATGGGGGATCGATCAGGGCCTGGATCAGGGTGGTTGGCTGCCACAGTGTGCGTCATAGCCACCAGTCGTTCTGGTCATTCTGGTTGTTCTAGTCATTCTGCCTTTCCAGTCGCTGGACTTTTATATATATAGATCATTTGTTAAGTGGAGCTCAGGGTGCTAGATGATGAACTGTGGTTCAACAACAGACCACAAGAGAATTTGAATTGAAAAGTTTATTATTCCCAGTGCATAGATGGTGCACACATAATACCTCAAGAGGGAAGTCAGGGCAGAGTGAAGCTAGAGAAAAATAACCTGGGCACCTTTATTAGAGAATCTGTGAGTAAAATACCTTGGAGTTCCCAGGCCAAGGACAGATGGACAATTCCAACCAAAAGAAAGGGGTGAAAAAGGAAAAGGCACTGGGAAGCAGAAGAGACTGTTGATCACAAGGGCGACTGGGGAAGTCATACCAGGAATTGACATATACATGTGACTCTGCAGGTCATCTAGGACATGTGTTTGAATGAGGGGCTAGTGTCAGCTTAAGGTCCCTGCAGGCCACTTGTCCAAACAAAATGCATACTGAAACAGTAATACCATCAAGTAGCTTAGCTAAACTCTTGACACTTGCCTAGAGAGAGGCCAGCATTAATGCCCACAGTGGTAGAAAGGACCGGTAAGATATTCCTAGGAGGATCCTGAAAGTAAAAGTTTGGGATACACTTTCATAATAAAAAACATTCAACAAACTAAGAATGCAGGTGAATATTATCAACCAGGTAAAGAACTCTGTTTACAAACCTACAGATAACATCTTATTCAATGATGAGAAGCTGGATATTTTCTCATAAGACCAGGAGGAAAATAAGGATGTCTACTCTTACTACTTCTACTCAACACTGTACTAGAGGTTCTAGTGAGGGCTAGAGGAAGAAAGGAAGGAAAGGTGAAGGGAAGGAAACAGAAAAAAAGAAAGGGAGTGAAGGAAAGGAATGAGGGAGAAATGGATAAATGAATAAAAAGTAACCCAAATTAGAAAGAGAAAACTAAAACTAAAACTGCCAACATTAGCAGATAACATGATCTTATGGAAAAAAAACCTCTAAAATATAAATAACTGTGAGAACTAATAACCAAGTCATCAAAATAGCAGCATAAAATATCTCTATATAAAAAAAAGCTATCTTATATAATGAAAGCCCAGCGAACGAAATGGCGGAATGACCAGAATGACCGAGACTCCTTGCCCCAGCCAACCCCGCTCCCAGTGGGGACCCCCACCCCAATTGGGGGTGTGGCCAGCCTGCAAACTGCCCGCAGCCCCTCACCCTGGCCATCCCTGTGCCCCAGAGGGGACCCGCACCCTGATCAGGGGCATGGCTGGCCTGCAAACTGCCCATGGCCCCTTGCCCAGGCCTCCCCGCTTCCAAGCGGGGACCCCCACCCCGATTGGGGGCATGGCCAGCCTGCAAACTGCCCGCAGCCCGTTATCTGGGCTGGCCCCACCCTCCAGTGGGGACCCACCCACCCTGATCCATGACCCCCATCAGGGCAGTCCAGCTGGCCCCTACCCATGCACTAGGCCTCTATCCTAAAAAATAAAGGAGTAATATGCAAATTGACCCTAACTAAGGAATGACCAGAACAACTGCTCAACCAGTCACTATGAGGTGCACTGACCACCTCTCAGTCCCTTTCCCCAGCCTGCAGGCTCCAATCCCCTGATGGCAAATGGGGAATCGGGGGTGGTTGGCAGGGGATGCGGGTGGCGCCAGGCCAAAGCTCCTGCCCCACCAGTTGCCCACACACAGAGGGCAACTTGAGGCAGGGGCAGGGCCAGCAAGCGGGTGGGAACGGCCATCCTCTTAGTACCTTCCGATGCCCCAGCCCGCGGGGCAGCAACGAGGGCACGCAGGAACCACCTAAGAGAATGAAACAAACAAGGAACTCGAAGAACGGAGGCAAGACAAGGTTCTGATCAAGCCTCGTTTTTTTATTCGAGTGTTGCGGTATATAAGCACTCAGGAGGGGAGGGGTAGGATAAGGAGTTGTCATGGGATGATTGGTTGGGGACTGGGTATCTGTCCTAGCTGATTGGTTATTCTGATGTGGGGGGTTCTTCTGGCCCTTGGGCACGCGGGCTTTCTTTGTCCTTGCTCTTTGTCCTTGCTCAATCAGGAAGTGGGGCTGACCAGGAAGTAAGACCGAACTGCTTTCATGGCTCCCGGCATTCCCCCACTGTCAGGCTCAGATCACCCGATGGTGCACAGGGAACCTGGGTGGGTGGTGGTGGGGGTGGGGCTGGTGAGCAGGCAGAATGGTTGACCTCTCAGTTCGGTTTCTCCTCCTGGCTGGCAAGTTCCAAATCACCGGATGGCAGATGGGGAACCGGGGGTGCGTAGCAGTGGGGGTTGGGACTGGCTGCAGGCAGCTGGGGAAGATGGCCCTGATCGCAGGCCAGGCCTAGGGGCCATACCTGCACACGAATTTTTTGTGCTGGGCCTTTAGTATTTATACTAATAAAATCGTAATATGCTAATTAGACTGGATAGCCAAACAACCTTCCGGATGTCCTTCTGGAAGACCTTCCGGATGAAGCCATGGCTGCGAGGGCCAAGGCCCTTGCACAAATTTTGTGCATCAGGCCTCTAGTGTTTATATAATTGACATAAACAATCCAAAAATAAAATTAAGAAAACAATTCTATTTACAATAGAGTAAAAAAGAATAAAATACTTTGGAATAATTTTAATAGAAAAGTGCAAAATTTACAATGTGAAAACTACAACATTTCCAAAAGAAATTAAAAATCTAAATTAATAGAAAAACACTTCATGTTTATAAATAAAAAAAATAACATTGTTAAAATGGCAATAATCCCACAACTAAACTACAGTTTAAATAGAATGCCTATCAGAATTACAGGAGCATTCTCTGTAGGAGGTGACAAGCTGATTCTAAAATTTATTTTGAATTGCAAGGGACCTTGCAATTCAAAACAATCCTGAAAATGAAGAATAAGGTAGGAAGACACACACCCAATCTCAAAACTTACTACAAAGCAATGAAGACTTTGTGGCACTGGCATAAGGATAGATAGATAGATAGATAGATAGATAGATAGATAGATAGATAGATTAATGAAATAAAATTAAGAGTCCAGAAATAAACCATACAACTATTAATTATTTTTAACAAGGTTCCATGAGTATTCAATGAGGAAAGAATAGTCTTTTCAACAAATGGTGTAGAGTAACTAAATAGCCACATGCAAAAGAATGAAATTGGACCCTTTCCTCACATCATATACAAAAATTAACTCAAAATGAATCAAAGTCCAAGAACTAAAATTATAAAATCTTAGAATGAGACAAAAGTGTAAGTCTTCAGAGTCTCATGTTTGGAAAATGATTCTTAGGTCAAGAAAGCACACATACAAAAAAGAAAAAAATGATAACTTCATAAAATTAAAAAAATAAAATGCTTCAAAGGACACCATCAAGGAAGTTCAAAGACAATCCCAGGAGAAAATATTTGCAAATATGTGAAAAGGATTTATGTCTACAACATATAATAACTCATACAACACAACATAAAAGTAAAGTGTAATTAAAAATGAGAAAGTAATTTGGATACACTTTCTTATCTAAAGAAATGCATAAAGGGCTAGTAAGAACATAAAAAGATGCTCAATATCATTAGCCACCAAGAAAATTCATATCAAACCAAAATGTCATAAAACTTATACTACCTAGAAAGGCTAGAGTAAAAAAGTCTGATAATATATTGGGAAGGATATGGAGAAATTAGAATTCTCATACAATGCTGTTGCATATGTAATATGCAGCTGCTTTGAAAAACAGCCTAGCATTTCCAGAAACAAATATAGAGTTAACATTAGACATAGAAATTCTACTGTTAGATACATGCCCAGGAGACATATCAATACCCATCTGTCAGAACTCTTTTAACCCTTTATCCTACCATCATTTAAAAAAAAAAAAACAAAAAAAAAAACTTATCACCATCAGACACAAATAAATATTTTTTATCTGTCCCAATATACTGAAAATTTAGCACTGGGTGTGTGGAAATACCTGTTTGGGTTCACAAATACTGTATATTTCAATGCACAGAAGAGTGTTTGGCACTGAGAAGGTTCTCAATAATTCAACTAATGAGGATGTTATCTTTTGTAATCCTTAAAATAAAATTACAAATAATTTCAGTCTATGTCATAGTCTAGATTATATTTGGGGTTTGTAGTTTGCTGTTTTTTCCCCTAAGAAGATGCATTTCTATTTTTGTATATAAAGTATTAAATTTTTATTTTATTTAACATTATATAATGTATAATATAAAACATATTAAATATTAATTTAAACATTAAATTTTACCCAAATATATAAAATATTAATTTCTAATTTTGTCTCTATGTATAAATTATTAATTTTTTTATCTTAAATATTTAATTCAAGTAAAGATTTGCTTTTGATTTCTGAGGGAACCTTTTAAGGTAAATGATTTGCATTAAATTTTGTCAAATTCTAATTAAAAGGGAGAGAACTGACTCAAAGTATTAATTTACTTACTCAATATTTATTTGATGCTTAGTATATGCCAGGGTCTAAATTAAATTCTAAAAGTTAAAAAGGTATGTGTGTATGGGTGGGGGAGGGGAATGGAGTTCAGTCATATGACTTCTCATTAATTTCTCATGAAGCTAGTTGGGATTTTGAAAACCCCATTGTAAAGCCCATACTTTCGGTGTTTTAAATAAATTTCTTCTTTTTTTAAAAATATATTTTATTGATTTTTTACAGAGAGGAAGGAAGAGGGATAGAGAGTTAGAAACATCGATGAGAGAGAAACATCGATCAGCTGCCTCTTGCACACCTCCTACTGGGGATGTGCCCGCAACCAAGCTACGTGCCCTTGACCGGAATCGAACGTGGGACCTTTCAGTCCGCAGGCTGACGCTCTATCCACTGAGCCAAACGGGTTTTGGCAAATTTCTTCTTTTTTTATAGTATTTGTTTAATGCTAGTGTTTTAATGGGAAACAATGTATTGAGTTTTCACTCACGATTGTTTAATGGTTACTACATTTCTATTGGATAGAATTGAATTCAAAGTGATTATTCTGTTAGTCTACCTCAAAATCCTACCATTTCTACCCTTGCTAGGTAGTAAAAATGGCACTTATAATTTAATAGATTAAAACAAACATCTTCTAATTATTTAATTTGTATTTCTTTGATTGAAATGATGTCTGTTTTATTGAGGTTATTAATTATGTCTGTTTCTTTTTATGAATGTCCTTTTAGTTTCAATGCTCATTTTTATATATTTTTATTTTATTGATAAACTAGAGGCCTGGTGCACAAAAATTGTGCACTCGTGGGACGGGGGGACCCTCAGCCTGGTCTGTGCCCTCTCACAGTACAGGAGCCCTCGGGGGATATCCGACTGACTGCTTAGGCCCTCTCCCCACGGGCAACGGGCCTAAGCCGGCAGAGGGACATCCTTAGTGCTGCCACAGAGGTGGGAGAGGCCCCCGCCACTGCTGCTGCGCTTGCCAGCCGTGAGCCCAGCTTCTGGCTGAGCGGCACTCCCCCTGTGGGAGCACACTGACCACCATGGGGCAGCTCCTGCATTGAGGTCTGCCCCCTGGTGGTCTGTGAGCATCATAGCAACTAGTTGTTCTGCCATTCAGTCGATTTGCATATTAGCTTTATATTATATAGGATGTTTATTATATTCAACAGCTCATTCTACTAAAATCTTTATAGCAATTGACTTGGGGCTCTGAACAATACAATTACATAATACAATGAAGATAATATGACACAAAACAATAGACAAGTATATAATCCTATACAATAAAAGGTTAATATGCAAATCGACCAAACAGTGGAACTATTGGTTGCTATGATGCACACTGACCACTAGGAGGCAGATCCTCAATGCAGGAGTTGCCCCCTAGTGGTCAGTGCACCCCCACAGGGGGAGCACTGCCAGTCAGAAGCTGGGCTCACAGCTGGCAAGCACAGTGGTGGTGGTGGGAGCCTCTCCCGCCTCCGTGGCATCTCTAAGGATGCCCAGCTGCTAGCTTAGCCTCCTCCCTGTGGGGAGCTGACCTCAGCCAGCCGGTGGACATCCCCCAAGGGCTCCAGGACTGGGAGAGAACACAGGCTGGCCTGAGGGACCCCCCCACCCGAGTGCACAAATTTTGTGCACCAGGCATCTAGTAAAATACAATTAGACAATATAAAGGTTAGAAACTATATTAGTAGTTAGTTACATATTGCACCCTCTAAAGCTAGTATTTATGTCTAGCATCTCATTGCTAATTTACCTGGTTGGAACCATTTCTTTGGCAGCCTGAGAAAACAATGTGTTTTCCATTTTTCTTTCAACCAATCCCATGTCATTTATATGAATCTCTGTATCCAATAGCCCATTTTTGACTTTGTACTTTTGGCTAAATGTGGTTAGTACATAAGACTCATATTTCTTTGGATAAGATTGTTCCCCAAGGAATTTTGGCATATGCAGATTCCCTAAGTCTTCTCAGAACACTCTGGTTACTGTCCATGGGAAACGGGCTCTTCTAGGGGATGGCGAGAAAAGCATTTGAAGAATTTGCACATGGGAGACTGTGGTGTAGTGGCATGATTTCTTTGTGATGTGACGTCAAAAGAGCTCTTCTGGCTTCCCAATGTCCCATCTCCCTCAGTCCTGCCAAGGAAAAAGTACAACAGTGTCTTCAACAAGGCCAAGGTCGTGCCCAGAGCTTCTGCTTCATAGTCCTTTGGAGCCTGAGCAGTCTGCTGAGGACTGTAGGTGGCCACTAGACCCACATGGTTGGGTGCTCCTGGGTGGGAGATTCAGGAACAAATGGGGTGAGTGTGGGTCACCAAATGAGAGAGCAAGAGCAAGAGAGCTTCTTTGTTCACCAGGAGTTAAGTATTCTCAGGCTTGGGAGGAGCCAGAAGCTTTTTCAAAGTAACCAATCAGTTCCCAAACTTTCAAAGGCTTCCATTGGTTCCAATGATCCCTTTCCCCGACTGACAGGCCTCTAGGATCAAGCACCTCCCCTTGAGCCATTTGACTTTACTGGGCATGTTCCCCTCCACCCCCTTCCCCACGCACAATCCCTACCAGGGGAGTGAAGGGAGGGGTGTTAATCCCCTTGAAGGGACAATACTGCAATTTCTTGGGGTGCAAAGCTGTAGCTTCCTGGTGAAGCAAGGCCTCTGCTTCCCAGCTGAATATGCTCAACAATGTCTGACTCTCCCTTTGCTCTCTTCCTTCATTTTAGAGAACTAGCTAATGATAACCTTCATACTGTTACAGAAGACCAAAGAAATACCAAGCACGCTTCCTAGAGAAAGGGAGGGACCCTGTTTATTAACACTAGTGGACTCCAGGCATAATTTCCAAATCAGAGTGAAGAAACATGCAGAGAGCCTGTCTATATATATCCTGCTGGGGTCTTTGTCTTGCAGATATGGCCCCTGTCCCCTTCCTGGCCCTGCAGGAAGGCCCCCAGGTGTCAGGCCACATCAGATGGTCCTTCCTGGCACCAGCATAACAACCCTCCCTGCCCCTCCCAGGGCAGTGCATTGTTCACAGTTCCATGGCCTCTGCATTTAGATAACAAGTTCTGCAAGACCAGTTTCCTCCTCAATACCACTTTGACTTTTTATCCAATTTCCAAAAATCACTCCTTCTTTGCCATTATTTATCCATGGCAGTGTATCCCTGCCTGAAACTTCATATACATATTTTTTTTATTATCCCAAATAATATTGCAGTGCAGTAGTCAACATTCTAAAAGCTACATAGTTTATTTAACTTGTTGGCCTTTAACAAATAGCCAGATATTTCTCCAGCAAAAATGGGTTTATTCAGAAACTACAAAAAGTTCCAATTCAGCACATGCAGTCTAATGGCGAACCATGTATAAGTTCAGAGAAACAGAAAACAGATATGCTTTTGTTATGGGATTTTTGAACTGGAACACATGGTGTTCCCCTGGGCAGGATGGTTCCCTGGATTCTTTGTCCGTCAAAGTCGAAGACTGAATCCACAGACGGAAGATGGTATAGCAAAGGTGGAAATTTATTAAGAACAAGCACAGACTCCCACGGGGGGAGGAGGAAAGAGACCCACCGAGTTCCTGTTTCCATAGTTTATAAAGGCTGCAAGACCCTGTGTCCTGATATCCCCTCTATTGGTCAAAATTCAAGTTACTTTAGTAACTCCTGAGGCCCTCCTCCCTCATTGTCCTCCTATTCCCTCTGGGCATTCTTCCTCCTTTATTTTATAAATATAGACCTTTTGTTATTCCCAGTTCCCTTATCTTATGGAAATGTAACTGTTGTCTCTCCCTTGTCTTATGGAAATGTAACCTCTGCTCTGTAGACATGTTTTTTCCATGGAACCTTCATTTTTAAAATTTCCTAAACCTGCCTATTTCACCACTAAAATTCCTTTCATTTTCACTCAAATTAAGTTTACATGTTCATCAAAGAGGAAAATGCAATAAAATTAATAAGTAACAGCAAAGCAAAATAATTAAGTTGCATTTTTAATCAATGAATTGGAAGCAGGTGTTAGAGAAGTTCCTCATTTCATATGTCTTCTCTTAAGAACCATAAGTATAAAAAGAGTAGCAGTAAATTCATAAAGATAACTGTAATCTACTTCTATCAACATCTATTTTGGTGGGGGGGAATCCACATCACCAACGTTAAGATAAAAATTGACTTTGTAATGCCATTTTTTGTTTCCATAAAATAAATTCAAAATTCAAGCCAAGAATAATTTGAACATTTACAGAATACATCATTAATACATCCTTACCCAGATCTTCTTCAATTCAATGATTTTAATTTTTTGTTGAACAAGAAGGGTTTATCAGAGAACTTAGCATCTGATTGTAAAGGGGAAATTGCAAAATGCTTTCTTTAAATTTGCATGTCTTTACCTTCTGAATAGCCATCAAAATAATTGTTTCTTAAGTGCTATTCAAATCTTTTTCTCCTGTGTTGACCCCAATCAAAGCAATTAATTCCATAATGAAGTCTTTCTTCACAAACACTATCTTATTATTATCTTGGTCTAAATTAATAACATCATGATAATAATTAGTAGATTTGAAATCATCTGTTTCTTTCTGACAGCATGTGGATTCCTTATAAAAGAGCAACAGAGATGAAAATTAGAGTAAAACATTGCAGCTGTGTTGATTGGTGTGCCCTCCTAACCTTAGCATCTGGGACATGGGCCTCATTTAAATTTGAATGTGATGTGGTTGTAATGTTCTTTCCCTCACCAGACACAACCGCTAAGTACAAGCATATATATTATATTATATTATGAATAACTTATATTTACTATATTATGTATAATAGGATATATAACTGTTGGAACTATTATGTAATATAATATTTATAAGAGTATACATGTAACCATTTATTTGCAACCAGGGTACATACATATGAAACAGGAATTTTGGGGATAAAATAGGACAGGCTTAGGAAATATTAGAAATTTTGGAAATTAAGGGGACCGTGGAGGAAGCACAGGGCTTCAGAGCAGCAGAAGGTATCTTTCCATAGACTAGGGAAGCTAAAAAGCTGCAACAGGTACATTTCCATAGAATAAGGGAGCTGGGAACAGCAAAAGGTCTATATTTACAAAATAAAGAGAAGGAAGCCCTTCATCCAGAAGGAGAGGAAGAAAGCCCAAAGGGAATAGAAAAACAATAAGGAAGGAGTGGGGGAGAACTTCACATGTCCCATGTGAGGTTTCACCTTTGAGCCCAGGAGTTACTATAGTAACCAGGCTAAGGGAATAGCGACCAATCAGAGGGGATATCAAGGCACCAGGATCTGCAGCCTTTATAAGCCGTGGGGAAAAGGAACTCAGTGGGACCCTTTCACCCTCCCTACTTGGGAGTCCATTCTGTGGGACTCTTCCCTCTTCCCACGTGAGAGTCTGTACTTGTTCTTCAATAAATCTCCACCTTTGCTATACCACTTTCTGTCCGTGGACTCATTCTTCGATTCCGGCAGACAAAGAATCCGGGTTCCAGTCCAAAAATTCGGTATCACATACACACACATATCCCATATATATTTATATGTACTTAACCAGTGATTATTGGGAGTGTTATTGTTACTAGAGAAATCAGTGGGCCAGATTTCCCAGACATAGTGGGAGTGGGTTTCTTAGAGGTACTGCTGAAATAAGTGATATGGGATTTTTTTGGACTGGAATATGTGGTGTTCCCCTGGGCAGAATGGCTTGTCCAGGGCTCTTTGTCGGAGTCGAAGAATGAAACCACGGACAGAAGATGGTATAGTAAAGGTGGAAATTTATTGAAGAACATGTACAGACTCCCACATGGGGAAGGGGAAAGAGCCACACCGAGTTCCTTTTTCCCGGTTCATAAAGGCTGAAGTTTTTGTGCCTTGATATCCCCTCTTATTGGCCACTATTCCCCTTTGATTTGGTCACTAGCAACTCCTGAGCTCAAAGATCAAACCTCACATGGGACAAGTGAGACCCTCCCTCTTTATTTTGTAAATATAGACTTTTGCTACTCCCAATTTCCCTGTCTTATGGAAATATAACTTCTGCCTCTTGGCAGCCTGTGCTTTTTCCATGGACCCCCTTAATTTTAAAAATTCTTTACACCTACCTATTTTACCCCTAAAATTTCCTGTATCATAAGCATTTTAAGAAGCCCCCATGGGAGAATGAGACATAGTAAAAGGCTTTATTTGCGTGGAGTTACATTCCTAGGGTTGTAAAGTCCCATGCCCCTTAACCCAGTCCTGAAAGAGGTGCAGCTGGGGTTCCAGTAGAGCCAAAAGCAAGGCCAGTGTCAGAGCTTCTGCTTCATGTTGCAGCCGGGTCCAGTCCAGCATTAGGCTGATTAAAGTCCATCAATCCATTGTGTGCATCCCACACAGCCATGAGCCATTTGGGCGAATGCAGGGGCGCATGCCCCCCTGCAACAGGAGTCCCAAGAGTTCCAAGGACCAAGAGCCAAGAGGGAGTGCTCCTTTGTTCAGAAGTTTAAATATTCAGGTTTTGTGCCCTTCTGGTGGCCACTGACTGTCTTCTAGATGTGACTGACAGACAGGAAGGCACCTTCCCACATCACTTAGACTTTACTGGGAATGTATCTAAACTGTCTTTGTCCAGTCCATTCCCCCACTGATCAGCAAGGAACAGACTTGGAGAGTGTTAAATTAGCAAAACTATAAATGGCATGCTTATACTATCTAGTCTTCACTTTATTCCTCTCCTGCTTAATAATAATTAGGTTATTATAACAGTATCATTATCATCACGATTAGCTAGTTAATAGGAAGAGAGCAAAAGGGAGAGTCAGACATTGTTGAGCATATTCAGCTGGGAAGCATAAGCCTTTTTGTTACACCAGGAAGCTACAGCTTAAAAATAACATTCCTCCAAGGCAGGCGTCCTCAAACTACGGCCCACGGGCCACATGCGGCCCGCTGAGGACATTTATCCGGCCCTCCGGGTGCCGCTGCCTGTCCTGCTTAGCAGCCGACTTGTCCTGGGCCCGCAGTGCGCATAGGAATTTGTTCATAGTTTTTTTTTTTTTAAATTATAGTCCGGTCCTCCAACAGTCTGAGGGACAGTGAACTGGCCCCCTGTTTAAAAAGTTTGAGGACCCCTGCTCCAAGGGGATTAACCACCCCCCCCCCCCCGCCCTTCCCCCTTCAGGTATGGGCTATGGAGGGAGAAAGGGGAGATAGGCACCAGCACAATCGACATAGAGGTGGCGCAGGGGAGGTGCTTGCCTGTCAGTCTAGCCTGGGGAACGGATTGGCTATGGGGTGGACCCCATCATCAGAGCACGAGACCTTGGAAAGTTAATAGTTTGAAGAAGCTCCTTGGTAAAAAAATCAAGCTCTCCCTTGTCCTGGGCAAAACAAGAGCTCCCTCTCTCTTGTTTTCGCTTGTTCTCTCTTGCTCGCTCTGGCGCTCTCTGCTCTATGACCCACACTCGTCCATGTGTTTGCCTGTTCTCTCTCCAGGGCCATGTGGCCTTAAGCAGCTGCATGGCCCATGGCCGTGTGGACCCCATACACAATGGACTGCAGCTAGGAACACAAGCTAAGCTAGCCAGATACTGGACTGGTCTTTAATATGGAGCAGAAACTATGGGCAGAGGCCTTGATTCTGGCCTTGCTGAAGACACAGTTGGACTTTTTCCATGACAAGATGGACAGAGATGGGACTTTGGAGGAGTCCCATCCCTTAATTTTACATCATTAAAAAAGCTTTCTATGAAATCCCACCCTCCCAAGAGGGTCTCAGTAAATTCATTTCCTCAAGAAACCCCAAGAACTCCACTTCCACGAATAACAGAGCGTCCTTATATCTTTTTACTACAGTTTTATTCATTTAAAAGATTCATTCCTAACTATATTGAAATGCGGAAATTAAACTGAAATGCTTTGTTTTCCTCTGGGCAGGATGCAAAGGTGATTTCCCAGGTTCTTGTCCAGGTGGATTCAAAGAATGAAGCCAGGGACAAAAGGTGTCATAGGAAAAGGTAGAAACTTATTGGGAGACAAGCACAGACTTCCAGGTGGGGAGGGGTAGAGAGACCCATTAAGGTCCTCTTTCCTAAGGTTTATAAAGCCTGCAATTTGTGTCCTGATATCCCCTCTGATTGGTTACTATAGCAGCTTCAGAGCTCAAACCCCACGTGGGGTCCTCCTCCTGCTCTCCATTTTGTTTTTCTACTCCCTGTGGCTTTCCCCTTATCTCCTGTGAATGGGTATATTCCTCTCCCTTTGGGCTGTGGTGCCTTTAGTTCTTTGTGAATATATGCCTTCTGGCAACTCCCAGCACCCCAGCTTTGTAGTTCTCCCCCATGAACCCTCTTTATTTCCAAAACTCCCTAAACCTGCCCATTTTACCCCTAAAAACTCCTTTCAATATCATTTATATAGTCATTACAAAGGTACAATTGATATGATCCTAACTGGTTACATCATGTAATGTTCTGATACCTTTACAATTCATGCACTGAGGTCCAGCATTTTTACACAACTTTTCTGCGTAACGTTACATGACGTGGCATCCTGGCAGTGCTATGAAGGCATTTTGTTTTATGGGTGTTCCCACTGAAAACCTTTCTGAGAAAGAGTTTTCCGTTTGTACCACCTACAGTTTAATGTGCATAATTTACCTAGGTATTCCAATATGATTCATATGTATATACACATATATATTCATCTAACTCATTAATACAAATAAAAATTATTATTGCAATTATTTGTACATGCCCTCAGAATATTCTAATTATGTTTAATATTGTACCTCTGTAAGTAAAATAAAGAAACATTACAGCATTTGGGTCCATTTTCCACTCTTAATGAAATAATCACAATATGTATTACAATCTTTACAAGATATTATTGTGTTTCCTTAATAAGTAAACCATAATGTACTTTAGAGACAATAGGAAAACATCATCTTTTACATTTCTGGCCCCTTTAATTCCTTCCTGGATATTCTCATTTCATTTCCTTTCACCCTAAAAATCTTTCTTATATCATTTCTTTTATTATATTCTGGTGTCAATAAATTTTATCTGAAAACATCTTTAGTTCATTTACATTCTTGAAGGATATTTTTGCAGGATATAATATTTTTAAATTGACAGAATTTTTTTCTAGCACTTTAAAAGTTATTATTTTTCAATTACAGTTGACATTCAATATTAAATTAGTTTCAGAAACTATGAGGCTGCAAATCATCCCAGATCCTGGAATGGAATGAATTCAGTGACTTTAATACAAAGGCTCAAGTGAGGCCAATTTTCAACTGAACTAGATTTTAACTTTTGTTTTGGTAAAATATACATAACATAAATTTTGTCATTTTATTCACCGTTAAGTGTACCGCTCAGTGGCATTACGTACATTCACTACAAATTTAACCTGAGATATGATAAAATTATGTTCAACATTCTCTGGTAAAGCACTATTAGAATTAATCTTGGTTTTTGCCTAGTTAAAATTATAAATGTGTTTCCTTCATTTTGATTTTGTAATTGGTCCTTAATAAAACCTCTTGGGCTTTTATATGAGATAAAAATTAAAAACAGTCATTAACTACTTGATTATTTATCACTGTCAGATAAACCTAACATAATTTATAATAAAATTTCTATATAAAACAACTTGCCACTATTTGTACTAATTTCTCAATTTATTACATTGAATTTTGAAAGCCAATTTTGTAACTTTTAAAGATTGTTAAAAATAAACAAAATTACCTTAAAATAAAAAACTCATATACATATCTAGATGTATCTATACATATATAGACGAATTATTTTAAATTCTTCAAGTATTAAAATATATGCAAAACTTTAATAACAAGTATTACACAACTAGAGGCCCGGGACACACACCCCCGAAATTCTTGCATGGGGTTATGTCCCTCAGCCCACCCTGCACCCTCTCCAATCTGGGACCCCTCGAGGGATGTCTGACTGCCCGTTTAGGCCCAATCCAGGTAGGATCAGGCCTAAACAGGCAGTTGGACATCCCTCTCACAATCCAGGACTGCTGGCTCCCAACTGCTCACCTGCTTGCCTTCCTGATTGCCCCTAACCACTTCTGCCTGCCAGCCTGATCACCCCCAAACCGCTCCCCTGCCAGCCTGATAGATGCCTAACTGTTCCCCTGCCAGCCTGATTGCCCCTAACTGCCCTCCCCTGCCGGCCTGGCCACCCCTAAGTGCCCTCCCCTGCTGGCCTGATTGCCCCTAACTGCCCTCCCTTGCAGGCCTGGTCCCTCCCCTGCTGGCCTCCCCTGCTGGCCATCTTGTGGCGGCCTTCTTGTGTCCACATGGGGGCAGTCATCTTTGACCACATGGGGGCAGCCATCTTGTGTGTTGGAGTGTCGGTCAATTTGCATATTATTCTTTTATTAGATAGGACTAGAGGCCCGGTGCGTGAAATTCATGCACGGGGGGGGGGTGGTGTCTCTCAGCCCAGCCTGCACCCTCTCCAATCTAGGACCCCTCGAGGGATGTCCGACTGCCCGTTAAGTCCCTCTCACAATCCAGGACTGCTGGCTCCCAACTGCTCGCCTGCCTGCCTTCCTGATTGCCCCTAACTGCTTCTGCCTGCCAGCCTGATCACCCCCTATCAACTCCCCTGCCAGCCTGTTTGATGCCTAACTGCTCCCCTGCCAGCCTGTTTGCCCCTAACTGCCCTCCCCTGCAGGCCTGGTCCCTCCCAACTGCCCTCCCTTGCTGGCCATCTTGTGGTGGCCATCTTGTGTCCACATGGAGGCAGGATCTTTGACCACATGGGGGCAGCCATCTTGTGTGTTGGAGTGATGGTTAATCTGCATATTACTCTTTTATTAGATAGGATAGAGGCCTGGTGCATGGGTAGGGCCAGCTGGTTTGCCCTGAAGGGTGTCCCGGATCAGGGTGGGGGTTCCCTTGGGGCGTGGGGCGGCCTGGGTGAGGGGCCTGTGGTGGTTTGCAGGCCGACCACGCCCCCTGGCGACCCAAGCGGAGGCCCTGGTATCTGGGGTTTATTTATCTTCTACAATTGAAACTTTGTAGCCTGGAGTGGAGCCAAGCCTTCTGCTTGCTCCGTGGCTGCAGCCATTTCTGTTGGGATTCATGTATCTTCTATAATTGAAACTTTGTAGCATTGAGTGGAGGCCTGGGCTGGCCAGGGTGTGCGGAAAGCTTGGCTTCCTCCATCGCCCGGGGCAACCCTAGCCTCCTGCTCTTTCCAGCTCCGTGGCTGCCGCCATTTCTGTTTGGATTTATGTATCTTCTATCATTGAAACTTTGTAGCCTTGAGTGGAGGCCTAGGCTGGCAAGGGCAGGCGGAAAGCTTGGCTTCCTCCATTGCCGGGGAAACCCAAGCCTCCCTCCTGCTCTCTGTGGCCGTAGCCATCTTGGTTTGGTTTATTTGCACATTCGCTCCTGATTGGCTTGTGGGTGTGGCTTGTGGGTGTAGGGGAGTGATGGTTAATTTGCATGTTACTCTTTTATTAGATAGGATATACATTATGACCCTTCCTACACACACACACACACGCATGCACACCCATACACACACAATTATAGTCAGAATTTGTGTGTGTGCACTAAATAGTGGAGAATATATATGAAAAAATAACTTTTATCATTTATACTGCACTTAAATCCATTAAAAAAGTAAATTTGTCTCTTTGAATGGTAAATTTTTATTCATCTTGCCCCCTACCAATTTCTTGATGAATTCTTATAGGGCAGAGTCTTTATTTTATTTATCTTTCATTGTTTAAGTGCCAAATCAAAATCTAGCTTTAAATAAGCACTCAATAATATCAATGGAAAAGACATACAGTATACTCCATTGGGCTTGCTTCCTTTCTTTCTTTCTTTCTTTCTTTCTTTCTTTCTTTCTTTCTTTCTTTCTTTCTTTCTTTTTCTTTTTTTTTTTTTTCAATCAGCTTGAAAGTCAGATCAGAGCCACAGATACCACAGTCCCAGCAGTCACATACCTTGGAGATTGGCTGTGCAATGCCAACCACGCATCCTCCCTGGGCTCATCAAGGATTACAGACCTGAGATGTCACAGGGTGTAACAGAGCCCTTTTGCCCATCAGAGCACTAGTAAAACCTGATAGGAAGGAGGCAGCTGGGCCACTGGGCTTTTAAGGATGACATATCAGATCCTTAGACCTGTAACATTCTTCCTCTGTTTTAGAAAAGGTTTTATATATTACAACACTAGTATCTCTTCCACAATATATCTTTCTCTTATTTGATTACACTTTGTAATCAAATTTACTCTGAAATCAGCCACAAAGAGTTAAGGCACATACAAGCATTTAAAGTCTGAGTACTATGGAAGATTTGGACTGTTCTATAAGTTTAAGCAATTAAGGCTATCGGAATTAATGGAATATCTTTCAGAGAATGTGTGGAATGAGGAATCAAAGCTGAGAACCGGGCCCTAAAAAATTGTAAAGAACTCTGAAAGACAAGGTGAAGTGGGAGCATATTGTGTAACCAAAGATGGAGGTTATATGTCAAACAGAGGGGTGTGTTCAGGCAAGGTAAATGAAGACCCAAATAGAAATTCTTTATTAAATCAGAACATTTTTCAAAAACATAGCTATGCATCCTTATATGTACTTGTGAAGGTGACATTTGCTGTCAAGTTGCCAATAACTTAAACATAAGGAAGAGAGGAAGAAAGAAAGAAAGAAAGAAAGAAAGAAAGAAAGAAAGAAAGAAAGAAAGAAAGAGAGAGAGAGAGAGAGAGAGAGAGAAAGAGAGAGAGAGAGAGAGAAGGAAGGAAGGAAGGAAGGAAGGAAGGAAGGAAGGAAGGAAGGAAGGAAGGAAGGAAGAAAAAAGAAAGAAGAAAGAAGAAAGGAAAGGAAGAAATTGTATCCATCTCTTTCTAGTCCTGGTATACCTATTCCCCCATCCATCGCATCCCCAAGCAAAATCTATTTACTGGTTTGGCTCAGTGGATAGAGCATCGGCCTGTGGACTCAAGGGTCCCTGGTTCGATTCTGGTCAAGGGCATGTACCTTGGTTGCGGGCACATCCCCAGTCGGGGGTGTGCAGGAAGCAGCTGATGTTTCTAACTCTCTATCCCTCTACCTTCCTATCTGTAAAAAATTCCATTTACATTTTAATGTCAGGTTTTTGTTCTGCAACCAAACCTTGTACCCCTAATTCCATTTTTTAACTATTTTATTTTTATTAGATTTTTATTTTTATTATTGTTAATAGAAATATGATGTTCAGATTTCTGTGCTAATGATTCATGTACCATGAACATTTAAATGATTTCTTAGGAAACAAAGAAACAGAAACACTATAAATAGTTCTTGAACCAGGCTGGCATGGCCCAGTGGTTGAGCATTGACCTATGAACCAAGAGGTCACGGTTCGATTCAGGGTCAGGGCACATGCTGGGGTTGCAGTCTCCATTCCCTGTGAGGTGTGCAGGAGGCAGCCAATCAATGATTCTCTTTCATTATTAATGTTTTATCTCTCTCTCTCCCTCTTCCTCTCCCTTCCTTTCTAAAATCAATTAAAAATGTAAAAAAAAAAAACAATTCTTGAGCAAAAAATGTTTTATTACTTAATTGATGAAATATGTATCATATATATTTAAATGTATATAATTTTAGACCCAAATATACATATACTTTTGCAACTGCAATTCTAGTGAAGAACTATTTACTCAATATTAACAAAGAAAATCAAAATAGGATCCTTGATGTTTCTATAGTTAATAACTTCATTACAATTTTGTTTTGGGGTTCTTTCATGATTAATAACATACCACGAATTTGTCTAATGAAACAGGTTTTATAAAGAAGTTACTTACATTGACATGTAGAAACTTAGATTCAACAACAACCATGGAGATCACTAAGGCCAACCACTTCATTTTCCAGAATTAAAACAACAACAAACTTAGAAAACAGTATTCTGTGCTCCCTGGTAAGTAAATCCTAAACTTGGCTTGCTCTTTATTTTACCAGAGAATCAAACTTCCTGTCACTCATGGGAGCTAGGTGGTGGTTCTTGGGGAAACCGCTGAAATAAGAATTTCAGAAGCCCCCATGGGAGGATTGGATGTGGGAGAAGGTTTTGTTTGTATGAAGTTACATTCCTCCTTTCCAAAGTCCCATTTCCCTCAAGCCAGTCCTGAAAGAGGTGCAGCTGGGAGGTCCTCAGGGCCAGAAGCAGGCCAGTGTCCAGAGCTTCTGTTCTATGTTGCAGCGGGTGTCGTTCAGCATCCAAGCCAATTAAAGTCCATTAGTTCACTGTGGAGCGGGCACAGGGGATCACATTCCCCTGAAGGACTAATTGACACATTCATTCTCTGGTGCAGGGACCAGTGCACCAGAGAAAGAGAGTAAAAACCAAAGTGTGCGCACGTTTGTTTAGAAATTTAAATATTCATGTTTTGCGCGCATGCGGTGGCCACGACTTTTCTGGCCAATTACCTGTTTCCAGGTCTGATTGATGGGCAAGCACCTTGTCACTCAGACCTTAC
Organism: Plecotus auritus; assembly: GCF_963455305.1. Taxonomy (NCBI): domain Eukaryota; kingdom Metazoa; phylum Chordata; class Mammalia; order Chiroptera; family Vespertilionidae; genus Plecotus; species Plecotus auritus. Next base: position 206,809,074 of record NC_137770.1, on the reverse strand, counting down.
TGGGCATGCGTCTATCTGGTCTTCCCTCTCCTCCTCTCCCGTTAAATAATAACCAGGTTATTATAACAACATTATTTATACTCTAAATTTTGTGATTGTTTACTTACAAGAGTGACAATAAATTATAAAGAAATTTGTGATATTTTTGTTACTACAGAAATGTCCATTTGAGGACTCAGCAAAACTCTAAATTCTCCCATTCTATTTTAGAGATGGTTAAATTGAGATTTTACAGAAAAGAAGCTAACAATTCACATAATATAACAATGGAATAAAAATACATGAGGATTGACTTTATTTTCTAGAACAGTTTTTTTCATGGAAAAGATGATTTTAATTACAGATGAGCAACTGTAAAAGAATGGAAATACTAATATTTAAATGATGTACTTGTTTTTCTACACCTGCTAACAGGTGCTAAAATCTGTTTGGATTCTCTGAATGGAGAGTTCTGTAGCCAACATGTCATTATCATAAAAACCAAGATAAAAAAGACTATGAAATATTGAGGCTGATTTAGTTTTCAAATGCAAAGCAGCAGCTGTATTAAAGCACAAGGCTACTGGGAAAACCTCGAGAGAAACAACTGCCATCTTTAGTCATGGGGTATGCTCTGAGACAATGAGCAGACTGATTGGACACAAGAAAATGGAAAAATTCATCATGTTCTTAACAACAAGTTTCATCTCAGGAAACTGATGTGTGGTGAGCTGCAGCCGGTCATTCTTTCACTCAACAAAGAAAACAGAGGTGATTGATACTGGGTGGATATAGGTAGAAATAAATTGCTTTTGCTAAGATTATATTTACTTTTTAAATAACACCATTTATAAAAGTTTTTAGTCCAAGAAAAGTTTTTCTACAACACATATGTATATATAAATATATGTTTATATATATGAAGGTATATGTATACATGTATATAAATATGAGTGTGTGCATTTATTTATAGGAAAGAAAAAAGGAAGGAAAGAAGGATAGAAGAAAGGAAGAAATGAAGGAAGAAAGGGAACTCAGACAAAGCCAGTTATTGATAGATCACCCTAATAACCTTACCAATATTATTTTTATTTAATATGTATTTTACTTTATAGAAGCGTGTACATTCAAAAGAAGGACTAATTGACACATTCATAGACATTTGTAAGTTTATGGGAGGCAGCAAAGATTATACTGAGTTGATTATGAAAATATGAAACACCAAAGCAATTCCAACAAAGAATGCTTTAAAAAATGAGATTAATATACTTTCAGCTTTGCTAAAAGTTCAATATGAGAAAAAACTATTAAAGGAAGGATGATTTTGTTGTGTAGCAAAAGAGTTATTAAATGCATTTTCTGTTATAAAACTCTACTAGAGGTCCAGTGCACAAATTCATGCACAGGTGGGGTCCAGGGGTGGGGGAGGGGCGGGTTGCAATTGGTCCTCTGGGCAGGCAGTCGGATGCCCTTGTTGGCCCGGGATCCGGATCTATCCTACTGATGTTCACGCCAGTTGTCCAGGAGCCAACCTGGTGGCTGCTTTTATATTCTTTCTTCCTTGAGGAGTGTCTAGGGAAGGGAAGTGGATACGGTGCCTGAGGGCAACTTCCAGGTGGCTGGTGACGCTGTCGGGATCATGCCGGTGGCGCTGGCCTGTCAGTGCCTGGTTGAGCCATGGCCAGCATGGCCAGGGGTGAACCTGAGAAGGGGTGGTGAAGACAGACAAGAGAATACAGTGGGGGCCAGGTAGGACACTGTTCTCAAATGGAGAGACAGTGCCACAGCCTATAAGCTGAGTCTTTATTTTATAGTCAAATCCCACGAGGCAAAGCAAGGGCATAGTCAAGATGTTTACAATGTTCTCACAAGTTTTGAATCTACTTAATTACATTCACCTGAGAACTCTATCAAGCTTTGTTTTGGCAGCACTTGCTGCACCTCCCACAGCCTACATCACTCAGCCACCTGGGACCACAGGTTTGGACCATAAGGTCAAGCTTACAACCATAGCCTTTGGCTATAATTGTGCTGGGAGGGCTTTGCCCTCAGCGCTGGGACCTGCATGTAGCTTTACCACGGGAGGACTGTGCCCTCTCATTAGTCCGAGGCTTGAACCTGTCCAAACATTGTAGCCACTCTCTACACCTGGCCCATTCTCTCGAGATTGGACATGCAGGACTACTGAGGGAGTGACTGCCACTGGGCTGGTGGGCCACTGGTATGGGTCTGTCAGCTGAGTAGTGCACCTGCTGTGGGAATGCACTGACCACCAGTGGGCAGCTCCTGCATTGAGCATCTGTCCTCTGACGGTCAGTACATGTCATAGTGGCCAGTTGTTCCAGTTGTTCCAGTTGTTCCAGTCGCTCAGTCGCTTAGGCTTTTATATATATACACTAGAGGCCTGATACACTAAATTCATGTAAGGAGCTTGGCCTAGGCTTTGTCCAGAAGGTCATCGGAAGGATGTCTAGTCTAATTAGCGTATTATGCTTTTATAATTATAGGCTAGAGGCCCGATGCATGAAATTCTTGCAAGAGTAGGCCTTCATTCCCCTGGCTGCCAGCAATGGATTCCCTCTGGCACCTGGGACCCAGGCTTCCCTCGTAGCCCAGGCTTCGTCCGGAAGGTCGTCCAGAAGGATTTCCAGTCTAAATAGCATTTTACACTTTTATTATTATAGACTAGAGGCTGGGTGCATGAAATTTATGCATGGGGGGATCCCCTTAGCCAAGTCTGCACCCTCTCCAATCTGGGACCCCTTGGGGGATGTTCGCCGGCCTGGTTGCCCCTCACTGCCCCCCCTGCCAGCCTGGTTGCTGCCAACTCCCCCTCCTACCAGCCTGGTCACCCTGCACTGCCCCCCTCTGCCGGCCTAGTTGCCCCTCACTGCCCCCTGCTGGCCTGGTCACCCCATGCAGCCTGCTGTTTGGTCATTTGGTTGCCCCTCGCTAACCCCCCTGCCAGCCTGGTCACCCCTCTACTGCCCCCCCTGCCGGCCTGGTCGCCCCACGCAGCCTGCTGTTTGGTTGTTACTGTGAGGGCGTCCTGACAATTTGCATATTACCCTTATATTAGTATAGATGTCCCTTTTTAAATGATCATCACTGAATTTTTTTCTAAGAAGATTCTTTTTCTCTCAAAGTGTTATCCATGGTTGTGGGGTATCTCTTTCTCCACTGAGTGCTGGGATGGAGTCCTCTTGAGAAAAAGAATTTTCTGAGACTCACATGGGAGGATGAGTGATTTTTATTTTCATGGAATTACACCCCTGGTTTTCCGAAGTCCCATATCTCTTAATCCAGTCCTGAAAGAAGTGTAGCTGGGGAGTCGGTAGAGTTAAAATTAGAGCCAGTGTCCGGGGTGTCCAGGGTTTCCATTCCATGTTGTAGCTGGGTCCAGTGTCAGGCTAATTGCAGTCAATTAGTCTATTGTGTGTGGGGTCCATGTTCACCACGTGGCTGAATGCAGGGGAGCAGGAGCATGAGAGCCCCACAAGTCAGGAGTAAGCACAACATGCCAAGAGCCAAGAGGGCTAACTCTTTTGTTTAGGGGTTTAAGTATCCGAAATTCCTCACTCTTGCAGTGGCCACACCCATTCTGGCCAATGACCTGTTCCCAGTGTGACTGTTGGGAAAGTTCCTTTGCGATGTCACCCCAGCTTTACTGGGCATGCATCTATCCTCCACCCCGCCTTCCCCCAGTGATCTATGGGTAATGGACCGGTGGATTCCTGAGGAGTGTAAAGTTTTAGCTTTCTGGTGAAGCTTCTCAAATGACATGCCTGTAATAGTTGGCCTTTCCACAATAGTATCAAAAGCCAGAATAGTTCTATCAAGATACACATTTTGCCTTTAGAGAGAGAGAGGGAAAAGAGAGCAGAAGAAAGTACAGCTGTTCCATGTAATTGGAGACTCCAGTGTTTTTGTTTTAGGTGTGTTTTGGTGTGTGTGTGTGTGTGTGTGTGTGTGTGTGTGTGTGTGTGTTTCTGATCCTGGTTCTTTTTCATTTACAATCAGAGAACCAAAGCATGGAAGGAAATAGTAAAAGTTTAGTATGGGAGGATAATTAGGATTATAGAGCAAGGAGAAAGAAGGCTGGCTCACAGAACAGCATAGCTAAAATTGCTAACATTTTTTTATAAAGATATTTTTTATTGATTTCAGGGAGAGCGAGAGACAGATAGAAACATTAAGGATGAGAACAAACATAGACCAGCTGCCTCCTGCATGCCCCCTACTAGGGATAGAACCAGTAACCCCGGGCATGTGCCCTGACTAGAAATCAGTGACCTAGTTCATGGGTTGATGCTCAATCACTGATCCACATCGGCCTGGCTAAAATTGCAAAAATTTTAATGAGTATATATGACTGTAGGGTAAGTATCAATTACTAATATTAGCATTGATTAATAATATGGGAACTAGAATAATGAAGATTAATTTGGAGGCTATTCCTAAATTTTATAGGCATTTTTCTGCCTTAGCTATTGTCTCCATGCTCCTAACAATACTTTGTAATTGCTTTCCTTTATTTCTTAAAAAATATATTTTTAAAACATTAAATAACATGTAATCTTTGCAAAAGTGAAAAATGCCATGAAGTATAGATTTTTAAATAAAGTTACTAATTACTCTAACCACCTACAAGTATCACTTATAAAATGTGTTGCATATCTACCCTGCTATTATTTATTTTCCTCACACAATGATTCCAAGTCCATATACTGAGTAACATTTTCCTCTGCTTTCTCATCTGTAAAATTAAAAAAAATATATATTAACCTCATCACAAACTTATAAAGATAAAATGTAAAAACCTTTAGAGCAGTGACTGGCTATAATTAGCATGCTCTGATCAAACAAAAAATATAAAAAATAATTATGTCTCAGCTATTTTTCTAGGCCAGAGCTATTCAATAGAAATAAAATATAAATACAGCTACACTGAAAAAGAAGAAAGATTTCAAATAATCAATTTAACTTTACATCTCAAGAAACTAGAAAAAGAACAAACTAAGCTTAAGATTATCAGATGGAAGGCAATAATAAATTTAAAGAAGAAATAAATGAAATGGAGAATAAAAAAACAATGAAAAAGGCAATGAGACAAACTTATTTTTTTAAAAGATAAACATAAATGACAAATCCATAAGTAGACTAATCAAAGAACAAAAAGAGAAGACTAAAAAATCAAAAATGAGTAAAGAAACATTACAAATGACACCACAGAAATTAAAAAGACATTAAGGAACTATTAAAAGCAATCATATGCCAATAAATTAGATAACATAGGAGAAATGGATACATTCCTAGAAACATATAATTTACTAAGACTGAATTATGAAGAAATAGAAATTCTGAACAGACCAACAACAAATGAGGCAATTGAATAAGTGATTAAAAGTTTTCCAATAAAGAAAAGTCCAGAAGTAGATAGCTTCACAAGTGAATTCTATCAAACATTTAAAGAATTAATACTAATACTTCTTAACTCTTCCCAAAATAGAAGAGAGAACACTGCCAAATGCATTTTATGAGGCCAGCATCACCCTAATACTAAAAGCCTAACCAAGACACTTCTAAAATAGGAAACAATATATCCCTGATGAATATAAATGTAAAATCCTAAATAAAATATTAGCAATTCACCAGCACATTAATAGGATCATACACTATGATCAAGTGGGATTTATGTCTGGGGTGCAAGGAGGGTAAACGTATGCACATCAATCAATCAATATTATAAAACAAATTAACACAATGAAAAAATAAAAGTTACAGGATCATTTAAAAAATGCAGAAAAAATGTTTGACAATATTGAACATCCTTTCATAATACAAGCTGTCGACAAATTAAGTATAGAAGGAAGTTACCTCACAGAGTAAAGACCAAACATGGAAAGCCTGCATCTAACATTAGGGAAAAACTGAAAAATGTTTATCTAAGATCTGGAACAAGACAAAGATACCCACTCTGGCCACATTTATTCAGCATGTACAGGAAGTCATAGCTAGAGCAATTAGGCAAGAAAACATGATGTCCAAATTGGAAAAGAAGAAGTAAAATTATTACCCATGTTTTTAAATGACATGATTTTTTAAAATATATCTTTATTATTGAAAGTATTACACATGTCTTCTTTTTTCCCCCATTCATCCCCTCTATCCTCTTACTGTACCCTCCCCAGGCCTTCACCACACTATTGTCTATGTTCATGGGTAATGCATATATGCATACAAGTTCTTTTTAAATATCTTCCCTCTGAGTTTTATCAGTCTGCTGTATGCTGCATGTCTCTGGTTCTATTTTGTTCATCAGTTTATTTTGTTCATTAGATTGCACATCTAAGTGACTCACATGATACTTGTCTTTCTCTTACTGGCTTGTTTTACTTAGCATATTATTCTCTAGGTTTCTTTCCTATGGTGTCTCAATAGGTAAGAGATCCTTATTTTTTTATAGCTGCATAGTATTCCATGGTGTAAATGTACCACAGCTTTTTTATTCACTCATCTGCTGATGGGCACTTGGGCTGTTTCCAGATCTTAGCTATTGTAAATAGTTCTGCTATGAATATGGGGAAACATATATTTTTTTGTGATTGGTGTTCCAGGATTCTTAGGATATATTCCTAGAAGTGGAATCACTGGGTCAAATGGTAGTTTCATTTTTAATTTTTTGAGGAAACTCCACATGATTTTATATGTAGAAAAACCTAAAGGTTACACACACACACACACACAAAGTGTTAGGAAAAAAAAAACAAATTCAACATACAAATCAACATACTTCAGTAATATATAATGTCTACAGTTTGTATTATATATTATTTATAAATAGCTTGCCCCCCAAAATTAAAATAATATACATATTTACTCTATGCAGCCCAACTTATATGCAGCAAATGTTGAGGGAATAGTTCTGAATTTCTCATTTTCAAGATACAGACTTGACATAAATGTTAAGGGGAAATCTCATCTTGTTTGTTTAATATGATGAGAAGGAATAGGAGATCATTCATGTATCTAACTATGTATGTACCTACCTTATTTAGAGCATGGAACTGCAATTCAACTGAGAATAATTTGTTATCAACTCAACTACTGGATCCTTGACAGTTTATACACAGGTGAAATAAAAGGGCAGATATTGAGGTTATTAAAACTAATACTGACTTATTTTTAAGTGATGTTTGAAGTGGAAGTTAACCAGACCAGGTAATGGAACTGATTGATGTATGTATGAGCTGAGTGAATCATTCATTTGTTCACTCAGAAATACTTAATGAGAGAATTCTGTAAGCTAGAAACTGGACATAGAGCATAGAACAAAAAGATAGGACTTTACCTTTGTAGAATTTAAATCGATTGAGGCTTGCAGATAAACTAATGAATAAGAGCATTGAAATGAAAAGCCATAGTGTTATAAAGGAAATAAGCATGTGGATTATATAGGGGGTTATTTGGTGAGAGACAGAGTTTTCAGAAACTGGTCTCTAAGAAGGTGACATTTATGGACACTGCTTCCACATGACCGAATCAATTAGATATTTTCTATGTGGAGAAATAAATTTGTCTCTATATTTAAAAAACCACAATGCTCAGCAGCAGGTAATAACAAGCTTTTACTTAACTCAGAAATCTGTGATAGTTGGGAATCAAAAGATCCAGGCTGGGCTTGGCTGGAAGAGGTAGACATTGCTTCACATGTCACTTAACCTCTGGGACCAGAAGGTAAGTTAAGCACCCAGAGGAGCAAGAAAGCACAGGCTCACAAGCACATGTCTAGCACCTGCCCAGTTATGTGTGATGACATCCAGTTGTCTAAAGTAATATTGTCAAGCATAATGTCCAGGAATGAGGAAGTACCCTCCTCCCTCCTTTTATAGAGGTGAAGGGATGGTGTGGCTATTTCTGTACAACAATCTAACCTACAACATAAGTGAGAAAAAGGATAACCTATCAGATATGTTTAGCACTCAAAGGCAGTCCATATCTACATGCCATCCTGCCTTTATAATTGTTATTGTTACTTTAGTACACAGAGAAAATGCATGCAGATACTCTCTTCACCAGGAGCAGGGGACACCACGTGAAGCCACAGGCACCACTGTGGCTGCTGTTTGGGTACATACAACTATTCATGTAAGACTACCCCTTGTTTACATCTCTGAACTGATTGCAAGAGTACAGTATTTTCCTCCATCAAGGTGAGGACTGACTTTAGCTACCACAAAACTTGAAATTTGTAAGAGGGTTAGGTTGATACTGAGAATTTTCCTAACCACTTACTCTGGCTTATCCATTTAGTGATAAGAATTAACACTTGTTTGACAAATTTTCTTAACTATCACTGGATTTGAATGGAGAAATGGCTGCCTTTTTGTTGTATATTCATACTTCAAGAAATCTGTAATTTAATTGGTGACACTGAGAACTAGAATATATTATTGCTAATATTGAGGGGTTTCTTTTAGTTTTAAGATTGTCAATATGAGTCATGAATTGTAAAGTTCCATTGAAAATAATTTAATGGCTATAAAACTAAGTTGATTAGTCATATACTATGTTAGTGTAGATGATATACAACTTTAAATGTTGTTAGTGCTTTGTTTTTTAAGGCGACAAATTTCAAAGGAGGTGTTTGTAATCCATTGTTATGCAACATTCAGGACTCAGGTTCAATATCTTAAAAATAAAGCTATACTACTATAGTAGCAAAATTTATAAGACTATTATTAAAGTGATTTTATGCTCTCAAGGCTACCTATTCCACGTTCCATTGCAGGGATCCAGACCTGAATAAGGTAGACTGTTGTCGTTCCAATTTATGCCACGAGAGGGTAGTCTTCTCACAGAAAACTTTTAATGCTTTTGTTTTCCTTACATAGTGTCACAGCATACACTATTAAAATTGAAATCTTAGTAACTATGTTAATTGAAGTTAGAATTTATAACCTATAGTCTTTTATAACTCCAAGTATTTAAATCTGCTTTCTTATGAGATAATACAGATAAAAGGAAATAAGTGGGGATCAACCAGGATACATTAGTAATTGTAAAATACTATTTTAGTTGTTAGGATCTCTTTTCTAAAGAAGTGATATTTTTCCAAGTACAACCACTTTTTAAATAATAGTGTATTTGTGGAAGCTTAATAGTGTATTTGTGGAAGCTGTGGGAGAAAGAAAAGCAGAGAATCTGAAATCATACATGGATTCTATTAATTTGGGTAAGTTATATTCTCTCTTTAGACTAAACTGATACAATTTCATTATTTTTCCCCTAATTTAAAGATGTGATTGTTTTGCTTTTTATTCTATTTGAGTGCTTGGTTTAATATGTTTACCAAGATCTGTACAAAAAAAATATCTACATTCCTCGATCTTCTGTAAATTTGGTCAGTTCAGTGTATAAAAGCTCTATTGCTATATAAAATAGAACTAAATATCATCTTAGATTTATTATTAATTAACTAAGTAGTATATTTTTTGAAAACCAAAGTAGTCTCACTAATTCCCTCAGTTGCTTTGTCTGTAAAATGAAGAGCTTAAATAGCCATACTTGGAGATATTTCCTTGACTTTTTTTTTTTTATTCTTTCCTCTGCCATTGATATATTTCTTTTACAGTATTGAAATGTGGGGTGTGGGGAGCAGATCTCCCCCTTGCAGATTCTTGCCTCATGAAGTTTGAAGAATAAAATTCATGGACTAAAAGGACTTATTAGTAAAAGGGTGGACATTTATTGGAAGCAAACACAGACTCTCAGGTAGGGAGGGTTTCCCAAGGGGTAACCCACTAAACTCCTTTCTTCTAGGGTTTATAAAGCTGCAGTTCTTTGTCTCTTCATGCTCCCTTCTGATTGGACCCCTTCCCCATTTTATGACCCTGTGCTTTTCTAATTGGTCACTCTTTTGCAGAATATCAGCTTCAAAGCCCAAACCCTCGTGGTGACCCCCTCTCTCTCTCCCCCTTATCTTATAACATTTCTCTATCTCCTGTGAACATATGTTTCCCTCCTTCTAGCATCTGTTGACATTTCTCAATCCTCTGTGAAAGTTTGCTTCCCTTTCCCCCATACTCTGTGACTTTTCTTTATCCTTGTGAATGTATGACTTCCTCTCCCCTTATCCTGTGGCACTTTTCTATTCTCTGTGAATGTATGCCTTCTGGTGGCTCTAAGCCCTCAGCTATGCCTTCCTTCCCCATGGACCCTCTTTATTCCTAAGATTCCCTAAACCTGACTATTTTATCCCTAAAGTTCTTTTCACTATGAAGAGTTAATTCATGCTGTACCTCTTTCAGCTCTATTCTAGCATTGTTTTGATAAGGATATTGCTTCTCTGTAGAGCAGCTTTAAAGGCCAACTGATTTCAAACTGATAGTGTTTGAAAGTCTCTTGTTTTACTTTATTTTTTTCACTGCTCCTTAAACTTGTCATTCAAATCATGAAAGGACTTAGGAATTAAGACTTTAGATCGAAGGTAAAAACGAGAGCTTAATGACTGCTTTCTTCTTGGCTCATAATGCATCCCAAGAATTGTGTGTAGTAAGAACAGTAGAGCAAATCATGGCATAATCTGTAATGCCAGCTTCCAAACTTACTCAAATTCTACTTTTAGTGCACAAAGCAATGAATCTCTCTTTATTAAAAAGCTGGGTAAGGGGGCTACATGTGGGGACTTATCTGGGTGTGACACCCAACACCCATGTTTACTGAGAATCAGGGCAACAGTTTCCAGGGCTGTGTTCTTCAGCAAGTGTGACATCAACAAAAGATGATTTGAGAATGAGCTTTCCAGCCCCAGGGACGTGATTTTACAGTCATGAATGAACAGATAGCTGGGCTTCTCAACTGAAGCTTCAAAACAGTATCTCAAACTCAATTCTAATTAGCAATAAAAGAGCTATTTACCTGGAAATGATGTTGTTGCACAGGTGTGTTGCTGTGGAAAAGCCATTCCACCACTCAGCTCAGCAATGTGCACATGCTCATCTCGTTTGACTTGGTTTATGACTATGTTCAGTGGGGCTGCCAAATAAATTGTTTTCAAAATGTTAAGTACCTTATGCAGAAAAATGGTTTGCTATCTCTTCAGTATAGGGCTTTGCTACATTCATTAGATAATTTCTGTCCTCTGAATTTTCCCAATCACAAACTGAACAGAAGCTCAATCCCTCCTTCCCTGTGAGGAAGGAGAATGGTGAATCTTAGCATAAAAATGGGAGGGATGAACCCATCTGTATGAGATAGACATGTAGCTTCTCTATTAGAACTATTCCTCTTACTACTTAGGGCTAAAGAGGCAAAGGAAAGAATAACAGAAGGAATATCGGAATGTGATCAGTCAGGCAGGTGGCTAAAGCAGTTAAGATATTCCGTTGATTCACAGAAGGAGAATGAGATGCTAATGAGAAGAGGTTTACCTAGCTTTGTCTCACTGATTGTAACATGTGGGTAAAGAAACAATTGCAATATTTTTCCTCACCAACACTCAAAAGACTAAGCACCTGAGGATAGAACGAATATTTACCTCATCCTAACTGTGTACCAGGTGCTCTGTCAGAACCTCAACACAACCCTGAACGGTTCATGCCATTAGCTCCACGGTTCAAATGTGGAAACAAAAACTCAGAGAACTTGGATAATTTGTTTTTATTAGTGCCAGAGCATGAATTTAAATCCAAGTATGTTATTAAAAAAACCAAGTATCTGAAATAGTTTTTCAAGAACTTGAAGTTGCTTCTCAAAAATAACCAATCAACCCTCCCTGACCTCTTTCCCATTCGTTGCTTCTTTGTGTAGAAGTCGTTAATGGCATTTTCCTTCTGTTACTAAAGAGAATAACAAATTCTTTGTCAGTGGAGACCACTCCTGAATCAGGCCACCTCAGTGTCAACGAGGTCTCTCTCGCAATAATATATTTTCCTATTTTTTTCTTGCCAGAGGAAAATGTTTCATGAATATTCAGAAAGAGAGATGTTCTGATAGCTATTATCACTCACCTATAAAACAATATTGTATGAAAATAAGGACTTCAGCTTTCTGAAAATAACTGAAACCATGAAAATGCAATTTAAAGGATGCCTAATACATCAAATTGGAATTCAGAATGCCTGTGGGCCCTTAGCTCAAATCTTATACATTTAAAACAGCATATTTCAAACATCTCTGAATAAAATTCTCTGATTTAAAAAAATATATACCTTTGTCAAAAAAATTAAAAAATATTTTAATAAAAAACTAAATGAAGTTCTGGTAATAATAGCAAAAATCTGACATTTGCAAAACCATTGGGTATTGTTCTCTTCCCAAAGCAACAGAGAGTAATTGTAACAGACAAATAAAAATGAAGCCATTCATAAGATATAAGGTAAGTGTCAGAGGAAATACAACGACCAGCCACCGGCCTGACCCTTCTCTTTGCCTCGGGCATCTGAGGGGTAGTCCTCTTCAGTCACAGTCTGCATGTCACTTGGACACTTGCAAAATATGGTATTTACATTCTAAGGAAGGGGAACAAGTACATTTTCTTATAAATACTTTAGTACTTTTAATGAAAACCACACGTTGTAGAAAATTTTGTATTCAATTCTGAATATATTAAGGAATCTTCAGTGCTTCTCCAAAAGAGGTGATTTTTGCCCCCAAATTTGAAAGAAATGTGGCTCCCTTATATTTACAAGTAAACAACTATTATCCTACAACCTCTGCCTCTTGAAAATTTTGGTTAAAAAAAAGTTTTTCTCTAATCATTCCAAATATAGTCATTAAATTACCAGGTAGCACTAAAATATTTAGGGATGTACACACACACACACACACACACACACACACACACACACACACACATAAGTTTGGCATCTATACCAATAAAAGGATAATATGCTAATTAGACTGGATGTCTTCCAGACATCCATCTGGACTTCATTCCAGACAAAGCCATGGTGGCAGGGGCCAAGGCAGAGGCAGTTAGGGGTGACCAAGCCAGCAGGAGAGCAGTTAGGGGCATCAGGCAAGCAGGTGGAGAGGTTAGGGGCAACCAGGCCGGCAGAGGAGGGCAATTAGGGGTGACCAGGCCATCAGGCAGAGAGGTTATGGGTGATCAGGTAGACAGGGGAGCAGTTAGGGACATCAGGCAAGCAGGCAGAGTGGTTAGGGGCGATCAGGCAGGCAGGGCAGGTGAGTGGTTAGGAGCCAGCAGTGCTGAATTGCGAGAGGGATGTCCGACTGCCAGTTTAGGGATCAGGCCTAAACAGGAAGTTGGACATCCCCTGAGGGGTCCCAGATTGGAGAGGGTGCAGGCCGGGCTGAGGGACAACCTCCCCACTCCATGCATGAATTTTGTGCACTGGGCCTCTAGTAACATTATAAAGGCCTGAGGTCCAACATACCCTCCTAATGGAGACTTTTTATAATGGAGGAGGGGTGTTAATGGAGGGGAGAGGGCCTCATCTCCCCTGGTTGCTAGTGGGAGTGGGCTTCTTGCCATATCCTGAGACTGGTGTGGAAGAACAAATGATTTTTATTTGCATGAAATTATAACCTCTGGATTTCCAAAGCCTCTTTTCCCTTTGTCCCATCATAAAAGAAGTGTAGCTGGGGCTTCACTGGAGCCAAAATCAGAGCCAGTGCACAGAGTTCCTTTCCATGTCTGCACAGTTCAATACAACTGCAGGCTTGCTGTGGACCATCAGCCCACTGCGTGTGGGCATCCACATGGCTGTGGGCCACAGAGGCCAATGCAAGAGAGCCAAGATCCACAAGCCAAGAGCATCAAGAGATAACAAGCTCCTTTGTTTAAGAGATTCTGTATCCCTGAATTTTTGTGTACTTGCAGTGGCCACACCCATTCTGGCCAACCATCTCTGTCCTCTGGTTTGACTGACAGGCACCATTCCTAGTCACCCCAACTTAACTGGACATGCACCTATCTCCCCTTTGGTTGGATCCCTTCCCCAAGTCTTTTGCAGGGAACAGGCCAGTGATTCCCCAGGGAGTGCAAATTTGCAACTTCCTGGTAAAGCTGCCCAAATGATATGCCCCTAATGTCTGGCCTTCTCTTTGCTCCTTTTCTATTATTAATAACTACCTAATCACTAAGATATCAGGGGGACCCACCGACTCTTTATTAAAAGGAATTACAGGCAGATGCCTTAGCAAAAAAGAAAAATTTACTTAAGAGTTGTTCCTTTATTCAATGGTTCTAAGCCTTCATTTGACATCTGAGGAGCTATTTTTAAAAATATATTTTTATTGATTTTAGAGAGAAAGGGAAAGGGAGAGAGAGATAGAAACATCAATGATGAGAGAGAATCATTGATTGGCTGCCTCCTGCACACTCCCTACTGGGGATTGAGCCTGCAACCCGGGCATGTGCCATTGACCAGAATCGGACCTGGAACCCTTCAGTCCGTAGGTCGATGCTTTATCCACTGAGTCAAACCAGCTGCAGGCGTCTTTAAACTACGGCCCACGGGCCACATGCGGCCCGCCGAGGACATTTATCTGGCCCGCCGGGTGCCGCTGCCTGTCCTGCTTAGCAGCAACTCGTCCCGGGCCCACAGTGCGCATAGGAATTTATTCATAGTTTTTTTTTTTCAAAAAAAAAAAACTATAGTCCGGCCCTCCAACGGTCTGAGGGACAGTGAACTGGCCCCCTGTTTAAAAAGTTTGAGGACCCCTGAGGGTGTGAGGAGCTTTTTAAAATACTGAGTCCTGGGTTCCACTCCAAGAAATCCTTATATAATTTTCCCATACTGTGTTCTGGGATTTTAAAACTCTCATTACAATTACAGGTGATTGTAATGTGTAGACACTGAGGACCACTGACTAAGCCTTGTGTTCCATCACGACTCCCAATTCAAGAGGCCACTGCAGGAGAGCATCTCACTTTCCCTAAAGTGCAGTCAACAGCTGGAGAGACACATCCTGCCCACCTCTTGTCATATGGTCACACAATTCTGACTGGAGCTTTCGCTGGCTAGTGCGGAAGTGACCAAGCCTTTTTGAGTTGGAGGCTTTCAGTCTTGCAGAAACAATGAAAGATAAAACATCTGATTGACCCTACTCACATCTGTCTCAGCATCATTCTTCACTTTCATTTTCTGTCTCAAATTTGAATTGGTTTCTGTCATAGAATTCACCACAAATTCCAGTTATTTTATTCACCTGCCTGCTCATTTGATCGACTATTCTCTCTCAGGATACAATGTAATCTATGAGAGCAAGAACTTTTTCAATTCTAGGTATCTTACCACATTGCCCAGCACACAACAGACCTCCAATAAGGATATTTTGTGGAAAAAAATGATTACATGAAAGTGAGGTAAACTGAGATAATAAGTAGATAGATGCACTTGCCAGAAAAAACATGGGCTTCTGAGTTCCTTCCCACCGGTTCACTTTTGAAACAGGAGTGTGCAACAGTGACCAAGAGGAGGAGTTGTAAGAGTAGGGCTTGAGGAAATCTGGGAGCTTACCCTACCTTATCAAACGGTGAGGATCAAATTTTAGATTTGTACTCTGATTTAAGTAGAAGATGGTTGAGGCTATTATTTTTGCTTTAGCAAAATCCATGAGGAAGAAAAATCAACCCCACAGATCAAACACTAGGATCAAGATATTATTTGTTAGCATCTCCTCCAAGCAGTAAGTGACCAGGCTCAGAATAGACTCTCCCAAAGAGTCAAACTCTGGAACTTATAAAGCTAACTAGAGGCCTGGTGCACGAAATTCCTGCACGGAGTTCGGGTTGTCCCTCAGCCCAGCCTGCACCCTCTCCAATCTGGGACCCCTTGAGGGATGTCCGACTGCCCATTTAGGCCCGATCCCTAAATGGGCAGTTGGACATCCCTCTCACAATTCAGGACTGCTGGCTCCCAACTGCTCGCCTGTCTGCCTTCCTGATTGCCCCTAACCACTTCTGCCTGTGAGCCTCATCACCCCCTAACCACTCCCCTGACAGCCTGATTGATGCCTAACTGCTCCCCTGCCAGCCCGATTGCCCCTAACTGCCCTCCCCTGCAGGCCTGGTCACCCCTAACTGCCCTCCCCTGCAGGCCTGGTCTCCCCAACTGCTCTCCCCTGCAGGTCTGGGTCCCCCCCAAATGCCCTTCCCTAGAGGCCTGGTCACCCCAACGTCCCTCCTCTGCCAGCCTGGTCACCCCTAACTGCCCTCCCCTGCAGGCTTGATCACCCCCAACTGCCCTCCCCTGCTGGCCATCTTGTAGTGGCCATCTTGTGTCCACATGGGGGCAGGATCTTTGACCACATGGGGGCAGCCATCTTGTGCGTTGTTGTGATGGTCAATCTGCATATTATTCTTTTATTAGATAGGATAGAGGCCTGGTGCATGGGTGGGGGCCAGCTGGTTTGCCCTGAAGGGTGTCCCGGATCAGGGTGGGGGGGTTCCCTTGGGGCATGAGGTGGCCTGGGAGAGGGGCCTGTGGTGGTTTCCAGGCCGGCCACGCCCCCTGGCGACCCAAGTGGAGGCCCTGGTATCTGGGATTTATTTATCTTCTATAATTGAAACTTTGTAGCCTGGAGTTCAGGCCTGGGCCGGCCAGGGTGTGTGCAAAGCTTGGCTTCCTCCATCGCCAGGGAAACCCAAGCCTCCCTCCTGCTCTCTCCGTGGCCACAGCCATCTTGGTTGTGTTAATTTGCATACTCGCTCCTGATTGGCTTGTGGGCGTGGCTTGTAGGTGTGGCTTGTGGGTGTAGCAGAGTGATGGTTAATTTGCATATTACTATTTTATTAAATAGGATGCTCTTATAGGTATTTTTCTGGGGATTTTAAATGACAAGAATTTCCATAGTAGAGGTTTTTTTCTTAATGTCCCAAAGCATAATATACAGACAGAATTTTTAAAAATTAACATATATTTTATTAAGCAAAAGGTGTTGAATCTGTTGAATAAGTGTGTGTGTGTATGATGTTGTATCAGTGTAAACATATATATGTATACATAATTTTGTTTTGAATTATCTGTATAATCTATAACAATAAAAGCGTAATATGTTAATTATACTGGATGTCCTTCCGGACAATCTTCCAGACAACCTTCCAGATGAAGCCAGGGCTGCGAGGGCCAAGGCAGCTGCTATGGCAGGCGGGGGCCAAGGCAGAGAAGGCGGCTGCTGCGGCAACAGGGGCTGAGCCCCTTGCATGAATTTCGTGCACCGGGCCTCTAGTATCATAATAATAAAGAGCTAATATGCTAAGGGTCGGGATACCATAACATGTAACGACTGATAGCAAGAGGCTGCCTACGTGTGCACAGCAGAGCATTGCTCTGGAGATGGGGCAGAAGTAGGGAGGCACCCGGAGGAGGCAGGACCATCCCGTGCCAGGGAGGGCAGGGGTGAGAGCCTGTAGCAGCCCCCTCACCAGTCCTTCACCACCCACCACTCACACTCAGAGCGCCCCGCCGCCCACCTGCCAGGGGAAGGAGTACAGCACAGCAGGCGGGAGGCTTCCATGCTCTTTTCCAGCACCATGATAGGGTACAGCTGCTGTGTTGCTTCAGAGATGGGGCGAAAGCAGGGAGATGCCAGGAGAAGGTGGGACCAGCTCGAGGCGACTCAAGGGACTGGGGGTGGGGCTCGGAGCAGCCAGAGAAGGCCAGAGGGGTCCAGGGCTGGGCCAGGCATGCTGGAGAGGTTCGGGTGTCAAGGCAGGGCGGCAGGTGGGTGGGAGGGGCCACGCGATTTCGTGCGCTAGGCTCCTAGTATATATATGTATGTATATAAAATTGCAGGTGCATATATTTTTGTGAACACATGTTTGGGAGGTTTACAGGTAGATATCTAGAAGAGAAATTGCTGGGTCATATGGTAACTCTATTTTTAATTTTTTGAGGAACCTCCAGACTGTTTTCCATGGTGGCTGTACCAGTTTACATTCCCACCAGCGGTGAATGAGGGTTCCTTTTTCTCCACAACCTCTTCAACACTTATTATTACTTGTCTTATTGATAATGCCATTCTAACAGGTGTGAGGTGGCATTTTATTGTAAACTAGAGGCCCAGGGCACAAAATTTGTGCACTAGGGTGTGTCTGTCCCTCAGCCCAGCCTGCACCCTCTCCAATCTGGGACCCCTCGAGGGATGTCCGACTGCCCGTTTAGGCCCGATCCCGGTACAATTGGGCTAAACAGGCAGTCGGACATCCCTCTCACAATCCAGAACTGCTGGCTCCCAACTGCTCGCCTGCCTGCCTTTCTGATTGCCCCTAACCGCTTCTGCCTGCCAGCCTGATCACCCCCTAACCACTCCCCTGCCAGCCTGATTGATGCCTAACTGCTCCCCTGCCAGCCCGATTGCCCCTTACTGCCCTCCCCTGCCAGCCTGGTCACCCCTAACTGCCCTCCCCTGCCAGCCTGGTCCCCCCCACTGCCCTCCCCTGCCGACCCGGTCACCCCTAATTGTCCTCCCCTGCCAGCCTCATCACCCCTAACTGCTTTTTCTTGCTGGTCTTATTCCCCCCCACCCAACTGCTCTCCACTGCAGGCCTGGGCCCCCCCACACTGCCCTCCTGGTCCCCTCCCAACTGCCCTCCTCTGCTGGCCTGATCACCCCCAACTGTCCTCCCTTGCAGGCCTGGTCCCTCCCAACTGCCTTCCCCTGCTGGCCATCTTGTGGTGGCCATCTTGTGTCCACATGGGGGCAGCCATCTTGTGTGTTGGAGTGATGGTCAATTTGCATATTATTCTTTTATTAGATAGGATATCCTATTTTTTTTCCTAGTTAACTGTTAGCTTAGGTTTCATGTCCTAACATGAACACTACAATGCATTCAGTCAAATAAAATCTGATATATAGATTCATATACATATGTGTGATATGCAAAACCTTATGACTAAATCTCTTCAGTGTTGGAACATTGGTGGTGGATTCAGAACACTGTATTCCTCAGTCATGATGAATAACTGAGAATATAATTTTGCAATTCTTTCTAACATGCCCTGTTATTTCTCACAGGAGATGAGGCAAATAAACCAAGGAAAATAGGATAAAAATATTTTACAAGAAGAACATTAATTAATCAATTATAGGAATAAGTGGTTTCAGAACACCATTAGGTCATCCTGTCAACCCCTGAGGGCCACTGTAGAATTGCCATTGAAATCTACTTCCTGATTCTTTATCAAAAATAGCTCTAAAAAGTGTCAAATAGAAGAGTATTTCTTCTGATGAATTCATGCTCAGTTCTGAGAATAAATTCCATTAACATTCAGTGCAGCAGGATGTTCATGGTTATCACGGCCAGAGATCATCTGAAAATGTTTTTGTATGACTGCTAATACAGGAATCAGTAGTTCTAAAGGCACTTATTAGTTGGATAAAATTCCCCATTTTGAAATCACTAAGGTTGATAGAATGCATCTTTTGTTTGTGTATTCATTTATTTAAGGATATATTTCAGACACTGAAGGCTTCACTCTACCAGAGCATTTAGAAAAAGCATTAACAATATATCAAATTAAAAAAAAACCAAACACAAAACATACAAAATTGAAAATCTGTGGGCAAAACAAGAAGACTCTAAAAGCCAAATGAGGTCATAGTAAAAAAAGGGGGGGGGGAGGAAAAATGCCTAATGCTCTCAAAAAAATGGATTTCTGAATTAGTCTTCACTGAGAGTATGAGGATATATTGATACTGGACAGAAGCCTTTTTTTTTTTTTTTTTTTTGGCTCAGACAGGAAACTCTTATGTTGTATGACTCTGTGTTCCCAGGATGTGTGGACTATCTCATCTTTCCATTTTCACACCATTAAGTATGATATGGTTCCTGAGTAGTATTATGATTCACTTGTAAACCTCACGACTTTTCTTCTTTTAAAAATTCTCTTTCTACTATATGTCATATTTTACTTGAAGTTTAAGATGTGATAATTTCATGTTAATTTCAAGTATCGTGTCATCTTAATATAACTACTGTAATTTTGCTGATTTTTAAAAATCACAATTTCCATATTCATCTGAATTTTTAATGGGATGTGTATTTTAATTAGTGTAAGTGATCATTCAAAGTAGTATCTGAATAAAATGATTGTGTGTAGTTTATCATATCACAAAGTTATGTAGATGGCCACAGACTAAAATAGCCATAGATGATATCATTTTATTAGCTATAAAATCATATTGAAATAAAATTTTCAATATTAAATTATACTATTTAATATTCAATATTATTTAATATTGAAAAGACAGTTTAAAATAGTCAATATTTCATTTCAGATTTTTGCAAAACATGGGCGATGATGTAGTCACAATGTTGCAGATGAAGCAGGGCAGGGAGCTATGAGACTTTGGTGCAGTTACTCTTTATACCGATGGTAGGTAGGATGTGTGCCTGTGTGGCTTCTGCCCAAACTAATGACATGCCAGGCAGGTTACTTAAGGCTGTGAACCTTTTTGCCATGGAGCATGTACTTCCATCTGGGACATATCAGCAATAACATTGTAGGCTTGCTTGCTAGAGGAACGAAGGTGATAGAGGGAGGGGGAAATTTCCCTCTAGTTCTCTGGCTGGTCAAATAATTAAAATGGCATTAGACAGATTAACAGGAGAAGATAACCAAATTTAAGTATGTATTTACATACGGGGGCTCCAAAGAACGTGGGGCCAGGGGCCAGTTGGGCGGTTAAGGTTGACATGCCACATTGAGCTAAAGAGAAAGGAGGGTCCTGCTTTGGGACTTCAAAGGGTAGGAAGGCAATTCACATTAAGAGAGAAAGAAAATGCTTATTCAACAAATAGTTCCTGGGCCATCTTTAACAATGGGACACAGAGAAGACTTGTATCAAAAGGGTTTTGCTAGGTTCCTTCCATTCCAGTTATATTAAACTGGAGGCCTGGTGCATGAATTCATGCATGGCTGTGGTCCCATGGCCTGGCAGGTGACTGAGGCCTAGTGGAGGGCCAGCTGGCCAGGGGTAGGGACCGCGGGAGGTTGGCAGGCCGGCCCCCTGATCAGGGCCATCAGGGGGGCCGGCTGGTTGGGGGAAGGGGCTGCAGGAGGTTGGCTGTGGGAGTGCACTGATCCCCAGGGGGCAGCTCCTGCGTTGAGCGTTTTCCCCCTAGTGGTCAGTGCGCGTCATAGCGACTGGAGGACAGGTCGTTCTTGTCATTCTGGTCGTTTGGTTATAACAGTCACTTAGGCATATATATATATATATATATATATATATATATATATATATACACTAGGGGCAGGTGCATGAAATTTGTGCACTGCGGGGGGAGGGTCCCTCAGCCCAGACTGCCCCCTCTAACATACTGGGAGCTCTCAGGGATGTCCTACTGAGGCGACCAGGCTGATCAGGGGAAGGCACCAGCCCCATCACCCCGCTGCTGCAGCCACTGCCAGTCACCATAGCCACCAAGATGTTTTCATCAACATGGACTCCAGTCCCTTCACCATGAAAAAATGACAACTTTCTTTAGGCATTTTCAAGATGTGTCTTTCATAGGATATGACCTTTCTTTCTTTCTTTCTTTCTTTCTTTCTTTCTTTTTCTCACCTGAGGATATGTTTCCATTGATTTTTAGAGAGTGTGGGAGAGGGAAAGACAGAGAGAAACATCAAAGTCAGAGGAACACTTTGATTGGTTGCCTCCTACATGAGCCCTGACCTGGGCCCCAGCCAGGGAGGAACCTGCAACCTAGGTACATGCCCTTGATCAGAATCAAACCGGACCCTGCGGTCGGCAAGCCTAGGCATTATCCACTGAGCCAAACTGGCTAGGGCAGGATATGACGTTTCTTAGCCCTCCAGCAGCGGACCTTCCTTTTTTCTCCAGGAGTGTGGTGGAAAAGCCCTAGATCACCTTTTTAGATTCTTATACCCAAGTTACTAAGAATATTACCAGTGGGAAACAGGGAGCTTAGCCAATGAGTGGTCAGAAAAGGTATTTCCTCTGTAGTTCACACCCATCGCCTCAGATTTCTGGCTCTGCCCCTGCCAAGGCCTAAAGCCTCCGGACCTGGGCAGGGGCCCCCCAGGTCCCTTCGTGAGCCAGCTCCACCCCTGCCAAGGCCTAAAGCCTCGGGGACTGGGCAGGGGCACCCCATCTCCCTGCGATCACCGGCTCCACCCTTGTCAAGGCCATCGGAGGGAGCTGGGGGGCCCCTGCCCAGGCCCCGAGGAGGGAGCTGGGGGGTCCCCTGTCTGGGCCAGAGCCTTGGGGCCTGAGCAGGGGCGGAGCCGGGCAATCAGGCGATCAGAGGGAGCTGGGGGGCCTCCGCCCAGGCCCCGAGGCTTTAGGCCTTGGCAGGGGCAGAGCCAGAAATCCGAGGTGATGGCCTGGCTCCGCCCCTGCCCAGGAGCCCCCTGGCTCAGGCCCTTCCCAGGTTGCTCAGGACTCATGGAGGACCTACCTCGGAGTGACCTGGGTGCTCAGAAAGTTCCCCGGACCCAGGCTGTTGGGCGCCTACGTATGTAAATTAACCTCCATCTTTGTTGGGTTAATTTGCATACTCACTCTGATTGGCTGTGGGCATAGCGGAGGTACGGTCAATTTACATGTTTGTCTATTATTAGGTACTAGAGGCCCGGTGCACGAAATTCGTGCCCGCGGGAGGCGGGTGTCCCTCAGCCCAGCCTGCACCCTCTCCAATCTAGGACCCCTCGAGGAATGTCCGACGGCCCGGTGGGATCTGGCCTAAATGGGCAGTCAGACATCCCTCTCACAATCCAGGACTGCTGGCTCCCAACTGCTTGCTTGCCTGCCTTCCTGATTGCCCCTAACCGCTTCTGCCTGCCAGCCTGATCACCCCCTAACCACTCCCCTGCCAGCCTGATTGATGCCTAACTGCTCCCCTGCCAGCCTGTTGCCCCCAACTGCCCTCCCCTGCAGGCCTGGGTCCCCCCCAACTGCCCTCCCCTGCAGGCCTGGTCACCCCTAACTGCCCTCCCCTGCAGGCCTGGGTCCCTCCCAACTGCCTTTCCCTGCAGGCCTGGTCACCCCCAACTTCCCTCCTCTGCCAGCCGGGTCACCCCTAACTGCCCTCCCCTGCAGGCTTGATCGCCCCCAACTGCCCTCCCTTTCAGGCCTGGTCCCTCCCAGCTGCCCTCCCTTGCTGGCCATCTTGTGGTGGTCATCTTGTGTCCACATGGGTGCAGGATCTTTGACCACATGGGGGTAGCCATCTTGTGTGTTGGAGTGATGGTCAATCTGAATATTACTCTTTTATTAGATAGGAGAGACGCCTGGTGCATGGTGGGGGCCAGCTGGTTTGCCCTGAAGGGTGTCCCAGATCAGAGTGGGGGTTCCCTTGGGGCGTGAGGCAGCCTGGGTGAGGGGCCTGTGGTGGTTTGCAGGCTGGCCATGCCCCCTGGCAACCCAAGTGGAGGCCCTGGTATCTGGGGTTTATTTATTTTCTACAATTGAAACTTTGTAGCCTGGAGCGGAGGCCTGGGCCGGCCAGGGTGTGCGGAAAGCTTGGCTTCCTTCATCGCTGGGGGCAACCCTAGCCTCCTGCTCTTTCCAGCTCCGTGGCTGCCGCCATTTCTGTTTGGGTTTATGTATCTTCTATCATTGAAACTTTGTAGCCTTGAGTGGAGGCCTAGGCCGGCAATGGCAGGCGGAAAGCTTGGCTTCCTTCATTGCCGGGGAAACCCAAGCCTCCCTCCTGTTCTCTGTGGCCGTAGCCATCTTGGTTGGGTTTATTTGCATATTCGCTCCTGATTGGCTGGTGGGCGTGGTTGGTGGGCATGGCTGGTGGGTGTAGCAGAGTGATGGTTAATTTGCATATTACTCTTTTATTACATAGGATGATATAGATAGATTATAGCTATCTGTGGGTATATCTCCCTTCCTGGAGTAAATCTGCTATCTAAATTATTTTAGGAAGTGAGGGGGAAGGTGAAAGGTTTTTGCTGAGCCTTTTTTTTTTCATTTTTCTTTTAATCCTCACCCAAGGATATTTTTTCATTGATTTTTAGAGACAGTAGAAGAGAGAGGGAAAGACAAAGAGAAATATCCATGTGAGAGAAATACATCACTTCATTGCCTCCTGCATGTGTCCCGACCAGGGCCCAGGCTGGGAAGGAACTTGCAACCGAGGCATGTGCCATTGACCCATATTGAACCCAGGATCCTTTGGTCTGCAGGCCAACACTCTAGCCACTGAGCCAAACCAGCTAGGGGTTTGCTGAGTCTTTTGTTTCTTAAAATTAACCATCTTAAAATATTCAATGCCTCAAATGGCACATTCTGGGGTAGAAAACTCGGCCTCCCCTCAGTGGCATTGGGAAGCTGCTACCAGTCACATGCATGTATAGCAACGGCCTGAAATAGTTTTACTTTTAAGTGCTCGAAAATATTTTCCAAAACTACTGAGCAAGGAGGTATACAAAAGACATGTATATATGTACACACACACCTATATTTTTTTTCTTTAAATTTGAATAGTTGCAAATGTAAGTGGACTTCATTTTGTGGAGCATAAAATTTATACAATGTTTTGAACTCTCAAAGAAAAACAATATAAAATTATTGTATTGTTTAATTAGATATGAAAGAATATTCATATAGAATATGAGAATTCACAATGATTTACACATTTTTAAAAACTATTAATTCAAATATCAAAATATCCAGAAAAACAACATATTTTTTATTAATTCACTGCCTTATACTAATCTATACTGTTTTTGATCCCAGTGTTGTTTGGCAGCGTACTTTTTGATCCTATCATTCTATTTTTAATACTTCCAAAAGAGAAAACAAAGAGAGTCAATCTCTCTTTCAACATAGTTGGTTGAAACTTATTTTCTGTTATTTTGTTTGAGATATATAATACATGTGACTTTACAAAGATATATACTATTTATAATACTGCATAGGCTTTATCATACATACCCCAAAATTCTAAAATTTATATTTTGTGTGATCCCCTTCCCCCACAATTGAAGATGTTATGGTATATTTCTAATTGTAAAAACTGCATTGTCAAGCATATTCCTGAGAGGTAGAATAGTGTTTAAATTAGGCATGAATATGAATCCTCTACTAACAATTATATACATCTAATGACTAAGAGGAATTTTCCTCAGACCAGCTTCTGGCTCTCAGTTTCTCAAATCTGTTGCCTCTCAATTATCCACATACATTGAGTGCCACGTGTTAGTGGACATGCTCAAATCACAAAATGACTTCTGGCCAATAGTGGTGAGTTGTCAGTGACTGGGAAGACTACACATGGATGCCATTTTTACACTTGAATAGCTGGCAGGAATAGCTCTACATGAAGTGAGTTTGAATTGTGTATATTTATTAAACTAAACCCAAACTAAATGTATCGCCAACTCGGTTTTTCCTTTGAGTCACAAAATTCCCAATGCCACTTTAAAATCATATACAGAAGGGATGGGATGGAGGGCTAGTCTAGCTGAACTGTGGCCTTAATGGATTGCAATTAAGGTGACTTGGTTTTGAAAATTTAGTAACTAAATATAGCCTCATACATATGTTGTGAGAGTGTCTTCCAGGCTTGGAAAAAGCCTGTGCAAATAAAGGGCCCTGATCTTAAGCTTCATTATCTCCAAAGTAAATGCTGCCTCTAATTGCAAAGTTATAGTTTTTAGCATATTGCATGTAATGACACTTTTAAATAGAAATTTAACATCTCTTTAAAATGTATCATGATGACTCATTACTACCACCATTTATTTTTATAGTATACTAGAGGCCCGGTGCATGAAATTCATGCACGTGTACAGTCCCTAGGCCTGGCCTGTGATCAGGGCCATCTTCCCTAGCTCCCCGCAGCTGGCCCCGCCCCCCGCAGCCACCCACCCCGGTTCCCTCTTTGCCAACAGGCAATCAGAGCCTGCCGACCGGGGAAAGGGACCAAGAGGTGGTTAGTGCGCCTCATAGTGACTGGTCGAGCAGTCATTCTGGTTGTTCCACCATTAGGGTCAATTTGCATATTACCCTTTTATTGTATAAGATGAACAAGCTCTTCTATAAGAAGTCTTACAGCTGTCAATCTGTTCTCTGTATCTATGAGTCGTTTCTATTTCCTTTGTTTATTTTGTTCATTAGATTCCACATGTAAGTGAAATCATACAGTGCTTGTCTTTCCCCAACTAGGTTATTAGCTTAGTTTATTTCACTTAGCATAATTCCAGGCCCATCTACTAGTATGCTGTCACAAAAGATAAGATTTCTTTCTTCCTTTCTTCCTTTCTTCCTTCCTTCCTCCCTCCCTCCCTCCCTCCCTCTCTCTCTCTCTCTCTCTCTCTCTCTCTCTCTCTCTCTCTCTCTCTCTCTCTTTCTTTCTTTCTTTTCTTTCTTTCTTTTTGGCCAAGTGGTATTCCATTGTGTAAATGTACCCCAGTTTTTTATCCACTCATCAACTGATGGGCACTTGGGCTGCTTCTAAATCTTGGCCATGAACATAGGGGTGAATATATTTTTTTGAATTAGTGTTTCAAGTTTCTTCAGATATATTCTTAGAAGTGGAATCTCAGATGTGAAGTCAAAAGAACAATTAAATGATTTTATATCACGCTGCTACAACATATGACTTGCAAAGAGAATAAGGAAATATTTTCAAGATTTTAAAATTATTCTCTACATTTTTCTTAGCAATTTTAATTCAAATGAAAGGAAATATCTTACCTCATAACATAAATATATAACTGAAAGGCAGTATCATTCACAAAAATAAATAAAAACACAGTTGAATAGTCAGGCATTTGTTTCATAATTAAAATTACCTTATTTTAAGGGAAAATAAGATGTATATTATAATCATGTTTATAATTTTCTATTTGGACTGTCCATGATAAATCATGATGCATGATTGCCTTATCTGCTATGTAAATTTTTAGGAGACAGTGTAACAAAGGGGAAACAATTCATGAGACTAAAGAAAATTCTAAATCTATATTCCTGTTTTTGCAAGGTGTTTGCTTGGATTATGAAAAAAAAATATATAGCCATAGTGATTGAGTTCAGATTATTTACACCATATTCACTTATACAATTAGTTTAGCAAATGAAAATTCCCTGGTCCTCCCTATTCTCAAGGTTTACCTCAAGGCTTGTTCCCATTTGTAGTCTGCCCTTCAAATCTGCCTCGCAAGCTGCTTCCTGCCATTGCTACAGGGTGGGTTTTCCAGACAAAACTTACATCAGCCTGCCAGGGCCCAATTCATGAAATATTACTAACTCCACAGATTCGTTTGAGCCACTTTACAGCTTTGGAAAGTCTATACCATAAAGAATGCTCCATTTCGTTCCAAAGCCATTTGCATTTTATTTGTGCCTCCAAGGAGGAACAACCCAAACTGATTAGAATCCTCAGACACTGTGCATAATGAAAAAATTAATTGCATCAATCTTTTCACTGTAGTGGTCTTAACAACTCATTTTCAACTGGTCATTTTTTCACCTGCTCACCAGGGCCCAGGCAGCTGAGGCAAGCATATCTCTGACATTTATAGAATACCAATGAAGCAGAGGTCACCGGCACATCAGGCAAGCGGGAGCTGAGACTCCGGAAAGAGATGTAAGCTGTTTGGATGAGCTAGAACTATTATGTGACAGTGGAGGGCAAATGCATGCTATGACTACCCATCTAGGCATGGTTTGAATTAGCAAAATAGAAAGGAAAGGAGAAAGTCTAAATCACCCACAGGAAAGGTTAGAGGAGTGCCACCTCGTTGGAGATTGCGCGTTATGTTCTGCTGACAGTGGTGATAAATCAACAATTGCATTCTAGCATCAGTGCAGGCGATCTGATAGGGTAGGTGGCAACAGGGGTCCAATGCATATACATCAAAGTGGGCTTTGGTGTTTGAAACAGGGCTGTAATTCACTGTACTTTGCAAAATGCACATTTCAGTTTTGGGTTTTTTTTTTTTTTTTGACAATACTCTTCATGTCCTTATTGACAAAGTTATACATCAAATCCCTCCTCAATACATAAAGTTTTATTCCTTAAGCAGACTCTTACACCCACAGGCTTTCAATAATTTTCCAACAAGTTTCTTATATTTTTCTAGGTCTTCATACCAAAATAAATACTGTGTTTTCTGGATTTCCTTGGTTTAAACATCCAAATAAACACATCGCAAACAAATAAGCAAATTCAAGGCAGTGTCCAAATCAGATTAATTTCAGATGTTCACTGTGGTTCCATAGGACCTTGCTATTCAAAGTGTGGTCCACAGACCAATCACTCAGTAAATGCAGATGATCCAAGATGTGCTTTGTTTATACAACCATCTTTATTACTTTACTTTTGAAATATAACTGATAGTGATTAGAATGACTCCAGTATTCCTTGCACTTTTTTACAGTGATGACTAGTACAATATTCATCATGCTATAGAAATGCACTCCTACTTTCATAGCCAGAGACCAGAATTTTACTCACATATTATTTATTGATAGTTTTACCAGAAATGTATACCCCTAGTAGAGTCAATAGAGATTTACATTCTTGAACAATTTTATTTGCATGCTAATAATAAAATTTTCAAAATAGTAAAATATGATGCTCCTAACAATAAGGAACTTATTTAGCTCATAATTAAGAAAGAAAGCAAAAGAATTTGCAACAGGTTCAAAGGATAGTCTGTAGCACAGACATGTGTAGAGGCAATTAATAATACTGATAGAAATTTGCTAATAGATGAAAAATTGACTCATAGCCAAAAGGGCAATACATATAATATTGGAAATAATCCTTTTATAGGGATAAAATAAATTGCACCTCTCCTGGACAAAGTTTATTTATATTTTCATGGAAAAGTACAGTATATTTTGCAATACTATTTGGCAATTTATAGTACAAAATAGCCTATTAGAAGATAATCAAGCAAGCATATACCTACAGTATAAGATAATTCTAGAGAGTTTGCTAAACAGTCCCCAGCAATCTCATTTGCCTACTTCAAAGTCTTCCACAATGCAAATACTTTGCATTTTTAGGAAATATATAAAAAAGTATTCATTATTTTTTCTTAAGAATTAAATTTCATCACAACTTTGGTTCAAAAATTATATGGAATGTAATTAAAGAGGCAAAATAACCTTTTAAAGAGTACATGCTTTAGATGAAACTCTCTCTGACATGTGTAAATTTTAATATCTAATGTGCTTCATTCCTTGAGAATTTGCCTATTCAGAGTGAGTGTTCCATTGGAGAAAGTATATACTTTCTTTTTCTAGCCTGGAATTAAGCTCCACAAGGATGCTAAATGCGTATAAGTACGGGATTTATATAACAACTTAATATGCATTTATCTTGTGATATGCCTGTAGGTGTTCAATTTATTTTTAGAAAAATCTTCCAACTATCCATTTGCAAAAGATAAATTATGCTAATATTATTTATTTTATGAGATTGCAAATACAGTTTTTTTTTACTCTGTAATTATAACCCTTTCCTATTCCTTTTAGACACAAAATGAAATAGTAATACATATCACCAAATAGAAAAAAAAAACACACACACACATCACTTACATTGGTTAACAGCTCAAGCCATTCATTTTTGGATTTTGTTGGTTTTTTTTTTAGGGGCAACAGGGTAGAAACAGGTGATTCCTTCCTTTTCTTTCTCACTGCAGAGGGCTGCTAGAAGACTATGCATAGGCATGTCCTCAACCTCCTAACTGACCTCTCTCTGAGGTCAGTGAAGAATAAGTAGAGTTTTTTGTTTGTTGTTTCCTGTGCACCAAGTCACACCATACAGATGAAATCATACACACTGGCATTGTGATTCCTCCTCTACTACCCTGAAGTCCAAGTCTCTGAGCCAGTGTCTCCTGAGTTTTTACCCTTTTTAATGAAGCAAAACAGAGGGTCTGCTTGGAAGGCTGGAGAGTGAGGGACATTCTCTTCTGTTTCAAAGGAGACAGTGGAGACTGAATAGAGAGAAAGAGAGCCTTGTCTCAAAAAATTCAAGATGGTGTGACTGTGAAGCACTTTAACCTATCTGCGTAAAATGACAATCTGCATTGGTAGCATAGGTAAACTGGTTTCCCTTTCCAAACCTCAAACATTTCATTAGAATAAACAATGAAGACAAGGGTTCTGGGAATTAGACAAGGGATTTTTAGGTACATGTAGTTGAGCATGAGTCTCTTCCACATGTTTATATTATTTCATTCACTCATTCAAATTCTTAGTAGCATAATACATGGGGTAGAACATGGAGATTTGTCTTTAAAAAACAAACAGAAGGGATGGGATTCAGAGTACAAGTGGAGAAATTAAATTTAGACAGAAAGCACACTTTTTTTTTTTTTTTTTTTGTAATTGGAAACCAGGTGAGAGTTGATGGTGCATGTAGAGATGTAAATTTGCTAACAAAAAGCCTAGGGAATTTATTCCCACTTGATAGCTTGTATTTTTTTTTTCTGGGAAGTGAGAGACATTGTTCTTGCTTAAACCAAAAGGTAGCTTAGCTAGTGTGGCTCAATAGTTGAGTGTGGAGTTATAAACCAGAAGGTCATGGTTCAATTCCAGGTCAGGGCACATACCCAAGTTGTGGGCTCAATCCTAAGTGGGGGCATACAGAAGGCAGCCTATCAATGATTCTCTCTCATTATTGATGTTTTTATCTCTTTCTTCCTCTCCCTTCCTCTCTCTGAAATCAATAAAAACAAACAAACATATTAAACCAAAATATAAAATAGTGTAGGAGTAAAAGAAGGTAGCTACAGCATCCCTGCCTCCTCCAGCTTTGTTAATAGGCTGTGACTATGCAAGTTCTACTTTACATCAGCACAAGTCTCCCCACACCTTCAAATGTGCATCCTCCAAAGACAGCCCTTCAAGCTGTCAGGAGACAAGAAAGTCTCAGTGTACATGGAAAACATTTGGACAGCCACTCTTACAGGCATTTGAAAAGAGATCTGATTTTATACCCAACCAGGAACCTTCTACATTTCCTCCTGTATTCCGTGATCACTCCAGCCTCTCCAGTGCCTAGTACACATGTACATTAAAACAAAACATAGTCAAAAGGCAAAAAACTCTTTGCCAGATAATTTGGTGGGAGAGGCACAAAATTGATGCTTAATTTAATTTTTCCCTTTCTCTTTTCATTAATAAATAATCAGTAACTTGACAGAGAAAAAGTATTTTCAACTATTTCATATGCTGTTTCACATCAAATGTTGAAATGTCAACCATGGCCCAAATCTCAAGTTTTAGGAATGTGAGGAGCTTAAACATGTCTCTCTACTGACTCAAACTGTATCTTTCCTCTCTGCTCTCTGTTATACCTGTTGTTCCCACTCTCTCTTAAGAATCATTGTTCTATATCTAAAATATATGTTGAAGGTCACCTGGGTTAATGCACTATGGTCTTATTAAATTATTTAAAGGACACAGGCATGTCCAGATCTTTTGTTGTGTTGGAGTCACTGTTTTTGGAGATATACACTGAGTGGCCAGATTATTATGACCATCCCATCAGTACTTTGTTGGGCCACCTTTTGCCTTCAATACTGCAGCAATTCTTCTTGACATTGACTCCATGAGATGTTAAAAAGTGATGCGAGGAATCTGACACCATGCCTGATGAATAGCACTGTCCAGTTCTGTGAGATGTGATGGTTGTGGAACCAGCTGCCTAATTGGCTCTTTTAACTTCGTCCCACAAATGCTCAATTGGATTGAGGTCTGGTGATTGTGGGGGCCACCTAAGCAAGGTAAAGTCTCCCTCATGTTCTTGAAACCACTTCTGCACAATACAAGCACCGTGGCATGGCGCATTGTCTTGTTGGAAGAAGCCATCTCCATTGGGACACGCCATCAACATGATAGGATGAACTTGATCAGCAATGATACTTAGGTATGTTGTGTGATTCAGACGTTGTTCCACAAGAATTAAAGGGCCCAAATCATGCCAGGAAACCATCCTCCAAACCATAACACTGCCCCCACCAGCTTGAAGGGTTGTACTCATGCATGTGGGGTGCATGTTTTCATGCTGTTTCCGCGAAATTCTCACTCTGCCATCTGCATGATGCAATTGGAAATGTGATTCATTGGACCACATGACTTTGTTCCAATGCTCGACTGTCCAATCCTTGTGTTCCTGTGTGAATTGGAGACGTTTTATCTTGGTAACTGCAGACAGCAAAGGTGTTTGAACAGGCCTTTGGCTTCCATATCCCATATGATGCAGTGTATGGCTAATTCGCCTACAAATGTCAGGTGGTTATAATAATCTGGCCACTCAGTGTTATTAGGTTCTTAAGAAATTTCATGAAGATCTTGGTAATATTTATGCCCTATTCACTGCACTTATGCAGTTTGCCAGAACACACATTCACATAATATACACTAATGTTTGCAGATAAACCATAAAGACTATTGAGTAATAAACCCACCTTTTAAACATGTTTCATACACTGCCTAACCATGGAAACCTTTGATAAAACACAAATGTGTCTGATTGCTCAAATTATGGATTATGTGAAAACTACCACTTTAAAGCTACTAGCATGGTTGTTTTCAATACTCTAAAAACAAAATAGTTCTGCCCGCCTTCATTCTCCTTGGTGTTTTAAATATAGTTTGAATGGCATGTTTAATTCTACACATCACATTTTAAGAACATTGTAGAAAGTGAGTGCCCAGCAGATGGTGATTAGGATGGTGAACGTTCTAAAGCTACATTATTGGAAAATAATTAAAGAAATTGTGGCCCTATGCCTTTGAAGACAAAAGTTGGATTCTGTCATGTGACAGGAAGTGGGCACACTTTACACAGCTGCAGAGGCATAAATGTAATCAAGGATGAAAATTAAACAGAAACTGATTTTTTTTTAGCCTCAGCCTAATGGAAGCTGTGCCTCAAGTTGAAATATCCAGAGATAAATTGAGTGAGAGTTGCAACTGTCAGTGACCAAGCAGAGGTGATGGTGAATCTTGTTTTGCTTTTGCTTACCTAATTACTAATTTGTCTCTAGACTTACTATAGGCATTCTCTTCTCCAAAAAGTATTGCCTCATGGGTCCTCTGGATGGGTCCTTCTCTTAAGTACTTAATTGTAATGCTCTTTATTATGCACTATATTTCCTGTTGTATGCTGCCAGATCACAGTTCTTCAATCCTAGCATCTACCATAGTGGTAAATTTGAAGAAACTTTCACTGAAAGGACTTCTACATGGTGATCTCTAAGAGCACATCCAGTAATTATTGAGGACCAGCAGTGAGCCCCTGATGTGTCAGCTGGGAACAGATTCTTCTCTTCTCTTTGGGATCTCATAAAGGACATTGATGATCAATGGTAGAATCACATATGTTGATCTTGCCAGTTTGGTCCACATGGTACCATCTGTCACTAATGACTCTGATGAAGGGATCATCCCATCATCCCGCATAACAAGAGAAAAGAGTTTTCATCTCCATAAACCAATTTCTATAAACTTAGCAAAGTGATTGATTGTTGAAATGCACTGGGTAAATACTGATTGCTTTCAAATGTCTGTGCTTATTTTGAACAGCCTTTTGAAGTATGCCTACCTTTCTGGATAACACTAGCCTTGTTCTATGGATAACACTAGCCTTGTTCTGTGGATAACACAAGCCTTTCCTTTCCTAGAAACCACAATCCTGACATTTATTTATTTATTTATTTATATCCTATATAATAAAAGCCTAATATGCTAAGTGT
Organism: Plecotus auritus; assembly: GCF_963455305.1. Lineage (NCBI taxonomy): Eukaryota > Metazoa > Chordata > Mammalia > Chiroptera > Vespertilionidae > Plecotus > Plecotus auritus. Next base: position 206,775,427 of record NC_137770.1, on the reverse strand, counting down.
CCTGTTGTCCGATTGTTGGTTCAATCAATCTGTGTAATATGCTAATTATATGCTAAGACTGCTCAACCACTCGCTATGACATGCACTGATCACCAGGGGGCAGACAGTCAACTGGTTCACCAGTCACTATGACATGCACTGACCACCAGGGGGCAGACCTTTTGACTGGTAGGTTAGTTTGCTGCTGGGGTCCGGCTGATTGGGACTGAGCGAGATGGGCCGGACACGTCCTGGAGCCCTCCTGAGGTCCTTCCCTGACCCCAATCTTACACTGGTGGGATCCCTTGGCCTGGCCTGTGCACTCTTGCAATCTGGGGCCCCTCAGGTGATGTCGGAGAGCTGATTTTGGTCCGATTCTGCAGGCCAGGTGGAGGGACCCCACTGGTGCACAAATTTGTGCACCAGGCCTCTAGTACAGGGGTGGGCAAACTTTTTGACTCGAGGGCCACAATGGGTCTTAAACTGGACCGGAGGGCCAGAACAAAAGCATGGATGGAGTGTTTGTGTGAACTAATATAAATTCAAAGTAAAGGAGCGGAGGGGAGAGCAAGAGAACCCTCCGCTCTTTCGGCTCCGTGGGCCGGATAGAACAGCCGAATGGGCCGGATCCGGCCCGCGGGCCGTAGTTTGCCCATGGCTGCTCTAGTATGTATATGTTTTAATTTATAATTATTGTTGAAAGTATTACAGATGCCCCCTTTTTTCCCCCCATTGACTCCCTCCACCTCACTCCCTTCCCCTCCCCAAGCCTTCCCACACTATTGTGTGTCCATGGGTTATGCGTATACGCATATAAATTATTTGGTTAATTTTTCTGCCACTCCTTCCCTCTGAAATATATCAGTCCATTTCATGCTTCAATGTCTCTGCTTCTATAGGAGCTGCTAACTAGGAGGTTCAGTAGACTCCAGAATAAACGCTCAAGACTATTTTTCACTTGGTCTTTCTATTTTAGTAAAAGCTACCACTCCTAGAAGTCTTTCTTGATTCTTTGCTTGCCTTCTATATCTTGCATTTGATCTTTAGCAGGTTCTGTCCCCATCATCTCCACAGGTCATGGATCAATCCTCTTTTGCTCTTTGCATTCGCCATTGCAGACCAAGTCATCATTATCTCTCACTTATTTTACCCAAATAGCCTCAGACTGAATGTGAATTCTTACATACCATTTATTCCATTTTCTAGTCAGCTACAAAATTGATGCCCTTGTTTCTAAATTGATTCAGTGGGCATATACCTAGGTTTCTGGTTCAATCCTCATTCAGGCCGGGTACAGGAGGCAACCGATTAATGTTTCTCTCTCATATCAATGTTTCTCTCTTTCTCCTTTCCTTTCTCTCTAAAATCAATTTTAAAAACCTTAAGTAAGCAAGCAAACAAACAAAAAACACACCAGCACATCTGACCATTGAAATGAGACAAAGGAAAGCTTCTTGGAGTGCTCTCGTGAGGATCCACCTCTATGGGTCCACTGACAAGCACATGGTGGAGGACCCAGGACCAGTGTTGGTCAATAGTTAGAAAGAAGGGATGTGAATAAAAACACACATGTATATAAATATGTGGAAAAGTGAGAAGACAAGACGGAAGTTGCTGGCAACTGTTATATTTATATGTCACCCACACCTAACTAGGCCAACCTTTTGAAAGTAGTACTTTCATATCCACCTTCTAAAACTCACCAAAATTTTCATTTTGGTCAATTCTAACATTATTAATTTGACAAAATTCCAAAAAGTATTATCAACTGTAATCATCTTGGCCTTCACAAACACTGCTTTTACCTATGGTTAATGTTCAAACAAAGACAATAGCAAAATTATAATTCCATGTAAAATAAAGTAACCAGCTCTCTTACAACTGAAAGCATACAAACCTTTTCCCCAAAAGATGATTGAACAGTTTCATATTACATTTTATCCATCTTTGAGTTGATGGTTCATTTTTCTTCTAGTTGAGTGGCATTCCCTCTGTAATTTAAATATTGAGCTATCATATGTTAGACAGTGGAACAAAATATAAAGAGGGAGACAGTAGAGGAAAAGAAAACACAATTGGTGAACATTAAAATAAGGAAAAGATCCTGATATGTTCTGAATTTCTCATTCCTCCAGCTGTTCATTTGGTCAGAGGAAAGTGATATTTATAATTTCTTCCACTATCTCTCCCATATTACCTCATCTCTCAGCAAGTACCTTATTTTATCATAGTAGCTTGCCTGGTGTAAGCTACCATCATTCCTGAAGGGTCTGTACCATTTGTAGTCTTAACTGTTTTGAGATTTTTGAGTGATCAATTAACTTTTATAACCTAAGTAGTTGTACTAAGACGCATTTAGACCAATGTAAGATAAATCTGATTTAAAACTCTAACAATTCTTCTGACCTCCATAAGCATCTATCTAGTTGGTGGACCACAATGGTGTTCTGGGTCATCATGAATTAAGAGTCACATTGGAATCAGTGTCCAGTAACATCTTCAAAGTCTGGTTAGTTTTACTTCTGTAATGCAGTGTTAATCCTGGTAAATGACCACAGTCATTTTAGGGAAGGCTAAAAGGAAGATTTAAAATGTGTTAGTGTATTAATATCTTTCTTTTGAAGGACATAATCTTTCCTAATTTAAGGTGAAATAGGTCTTTGAATGGACTCATTTCCTAAGTAGAGACTCTATTGAGATTCCTATCTGACTTGTGTTCAACTGCCCTGAGCTTTTCTACTTTGTACAAATCAATGAAACTTAGTAGGTTGCTCACCAATTGCAGTCCAGGGACATCATGATCAATCAGCCAATGCAAATGATCTCTGTGTACTCATTATGGTAATCACATGCACCTTGACTGGGAGTGAGTAAATGCTACCACTTGGCCCTTTTCCATTTCAATGACAGCATTTCTCACTGTTGTTCCTGATCTGCAGGGAATAGCCATTATAGAAATGCTACAGGATGTCTTTCCATTTTCAGTATATTTCTCAAAGCCTTTGTTAAGAGTGTTCTATGCATTTTCCTACAGGATATGATTTAAAAATACGCAACTATTACATAATAAATCCACTCTAGCTTTCAATATCTCTTTGCCTCTGTATTTCTTACTCTACAGTACACCAAGAATTTCTGGCATGTCAACAGAATTTAAAAAGGTCACCTTCGTATCTTGGTTTTAGCTAGCAAATAACCAACCTATTGGAGTTCTTTCTAGCCAGTTAAACTAACACACTGAAACCACAACCTCTTCCAAATGTACCCATGTAAGGACGGGAAGTTCATGGCTAGGTCTATGGGAAGTTGGCAAGTAGATGTGCCACCTAGAATTCAGTGGTAAGTGTGGGACTCCAGTTTGTACATGGTCAACAATAGAGAAGTGAGCGTTGGATGTGGAGCAGATGAAGTGCGGACAACCTGGAAACTGCCAATACTTTTGCATTTCTCTATCTCCACCCATTATCACACTGAACTTCAGAGAGTAATAGCTACAGCTTCACTTACGAATTCCAACTTCTAAGCAAAACCTCCTTCAACCAATTCTAACTTGAAACTGTATACAAAAATGTATTTTGGGGAACACAGCTCCAACCTAATCAAGTTGGCATAATATAAACCCCCACAAAAGGCAACTTCCTTAATCTCAAATAACCCATATAAAATAAATACGGGTGAAACAGCACATTTAACAGAAATGCATTACAAGTATTTCCTTTGATATTGCAAAGACAAGGAAGATCATGATCACTACTATTATTCAACGTAAATTTCTGATCAATGCAAACAAAGAAAAAAGAAAAAATGTAATAATGGATGAGACAAGAAAACCTTATAAATTAATCATTTACATAGAAAGCCTTCAAAATCAATAAGAACATTAATACTTTTGATGAATACTAGATCAAGATATACAAATAAAGAAACTTTTTCCTCACTACAGTAGCCAATAAAAACACAATGGATAACCTATATTATCTGCAACTATGAAAAAATGATAAAGAATCTAGACATGAGCTTAACCTAAATAAATACATATAACTAGCTACTGTAACAACTTACTATAAACTTGGTGGCTTTAAAGAACACACATTTATTCTCTTATATTTGGGGAGATCAGAAGTCAAAAATCGGTCTTCGGAGCAGAAGTCAAGATGTTGGCAGGCTTCCTCTCAGGCTTTAGGGGAGACTAGGTTCCTTGACTCTTCCAGTTCCCGGTGGCTGCTGGCTTTCCTTGACTTATGGCACATTATTCCAGTCTCTGCTTTTATGGTCACATTAACTTCTCTGTCAAATCATTCTCTGCTTTTATCTGCTAAGGATATTTCTGATTCTGTTTAAGGTCCATCCAGATAATCCAGGGTAATCTCCACATTTATATGACTAGAGGCCTGGTGCACAAAATTTGTGCACGGGGTGGGGGGGTGGAGTGGTTCCTCAGGATCACCCCTAACCACTCTGCCTGCCTGCCTGATCACCCCTAACCACTCTGCCTGCCTGCCTGCCTGATCACCGCTAACCACTCTGCCTGCCTGCCTGCCTGATCACCGCTAACCGCCTCTGCCTGCCTGCCTGCCTGATCACTGCTAACCACTCTGCCTGCCTGCCTGCCTGATCACTGCTAACCACTCTGCCTGCCTGCCTGATTGCCCCTAACTGCCTCTGCCTGCCTGCCTGCCTGATCATTGCTAACCGCCTCTGCCTGCCTGCCTGAAAACCACTAACCACCACTCTGCCTGCCTGCCTGCCTGATTGCCCCTAACCGCCTCTGCCTGCCTGCCTCATTACCCCTAACTACTCGCCTGCCTGCCTCATCGCCCCTATTCACCTCTGCCTCAGCCCCACTGCTGTAGCTTCATCTGTTAGAACATCCGGCTGTCTGGTCTAATTAACATATTATGCTTTTATTATTATAGATAACATTCACAGGTTCCTGGGATTTAATCTTGGACATTTTGGATGTCATTATTCAGTCTACTACAGATAGTTTTTTAACAATGTTAATATACATATTAGAAGTTCCAAATAAATAGAGGTACCATGTTTGTGGTTGAAATAAAAACATATTATAAAGATGTCAATATTCATAAATTAATCTATGCCACTCCTACAACTCAAATCAAAACTCAGGCTACATTTTATGTTATCAATTGTGCAAATAGATTAAAAAATGTATGTAGAAATATAAAGATTTACAAATATCTAGAAAAACTCATATAAAATATTCACAATTCTGGGAATGCTCTCATACAAATATTAATATAATATTGCAATATTTATAATAATTAAAATTGTGTACCACTAGTGAAAGTTAAATAAATTAATAGAATAGAATACACAAAATGTTTTTACATGTCATAATTGTTATTTGATAGAAATGTTAACAAACTAATTAAACCTTATGGATTTTAAAATAGTGACATAAAATCTGGCACAGTATATAGATAAAAATAAAATTAAATCCCTAACTTACTTCATAATAAAATGTAAACTGCAGAAGTGTTAAAGACCTAATCATGAAAACTCTAAACAGGAAAAGAAAATGAAGAAGAATCACTTTTGACAGCAAAATAAGAATTTTTTAAAGAAGACACAAAGAACAAAATTACAAAGAAGAAACTTGATTATATCACAATCAAAGATGTCTCTTTAATGAGTCATACATCTATTTATATAGTACATGTATTAATATACAAGAAAATATTTAGGATAAATAACAAACTTTTAACAGATAAAACTGGTTTAGTTTACAGAGTGTGGCTTTAAATGATTTGTGGGGAATTTCATTGAGTTCTGTAATAATATTTTAATTTTTAGTGAAGCATTTATTTATATATTATTGTTTCATTAAAAACACATAAAACTAAAATGATTACCAAAAAAGTCTGAAAGACCCACCAATTATTTGTGGGTTTAAGGATTTTGAACTAATTTTATTTTCTTCTTCATATCTTCCCTTATTTTTCATATTTCTCCAATGAATATGCATTATTTTATAATGAAATATAAAAGCTAATTTTATTTAAATAGAAATAAATGCTTACTTTTTCTTCTTTGTTATTTTGCTTGTTTATCTTGCCAATAAATATGGAGGTAGTTTTTCTAGTTCTTGAAATTAACACAATTCTCTGTCAAATCGTGCTCACCAGTTTAAAATAATCTCTGAACCATTATAAAATACCAATCAAACCTTATATATAATTAGAGCAACAAAAATAATATGATTTGTGTATCTTTTACATATTTTTAGGGAGCAATGTATGAAGATCATAACAATAATATTCTGCAGAGGAAAAGTTCTCAGGGAACCACTGACTCCTGATTTTATATTGCTTTCAGCCAATGAACCACAAACTTTATATAATCACAAATAAGACATTAGGAAATATTCAGAATATTGTACATCAATTTCCATTGCAACAGCAAAGCTATAAAGTTAAATAGGAAACTTCTAAATAGAAATATAATATAAAACTCCTTTTACATTAATAATAATAATTACCTGTTATTTTGAATAAAGTCTCTTAGTTGCTCTGCTCCCAGCCAGAACTATATAAAACTGGTGAATGAGATAATTATGTCTTAGGCCTATTCCAGATGACATTTTTAACACTATTTCAAGGTCACAAATAAAAATTTAATTGGCTTCTTAAATGTCTATCAGAAGGAATGAAGAGAAAAAAGATTGCACCTTTAAGGAGGTTCCGACACAAACACAGGTGTTATTGTTTCTAAACTGATTCAGTGGCAATTGTGTCTTTTTTTTTTAACATCTCACTACATAGTTATCCCATACTTATAAGAAAAACAGATAGTTTACACAAATCAAATATAAATCTCCATCCAATTTCCTTTTTGCTTCCTGAAGTATTCTTTATTTCCCTCCATACGATTCATTAGTCATGTTTCCAGATTTTAGCTAATTGTTCTTTGTGTTAATATGACCATGCCTATCAAGGAACTACCACAGGAACTGTGTGTGTGTGTGTGTGTGTGTGTGTGTGTGTGTGATTACTACTACAGTGGGAATAAAATGACATAGAAAATTCCACCTGCTCAGATATTTCTATGCCATTAGGGCACATGGTATTTCAAATACCATCACTGGACTCTTTCCTTCAGGGTAAATACAGGAAAAGATGTTCAATACTCATGTTTAGTTTTAAATGCCTATAAATAATTTACAAAACAGTTTTTACAATGTTTTTGTTCTCCAAGAGATAAAGTGAGTCTTTCACATAGAATTAGGTACTGTTCAAGCTAGAATGTGAGTTAATGCTCATCTGGTACAATCTGTTCTTTTTTTATAGATGAGAAACAAGTTCAGAGATAAGGCTTTGCTCAAGGTCATAAAATTACAGAGGAGTCTGACTCTTCTAACTCAGTAAAAAAACATTTTCAGTCTAATGACAGTACCTCTCTTTTCCATATTGATTGCAATTTCCAGAAATGTAGAATCTGAACTTTGGCAACTCTTGTCTCTTCCTCAAGTTATTTGAAACTCTCTAAAAAACAAACAAGGTGACTGTATGACATTTCCACCATTGAAGAAAGTAATGTTTCTCATGACAATATAGATTTGCTTTTTTTCAAACCATGGAGACCAAGAGCTATGATTGTGTGAAGCCCAATAAATGAAATAGTGCTGACAAAATGATTTAATACAGACCGTGCAAAGTGTCAATTATTAAATGTTTCATACCCGGTTATAAAAGACAAGAAGAGATAAATTACCACGTCGGTGACATATAGAAAGTATGCTCAGCAGAGATGAAGCACCTGAATTGTCAAGTTAGAAATGACCTTATTAGAAGATAAGAATCATGGGAAAAGAAAGAAACAAAAAGCCACATGCGTTACATTGAATGACACTGAGAGGTTATCCCAGATTTTTCTGACAGATTGAGTAAACACGAGAATCATTTTTTAGCAGAATTTCGGCTCTCTAGCATCTGTAAGATCTCTAAGAAACTCTAATTTTTTTATAGGCAGCATACGTAATATTGATTCTTAATACATTCGCACTAAGATGGTAATTTTTCAAATTAGAAATGAAGATAGCATACAAGCAAATTATCATCTCAATAGTTCATATAATACATCTAGTAGCCCTGCTATGAACCCGTGCTCCAGTAGGTCGCTGCTGCCCTCCCGTAGCTCTCCGCCCACAGCTCCACCCTCCTGTAGCTCCCCCCTCCCATCCCCCCCATAGCTTGCTGCCCTGCCCCGTCCTCTAGCTCTCTGCTACCAGCTTGTGGTTTGTTGCTCCACCCTCCAGCAGATCCGTGATCCGGTCGTTATGTGATCGGTCATTACGCCTCAGGGCGTAACGGGTAATTAGCATATTCCTCTCTTATTATATAGGATGTTCAATACTCTCCAGCTATATTATAAATAATCTGCATTCAGTGTTTTTAATAATTTCTATTTTCTTTTTATGTATGTGTTTGTATTTTATAGAGTATCATATAAATTAAACTATTCCAACTTGCTTTTTCCTCCTATTTCATGTTAATTTACACAAAATAATAGAGTGTATAGGGCCTGGTAGATATTACATATTAACCTTTACAGGGAGTATGGACAGGGACCCCAGGGACCACTGTTGAATGCTACTCATTCTTCCAAAGTTTCCTGTTCTTTTCCCTTCTCGTTTACTTTATTCATTTTTTTAATGCAAAATAGGCTTTAAACAAGAACTGCATATCATATACAGGGTGTCCCAAAATGTATATGCACTTTGAATGATTGTAAAACCAATGTTTATTAACATACAGTTCATTTTCAAAATTTAAAAGAATCTACAGAAATGAGTAATTTTTTTGTCGATGCCTGTTTTCAAACTGATGACTGTTCTGGTCCAGGCACTGCTGATAATGCAAAGCAATGGAATTACAACCATCAGGAGTCATTTGGTTTGGTATTTGGTTGCCCTCAATTTGTCAACTGTTGCTGGTTTTGTACCGTAAACTTTATCTTTTATATACCCCCATAAAAATGTCTAGTGGATAAATTTTCTTTGTTCAAAGCTTAGTCTGGCTTCACCCTTATTTCAAATAATTTAAATCCGAAAAGGAGTGAAAATTAAGTGAGTTATCAGCTGTTAAAGTGTGTATACATTTTTTGGGATCAATATATATAATACTAGAGGCTCGGTGCATGAAAATTCATGCATAAGAGCGGGGGGGGGGGCCCTCAGCCTGGCCTGCCCCCTCTCACAGTCTGGGAGCCCTCAGGGGCAGGAGGCGACCCGGTGATCAGGGGAAGGCGAAACTCCCATCATACCTCTGCTGCTGCCAGTGCCGCAGTGCAAGCCTTGGCTGGCCCTGGTTACCTGAGACTCGGGTGGCCCAGGGCGGCTGGGCAGCTGCCATCCAATGCTTGCCTGCACCTCAAGCCGGCCCTGGGCGGCTGGGGGCCTGAGGGGACTGGGGGACTCTGGAGGCAGGCGCACAGTGGGGCTGAGGGGACTGGGCACTGCCATCTTTGAGGGCATGGCAGACAATTAGCATATTCCCTCCTTATTGGCTGTGGCCGCCGCCATCTTTGAGGGTGTGACAGTCAATTAGCATATTCCCTCTTTATTAGATAGGATACTTTGATTAAAACTCTTGAGAAGTTTTAGGTTAGTCACAGCTTTTTTTCTCTTTTTAAGGAACAGGTGTGGACTTAACTTGAAATTCAAAGACAGTAAAATATAGAGTAAGAAATTGGAAAGAAACTAGTTTTTAGCATAGATTCAGCTTTTTTTTTCTTCCAGTATAACGTCCCCTTATAAAGAACCAAGCATATCAGTTTATTTAAATTCTACCTTACACCAATATTGTATTTTCAATTTATTATGTGTTAATTATGGTTTAACAAAATTCCTGATTTCTATAAAATTCTACCAAATTCAGTTATATATTTTTCTTTTAACTTACATTACTTGAAATTAGGTAATGTTTTTCTATGCAAATATCTCAAAGCATTACTTTATTTACAAAGTGATTATTTTTTAAAGTGGCTTAATGAAACTTCATGTACAATGCATGATCAAAACATATTTAATGTATCTATGTAAATATTTCTATGTATGTATCTATCTATATTAGATTATATTAGATATTAAGCATTATATAATTAGCCAGGCCCTATTTTTCTGAAATTTGATTATTTTATTCTAATATCTAGAGAAGGAGATCAAATAAAATGCATAGCACTTTAAAATTGTCTTCAAACTTTGATTAGCATGAATGTGAACACTGAAAAGCAAAATTTTCTCTCCATTCCTCAAAAAGGGGTTTTCTAACAGTTATATGAATGTGTACTACTCCACTACAGGTGTTTTATAAATAATACAAAGGGCAAACTGGTACCATTATTTTGAAGGGCTCAATCTACTTACTGGTAACTATATAAAAATATACCAATACGTTAATTTATAAACTTCCTTTTATAATACTTTAAATAATTTTTCTCATTTTGCTTTTTAAATTATTTGGGCAAAAGTACATTATTTAATGTTAATTGCCTTTTTAAATAAAAATTAACATGCATTATAGGAATTTTTATAAATCAAGAAAACTAACTTTCTAATTAAAGAAAATACATCATCCTTCTTTAAAACAAGACATACTCTTATCATACAATCAACAAATGTACTCCTTGGTATTTACTCAAAGGAGCTGAAAACTTATGTCCCCACAAACAGCTTTATTTATATTTACTAAAACCTGGGAGCAACCAAGATGTCCTTCGGGAGGGAATGCATAATGAAATGGTGGCGCATCCCATATGATACATATTTCCACATTCTAATTTCAGTGTTGCCATATCATCACTATCAATTAAAGCTTTCTTTATGATAAATAGACTTCAGGGTACACTGGGAAAATTTTAAAAATACAGTTGACATGCAGAAAGATGAGAATAAATAATTAGAGTAGTATTTGTTATTACATTATTTTGGTTAGCCTTTCAGATAAAGGTAACCATTTCTCTCTCTCTCTCTCTCTCTCTCTCTCCTTCTCTAGTTTGCAAATGTTCTTTAATATAAGCCTGGACATGACCAAAACTAGAAAAATATCATTTGCAATACTGAGTATTGAAAGCAATAAAGATCAATGATAACCAATGTCAACCTGTTGTTTGTTTATATATTTATTAGAGGCCCGGTGCATGAAATATGTGCGAGGGGGGGGGGGAGGGGGGAAGGGGCAGAGTCTTTCAGCCCGGCCTGGGTCCTTTAGCAATCCGGGACCCCTCAGGGGATGTCGGGCCTAAACCGGCAGTCTGACATCCCTCTCGCAATCCAGGACACTGCATGCACCAGTGACCATACTTTTCATATAGGGGAAAGGCATCTTGCTGTTGTATGGGCAGCTACATTTTTTTTGCCCTGATTATAAAAAGTAGTACATAACATGATCCTTCTGAGGCAGTGGTACCATTTTCCCCATCTTATGGGTGGAAAAACTGAAGCAGAGAGAAATTAAGTAATTGGCTTTGTCACACAGTTATAAGTGTCAGAACCAGGGCTGACCACAAAAAGTGCAAGTCAGAGTCCATGCATGTCATCGCTGCATCATCCTGTTTTTCAGTGTTAGAGTAGCCTTGCCAGGTTTTAGATTTTAAATTTAAGAGACTGTTCCCAATATATAGGGTAGGGTCCCTAGGCCTGTCAGGCGTTCAGAGACATTTGTGGGGCAACAGGTGGGTGGGGTTGTTGGGGGTTTCCTGCTGGCACCCACCTTGGCTGGATGCCTGGCACCGCCCACCAGCCAGCCCTGCCCCCTGATTGCCGCCCCGGTCACCTCCCTCTCGGGGGGCAACACTCAACGCAGGAGCTGCCCCCAGCCAGGGGCAGCTTCTGCATTGAGCATCTACCCCCTAGTGGTCAGTGCACATCATAGCAACCTGTTGTTCAGCTGGTCATTCCACTGTTCAGTTGATTTGCATATTGGGGTTTTATTATATAAAATTTAGTAATAACAAGCAATCTTTACTACATTTTATAGTAGGGTACTTAAGGGATAAAATTTTATGTGTAGATTTGACAGAAACATATTTGTAGACAATATTATTGAAAATACCTTTCTTATGACAATGCTCCTTAATTTTTATTAAGAATGATTTTTCTGCCCTAACCAGTTTAGCTCAGTGGATAGAGTGTCAGCCTGCAGACTGAAGGGTCCCAGGTTCAATTCCAGTCAAGGGCATGTACCTTGGTTGTGGGCACATCTCCAGTAGGGGGTGAGCAGGAGGCAGCTGATCAATGTTTCTCTCTCATCCATGTTTCTAACTCTCTATCCCTCTCCCTTCCTCTCTATAAAAAATAAATAAAATATATTTTTTTAGAAAAAGAATGATTTTTCTCTTAAAAGTTTTTAAAGAATAACTTATGGCCATAATGGTTGAAGTATTGTGCATCTGAGAAACTTTCCTAAGTGTCATCCCATACCTTTAATAAATCATTTAATTCTGTTATTTGTATATCTATAAGGCTCACAGACAAGGGTCTTGGCTTTTTATGTGTGTGAAGAATCTAAAATACTCAATGTGGTGTCAGTAAAGTATCTTAGAGTAGTGGCTAAGATGTAGCAAAAGTAATCAGGTAAAACTGGGTTTAAATTCTGGTTTTTCCACACATTAATGAGTGTTTTTGCAGAAATTTATCTAATTTCTATGTACCCTAGTTTGTAAAAAAAATCTACAAAGTAAGACTCATTTTAATGTCTAGAACATTTAAAAAAAGCATGCTACCAATCTGTATTATTAGTCATGTACTTTTTAACTGATATTGTTAGTCATTTTGACAGTGTGCAAAGAAGTAAGTTTAACAGCTAATTCAAGGGATTGCAAAAGAAAAATGTCTGGAAATTATGTCTGAATGCCTCTGGATTTTTAGCCAGTGCTACATATGGGTCATGGCCAAAGGCTGCTATACCCTATCAATGTCAAGTCCATCATCAAACAATTTATTCGGATCAAACAAATGGAGATCAGAGACTCATAAAATCCTCTCTACAAATTATAATCAAGGACAAAAAAGCCTTTCTTTGCCTGCAAAGTTCTAGCAACCTCACATTAATCTTCACTTCAATTTTAATTTTACCTCTATTAAGGCTTGCAGACAAAAGATTGAAATAGGGTTTTTTCCCCTTTTCTGTTGGCTTAGCACAGTCTCCTAACTCAGCAATAATTTAAACAAATTAAGTAATAGAAATGAGGTAATGAAGATGATAGTCCTTTCAACTTCCACTTGAAATTTTTTTCTGTGCCCCATGTTTGAAGCATTTTTTTTAACAGTGCTTCCAACCTGAGAGCAGAAATGACAACACGGTGTGTTGTCGCGATTAATGTCTGTCTGGAGAGCGAGTGAAACATGAGTACCTTCAGTGTTACCCAGGCGAGCATTAATCAGTACCTCAGCGCAGCCTGAAGTGACTTTTTGTGATAATAAAAAAGAAATTTTTCTCCAAAATGTATGTCAAAAATGTGTTTTACAAGTATTTCTCTGGAAAAAAACAATTTTAGAGGAAAGCATTTTCTTTTCATATGAAATGAAACATTTTCTGATTTGACACACAGCGTGTCAGTTCTGGGATGGTTAGGAAAGTATACCACTTATAACAAAAAATGAGTGGCGGCTGTAAATTATATCAAAGCCCATTACACAAAGAGAATGTTCTTCGAGCTAGGTAATACCACGTATATACATAAGAGTTATCAAAAACCCATTAAATTTGACCCTTTTAGGTTTTCCAGCTGAGATTAATTTCCCAGCATAACATCCCCCTTTTTTCAGAAAACCTTCGTTTCTCAGTTCTTGTTCTCATGGGACCTTCCCACCATTTCCCCGATAGCCAGGGGCTAACCAGCAATCCTTCAAGATCTCATAAGGCATTTCATTTAAATTTATATTGAGAAATTTATAGTCTTATTAAGTTGCCTTCCCCTGAGATTCATTTTGCCGTGTTTCATTGGCATGTCATTTTAAATAGGTGCCATTTAAAAGCTTGTCCCATATTTTTATGTGCTGCACTACAATCAAATGAGGTTAAATCAAAACTTGAATGTCTCCATGTGGATAACCAAAGATGTTTTTCAGTACTTCGGTTTTGTATTACTTACATGCGCTGCTTAAAGTTTCTGTGTTCACTTAATATATGTAAGACTAAATGGTATAATACAGGTAATGATTATAAATAATAACTGTGTCCAAATTAAAAAAAAAATACTCAATGACCTAATCATTTAACATTTTAACAAGTGTTTTTTCATTTCAGCACCATCTACTTGATCATTGAAATGGTATTTCCAGATCATGTTATTAGTTGAAGTGTTTCTTTGCTCCTTTCCAAAGCCCTAGGTTTAATTGAAAATCTGAAAACCCAGCAAAGATCCATAGCTCAGCTCATCCTATATAATAAAAACATAATATGCAAATTGACCATATGGCGGAACTGGTCGCTATGACACGTACTGACCACCAGGAGGCAGACACTCAACGCAGGAGCTGCCCCCTGGTGGTAGTGCACTCCCACAGGGGGAGCGCTGCTCAGCCAGAAGTCAGGCTCACTGCTGGCAAGTGCTGTGGTGGTGACGGAGCCTCTCCCATTTCCACTGCAGGCGGGCGGTAAGAAGCGAGGCGTTCTGGGCTGCAAGAGTCCCAAACTGTGAGGGGGATGTCTGACTGCTGGCTACATCCCCGGAGGGGTCCCAGACTGTGAGAGGGCACAGGCCGGGCTGAGGGATCCCCCACCCAGTACACGAATCTTGTGCACCTGGTCTCTAGTTTATAACACTGAGTGTTGAAACCTCCAAATCTATATGCCCCTGAAAAAATTATCTTTTCTTTATAAAAAAATGAAGATACTTTGGAACAACTGTGGTTTCTCCAATCTGGCATACCATAGGAGCTTTTGAAAGCAGTTAAAAAAACATCAATGGACAACAGGGACCTTCAGCAACAAGAAGATGATAATGATAATGATAGTGACTTTATTAGACTACCAGGCCTTCTGTAGCAAAGTACCCAACCTGATTAACAACAGAGTGTTACTTCCCCACAGTTCTGGGCCACTAGGAAAGAATCCTTCCTAGCCTCAGGGGTAGCCAGCAGCCCTGGGCATTCCATAGTTTGCAGCAGCCTAACTCTAATCCTCAATTCCTCTTCCGAGCCCCGTTTCTTTACTCATCTCCCTCCTTTTCTTGCTTTCTTTTTGCTGAATCTTCTTGGAGTATCAGAAGTGCAATATTAGTAGAAGTTATGTGTGAGAAATGAAACAACTCATAAGAAAGAGTAGTTATAGACAAAAGATGTGCTAACTTAGAAGTAAAAAACTAAGTAAAATTTGACTATGTAACTATGTATTATTGAGCACACCAATTAATTACCTTGGGACTTGGTTTTCTCATTTATACAATAAAAAAGATTATTCAATTATCAGACATATGCAGCATGCATATTTCTGGAAGATATATGAAGGAGATACCAACGGAAAAATAATGTTTATTATAAAGTTGCTAGCAACGTAATGTCATTAATTCCATTTAATAAATTTTACATGTATGTCCTTAAGCAATTTGTTGTTCTTTTTTTCTCCCAAAAAGATATATTAGAATAAAAATTGGAAGATAAAACTCAGCAAACTAGATAGTTATTTCAGATACCTATTATTCTAGTCAGTGGTTTTGAATGTATCATTTAAAAATGTCTAAGCTTGTTTTTAAAACAATTTAAAGGTTTGTTTACTTGCATTTTTGAAAAGGAAATCAGACTTCTTCCAAACTTATCTGGTACCAATATTTACCATTTTCTGAGTAAATAGGAGTGTAAAAAAAAGAAAAAAAAAAACACTCAAAGAACTGTGTAATCTATTAAGGAGTATATTTATTGAAGGGATCCATCTATCAGGATCTCTGTTAGAGGATTTGCATGCATAGTCTTATTTAGCCTTAACTGAAGCTCCATAAGTAGTATGTGAGTGTGTAGGAGGAGAAACCGAGCTTTAAAGAGTTAAGTTCTTAATAAAATTACATAGTTTAAAGAGGATGAAAGTGAACTGCAATTCTGGTGTATCTGTATCCAAACCTAATGTTTCTCAGTATAAAGGTGCCACCCACATAATAGCCAAAATCTATGAACCTCAAGCCATCTGCAATGTCCTTTGTGAAAATCAAATATTATACCATACACAAGAATAACCTCAAAAAGGATAAAATACTGATGTGTAAGTCATGAAACCATAACAGTCCTAGAAGAAACCATAGGCAGTACAATCTCAGACATCTCTCATAGCAATATGTTTATGGTTAAATCTCCTAGGGCAAAGGAAACTAAGGAGAAAATAAACAAATGGGGCTACATCAAAATAAAAAGCATCTGCACAGCAAAATAAACCATCAACAAAATGAAATGGGAGCCCACTGTATGGGAGAATATATTTGGCAATGATAATCTGATAATGGTTTAATATCCAAAATATATAAGGGACTCATACTCATTCCCTTTAACAAAAGGATGACAAACAATCCAATTAAAAAAATGGGCAAAGGACCTAAATAGACACTTCTCCAAAGTGGACATACAGTTGGCCAAGAGACACATGAAAACATGCTCAAAGTCAC
Organism: Plecotus auritus; assembly: GCF_963455305.1. NCBI lineage: Eukaryota > Metazoa > Chordata > Mammalia > Chiroptera > Vespertilionidae > Plecotus > Plecotus auritus. Next base: position 206,758,834 of record NC_137770.1, on the reverse strand, counting down.
TAATCCTAAGAAAGATGCAAATTAAACGCCTTATACCTGTTAGAATGGCTATCATCAACAAATCAACAAATGACAAGTGCTGGTGAGGCTATGGAGTAAAGGGGACCCTAGTACACTGCTGGTGGGGATGCAGACTGGTGCAGCCACTATGGAAAACAGTATGGAGTTTCCTCAAAAAATTAAATATGGAACTGCCATATTTGAACCAGTGATCTTATTTCTAGGAAAATATCCTAAGAAACCTGAAACACCAATCAGAAAGAATGTATGCACCCCCTATGTTCATAGCAGTGCAACTTGCAATAGCGAAGGTCTGGAAAAAGCCCAAGTTTTTATCAGTAGATGACTAGATAAAAAAAAAGCTGTGGTACATTTACACCCTAGAATACTATTCTATATAATAAAAGCCTAATATGCTAAGTGTCCAGTCGACTGGTCGGCCGTTCAACCAATCAAAGTGTAATATGCTAATGATATGCTAAGGCTGCTCAACCACTCGCTATGATGTGATGTGCACTGACCACCAGGGGGCAGGCAGTCTACCAGTAGATTAGCTTGCTGCTGGGGTCCGGACAATAAGGACTGAGCAAGAAGGGCCGGACATGCCCTGGAGTCCTCCCATGGCCCCTCTCCCTCTGGCCAACCTCCTGTGTCTCTCCCTGGCCCTGTTCGCACACCAGTGGGGTCCCTTGGCCTGGCCTGTGCCCTCTCGCAATCTGGGACCCCTCGGAGGATGTTGGAGAGCCGGTTTCAGCCCGATCCCACAGGCCAGGCCGAGGGACACCCCCTGGTGCATGAATTTGTGCATCGGGCCTCTAGTGCAACTATAAAAAACAAAAAAGTGTGTGTGGGGGGGGGATTGCTTACCCTTTGAGACAGCATGAAGGGACCTGGAGTTTGCTAGGTGAAATAAGCCAGTCAGAATAAAACAAGTATCACATGACCTCACTCATATGTCGAATCTAATGAACAAAATAAAATGATGAATAAAATAGATTTAGAAACATAGAAGCATGGAACAGACTGATGAATTTCAGAGGGAAGGTGGGAGTGGGTGAGTGGATGGGTGAGGAGAGATTAACTAAAGAACTCATAGGCACACATGCATAACTCATGGACACAGACATTAGTGTGTTGAAGGCCTGTGCAGGGGATGTGCAGTAGAGAGGGTCGATGGGGAAAGAAAAGGAGATATGTTATACTTTCAACAATAAAAATAAATAAAAAATACGCTTGAATTATAAAAAAAAAAATCAAAAGTTACTATCTTTCACTTTTTCCATGTTAAATGCTACCATCCCAATCAAAGTCACTATCTCCTCCTCATGAAGTGTTATAATAAGCTACTAAGTAGTTTTTTGTGTTTTGTTTTGTTTTTCTGATTTAAAATCCTGTAATGACTGCTCAATGCTCTTAGGCTAAAATTCTACATGATATAAGCTGGGTTTCTCTCTCTAACTTCTGGGTGTATGTCCTATTCACAAAACTTAAGCTGCTTGAACTTTTTGAGAGCTTAGTGCTTTCACACATGCTATTTTTTCACTGGACATCTCATTGCAGAATACCAACTACATATCTTAAAGGACCTGGCTTATCTATTATGTGTGCAGACTAGATTCTTCTTTTCCTTTTCCACACTTCTAATTGTAGGTTAATTTTGTCTTTAATATCTATTTCCCTCCCTGAACAAGTAAAACCATGAGTTGTGTCTGTTTTGTTTACTGTAGAAAACACTTGGAATATTGTCAATGCTCATTAATTCAATAATTTTTTTGAGTGTCTACTAAGAGCCAGGCATGATTTTGGGTACTAAGAATATATTAGTAAACAAAATAGACAGAAATTCCTGCATTCATGAAGTTTCCATTTTAGTGTGCAAAAGAAAGATATTTTAATATATATATTAAAATGTCTGTGTGTTTATGTGCATGTGTGTGTGGTATTTTAGAAGTTGATGAATGCTATGAAAACAGAATAATGAGGATCATGGAGGTAGGAGAAGGGTTGGAATGTTAAACCAGTAGGTAGGATCGGCTTCATTGAGAAAGAAGTAAAGTGTTCAATAAATACTTTTCCAAAGAATGCAAATGAGGGGATAAGGACACATATGTCATACCTTAATCACTAAAGGAAAAATAAATAAATAAATAAATAAATAAATAAAACACCATCCACTTGTTATAATTAAAATCCTGTGATTTTTAATGACAAAACCTAGAGACATTTTGATTTTGCAAACCAAGTGTTCTCGGTCACTAAAGGATTAATTTGAAAAAAAAAAAAAGAATGGATGAACTTTAAGAAAGGACAGTTTAACAAATACTCCAAGAGATACACAGTAATATCATGGAAATTTGTAGAAAAAATATTAATAATGGAAAAACTAGAAATAGTTTTATATAAATAAGTGACATTAGAGCTAGGTTTTGAAGAGTGTATAAGTTTGAGAGATTGATATTAAACATAAATTCTTAGAAAAGCCTTTTAGTAAAAACAAATGTGAAAGCATGGACTGGTCAGTTTGACTGGTATATGAGTGAGTGCAGGAAAATACTCATAATACTCATTGAAAAGGCCTATTAATATTTGATTGTTGAAAGCCTAAAGGTTATAAAAAGACAAAGTTTAATACTATAAGCAGTGAGAATAATTAGCAATTACTTGGGAGTTTTTGTTTTTGTTTTTGTTTTTTCTTTTTACTGGCATGTCAGTAAAGATTGGAGGACCTCATACCATTTAAGAAACTGTAGGGTGTCCCAAAAAATGTACACACACTTTGAATGATTATAAAGTCAGTGTTTATTAACATACAGTTTGTTTTCAAATTTTAAAAAAAATCTACAATAATAAATAATGCTTTTGTCAATGCCTGTTTTCAAACTGATGACCTTTCTGGTGCAAGCACTGCTGATAACTTGAAGCAATGGAATCACAGACATCAAGAATCATTTTGTTCAGTATTTGTGTGCCCTCAATTTGTCAGCTGTTACTGGTTTTCTACCATAAGCTTTATCCTTTATGTGTCCCCATAAAAAAGTCTAGTGGATACATTTTCTTTGTTCAAAGCTTAGTCTAGCTTCATCTATTATTTCAAATGAGTTAAACTCAAAATGAAGTAAAAATTAAGTGAGTTATCAGCTGTTAAAGAGTGTATACATTTTTGGGGGGACACACGGTGTCCCCAAATGTATACATACCTTGAATAATTATAAAGGCAGTGTTTGTATTTCAAGTGCATTTGCAAACTTCTAGTAGTAGTTTAGGATGAATTCTCTTTGTTCAAGCTTAGTCTGGCAGAAAAGAAACATCAATTGAGCTACCAATTGTTAAAGTGTGTATACATGTTTCTGGAATACTCTATTTAAACAAACCAACAAAAATGTAATAATAATTTAGATCAGGGTAATGGCAATTTCACAGAAAGCATAATTTTAAAATTTGTACAACTATTAGGATATGTGATGTGACAAACTTACTTCTAAATATTAATTCTGGGAGACTGTATAAGGAAGATTCCAATTATTAAAAGTAGACTCAAGATAAAGAACTTATTTACAAAGAAACAACAAATTTTGGTATGGTAATTCTAAATGTGAGATGCCATATTTAATACTTTATGGAAGCCACTCATAGAACTTGAGAAAATAATTGTGATATATATTTGTCTGTTACCTTCAACTATTATCTCTATGCAACTAAGGAACTGATGATACATCTCAGAGAGAAAATATAAAGAGAAGAATAAGGACTGAAAACAAAACCTAAAGAATGCATACTGAATTAGGGAAAGAATGATAAAAGAAGGAGGGGGACATGTCAAAAAGATGCACAAGAAAAAGGGATCTAAGGAATAAGAAAATTAGAAGTATGTAAATATTAAAGTCAAGGAATGAAATAATGTTAAAAATAAGAGGTAATCTAAATGTTATAAGAAAGATAAGAATTACACAATGGTCATTGTTAATCTGGAGAATATAAGGATATTGATTACTTTAAGAGATTTGAAAGATGGAAGGGGTTTGTGAGAATGAACTGCTGTAATGCATTGTGAACTGGCTGGGTTAATATTTGAGGAGGAAGTAGAAATAAGGACTACAGACTGCCCTTTCAAGAAGTTTATAAATTACATAAACACAGGAGATAATTAAGTAGTTCATAGTAGGTAATTGAATTCAGATAAATTATTTTCAATTTAGTTCACAAAAGAAGTGGGTATAGTTTTATCTATGGGGAGAAAGAAATAAAAGGACAGGGAGAGGGACAAAAGAGAAGAAACTAATTGTCTAGGGAAAAAAAGAAGAATGGAAACCTGATATTAGTGAAAGGATTACCTTTAAGAGGTGGGAGATCACATCTGAGATAAAAAGACACAAAGAGAAGAATGAAAGCTTAAAGATGAAACAAAGTATTGAATAGGAAGTCAAGAAGACATAGACAGGATTGGCTACAGACTGCTATGTCCAGGAAGAGAAGGCCCTGAAGATCAGACAACACAATGAAGCCAGGGAGACAATCAGGGTCAGAAAGGTATTGAATCAACAATGATATATCAGAGGTCTATGTAGGCATGTATTTGGTACTGACTAAATGTGGCAAGAAGTAGCAAAGACCAACTAAAAATAAAAGTTCATGGCATTATCTAACCAATGGAATACTGGTAGAAGGTAGGTAGAACCTCGGTCCCAGAGAAAATGGTGGTTCTAGACAGACCATTCAAACATTAGTGAATAGATGGGGTTCATTTTCTAAAACGAATTTTAAAAAATGACAATAACAAAGCTAGCACTCATTAACTAGAAACTGCAAGTTAGAATACAAGAAACACCAATTCTCTTTCGTTTTTAAGCCTCCTCATAGTCTGAGATGCTTCTTATTGTCTGTAGTGTGATAATAGGATTTTCCATCCTCAGTGACAGACACTATAGGTACAATCTATGATACTGGAGTTCCATATGCAGAAATAGGTGAGACTCAGAAAAGACACAATGGGTTTATACAATAAGAAACAGCACCTATTTGATTGATTCCAAATAAGAGTATAGTTTTTTTCTCCCCTCTTAGGTTCTTCATTGAAATGTTTGAAAATACCTGCTGGTTAATTTTCAGTGATATGTATTATTTGTCTTCTTGTTTTATTTTTATTTTAACTTGTCTCAAAATGATAAAACTTAGGTATCATCAGTTACTTAGGTAATACTGAGGTACCAACATTGGGTGGGTTCTTCTCCATAAATGTCTTTGGGAATTAATATATTATTCACAGTACACTATACTATATTCCCATTCCCTTAAATTTTTGTGATCTATAATTGGGCACTAAGTAGACAATATGATCTGCTAAAAAAAACTATTTTATTTTAATTTTATTGTTAATCCTCACCTGAGGACATTTTTCCATCGATTTCTAAAGAGTGGAAAGGAGAGGGAGAGACAGAGAGAAACATCAATGTGAGAGAGACACATCAATTGGTTGTCTCATGCACACACCCCAACCAGGGCCCGGGAACCTGCATCTGAGGTACATATCAATCGGAATTGAACCCAGGACCCTTCAGTCTGAGGGCTTAAGCTCTATCCACTGAGCTAAACCAGCTAGGGCTAGACCTATTTTTCTGTAAGCAGGTCAAAGAGAAACATACTTTATTATTATTATAATAAGTTAAGTGACCTTAAAATTAACATATTCTTTCTTTACCTAGTGGCCTGATATAGCTAATATCATTTTGAATATGGACATATAGAAAGGGGAATGCATAGCATATCCAAAGAGTATGATTCTGTGAAATTTTGTAGCAATAACCAGCAGCTTAACAACAAAAACAGAGGAAGCAGACAGTAGTAATCTCTCATGTCTGATCATTATCAAGAGAGCATGATAGAACTTAACATGGAAATGTAGTACTAATTTACTGATGATAACACCTATGAGAAGCCTAACCATGGGGGTTTTCCTTGGTATCTATATCAAAGGATATAATAATAGAGTTTGTCCATGGATGGAGTAGGAATATTGAGATTTAAAAGCCTGCAGATTTTTTAAGCCCTAAAGGAGTAATTCAGAAAATAGAAAAACAGAAACAGAAAATAGGGCAAAGTGAAGATTTTCAAAATGAAAATATCTTAGTGGTAGAGAACCTTTCAGATATGACACATTCCAATGTAATCATTCATTTTTTTCATTCAACAAACTTATATTCACCCCTACTATTAAATACCAGTATTTTTTTTTATTAACTGGGTATAGAGCAGTGTACAAAATAGAAAAGGCCCTATATACTCATGGAGATGGGTAGAAATGTGAAAAGATATAAAATTTAAAAAAGAAACAGCTAGGCATAGAGATCACATATAAGTCCTATAAAAAATACTGCAAACTAAGAGCTAAGGAGTCAGAGTGTGGGGTGGGGAATTGCTATTTCATGTTGGGTGAACAGGGAAGGCTTTGTTGATATGGGGATTATTAGGAGAAACCTGAAAACAGGCAAGAGTGAATAGTTTTGAGAGAGGAATATTTCAGAGAGAGAGAAGAGCACATTCAAAGGCTGAAGGCAGGCCCTTACTTTGTATGTTCTAGTAATTAAAGTAGAGTACATTAGAAGTGGGAGAGAAGTTCAAAGAGCAGAGGGATAGATCAGAAGAGGCCTTGTCAACCACTTAAGACTAGTTCTTGCCCAGGAGAATTTCTTCACATTGAAGAATTTTGAGAAGGTGGCTGAAATAATTGACTTTCATTTTAGATTCACTGCTGCTTTTTTGGAGAGGAATAGGATATGAGAAGGGAAACAAGCAAGAAATCTAGGTGAAAGACAAAAGTGCTTTGGACCACAGGGAGCATGGTGAGAAGTCAAATATAATTTGCAATTTAAACTACAACCATTTTTCTGATGCATTTTACGTGGAGTTTGAGCAAAAGTAGTAAAGGACAATTCCAAGGTTTGGGGGTGAACATTCAAAGGAAAGCAATATCCATATGCTGAGTCTTTCAAAATTAAAACTCTAATCCCAGATTTAGTTTTGAAGGGTCCTTGTGGATTAGTAACTTTCACATTTAATTATCATTATTATTTTAGTTCAATTTCAGGAGGGAGTAGGGACAAATAAGTGTGTTCAGCACTCCCTGATTAATGAAAGCTCCAATAATTCATGTCTACTTACTGTCTACCTGGGAAGTGAGTGGAATTTGTTTGGTTTATTAAACTAATGCAAACAACAAAAATAACATGGAAAATTTTTGCAAGAAATAAATTAATACTGGGTTTACTGCAAGTCATTTTAATTATCCCTATCTAAATATGTAATGATAAATGTTTAAAGTCATTTATTCAATTCATCTTTGTAAAACTTATTTTCCAGTTTTATTTTGCTTAAATTTTTACCTGTAAGGTACACTGAAGGGAGAGCAGCAGCAGAAGAACAAGTTAATAAATAAATAAATAAAACATTAAAGATGGATTAAAGACACACCTTTTGCATACACATGTAAGTATATATTTAGTGGCAGTTCTCATTTAGTATCTGACCTACTATTGATAGGGCTACTTTTATTTATTTTTCTGTTAATCCTCACCAGAGGATATTTTTTTCATTGATTTTTAGAGAGAGTGGAAGGGAGAGGGAGAGACAGAGAGAAACATCGATGTGAGAGAGACACATGGATTTGTTGCCTCCATTACGAACCCTGACCAGGGCCAGGGAACCTCAACCAAGGTACATGCCCTTGACCAGAATTGAACTTGAGACCCTTCAATCCACAGACCAACACTCTATCCACTGAGCCAAACTGGCGAGGGTAGGGCTACTTTTATATAAAACAAAAGAATATAAAAAATCTGCATTTTAAATGGTATGTCCTACAATGATAGATGGCTATATGTGCTCCAGCACTTCAGAGATGGATTAAGCTATTGAAAAAGCACTCAACATTGACTAAAGAACACTAATATGTGTGAAATTCTACAGTTAATGCATCATTAAATAATTTGCTGCAACTGATTTATAGGTGCAATATACTACACTGTGTCAAACAGTGCAATATAATAAATGATATAAAAAATACACTCCCCAAACTTTTGTTATAATCAATCTTTTGAGTTTAGCTTAGCACTTATCTGAATACTGAATGCATTCTATTGTTCCCTGGATATCCACAGTCTAATGGCTTTGACTATTGGCCATCATTTGCTGAATCATGTTGTCTCAAGAAAATTATCTATATTTACAATAAAATACTAAGAAAAATGTCCAGTTCCACTGATGGCAATAGCAACTGGTAGACTTTTCCTAGTTAGATTACTAATAAAGAGATCTAAATTTCATTGTAGAAAGGAAACCCTGAAATCTAAGGAAACTTACCTCTAACTTGTAAAATGTATAACTTACATAGCAATAAGCTTTTGCTGCCATAATAAACCACTCCAATTATTGTGGCCTATTTAACGCAAGATTCTGTGGTTTGGTAATTTGAGCTTCGCTCAGATGGGCAATACTCTACTCATCAGAGTGCCTCAGTTTCTGGATGTTGGATGATGGTTGGCCAGGAGAAATGGGGCTGGTGGTTGGCGTGGAGTGTCACTGAGCCACACACCTCTCACCATCAGCAAGCTTGCCCAGGGTTGTTCACATGAAGATGACATAGGGTTACCAAGAATAGCAATCAACGATAAGCTGCATGCACCAGAAATTGTCAAGTCTCTGTTTATATCATGCTTTTTAATATCGCTTTAGCCAAAGCAAATCAGGGGAGGGCACTCAAAGTTACATGGCAAGAAGATCTGGTTACAGAGAGGGCATAGGAGTTTGCTAGAGCTGTCATAAGGAAGTAACCACAGACTGGGGGGCTGAAACAGCAGACATTTATTTCTTCACAGTTCTGAAGCCTAGAAATCTAAGATCAAAGTTTGTACAGGTTTGGTTTCTTCTGATGCCCTCACCCTTAGCTAATAGATGTTCATCTCTTCCAATGTCTTCACATGGTATTCTCTCTGTGTTTCTGTATCCTAATCTCTTCTTATACACCAGTCTTATTAGATCAAAGCCCATCCATATGACCTCATTTACTTTAAATGACCTATTTAAAGGCTTTTTCTTTTAACACAGTCATTGTCTGAAGTGCTAGGAGTTAGGACTTCAACATGTGGATTTTGGGGTTACATAATTCAGCCCACAAAAGAGGGAAAGAATCAATGGCAATTTTTAAAAAATAATTTACCTTTTAACCCTCACTGATTGATCTCAGACAACGTATACATATAGCAGGCAGCTGTTTATGAGGATCTCAAGTTTCAGCCTTGAAATTTTTTTTTAATAACAATATTTTCAATGTTGTAGATGAAACTTTAGGTTAAGGCAAAGATTCTCAATCTCAGCATGATTGGCATTTTGGCCAGATAATTCTTTGTGGTCCTGCTCAAAGTAGAATGTTTAACAGCATCCTGGCCTCTGCTCACTAGATGCCAGTAGCACGCTTTCACCAGTCATGACAAATAAAATGTCTGCAGATATTGACAAATGTTTTCAAGGAAGTAAAAACTTTCCCCGGTTGAGAATTACTGGGTTAAGAGATAAATTCTAAGCGGGAGAAAAGTCATTTCTTAAACTGACATTTAAGTTAGCAGGAAGGAATAAGACATGAACTTTTAGCATCTGCCACTATATTTTTCTGAAAATAAATTGATTTATTATATTCCCTATTTTCTATTTTTGAGAACAGAATCATATGAGCATGCCACTGAGAACATACCCATTTTTAACTAAACAGAACACACTTGCTAAGATTTATGTTGGAGTGAAATTTCCTGAGAGCACTGACCCCAAACCAAAGATCAGCTTTAATCTTTTAGGATTTTATTTTTCCCATTTTGGAAAAGAATAACAAAAATATCAATGAAACATTAAGATATGAAAATATTTTTAAAGAAAAATAATAAAAATATTTTTTTGCCAGCAAGTATAAATGAGATGACCTTCTCTTATTAGAAAGCAAACACTTTGATTTACTATAAGAAATAAAACCCAATGATATGAGGCTCACAATGACAAATTTATATCTGTATTTATAGAGGACTAGAGGCCCAGTGCACAAATTTGTGCATGGGTGGGGTCCAGCCAGCCCACCCTGATTGGGGTCAATCGGGCAGGGCTGGCCAGGGGGAGGGGACGTGGGAGGTTGGCCAGCCGGACCCTCCCCCAATGGAGGGGGCAGTGGGCTGATCAGGGGGAGGGGCCGAGGGCAGTTAGCAGGCCAGCCCCATGCCTGATGGGGGTTGGGAGTGCCAATCAGGGGTGGGGCAAGCTGGGGGGAGGGGAAGTGGGTGGTTGTCCAGATAGCCCCGGCCCCTGGTTGAACTCCCAGTCAAACTCCTGGTCGAGGGGACAATTTGCAAATTAACCTTTTATTATATAGGATGAGCAAAATATATTATGAAAATACAAACAAATATGGAGGAGGCAATTACAATTTCAGGCACAATGAATTCCAAAATAAAAATTAATTGATTTCTATAACAGGGATTTAACATAAAAATGTAAAGTAGCACAACACAGATTTCTATAAACCCTTATATGTAAAATTTCAGGTCAATATATTCAAGTCAATCAATGTAGAGTATTTCAAAACTTAATTTTACTTTTAGCTATTGTCATAGTGGAAGTCAATGACAGAAAAATAAATTAAATTTTATCAAGTACAGAATTTTTGAATAATGTAAGTAATATGATTGAGTTATGCATCTAAATAAAAATTTTGCATCCTAAAATGACTGTACCTTTTTAAAATGCCTATAAGACATTATAAATGTATCCTATAATAGACAAATCTGATACAGGATTTCATCTTTGATCACAGCTTAATACATTTAGAAACTCATTACTAAATAGTTTGTAAAAATTTACAAAACCTCCCATTTAGTGTAGTATTGGTCTCATGAAAACTAGGTAAAAATAAAAAAAAAAAAGTAACTTTGCAATATCTCTGAAGACTACAAAAAGCCAAAAAATAAAGATAAATAAAATTCTGGGAAGAATCTGAGCTAAATACAATATAAACAGACTTAGCAAGATCAGAGGTAAAGTATTTTTCATTCTAAGTATCATGCTACAAAAAGTTGTATCAATTTTGAGTTCTATAAATATACGAGAACCTTTTGCCCTGCGTGCTTTATGTTCTACTGTCATCATATATGTGAATCTTTCCTTGACTCCTTACTCCTTCTTATGTACATTTGGCTATAACTTCACTAAAAATTTTTATCTGTTGCATTCTACTGGTGATGGTAAAATATTTCAAAATACTACCCACAATATTATCCTCTGGCCTTCTATTTATCAAATGCCTTCACTTGAATACTAAAGGTCCCACCACTCAATTTCCCAGTCTTACTAGCCAGATATGAATTATTCACTGCTCTGTGGAAAAAGACAATTATGAAGCAGAAAAAGAGGAAAGAAGTTTTTTCTTGTTTGTTTTTTTTAAAAAAATATTCTTTTTTATTTTTAAATATATTATTTTATGATTTCAGAGAGGAAGGGAGAGGGAGAGAGAAACAAAACATCAATGATGAGAAAAAATCACTGATTGGCTGCCTCCTGCATGCCCCCTACTGGGGATTGAGCCTGCAATCCTGAACATGTGCCCTTGACCATAATTGAACCTGGGACCTTTCAGTTCACAGGTGGATGCTCTATCGGCTGAACAAAACTTGCTAGGGCAGGAAAGAAGTTTTTGTTAATTAAAGTTTTAAAGATATGCACCTAATTTGTATGCATACTTCATTAGTACTTTTTCTGTTCATACTCCATTTACTATAGAAGGGAAGTAAAGGAGGGGGCCACACAATAGAAGCAGTAGGTTCAGGAGAACACAAGACTCCTCATAAGCAAACACAGTGTTTTATCAGCACCTGAGAATTCCATGAAACCAGAGTCCTTGCCCTCTGTCTTTCTCCATTAAGTAGCAACATTCAACAGCAGCAAGCATGTTGCCTGGTCATTTGCTCTTTACATGTCACACATTGAATAGACAATCCAAGACATTTAAAATCATCTGAGAATTAGAGATTGGGACCTATAAACTTAGATTTTGGTGGCTTAGAAAGCCTCCTGCACCGTAGATTGAGGTGGTGGGATACAGCCAGAATAAACCAGTAGATCACATTTGGTCTATCATGTGTGTTAGTCTCTGTTAAAGTATGGGTTCTCTGTGATTTACCTGGACATAAACTACCTTTCTTATCTAAAGATGCTTAAATCAGATTTGGCTAGTTGAACATCACACTGAGTTCATAAACATCAAATATCTCCAGACTCAGTATTCTACCCTGAGATCTATAACATTTTGATCCTAGTTGCAAGTGAATCAAAGCTGGTATTTAATTGTGGAAGTCTGAGAATAATCCTAAATTCTCGGCCAAGGAATAGATCAGATCACTTCATCACAGGATAGTAAGAGGGGATTGTGCATAAACCGCTCTGTACCACCACAGAAATTTATTGTGAAACTGAAAGGAATCAAAATATATAGTGCCTAGAACACTGTCTAACACGTACCTGTAAGAGTTACTATCACTAGGATCAATTAAAATTATCATTTCAAATGCAATGTTATGAAGTATCAACTAAAAATAAGTAAACTAATAGGGAATAACAAAAGAGTAGTAGTAGCTGGCTTATGAAAGTAAAAAAAAATCACTAGCAAAACAAAAATGCAGTAGAAAAAATAAAAAAGATAGTTTCCCTCCTAGGTAGTAGTCTGAGTTTCTGGAATTACAATTTCCCACGCAATTTCAATTGGATATTTAGGGGCACACAGAGCCATGTTTGACTCCCATAGACAGTAGCTGTGTTCTTCTGTCTTTCATTGGAAAGAACATTGACATCAGAATGCTGATTCTAGTTCTTGTTAAAGGAGAATTTGTGAAAAAATTATTCTCTAACTTCTCTACATTCACTATAAAAAGAATCTCAATATTTTGAAAAGAATATGAACAGATACAACACATTAAAATAACTATAACCATAATCCTATGGTAGATGATTTTTCCTAATTGGGAAAATTATATATTCATATATATATATACATATATATATATATTTCAGAGAGGAAGTGAGAGAGAAATAGAAACATCAGTGATGAGAGAGAATCATCGGTCAGCTGCCTCCTACATGAATCATCGGTCAGCTGCCTCCTACATGCCTCCTGTTGAGGATTGAGCCTGCAACCCGGGCATGTGCCCTGACTGGGAATTGAATCATGACCTCCTGGCCAATGCTCAACCAGTAAGCCACACTAGCCGGGGAGAAATACAAATTTAAAAAATAAAAGATGTCACAGTTTTTCATGTATCAAATTGGCAAAAGCAAAGATTAAAAGGATATAATACTCAGATCAGAATATATAGGGGAAAATGCTTACATATTGAAAATATAATTATTTTTTATAGAATAATTTGGCCATTTTTTATAAAGAATGTGTTTGATATAATTTTAATTTTTAGAAAACATCCTACAAATATATTTCTGAATAAACAAAAATATATGTAAGTGATATGGTTTGTAACATTGTGTAGGAAATAACAAATAATCTCAAAAGGGGGTAGATAAAAGAAGTAATATTACATCCATAAAACTGAGTGATATGACATATTAAAGAGAAAAAAATAAAGAGAATGAGGTATAACTATCTTGACACTGAAGCAATATACTTTTAGTGTTAAACAATAGCCTGGAAGAGTAGGCACTTCATTAAAGGCCTAGGTTCCAAAGAAAACTGAGCCTTCAGATAGGGGGAGTGTGGTCTGTTGTTTTAACAACAATGAAAGTGTGGAAAACATGCAATTTCCTAGGAGAACTTTAACATTTTAGGTTCCTGGGACTTGTTGAATTAATAAGTGGGATTAATAAAATTGTATTTTAATAGCTCTTTAATACAGAATATGTTCTAAACTTTGAACTGTGTAATAATTATGAAGACCTATGTGAGTCTCTTTCATTCCCTCCCTTAACTTAGTCCTCAGGTCACAAAGTTTAGGACCAAGTTAAGGGAGGGAATGAAAGAGACTCATATAGATCTTCATAATTATTACACAATTCTAAAAAATAACAATTGGGAAAAATACAAAGTACTATTTCTTTACTGACCCTAGGCATCTGTTAATTAAAATTAAGAAATAAGTATAATGCCTTTTTCTATTTAAAGCAATGACTTGCCCTAAATAATTTTATCTCAAATGAAACAATTACAATAAAAATAGGCAGTCAGTCTTTGTAAAATACAAACTTTAGTGGGATTTCTTTAACAGTTCACTATAATTTTCTTGGTTGTAGTATAATTCAGGTTTTAGATTTATTCTTCATAGTTATAGAATTCCTTGATCTTATGATGGAGAGTACTATGTATAAACATATTTAATATGGCTGTCATGATTCCATCATTATTGGTTATCATAATCTATAAGTATGCAATTAAATGTTTCTTTATATTAGACAAAGTAATTTTCATCATTCATTGTTTCTTTTATTTCCCTAGATGATTCTCTGTGATTTTGTTACACACTGATCAGCTTATAAATAAATCATGCCTAAGAATCAACAATAATAGATAAAAGTGATGAATTCATTGTTCTTTTTCATATATTCACATTTTGGAATCATGTTTTCCACACTATTTTTTGTTAGTTCGAATGTATTATCTAACTCTGGGATCTCAAGCATTTTAGGCTTTTAGTCTTAAAAGTAATTGAAGGAATTTATTTTTGCCAACATAAAGGCTCTTTGTCCAATTTACCCATTTTGCATAATTTTATTGAAAAGCTGTTCTCCAATTCTGCCAATCTCAGTGACTTTTGTTTAAAGCATCTGGTGTAACAGCTGTCAAAGTCTGTCTTTTAGTTGCCTCCTTCCCTTTCCTCCTCGCCTCCTGTTTTTATCATATCCCTGCTCATCAAGCATCAATATCTTTATCTTTTATCCTAAAATGACTCTTCTAAAACACTCTCATATGGTGATGGAAGAAGACTTAAACTTAGGTGGTGGGCACACAGTGCAATACGCAGACCTTGTAACATAAAAACCCACACCGGAAACTTGTATGATCGTATTAACCAATGTCAACCCAATAAATTTAATAAAAAATAAATAAAAATAAGACACTCTTAAGTACTATTTCTTCTTTAATAAGATTAGTGTTTTTTCTTCAAGAAATTATCATGATTTATTTACTAGTATTAAACAGACAGTTATGGTCTACTACTTGAAATAAATATATATACATATGTATGTAATGATATATATATGTATATACATATTTCTATAACATATGTGTAATGTACTTTATAATATATCTAATAAAACATAAAGTCAAGGACATACTAATCACTTCATAGGTCATCTACTATTTTAGAAAACTGTCATGGAATTTTGACTGTCTTCCTAGGAATTTTGAAATATCATATTCTCTATCATGCTCAACTCCTCATTTTGCAATTTATTATTAAAAATATTATGAGGATAATTTTGAGTTGGATATAATATGTACTCCTTTTATTCTAAGACATTAAGTACTATTTGAGGATGATCAGTTATATATATAATATAAAATTATATAAATATAAATATTAAGACTATGTATTTAGCTATACATTTAGCTTTAGTGAGATTGTAACTCTCCTCATCTTATGGTTTTCTAGAAATAATATACATTCAATAACAAATATGTTATTTTTATTAAAAAGTGCTTTATTTTTCCGTTAGATTATTCTTATTGGTTTTGCTATCTCTTGCCCACAGCCACCAAATAAACATTAAATAGTTGCTAACAGCAAAAATGTGATGGCTAAAATTTGCTTTAAAAATATTTGATTTCTTTTTATTGCTCTTCTTCCTCCAGCTAGGTCAGCAATTTGTACAAAAACTGGGTCCTGCTGATTTGTCAGTGGTTAAACATTTGTGTTGCAAAGAATTCATCAGCTTTAGGAATAGAATAGGGAGCACACAGCAACCTTTTCACTCCCACTGATATCAAATGATGTGGCTGGTGTTGCAGGAAACGTGTGTGTCTGTGCTTATGTTGCCAGAGCATCATTTCCTCCTTACCTGATAGGACTGATATTTGTTAGTTCTAATTATCTGTAGGAAATGTTACCCACTATATACCAAGGCTAACACTTCTCATGAGCATGTTAAAATACAGGCATGCAGAGGTTACAACATACAACAGACACAGCTTGACAGAAATGCTGGAATGCTGAACGTCAGCTGAAAACATGTTAAAGCTTCAACAAATACACCACCCTTAACAAAAGCACTGCCTGCAAATGTGGCAAATAATTAGCAGCTGGCTTTCCAAAAGGCAGGAGCCAGGCGGCAGGACTCTTGAGCACACAAGCAGACAGCCCATCGGTAGCTCCATTTTATCAGGTTAATTGACAAAATTGATTCTAATTAAATTAATTAAAGATGGGTTGGATTCCCCCTAAGGTGTGTCTGGGAAAGGATTGAATATTCTGTTGAAGACAGTTACTTGAACTCATGTTCATGCTTAGTGCAGTTAAATTCCTGTTTTCAATAGCTGGGTTTAGAAAGAAAACAGTCTGGGAGTGTTTGTTGCCATTTATTTCTTTCCTTTTTTCTTGACAGCTTATTTCATTCCATGCTAGGAGTAGCACATGTCTCAGATAAAGCTGAACATTAAAGTTTACACATTAACACCTGAACATGTTACAAATGTCAGTTAAATTAGGTCTATGGCTTCTGCATGGTGGATACGTATGGGTTGGACTATCCATGAGCAGCCCTGAAGGACCATGGCATGCTTTTGCATTTGCAACATTCCAGAGGTGATGTAGTTAATATGAATCAGTCATGTAGTTAACTAACAGAGCCAAAGAACCACTCAGGATGCCTTTACTCTGCACACTGTATGAAGCTGCATGTGTTATGCAAGAAATAAAATGATGAGCAGAAACTCCTGTCTTCTCTGCTTTCAAGACTTCACTGCCTAGAGGAAATGTTCCTCATCCTATCTCTGCCATTATCGTGCATGCATTCCCATTATGTAAAATATGCTTTAAAAAGAAAGCTTCCTGGTAGCGGTAGTGATGGAAATGATTTCCAAGAAAAAGATGACATATTGGAAGTTCTTGAAATACATTCTTGGTAAGTATTAATGTTCTGCTGCATTACCATTGTTACATTCAACTAACTACCAATGTATTTGGGGTAGTTTCCAAATACCGTACAATGAATCCCAGTGGGTGGGGTTGAAGGGAGGAGGTTAGTGGTTGGGAGACAGAGGGAAGGAAAGGCTGAGAATATACTACAAATAATTTATGGTCTGGAGGAATTCCAGAGGGTGTGTGAATTTCTACGGTGGTTTCTCAAGGTATCTCCTGGACTCTGCTAAACGCAGATGGGAAGTTATCATCTTAAAACATTCTGGAATGAGATTGCAGAACCCAATTTTTCAAACTTCTCCAGACCTTGTGTATCAGGATTCTTTATGTTTAATGTGATCTATCATCTTTTATTCTGATACATGGTCCCTATATCTCCTCCACATCTAACCATTGGCAATATTGTCATTAACATATTTGTGTCTTGTATGCTATTTGCTTGGTTCTGCTGTCCTATTCTGAATTACACTACTTTCTGATACCAGGCAAACTCTTTATTCTTCTTTCTCTAATGCACAGATGCACAGATTCTCTTTCTACATATGCCACACAAAACAATGATTAGAACTAATTAAAAGGTGGAAGATGTTGTATCTTTCCCCCCCCCCATCAATTAGAGAGAGTTTTAGGGCTTTCCTGAAATCAGGCTATAACTTTATATTTAATTTTTTATTTAGAATTATTTGCCAAGATGATATTAAGAATGGTTACAACTAGACCTGGCTGGTGTGGCTCAGTGGGTTGGAGTGCCGTTTCTGTACACCAAAAGGCGGCAATTCAATTCCAGGTCAGGGCACATTCCCAGGTTGTTGGTTCACTAGTCCAGGTGTGCATGGGAGGCCGCTAACCTGATGTTTATCTCTCCCTCCCTCTCTCTCATTTTTTTTTTTTTTTTTAAAAAAGGCCGATCACAACCATATGTAATCTTAAATCATATTTTTTCGCCATGCCTTTTTCCCTAGGACTTGACCGAAATGGTATGTGCCAAAGAGGTTAGGAGACCTGAAAAGTATCTAAAATTCTTTTTAAAAATATATATATTTTATTGATTTTTTACAGAGAGGAAGGGGAAGAGATAGAGAGTTAGAAACATCGATGAGAGAGAAACATCGATCAGCTGCCTCCTGCACATTTTCTACTGGGTATGTGCCCGCAACCAAGGTACATGCCCTTGACTGAAATCGAACCTGGGACCTTGGTCCGCAGGCCGACACTCTATCCACTGAGCCAAACCGGTTAGGGCCTAAAATTCTTTTGTATCTCTTTTCTATGTATCCTTTTTTTTCTGCTGGTCATACCATTGTTTAGAACAAAGTAAAATCTTAGAAAACCTTTAAATTTATTCTTTATTTAGAAAGGTTTAGTGAGAATTTCTAATGTGCTATAGAAATATCTGTCAAAAATAATCCTTTCTTCAGGTCCTTTGAGTTTAGTGAAGGAGATGGCTAATAAACAATAAATCAAAAATGACAAATTATATATCATATTATATCTCTAACTGTTTTGGAAAAAAAAGTAGCATATAAGGAGGGCTTGTTGTAGTGAGGGCTTGTCAGAGGGAGCTGTTTTTTTTTTTTTTCATTTAAGGTGATTATGGTAGAACATATTGAGATTGAAAAGATAAGTTTATAAATTATAATTTTGATACTGCATATTTATAGAAAACAGAAAACCAAGGTAGAATATGTCAGATTGTTCTCTAATCTATCAATAATGGCACCATTATGCATTTCTTTGGGTTTTACCATACCATGTTTAAGGTTTCACCTGGTTTTGGAGGAGACTGACAAATGATGGTTCTTGTTATCTATCATCTATCTATCATCTATCTATCTATCTATCTATCTATTTATCTATCATCTATTTTAAAGCTGAATAAAGTTCAAACACAGCTTCCCTTTGCACATGGAATAATTCAGCATTCCACTCAGAATAACGCTTTTTAACTAAAACACAAATGGCCAACCAATGCAACCATCTGTCTGCACAGAAAAAAAAAATGTGTGTTGGACAAAAGAATGTTCCCTAAATAAAGATTTAAAAGCCTAAAATAAAATAAAATACTTCAAATCAAGAAAGAATAACAGCTCCGCTCTTACTTTAAAGTACCCTCCTCCTCTTTTTCTTTACTACTGAAAGGCAGCTAACCCTAGTTTATTATTTTTCGTTGTGGAATCATTTTCTATACATATAGTTAAATTCAGGCACTAGATTCCCTTATAAATATTAATTTCTAGTTAATTAGTCTTTTTATTTGAAAGCGTACTGCAAATGTCTGGCCCGTCAAAGCATGCATACTAATTAGAAGTAAATGCACCTTCACAATGTTCATAAGGAAATGATAGTTTAATCTTCGGACTGTCACTTCTTATTGGGATATATGATGCCTGGCAGCTCTATGTCAAAACGAGTTGTCAGAAGGGAATACTTCAAAGGCTCTTAGGTTCTTAACTGACAAAACAATACAGCAGAGAGACAACCCAAGTTCAACGAATACCCCATTTATATGGAGTTCCCAAACACTTCATTCCTTACAGTGAGTAACTTTATACTTGAACAGTGGATCTCCTAAATTATAGGCCCGATTTGGGTCAAACTGCAGAAGTTCCCAAGGGCATGTGCTATTGCCAACGTGCTTACATTTGAATTGTGTTAATTACTGGGTAGCTTGTATGAAATTGCAGTTTAGACAATGTTTTGTGTGTTGTTTTTTTTTTAATCTCATTTCAGTTGTTCTTGTACTTCAACAGTGTTGTATAATACATAGGGGGGAAATGGTCAATAAAAGCGGCTAACTGCCCTACTTGAGTCTTACCCTAGACTCCTAGGCACAGCATGGGTGGAGATCTCCTTTTCTTAAATTATTTAGATGTCTGAAAGTTACAAGGTAGAGCTCTGCAGGAGGAGTAAAAAATATTTTAGCCCACTAACTAATAAGTTGGCTTATGCCAGGGGCTCAGATTCTTAAACAGAGTGCACTATTGATATTTAATGTTAGATTATGTACCTTTAAAAAAAAAGAGTTTCTGGCTTTCTTTCGATTCAAAGAACTGCTAACTGCTGGAAATTCTTCAAATGAGAAGTCAGCTTTTTATAGAAAATATAAAATTAGTAAGGATATTTGGAAATTTCATTAAACAAATCAATAGCTACAAGCACACATGTAATTTCAAACAAAAATTTCATCTGAAATTCAAATTCACTCTTTCCTAGGTAGGCTGTTCCTCTTTCCTACTACATTTCTGACTCTTCCACTGCTCTTCCTGTCACTCAATTTGCTCCAGTTGCATTTGTCTATTTATCCCTCCTGGAAAAGACCAGGCTTGTTCTTGACCTTCAGAACTCTACTGGAGACATTGGTTTGCCTCTCTAGATCCTCTTTATGTTTCCCCACCTTTCTCTGTGACCTCTCAGTGGTTCCTTCACCCTTTGGTTCAGCTAATGGGGATCAGAAGGAGGGCAGGGAGTTGTCCACATGTTTCTACCATGGCTCCTCCAATGTGGGATCGCTGCAAGCAGGCTGAATTCCTTAATGAAAGGCTTTGGAGCTCCTGCGAGGTAGTGGTCTTTCTATATTGTTGCATTGTCTAACCTTAACTGTTCTCAGCCTCTCATTCTATTACTAGCCCTGGGATCCCCCAATCTACTTTATGGCTTCCCTATATCCTGTCAACATTAGAAATAGTCCCTTTATTAAACTCCTCTATTACCCATTTTGAGTGAACTATGTATTCTTTACTATGATTTTGATGATACAAGGTGTATGCATGTACTTTTTTTTTCCCCCCAGGAACACCTTTCTCCCAGATATTCACATGGCTAATTTTTCATTCCTTTAAGTAGTTGCTCAAATGTCATTTTTTTAAAAGTAAGGCCTGTCCTGATATTTTTATTTAAGATTGCAACCTCTACTAGTACATCTCTTTTGGCATTCAGATTACCTTTAATTAAATCAGTTGCCTTATAGCAATCATCACCCCATAATAATCTAATTTATATATTATTATTATTGCCTTTGCTCATCCGTAGCATAAAGAACCACAAGAGGAAGGATATTTGTCTATTTAGTTAATTTGTGTGTCCCAAGCCCTAGAGGAATGTCTGGTACACAGTAAGCAATCAATAAATATTTGTTAAATGGATTTAAAAAGTTAATGCAGTGGAAGTAAGTTTGACAAATGAGGCAGCAGGGTATAGTGCTAAGAACATAGCCTTGAAATCAGATATATCTTCTTTCAAACCACAACTCAGCCATTTGTTAGCTCTGTGAAGTTGATTTAATCCTGCTGAAATTCAATCTCCTTGTCTCTAATATAAGACTAATAATACCTTGAGAGCTGTTGTGAGGTTATAGAATGCCTGGTGTCCTAAATCTATAAATATCACTCTTGTGCTACCATGATATTCCACCCATATTATGTTAAATCTAGAGAGTTGGGGTATCGGATTATAATACAAGTAGGATGATGAACAATGTTCATGTCACTCTACTTCTCACTCTGCTAGTCTTCACTCTCTTTTCATGTTGTGGGCCTTCCACACATTAGACAAAAGATTTATTGCCATGCAAGCCTCAATGGCAAAAGGTAAATATTTCAAGGTACACTTATTAGATTTCCCCTTCAAAAAAATAGAATATCTTCTGCATAATGTCATACCAGATGCTGGGACTATGGACCTACAAATGCACTAGTTTTCATGACAATAAAAGAAGGAAGGTAAAAGAATTAGAAAATATATTTGAAAATAATGTTCTGATAAAATCAAGCAAACATTTACTGAAGCTCTTGGTTCACAATTAGTTTCTGGCATGCAAATTCAAATCTTATTCTTGTCAAATAGATAGGATATTTAACTTTACTGATTAATGCAATCAAACTTCAATCGTGATTTTTTTCTTATTATTAAAATGTATCCACAGCCTAAATCTTTCTATGAACGAGGCAAATCTACAATGTCAAATGGAGAGCTTCACTCTGATGTCCTATATTCACCTCATACTGAAAACATCCCAAATTGAATTTATCTTTCTAACCCACAAATACTGTATACTTATCCTCATTTACTATTTAACTGAATGCCTTAATTAACAGTTGTTAAAGCTGAAAGTCTAAGAATAATTCTTGCCATCTCCTCATTGGCTAAATTTTCTATATTGATTTATATATTCATCAGCAAATATTTGTTGAGCACCTCACCTAGACCTTATGCTACATAAAAAAATTCCTATCATCATAAAATTTATATTCAAGTGATGTAAAGGCCTCATAAACATGCAAATCACTTATAAGCAAAACAATTTCAGATGGTAAAATTCCAAAGAAAGAAATAAAAGTGTTGTGATAGAATAAAAATAGAGGGTGGTTGCACAACCACCCAAGAAAGGTCTCTGATAAGATGACATCTAAGATGGCATTCGCCATACAAAGTCAGAAAATGGGGACTATTCCAGGAAGAGGAAAGAACTAATATAGATATACAGGTCAGGACACACTCACAGAACAGGAAAATTAGTACTGATAGATCACCATGCGTGTTGGAGAATATATTAGATGAAGCTTGATATATTAGCAAGCACATGGTGAACTAAAGATTTTGTAATTATGTCAAGACTTTTATTATTGGAGTAATGTGTGGGTTGTCTCTCTCCATTGCTAGTGTGGGAGTGAGGTTCTTGGGATGTCACTGGAATAAGCATTTCTGGAGGCCTCCATAGGAGGATAAGATGTAGTAGAAAGCTTTGTTTGCATGGAATTACATTCCTGGGATTCCAAAGTCCCATTTCCCTTAATCCAGTCCTGGAAAATGCAAAGCTGGGGATTCAGTAGAGCTAGAAGCAAAGCCAGTGTCAGAGTGTTTTTTCCATGGTGGAGTTGGATTCAGTACGGCATTTGACTAGTTGCAGTCCATTAGTCCATTGTGTGTGGGGTTCACATGGCCATGTGGGCAAATGCAGGAGAATGAGAATCCCGAGAGCCAGGAGCGTGCACCAAGAGAAGGCAAACTCCTTTGTTTAAGAGCTTAAGTATCTCCAATCCTCCCTTGTTAGCAGTGGCCACACTTACTCTGGCCATTGATCTGTTCCCAGGTGTGACTGAGAAGCAAGTACTTTCTCTGTATCACCAAACTTTACTGGGCATGAATTTAAATTGCAGCTTCTTAGCAAAGCTGCACAAATGGCATGCCTATACTTGGCCTCCCCTTTCCTCATTTCCGGTTAATTAATAACTGGGTTAATTCGTAACCGTATCACTGACTTATTCCCAGTGTGAAGATAAAACGTTGAAGGAGTCACATTCATTTTCCCTATTAACATCTTACATTAATGTGGTCCACTGTTACAGTGAAAAGACCAATGTAAAAACACTATTATTTACTAAAGCCCATGATTTATTCAGATTTCCTTAGTTTTAACTTAATATAATATTTTTGTGCCAAGATCCCACCAGGATACCCAGAGCATTTAGTCAATGTATCACAAAGTTAACTGTTTGCTAACTGACAGTGTCTCAGGCTTTTCTTGTTTTTGATGACCTTGACAATTTTGAGGAGTCAAGTATTTTGTAGACTACCCCGTTATTGGCTCTTGGATGGTTTTCTCATAACTAAAGTGGTCTTGGATTTTGAAGAACAAACCACGTAGGAAAAGTACCATTCTCATCACATCATACCAAGGATACATACTACCCGCTTGACCTGTCACTGTTGAAGCTGACCTTGGTCACCTGGCTGCCGTGGTGTGTGTCCAGTTAATGTTAATTCTCCCTTCCCTTTCCATACTGTAGCCTTTGAAAGGAAGTCACAATGCACAGTCCACACTGATGGAGTAGGGAGTCACATCCCACCTTCTTCATAGTGGAGTAGGTACATAAATTATTTGGAATTCTTGTACATCAGAGATTTCTCTATTGAAGTTACTTTTTAAATATTGTTTTATAGACAAAAAAAGGGGCCACATACTAAATCTGACAAGCTTAAGGGAGGCCTGCGTGGCAGGCCTTACAAAGTCAGATATGATGGTCTGAAATTAAAACTTCCTAACGAAAGCTACTCATGGTGGGTATTTATGACTTAGGCCCGTACTATCTTCCTTAACAAGGGTCAATCTTTACCTTAACTGAGCCTGTCTATTGCATCTATGATAACATCCCTTTGAAATGTCAGAGTAATTCCCTTATCCCAGACTCCTCAGGGCACAATCCCCCACCAAAATAGGAGACCACATAACCCTTCATTGTTATCTTGTTCTCCCACATACCAGCTCTATGTGGTCCATTAGTCCATTGCAGCCCATTAGTCCATTGTGTGTGGGGTTCACATGGTCATGTGGGCAAATGCAGGAGAGTGAGAATCCCTCAAGCTGTAAATGTTAACTAATCCTGTACCCCACTCCCAGTGTGAAAGAAGTATGTGTCTGTCCATTTTACTTTTTATCCAATCTCAGAGATTTCTCCAGTTTGCCTTTTCCTCCCTTCCTAATTTATTACTAATAGATTTCATGTAATCCCCTTATTTCTTCCCCTTTGATTGTGATGTAGAAAATAAGTGGTAAAACTATCATTTTCCACAGCATTTTCTCAATCCATTGAGATTTTGTTTCCCAGCAACTGTCATCAGTTTGGCTCAAATAAACTTATAAAAATTCTCTATAGGTTTAACTGTGTCTTATGTAGACAGTTTACACTTTATTTTCAGATCTGCTTTAAATAAAAAATCTTAAAATGAGTATAGGTGTTTACCTATGCCATTCCTGGCCTCAGAGAATTAAATCTTAATCCATACTTAGCAAAGATATATATTTTTGTTTGTCAATTTTTCAATGAGACACAAGATGAAAATATAATATACCTGAATTTCTTTTTTTCTGGGGAGTTACATGCTAATTTTTTTCTGATAGTGGTGATAAGAATGATTATATAAATAAGTCTTTTTTTTATATAGTCATTCTTATCACCACTCCCCAAATACACACATCAAAATTGTAGTTCCAGGGCCAGCCATAGGCCAGTTGTGAAGTAACTGAAATTTGTCAGAGAGGTACAAATCTGTTCCCTTGTCAATACTTTATGGCAGCAATTCTCCCCATCCTTTTGAATGAATCCCCTACATACAAGACTTCCCTAAAAAACTCCTATAGGATTAAATCTCTGTTTACATTGCTTTTATTAGAAAATCAGTGAATTTAATTCATTAACAATAAATAATGCTTGACACTTTTAAGAAATAACATGCCATGGAATAAATGGAGGTACAGAATAAGTTTCAGACTGAAGAGGGAGACATAGAATCAAATGATAGCGTATATAGTATTAATTTTGGTATCTGATATGTGGTTGACTTGAAATCCAAGATGACTTTAAATGGGAAAAGGTAAGTAAGATCTCTGATTGAAGAAAGAGAAGCGGAACTCTAAGTAAGTGGTCAAAGAATCAAAGTGGTGTTTACAAACCAATTAACTCTTAATTTTGTCACAATGTAAAGTAGTTTGGTAAAGTTACGAGTAGTGGATGGTGACCTGTAAAAAAACAGCCTTGCTTAGCACTTGGAGAAGACACAAAAGAAAATATAAAGAATATCCAAGCAAATATTATACAAAAAAAATTGTGAAGCAAAAGATAAATGTTCTTGATTTTAGCTCAGAGCTTGTTTTATTGTTTGTAGGTTGGCATTTCGTTTGTTGCCTTTTAGATTCATTGATTTAAACATTAAGATTAATCTGGTTATACAGAGACATTTGAATTTTAGGGTGAATCTTCTGCCAACTCAATGCAATACGCTTAAATATAATTTTATCCCTTAACAGAGAGTAAGTAAATAAGATGTTTATTTATTTTTTCACATTTGAATTTGTCTTGGATGCCTAGAGAATCCATTTGTCTTCATAAAAAGGCCCACGGGTAAATGAATAGGAATGTCTGGGGATTAGGGTGGGGATTGGGGTTGAGGGCAGGGAGAGGCACTATTTTGAATTTGAATTTTGGAATTGTTTAAACAACGTTAACATGTTTTTATTTTGCTTTATTTTGTTTTGTTTTGTTTCAAGACTTCTGTAAGACTCTAACTTGTTAATATGCATTATGAATTTTTAGGAGAGAGAACTACTATACAGTCCTCCCCTCATTTATCTGGGCAAAAGTTTAAAAAAAATTCAGTTCATACAGCAATGAACCATATAGGCATGCTCCCGGCCTACACAGTGCTTACTGTAGTCAAGAACTAGAGGGCTCATTACAATATTACTTATTGCCTCAAATAAGTGGAAATTTGGAAGCATAACACAAGTTAAACAATATTGCTTAACTTTTATGTATACCTGACCGTAAAATATCAGGTTGCATTAAAAAGTGTTCATTTGCCCAGCTGGTGTGGCTCCGTGGTTGAGCATTGACCTATAAACCAAAAGGTCAAGTTTTGATTCCTGGTCTGGGCACATGCCTGGGATGCAGACTCTATCCCCAGTAGGGGGTGTGCAGAAGGCAGCCAATCAAAGATTCTCTTTCATTAATGTTTCTGTCTCTCCCTCTCCCTTCCTCTCTGAAATCAATTTTAAAAAAAGTATTTATTTGTCCTCTGGTTGAGAATGGACACACACCTGGGTAGACTCTAATAGTTTCTTATGGGAATTAGCTTTATCATAAACACATTTTTAAAGTCCAAAGTATTTTTAAATCATTTAAAAAATAATTTATGTTACTTTTTCATTTTTCTTCTTTTAAACTATGACCTGTCATCAAAATAAAGCAAAATATAAAAAAAAAATTAAGAGAATTAGGACATTATACAGATGGTAACTAAGTGAATGAATCAGCATACCTCTGTTTGATGTAGCAGCCAATTACATTATTACACTTCATAGGATAAACCTTGTTAACAAATCATGCACATTGTTCCCTTGTTTCTATTCAGAGGATCACACGTTTAGACTATATTCTTTGATAAGGGTTTCCATTTGCAGCCTCAGAACATAGAATTGTACTTCTCTTCTGTTCACTTCTGTCCCCTCCCTGATGCTATTTCGATGCTAAGTCATTTGTGCTTGGCCAAGATTAAGTATGTTGAATGAAATTTTATTCTTTCTATCCAATACAGTTCTTAGTGCAAAGATAAAATAAAAGTAAAATGTGGAAAATAGAAAACAATAGGCATTTTGAGATGCTATTCTGATTCATAGTGTTTAAATTCATTTTATTCTAATACACAAAAAACCCCACATTTTTGTAATGTTTTCTCAGTATCTGAAACCCTATCCTATTTTGCAAATGTTCTAAATTCCTTCTTCATTTATGTGAATATTATTTGCAGACTAATTTAATTTTAAACCTGAAGCCCTACACTTTTTTTTGTCCAAGTAGTCTATATAATATCTTTATTAATTTAGATATTAGTTTAGAAAGTAGACAGTGACTTCAGGCCATTTTTTTTTAAATAGATTTTTAGAGAGAGAGGAAGGGAGAGGGAGAGGGAGATAGAAGCATCATGTGAGAGCCATACATTGATCGGCTGCCTCTTGCACGAACCGTACTGGGGATTGATGGGGATTGAGCCCACAACTTGGGCATGTTCCCTGACTGGGAATCAAACCTGAAACACTTCAATGACTGGATGATGCCGAACCAACTGAGCCACACGCACCAGGGCATCTTTATTAATGTTTGTATTACATTTGCTTAGGGTGCTTTATCAAGCTTTAGTCTTAGTCTTCTAACGAATGAAGATTGCTTTCAATGCTCAGAGCATTGATTTTAGCTCTGAGCTTGTTTTATTGTCTGTAGGTTGGCATTCTGTTTGTTGCCTTTTAGAAGCACTGTTTTAACCAATGGATTAATTTGGTTATGCATGAATATTTGAATTTAATAATAAATATTCTGCCAATGCAATGCAGTAAATGTCAATATAATTTTATCTCTCAAAAGATAATAGCTAAAGCCCTGGCTGGATGGTTCAATTAGTTGGAGCATTTGTAAAAGTTCATGTAGGTATAGAATTCACATTTATAACTTTTCCCTATGTAAAATTTCAATCAAATGTTTTGAATTAGACTTTTTTTTAATCTCTATTAAACATCTAAGCTCGACCTACTTTTTATATGAAATTCTAAAATTCCCTCACCACTTCTTTAAAACACATCTGTTTTTTTATGAAGGCTAAACTCATGCCTCTTCATTCACTTCAATGACCATATTCTTACAGTTTAAATTTTAAAAAAGTTTCAAAATCATATTGAAATTATAAATGAAGTTATAAAAATGTGCAACTTGTTCAACGTGACTGTGTATGAGGAGACTAGAGGCCCGGTGCACAAAATTGTGCATGGGTGTGGTCCCTAGGCCTGGCCGATGCTCAAAGCGTGAGCATCTGGCATGCAAGGGCAGGTGACCTCTGGGTCCTGGGCAGCACCTGGGCCCCCAGACCCCACGCATCCCCCTTCATCCAGCTGACCTCTGGGTCCTGGGCAGCACCTGGGCCCCCAGACCCCACGCATCCCCCTTCATCCAGCTGACCTCTGGGTCCTGGGCAGCACCTGGGCCCCCAGACCCCACGCACCCCCCTTCATCCAGCTGACCTCTGGGTCCTGGGCAGCACCTGGGCCCCCAGACCCCACGCACCCCCCTTCATCCAGCTGACCTCTGGGTCCTGGGAAGCACCTGGGCCCCCAGACCCTAACGCACCCCCCTTCACCTGAGTCATGGTGAGCACGGCCAGATGCCGTGGCCCAGGGTGCAGCATGGGTCTCTGGGCTGCCCAGCAGCACTGCACGGAAGCCTCACAGACTGGCTCCTGCGCGAACCCGTGGAGAGCCCAACTGGCCCCTGTGGTCCCAGCAGCTGCGGCCCAGCTCACCTGGAAGAGGCCACGCAGGTGTGGGGAGGGCTCCTCACAGCTGCCCGGCACCTGAGCGTGGGGTCTTCCCCACACGTGAGCCCTGGTGTCCTGGGGGAGGGTAGCAAGTGAAGTGAGAGCAAGCTTGGTGGACCACCATCCTGTCACCCCCGTTCCCCAGGTATCTGGCTAGAGGTCGAAGCCCCCTACCTGGGTGCATGGGAGGTTGGTCATTGCCACCTACCCCCAGTTTCCCGTCCCAGCCCGGGGCCCAGCCCTGATCAGGAGATCCGGGACTGTCGGCTGCTGGTCGCCATCTGCGAGGCAATCGGATGGGGCCAGGCCCCCTGCCCAGATCCCTCAACACCTGGGAGCCGGGTGGGGCAATCGGGCCCTTGTTCTCACTTGCTTTGGCCTGGCACCACCTGCTCACCTTTCCACCATCCCGCTGTGGTCCTGGTCTTGTTGGGGCCCATCAGGGCTGGCAGTGCCTCCCCTGCCGCCTGCTGCCAGTGCTGCATCACTGACACCTGCCATGTTCCGCACTGCCCCCTGGTGGTCAGAGCATGTCATAGAGAGTGGTAAAACTGGTCTCCCAGTTGAACTCCTGGTCAAATGACTGCCCAAGGGGACAATTTGCATATTAGGCTTTTATTATATAGGATGTGGAATTCTTTAAAGGTGTATTAAAAATTCAGACAATTATTAAAAAGGGCCATTATTTTCTAAATACAACAACAATGGTCCTCCTGCTACACAGATAATGTAGACAGTTCTAGTAATCTAGTGGATGAATACTTAGCCGATACTTAAATTTTTTTCAACTCTATTCTTTTGTTCATCTCTCTCTCTCTTTTGTTCTTTATTTCTTTCAAAATATAAGAACTAGAATCAGATTCATGTTAGATATTTTGGCAAGAATTCATCATGGGTGGTTTGTGTATTTCCATCAGAAGATACGTATTAGCTACTTGTCTTGTTATTTTATTAGTGGCTGTTGATTATCATTGCCTAAATTCAGACTTTCATTGGAGATTTGAAAAACATTATTTTTATATATTTTTTCTTTATTAGCTGCAGTATTTCCATAGAGAAAAACATCTCCCTGATAATTATTTGGTTATGTGTGATATAGTTGTCAAGATGTGTCCGACAAGTTTATTTTCTTTTATTTTCCAGTTTTCAAATGGCAAAGTAAATCTAGATATCTCTTAAAAGTGAAGAATGGACATTTTAAAATATTTTTATATCTTGATAAACTAAAGGAATTTGACATCTTATGTTTTAATATATTGCAGTGGTTATTCTTGTTAATGCTCTCATTTTTCCACTTTTGACTTGTGGAAGACTTTTCAAGGAGTTTATGATGTAACTCTAGCAGTCTTTGGAGTCCTTGCTTTCACATGGGGCAACATATTCTGCATCTTTCCTAGGTTTACTAATTGTTAACATTTTGTGACTTTTGTTTTATCTATCTATCTATCTATCTATCTATCTATCTACCTATCTATCATCTATCTATCTATCCATCCATCCATCTATCTGTATTAATATGTATGGATATATACACTATTAATATTATTTTGCTAAAACATTTGAGAGTAAATTTCAGAAATAATAACCTTTTTAAATCTAAGTACTTCAACATACATCTCCAAACCAGTATTTCCAAATCAAATTTAGGGTTTCCGGGTTATTTTATTTTGTTTTGTTTTTCCCCCCCAAAAAAATATCTTAAATCTTACATCTGTGGAGTCTGTCTCCTACATGGAAACTTTGTTCTCAATAACAACAAAAAGATCATTCATTTGCATTTACTTATTTCTTTTGATGGCAAGCGTTTTTAATTTTATTTTTGCCATATTTATTATTCTTATTTTACTTATTAAGGATTGATCAAAGCAATGGAAAATTTTCAAAGGTAGTAACCTTTACAAATATATACATTTTATCATTTTCTAACATCTGACCTCTTTCTATCTCCTATAGTTCAAATCTTATTTCTGTAATTTCATGTCAATTACTTCTAGTGAATAGCAGAACTGGTTGAGATTAACGTTACTAAAACAGCATTTAATTGGTAATTCCTTGCTCAGCCTTAGAGAAAATGTGTTTTTCTCATCTGGTGGATCTGATGCTAATGTCTCTGCCCTTTTGTGAATTAAGGCCGTGCTTCTTAAACTCGGTATATACACATATCATCTTGAAATCTTGTTAAAATGCAGGTTCTCATTTAGTAGGTCTGTGTGGGGCCTGAGTGTTCTGCATCTCTAACAAAGTCCTAGGAGATGCTGATGATGCTGGCCCCTGCATCACACTTTTTGAGTGGCAAGAGTTTAGGGTTTGCTGGGTTAAGTGATTTTTTTTTTTCCAGATGATAGATGTGCTACATTTCTTCTCTTTGTCATCTTGTAATTTAGAGTTTTATAGATGTCTAGGTAGGTATATGAAGATGTAGCAGTACTCACATTGAGGTGGCTATTTTCCCTGGGTTCCATTTTCTCTGTTTTCCTCATTCTCTTTATTGATGCTCTCTCTAGGGTGTCATTGGTAAAGAGGACCTCTGTGGAGTGGCTATCTGCTGGCTTAGTGTATGTTCTGTTTTACTGGTCTACTTTCTTTACCTTAACCATGTTTGACGGTACTCATAGTGACTCCACATCTAGTAAAGTGACAGTCACCAGCATTTTCCATAATGATGGCATTATTGGGTTGCTTTCCTGGAGCCATCTTTGAATTTACCTTTCTCATGCTTATTGTGTTACTGGTGCTTTTGGCAATTTGGGGTGGTTAATGCCTATGATGGTTGTCATCTGCTACATTTTTACTGCCTTGAACTAGCAGCATCTGTAACATTAGCTGCTGCTGTACCTAACCCCCTTCAACAACATCAAATTCCACAGTCTCTTTGCCTCCTAAGTTACGTCCTGATTTACCTACTTTACTGCAGTCTTCTGGACAACAAGAACTTGCACTGTGTTATTCATTTGATTATACCTTAAATATGTTTTACGGAAGATGCTACTTGAAGATGTCATGAGTTTGAGGTCATTGAACTGTAGCTTCCTCTGCAACTCACTTCTGCCTGTGGTGCATTTTCTGAAATCGGGGGAGACCCAGTGGTAAGTGGCACGCAGGTACCTTTCTCACTGCTCAGCCACTGCTGCAGTGACTACAGCCTGCTGCCAGGCCTGCCACTCTTTTCTATGGGAACATGGACCAGGCCAGTGGTGTGATCTGCTCAGGGCTTTCTTAAACTCACTCTTTATTCCCAGGACCAGTCAGACTCACCTTAGTTCTCTTATCCAAAAAAGTAAAGAAAATCTATTTAAAGCACATAATATAAAACAAATGCACAAAATAGTTGCCAAAACATTTTAAAATATAAAAATGTTTATGAATTCAGACCGTGTTAACTAGGTAGCAAGGTAAGTTGCTTGCTACCTAGTTAACACTATGCTAATCAAAATGGTCAAAAAATGAATCATGCTTTGCAGAGTAAGGCTGGCGTTAGCACTGTCCATTACTAATGAGACTCCCTAGACATGCGAAAGTAAGTTAATAAAGACAAAGATGATTATGATTTGCATCTCTTGGGAGATTTTATTTTCTGCTAAGAGCCTATCATTCAACAAGTCTATCTCAAATGGCAATAGGATATATATGATATATGTATATATTTTTAATATTTATATTGTAATATAATATATAAATATATTTATGTATTTAAAGTATGTGTATGTTATGTATATACATATATTTTATATGTATTAAAATATAAATATTTAATGCATATTATTATACATATATTATAATAGAAATATATATTTTAAACATATAAATATATGGCATATTTTTAAGAAATATCTTTCACCAGTGTCATATTTATTATTTAATACATATTTATTTAATAAACATATATTATACATTTGTATATATTGTATTTTTAAATATATAAATATATAATATATTTTTGTTAAGAAATACCTTTCTAAAGTGCAATATTTTACAATATTGTCCCAAATGCAGTTGTCTCTCATGTCATAAAGTTTCACATGTCTAGGAAGATGGTTGGGGACATTATTAGGTGAACCACAAGGAGTATGACACTTGTACTCATGATTTGGAAGTGCTTATGCTTGAAAGTGCTCTACTTTCTTCTCATTTTTAACTGTGTGTGCTTTGTGCTATTTAACATTGTCCACATGCACATGGAAGTGGAACAAAAGAGGGAAAATAGATATAAGTGAATGGAAAGTTTATATGTGGATATTAAGAAATTTCTAAGAGTTCTTAGATATATTCATTTCCATGTTCTCTTATGACCTTGGGATATAAGATCATGTATGGTGAATGGGATGCCAATAGGTTCCAGAGAAACATGTAAGATAATGCATATTCACTTTTGTCTATACAGAGAGAGGCTACATAAACAATTTGGGGCATTAAACATACTGGAGCTTGCTCGGTAATAATTGCAGACACAATTGCTATAGAAACATCTGATATGTGAAAATACTTTCAACGATAAGGTCTCAGCTTCCCCTGTAGTAATGTTCATTCTGTAGTAACAGGATTTGGGGACGCTCCAGTGTTTGTGATAAAGGTATGTTTAAAAGTTGAAAATAAATCATCAATGCAATGGTTTAAAAAGTAGAAGTTCAGACCTAGGTAGTACTCAATGATAGAGGTGGTTTCAAAAATGATTAAAAGAGTGTTCCTTTAAAGGTGCCTATAGCTATAAGATCTCTATGAGCTGAATGTTCATGTTGCTAAGCTCATGTTCCTGCCATCAAAAAAATATGATAGAAAAAAGAAATGTCTAAAAGTGATAATAGGAAAATACATTTTTTTTTTCTTCAGAAGAATCTTTTTTTTAGAGATGTTCCTTTCTGATCATGAATGATGCTGCTTTCAATAAAAGCACCCGCTGCAGTCTTCCAAGCTTTTGCCTCTGTAGTATTCTAGCCTAACAGTTGAGAACAGCTCTGGATCCGTTCCTTGCCCTGTTAAATTCACAACAGCAGCTAAAGGGCCTTAGGCCAGTTTTTGTACTTGGTACTTCCTTAGCTTACAGGGTGGTTTCCGCTGCCATCTGATAACTATTCAACTTGCTGCTCTGTTTACTAATTCTTCCAAGGTCATTATGCTGCTTATTTTGCCATAAGTGACATGGATAAACTTTATTTTATCTCTTTCAGCTTCATTACATTTAATCTCCTCTGAATTATAATAGACTCATACTTATCCAAGATCTGGCAATATTCTTCATGTGGTTTTTTTTTGTTGGTTTGTTTGTTCATGGAGGAAGTTGAGGGGGACAAGTTCAGTTCGAAGGAATTTGGGGAAAGGAGAAATGTTCATTGTCTTTCTGCATTATTGTGTTAGCCTTTAAGCTAAGCCCCGTGGTTTCAGCAATCTCTTTTTTTCGTTTTGTCCATCAGAGTAATCTTTGGACACAAGCAGTATGCACACTTGACCATGGTAGTCCCCAGCTAAACAAATGAACAAACAAACACAGAATGTTTTAATGTATCTCTATTGCCAATGAAAGGAGTCCATAATATTCAGACTCCCTGTTCTATTGTTTCTACCTTTTTTCTTACCACTCCTTCCTAAACTCCTCCCTTTGACAATGTACAACTGTTATCTCCGAATACATTTTATATTTCACTTTACTCTGCAATTGTTCATTCTGCCCCAATTTGCACGAATGTCATTTTGTCACCAGAGTAATTAGGATACCCCTTTCCTCAGTGGATGCTGGGGGTGAAGTCCTTACAATATCTTGAGAAAAATAATTTTCTGAGATTCACACAGGAGGATGAGTAATTTTTATTTGTGTGGAATCTCAAGTCCCATTTCCCTTAATCCAGTCCTGGAAGAAGTGTACCTGGGGTTTCCATAGAACTAAAAGCAAAGCCAGGGTCCAGAGTTTCCGTTCCATGTTGCAGCTGGGTTCGGTTCAGCATCAGGGTAGTTGCAACCCATCAGTCCCTCGTGTGTGGGACCCACTTGGCTGTGGACCGTGTGGGCAAATGCAGGGGAGCCAAGAGAGCTCCCTCCCTGCCACAAGAGTCCCAGGAGAGCCCAGAGTACAAGATGAACCAAGAGTGAACTCCTTTGTTCAGGGAATTAAGTAGCATCTCAAATTTCATGCTCTTGCAGTGGCCACGCCTATTCTGGCCAACAACCTGTTCACAGGTGTGACTGACAACAGCACCTTTGCTAGTCCCCCCAGCTTTACTGGGCATGTGTTTATCGCCCCTCTATTGGACCCCCATGGAGTGTAAAGTTGTAGCTTCCTGGCAAAGATGCCCGAATGACATGCCTATAATATTTGGCTTTCCCTTTGTTCTTTTCAAGTTATTTATAACTAGATTAATTACAATGGTATCATTTCATATCTTCACAATACACACCACACACACACACACACACAGTCACAGATTAGCAAACTATGGCTTTGTCCTTGAATCAGTCAGGCAAATTAATCTTTCTGTCACATGCAGTTATATTTATTAAACTATTTGATTATAATTGGTACTGTATTTAGTGCATGTTTTTACATTTTTCCATCCAGTAGATTAGTGATTTTTGAGGACAGAAACTGGCTTAGTAATGAGTGTATTTCAGAAACATAAGAATTATTTTGTTTGAAGAATTAGGGAAATATTGCTAGTATGTTCTTTTTTACTAAAAGTACGATCAGCAAAATTCTTTTTCTGCCTTTTTGCAAATGTCAGATAGACTTCTATGATCATAGTTATTAATAATGAAAATGCTCTTCTCTTTTACTTGGTAACTGTTTTGCAATTCAGTGTTCATTTTACCTTTTTGAAAAACGTACTTCTAGAAAGTATGATAGTCAACTATTAGTCTTATTCTTATTTTGAAAGTTATTTTTCAGAATCAGAGACAATAATATAAAGCTGCTCTTTTTCATTTCTCCCATGTTTTGCATGATAAAAAAGAATAAATAACTCACAGATATGTGAAAAGAGTTAAATACTTTTTAAAAGTATTATGACATGGATGTCAGGTGAGTTCGAGATCCAGTATTTCAATGCTCCTGGGCAGTTTAATTTTATAGACATAAATTTGTACATTTTGAAAATTTTAGAAGTTGCTTGATAAAATGACATACAAATGGGAGACTGAAGACATGGACACATTTCAAGTGGCTAACTAGAGAGCCAAGCCTTACATTCTCCAAATACTCATTATTCCCAAACTTGCAAGTAAATTAGTGAATCACAATGATGCATGAGTGGAAAAGAATAATACTGGGACAGCCACCAAAGCTTTCTTTGTAAGGGGGGTTGGGGGGCGTTGAGACTAAACAGCCTTGTGTAGTAGCACTGACAACATCAGAATCCCCTTTTCTTTGTCACTTCTAAGCATATTTCTTGTAGTGTGGTTTGGCTCCAGTCCTCCTCTAGTTGTTAGTACTTTGAATAAGGTCCAGGCTTTTTAGCTCCAGGGAAGCTGGTTGTGGCACTGAAATTGCACGTTCATTTAAGCAGTGCTAATTGCAGCCACAGTCCCTGGTTCATAGACCTTGGAGATTAATGATTGAAAGACCTTTTAGATCATCTCTTCCATCTGATTATGGCAACACAGGTTTATTTTTTATATTATGTCCCAGAGTATTCTCCTGCCTGGTTAATTGTAAGTGACTGAAATAATGGGGCTTTTACCATTTCCCTTGGGAGAGAGTAGTGTAGCCTAATACACTTAGGATACCGGTCTGAAGATCAGCCTAGATTTTCTTTTTACTTCATTCCATGCCATTACTCCTAGTTATACACCCTTGGGTCTACCCTAAACAATGTCTTCCCTTCTCTATTCAGTACAACAAACTTCCTGGCTACCATCTTACAAAGAACTCCAAAATAGTTTTATTTGCATTTATGAAGAAGGATATGGTCTTGGTTAACAGTAAAGCAAAAATGTAACGTTTGTTATTTTTTGAATCATTATTGTTCAAAAGGAGGCAAGTAAAGAATTTAAAAAATACATTTAAAAGCAACCCTAAATAACGTGACTGCTTGCATTATATATGTGTGTTCCATTCATCAGCTTTAAATGTAAATTAAAGCTAAAATTTTGTCAAAATATATTCCATAGCCTTTCAATTTATTACTTCTATTCAGATTATCAACTCCTTGAAATCTTGACAGTGGAATCTGTTTATGGACTCAATTTTTCTTCTCAATTGTAGTGTTTACTTGTTCTTTTAAGTGCGAACCTGCTATCTTTATTTATTCATTTAAAATATTCTAGCCCTAACTGGTTTGGCTCAGTGGATAGAGCGTCAGCCTGCGGACTGAAAGGTCCCAGGTTCGATTCCGGTCAAGGGCATGTACCTTAGTTGAGGGCACATCCCCAGTAGGAGGTGTGCAGGAGGCAGCTGATCGATGTTTCTCTCTCATTGATGATTCTAACTCTCTATCCCTCTCCCTTCCTCTCTGTAAAAAATCAATAAAATATATTTAAAAAAATATTCTAGACTACCCTGGCCAGTGTGGCTCAGGTGGTTGGACATCGGTTATCCCATGTACCAAAAGCCTGCTGGTTCAATTGCCACATTCCCAGGTTTCCAACTTGATCCCCAGTGAGGATGTCCAGGAGGCAGCCAATTGATATTTCATTCTCACATTGATGTTTTTCTTTCTCTTTCTCTAAAAATCAATAAAAAATATTTTAAAGGGAAAATAAAATATGCTAGACCATGTTTTTTATAAATATGATCTTTCTTATTGTGTTATGTAAATGGAGTACATCTGATTTTATATTATAAAGTAGTCCATAGTATACCATAACATTTAGATTTATTATTGAGGGGAAAATGTTTATCTCTATTTATAAATGACAAATAATGAATAGAAAGCATTATTACTATAAATGATATACAATAAAAGGAAAATATTGTTGCTTTTATTGCAGATTTATTAGCAGAGTTGATAGATTTCTAGGGTTTGGAAAATGGCATATTTTAAAATCTTGCAACAATTTATCCTTATGTGTTTTTTCTAAGGCACTGATTCTAAATGAAAGAGTTATGAACTAGTTACACACTACTCACATTGTAATAGGCAATAAGAATAAGAATCATTATTTTTGCAACATAAACTTATTTAAAATAATATAGTTCATAAGAGTAAGTTACTCACCCATGTTAAGTAAAATAAATGGTCCTGCTCACCAAAATGAGGCAATAGAAGCAATTTATTATAATAAGACTTCTCGTGGGAATTTAGCTTAGAGAATTTCAATATATTTCAACCATAGATAATTTTCTTAAAATAATTTCAAAGAATCATTTGTAATTTCTATTCCCAAATTATGTAAGCAAGGAAAAAACTCACGAATAATTAACTTTAAGTAAGTTTCCAAATGTTCTGCAGTTGTTTTCAAATTCAATGAGATGTCATTCTGACTCTTTAAGAATAGACCCAGCAGTTTAACTCGGAGATGAAACATTATTTTTCATGTTTATCAAGATTGTGTTTTGTTGTTCAACACAAACAGTCTTCTGTTTCACATTGTATTTTCATAATTTTTTAGTGACCTTAGGTGAGGATCAAATTAGAACATCTTCACTGGAATGTTAAGACATATTTTAAAATAGGCTACTACATACAGAGTTAAGAATTCCCACATTCTCTCCTACTTACCAGTTTGGGTCGGGGAAAATCTGAGATTCTCATGATTGGTTTCAATAGAATTTTAGTTTGTATTTGTTACTTAAATAAGCCTATTTATCTCACTTAAAATATTATGACAAGACATACACTAAAACCTATAGTTTATGTTTAGAAGATCATAAATTTATTTCATTTAATTAAAAGATTAAAATGTACAGCACTCTTGTTGATAAGAAGGAGAAATAAAAGCATTCCCTCTTGTATGCACTTTTTAAAATATTGTGTAGGGACTCCAAGCTTTATTTGATATATTGAGGAACTCAGTTGATGTTGAAAAGTTTGTCTTTACAATATCACTGATACCTTTGGATAGTATTTTCATGATGTCTTTAATAGAAAGTGAGTCATAATAAAGAGTTTTAGTATAGAAAGACAAGAAGAGGAGGGAAGAGCTTAGCAATCAGATGCAAAAAGAGGCACAGGACAGAGGATGTGTGACTAGTGATATGACCTTTCAGAAGTAAAAAAGGGTATTTATGAAATGCCAAGTGGTTTGACAAAGTCACTGAACCACTGAAGTTTATAGAGATACTAGAGGCCCGGTACAAGAAATTCGTGCCGGGTCGGGGTTGACCCTCAGCCCAGCCTTCACCCTATTCAATCTGGGACCCCTCTCACAATCCAGGACTGCTGGCTCCCAACTGCTTGCCTGCTTGCCCCTAACCGCTTCTACCTGCCAGCCTCATCACCCCCTAACCACTCCCCTGACAGCCTGATTGATGCCTAACTACCCCGCTGCCAGCCTGTTTGCCCCTAACTGCCCTCCCCTGCAGGCCTGGTCACCCCTAACTGCCCTCCCCAGCAGGCTTGATCGACCCCAACTGCCCTCCCCTGTTGGCCATCTTGTGGTGGCCATCTTGTGTCCACATGGGGGCAGGATCTTTGACCACATGGGGGCAGCCATCTTGTGTGTTGGAATGATGGTCAATCTGCATATTACTCTATTATTAGATAGGATAGAGGCCTGGTGCACAGGTAGGGGCCAGCTTGTTTGCCCTGAAGGGTGTCCTGGATCAGGGTGGGAGTTCCCTTGGGGTGTGGGGCAGCCTGGGTGAGGGGCCTGTGGTGGTTTGCAGGCTGACCACGCCCCCCGGCCACCCAAGCAGAGGCCCTGGTATCTGGGATTTATTTATCTTCTACAATTGAAACTTTGTAGCCTGCTCGCTCTGTGGCGGCAGTCATTTCTGTTGGGATTTATGTATCTTCTATAATTGAAACTTTGTAGCCTTAAGCAGAGGCCAAAGCAGGCCATGGCTTCAGAAGCTTGGCTTCCTCCATCGCTGCGGGCAACCCTAGCCTCCTGCTCTCTCCAGCTTTGTGGCTGCTGCCACTTCTGTTTGGATTTATTTATCTTCTATAATTGAAACTTTGTAGCATTGAGTGGAGGCCTGGGCCAGCAAGGGCAGGTGGAAAGCTTGGCTTCCTCCATTGCCAGGGAAACCCAAGCGTCCCTCCTGCTCTCTGTGGCTGCATCCATCTTGGTTAGGTTTATTTGCATATTCCCTCCTGATTGGTTGGTGGGCTTGGCTTGTGTGTGTAGCGGAGGTACGGTCAATTTGCATACTACTCTTTTATTAGATAGGACTAGAGGTCCAGTGCACGAAGTTGTAAACCAGTGGGGTCCCTCGGCCTGGCCTGTGGGATCGGGCCGAAACCAGCTCTCTGACATCCCCCAAGAGGTCCTGGATAGCGAGAGGGCACAGGCCAGGCCGAGGGACCCCACTGGTGCATGATTGGGGCCAGAGAGGGATGTGGGAGGTTGGGCAGCCTGGGAGGGAC
Organism: Plecotus auritus; assembly: GCF_963455305.1. Taxonomy (NCBI): domain Eukaryota; kingdom Metazoa; phylum Chordata; class Mammalia; order Chiroptera; family Vespertilionidae; genus Plecotus; species Plecotus auritus. The sequence continues at coordinate 206,718,360 of NC_137770.1, read as the reverse complement.
CACGGGAGGGCTCCACAGCCAGATCCCAGCAATAAGCTAACCTACCAGTCTGAGCGTCTGGCCCAGGGGTAGGCAAACTTTTTGACTTGAGGGCCACAATGGGTTCTTAAACTGGACCGGAGGGCCGGAACAAAAGCATGGATGGAGTGTTTGTGTGAACTAATATAAATTCAAAGTAAAGGAGCAGAGGGGAGAGCAAGAGAACCGGATAGAACAGCCGGATCCGGCCTGTGGGCCGTAGTTTGCCCAAGGCTGGTCTGGCCCCTGGTGGTCAGTGCATGTCATAGTGAGTGGTTGAGCGGCCTTAGCATATCATTAGCATATTACGCTTTGATTGGTTGCATGGCTGACCGGACGACCAGAGATTTAGCATATTAGGCTTTTATTTTATAGGATATATGCATATATTTTTCTCTACTTTAAAATGTAAATCAGTTATTCAATGTAAATATATAACCATTTTACTTATTCATTCTCTCAAAAATATTTTTAAGTTGTTCTACTGTTTCAAGTTAAGTTTTTGTAAGTTTTAATATTTGAACAGATATTTCTAAGGGTTTTTACCCTCCTGGGATGGAATGTTCTAGACTCAGACCTATGTTGATAATTGACCAGTCTGGGATTACTGGCCACATCAGGATCCCATGGTGATAGGGCCCAGCTTTAAAAGCCACCTGGAGTCACTGCCTGCAGATCCCAATCTTATTTAAATACAAATCTCTTCTATCCCTAATTTTTTTAAAAATGTAAAGAATAATTTCTTGTTAAAGGCAGAAACCTGCAAATAACTGTGTGGCTAAAGTACTTTACATAATTCCAAAATTATAAAATTGCCAAGAGCATTGTGGAGGTAATACTCTTGTAGTAAAATAATAAAACTATTTTCCCAACGAACTGTTTCTATATTTGATATTTAGAGGTCATAGTAGTGCGTGTCTTAAATAGTCAGAGGACAGGATTAAAATGAATTTGAATGACTCTGGACATGGCTAGAAAGTGCTGCACTTTTAAGACCCAAAGGATATGAATCACTTTTTTAGTGCATGTTACATATATTTCATATTCAATTGTTGGTGTTTCCTGGGGAGATCATCGATAACCACAGAATATAAGCTTAAACTCTCCAGAAGTCCATTCAGGGGGAAAAAACAACATCACAAAATAAAATAGTTTGTAGAATGCTCTTGAATCTATTTATTTATCTAGCTCCATGGCTGCACAAATACTGACCTCTATATTTAGGTGCCATAAGAAATAAGACAAGAAGCAAGGTCTTCAGAGACTCATTAAAATCATTAGAAAAATGCTTCTAGCAGCTCCTTTCAAAACAGCAGAAATAAATAACCTTTGTCCCTGAGACGTGGATTCACCCTGATTCTGCAGCCCCATTTCCAGATGATGTATTACAGTCATTATAGTCACCTCTGTAGGACACTGTGTACACAAAGTATGAGAGCCTCACCTTTCAGTTCAAGGTATCTCCTGATTTATGAATCATTTGTCCTTGTCAGATTCTTCAAGGTGAAAGAATAAACTTTAAATATGAACCACTTCTAGGCATCACAAAATCTAGGGAAAGAAAATATTTTATCTTGCTTTCTCTTGCCACAAGGTAAATAAATAAATAAATAAATACTACAAGAGAAAATACAGTAAATGATAAAATGCCTTAAAAATAAATAGTACTTGTTTTATTTTTTTAGATTACTATTTAATAGAGACATCCCATGAAATCAAAGGGCTCAAAATCTGCTATTTGCAGGAAGTTGCACTTAATAATAAAGAAAAATGTGCTAGAGATTTTTATCAGAAAGGACTATAACATTCTGTGTCAGTGGTAGAAAAAGCTGAGGAAATGTCATATTTATTTCTTTATTGAAGTTAATATTATCTGTGTGACTTAAGTGAGTTTATAAATGTTTGAAATGGATGGATATTATTAGACATTTTTCTTTGAGGAATTCTGAAAAATTCTAGCAGAACTAAATATGGAATTTTGGATTGCATTTACATATACTTACATATACAATATAAAATATGGTTACATTTTAAGAACTAATTGCTAACTAAATTTTTATTGTAAATATTTTACTCAACCATCTAGTTGTCATTGAGGGAAACTGTGACTAAATTAGCTCAGGTCTTTCTGTCTCAGAACAGTAATTCTAAAGTAACACCTAGAGATATTATTGCCAGCTTTTTATTATTCTCATCAATCCCCTTTTCTTTGTTTTGTATAACTTGTTGCAGTAAATGATATTAACATAATGCACTTGTTTCTCCAGATTGTCATTTAAGTTGTCCATCACAAAGAATGGAAATGTTTTAAGTCAGTGTCCAGCAAGAAACCAAAAGAATACTAAGTAATTCAATAAAGGCAATTTAAGAAAGGGTTTTAGCCTGACCAATGTTGTTCAATGGGTAGAGCGTCGGCCTGCACACCAGAGTCATGGGTTCCATTCCTGGTCAAGGGCACTTACCTGGGTTGCAGGTTCTATCCAGGCCTGCAGAAGGCAACTGGTTGGTATGTCTCTCTCACATCGTTGTTTCTCTTTCTCTCTCTCTCCCCACTCCCTCCCTTCCACTCTCTAAAAATCAATGTGAAAAAATATCATTGGGTGAGGTTTAAAATAACAGGAATGTAAATTTTATATGCATAGAAACGGAGAAGTGCAAATAGTAGACAGTGAGGCAACCAGGGATTAGCAAACACAGAAAGCAGCGGTCTTTCTGAGGGACGGAAGGACAAATGAAGGAGATAAGGTGGCCTGAGCTCAGGCTCTCTGGTCAGTCAGCAGAAGCACAGGGAAGATCTGGGAGGAGCTGGAACTATGGATAAGAAAAAGCCACCACTCAAGATGCTACAAATGTGGAGAGAAAAAGAGGTAGAACTAATCTGCTTTCTCACCCAGCCCTGCACACTCCAATCTCTCGCCAGTGTCTGTCAATGGTAGAAGCTTAGTCCATTGACAAATAAAATAGGAAAACCTACATTGTAGGATTCAGCCACTAATGGAGCAGGGAGAAGAAAGAGAAATACTAGTCGGTGTGAGAGCAGTCAGAAAAACGCCAGGAACCAGAGTAAATTCTAGGACTATTTACTAACCACATGGCAGATTAATTTAACAGCCAGCAGGGAGACTATATTTCCAGAAAACTCCCTTAACAAAACAGGCAATATGTATACCATGTCATTGAATTCTGATTGTGAATCAAAAGTTAATCTCACTACTGTGAAAACTTAGGGATGATTCTATCAAAAGTCATATTTAAAGCAGGCTTTGCCATTAAATTGATCAGTATCAGTAAAACGCACATATGCACACTAACATACACATACACACATACACACAATCACACTTCTTAATTGTGTCCATCCGCTGTTGCTTTAGATAGGACTTCTAAGAACAATAATTATGTTTACAAAGTATCATTAGGATTTGTTACTTTGAGGAACTTTTGCATTTCCCTGAAAAAGTACAGCTACTCTTTTTTCAGAAGTATTCACCCTGGCAGGGTTGGCAGAGGAAAGTCTACATAGGGGAAATAATTTGGACTAAATAGTTATAAGCTGCCTTATTAATCTAGGATTCTTTAAGTGAGAGGGTGTACAATATTGGTAATAGCTCTGTCACACAACATTAACCTTATTTCCTCAATATTTTTTTAGACTGTCATATAATTTACTTTCAATGTATATTCTATTTTATCAGTTCTAAAAGAATAAATTAAAAGTGAGCTACAATATGAAAATCATAATTGGAAATTATAACAAAACTGAATATAGATATAAGTAATATATAGTAAGGCTATATATTGGTCTATATAACATTAGATTCGCATAGATATTTCATTAAATATGGAGCAATGGTTAAATAAAATAATAATTAATTTCCATGCTCTTATTCTTCAAATAAAATTTGGTATGAGGCCAGGTTACTCAAGATTCCCCATAATGATTCCTTTTCAGAATTGTGTATCACACATATTTTGCATCTCAGATCTATTGTTTTTCCAGGCTTCCAGGAGGCTCAGAGCTATATTTGAGATGTTTGTGGTAAATATGTTTGGCTTATTTGTGGATGTAATACTAGAAGTCTTCTTGACATTGTGTATGTTTTAATCCTTGTTTTAATGTGTTTTGCTATATACTTTAAGTATTTAAATTTAGATGTATACTTATATAAGGCATAATAATTATATAAGGCATATCATGAGTGCATCTAAGATTGTCAGTACTGAGCATTTCATAAGAAGCACTCACACAATATGTTAGTCCTCTACCAGCTTCCTCTTCCGTGCCTCTCACTTTGTACCGTGTGCTTCATCCATTTTTGTGATATTCTGTGCCCCTCACTACAACACTGGTATGCTATCCCTGTCTTTTTATAAAAGGAAGAAGAAAATTTTTTACTAATTTTAGAATGATACACATTAAAATTATAAAAACAAAACTAACTGATATTTGGGCTAATACCAACAATAATAGTTGGATTGTTTTTCTTTTGATGGAGATTGCAGTGCTTTCCTTCTCTTCACACTAAAGAGTATGATGGCACAAACCAGATAAAAGGTGCCTTTTAGTCCTAGTTGGTTCGGCTCAGTGGATAGTGTGTTGGCCTACAGACTGAAGGGTCTCGGGTTTGATTCTGATCAAGGGCAGGACCTAGGTTGCAGGCTTGATCCCTGGGCCTGGCCAGAGTGCATGTGGGAGACAACTAATTGATGTGTCTTTCTCACATTGTTGTTTCTCTCTGTGTGTCTCTTCCACTCCCTAAAAAACAATGGAAAAATATCCTGGGGTAAGGATAAACAACAACAGGTGCTTTTGCATATCAAACCTGTCAAAAACAGAGATGTATTTTAATTTGCTGCCATTGCTGTCAACTCAGATTTGCGTTCTTGTCTAAGAGCATCTATTTTCTGCAAAGTGTTTAACCTCAACCTAATCTATAGCATACACTCCTCTTTCAAATACCCTTAAACTAAGTTCTCTGAAATCTATACTAATAAAGGCATAATATGCTAATTAGACAGGACAGCTGAACGACCTTCTGGATGCCATTCCAGACAAAGCCATGGCAACAGGGGCCAAGCGAGAGGTGGTTAGGAGTGATCAGGCAGGCAGGCGAACAGTTAGAGGCGATCAGGCAGGCAGAGTGATTAGGGGCAATGAGGCAGGCAGATAGAGGCAGTTAGGGGCGATGAGGCAGCAGGCAGAGGTGGTTAAGGGCGATCAGTCAGGCAGGTGAGCAGTTAGGAGCCAGCGGTCCCAGATTGCGAGAGGGATGTCCGACTGCCAGTTTAGGCCCAGGCCTCTAGTAGTTCTATAAGTTCACCAATGCAAGTTCACTTGCATTTTACTTTGAGAGTAAATATGCCTGTTTGGATGAGGAAGAAGCTGACACAATCTGTGCTAAACAAGCTTGCTTGGGTTCCAATAGCACAACAGGAGGCTATTGGAAATGCCCCACCCCATTGCTGTGCAGAATAATTAAGCTGAGATTGCTTTGAATTCTTTTATAATTATCCCTCTCCCCATGCAGTTGGGCTTGAGAAGTTAATTACAACCATTTTCATGCCTATAATGCAGAAATGATCTCTGTTATGTACAGATTTGACAAGTCATTAGAAGAATGTTAGATGATGGAGCCTGGCTATATATATCCCCTCCCTTGACAGTTACAGACTGCCTATGAGACATTTGTTAATGTCTTTTAGAAAATATTTCAATAATTTCTGCATGGGAAACACAGGAGAGAAACAGGTGAAACTATTCAAACACTGGAGTTTCACAACAAAGATAATTAACATAAGGCTAGAAGTCTTTCCAGATCGTCATAGGTGTTATTACTGAATGTATAGCAATTTGCTCTTTTGAAACAGCTATATTTGGTCTACTCAAAATGCAAGAAAATGTGTCTTAACAACTTCCTTCTCCCTATAAAGTTGCATTACAATTTACTGTAAGAATACCTACTTTCAGAAATGAGAACAAATTCCCTAAAATCCTCTGAAATTTCTACTGCAAAAATGCAGATGAAGTTTAATAAGTACTTTTAAGTATAAAGCTACATTGTTTCAGGATAAAAGAAATGAATAGTTTTAATGTATTTTCCCTTGCTAGTATGACACTATAGTTAAACAATGTTTTTGGATTTTTTTTGGAATACTATATCTCTGTGTATGAATTTATACAGCATATGTAGATTGGAAATCAAACAGAATGGATTAAACTTAAAATGCAGCTCACCGATTTATATAGTTGTAAATGGCAATATTACTGCAGTAAAATTATCAATTTTTAAAAGCTGTCTTCCTAGACTCTAGAAATTGCATTGCCAGTATTTATATACCCCTCCCCTAAAACCAAGAATTAATACCATACTTGTGGTTTTTCATGGTCCTTACTTTATTTACTTTCTTCCTTCTGAAAAGTTGACTTAACTTCCAGTCTTGTAGATATATCAGAATTCTCTTTAATTATAAATAGTATGTCAACCTGCTGCTTCTTCCTAAGCAAAACCTCAACTATACAGATGTGTCTGGGAAAGAAAATTTCACATTTTAAACTTTTGACCAGAGTTATTAGGGTTACTTTGAAGTGCTCATGGTGTTCATTTAGTTTTGTCATAAATGAATATAGAGAAGTGGGTCATCGCCACTCAAAATACAGCACTCATACATTTTGAAGACTGTATTTAGGCCGCACATGAATGCCTTCTCATCCAACCAGTGTTACTCCGCTTTCAAAATTGACTCATAAGTCATTTAAAAAAAAAAAAAAAAACCTGGATGATATCTCACATCCACAATGCCCAATATATCTCAGATTCACAAAGACCTACCAAGTGAACCACATTTCTAACAAAACTGTAATGATCAGCTGTCTAAAACACTTGGGCAATGAACTGCTTTGTATGTGTGTATACTTTAATAAAACTGGGGTGCTGAATCTAAAAAGACCAAGTGGAAGGTAGTGGTTATACAATAACAGAAACAAGAATCAGCTGATGACATTGTGGCAATAGCAACAGTTCAAAACAGAGAAAATGAAAAAACATGAAGTAAGCCTTGCTCCATAGCATTTCTGGCAAGCATCTGTCACCAGGTCTCTCTGATTAGGAGCATGAACTGTGAGTAGAGTAGGACCGGGTCTGCAAGATGGATGCACCTTGGCTCTCTGCTCCACTGTTTGAAATCTTGACCCTCTCCACCCACACCCCCCATTTGAGTCATTCTTGCTTATCCTTAAGATGTAGTCTCTCTTTGCCAGTGAGTAGCATTATTTTTAGACTACTTCCTGCTGCCCAAAGAAGTATAGGGACCCAGAAGTTTCTTTTCATTTTTATATTTCTTTTGTTGTCTCCTCCGAACTAATGGCACTGTTGACAATACAAAACTCTTTTTAAAAAGCTGAAGATTTCCCATGAATCTTACTCAGTTTTGCATCATTAGACAAAAGCCATACACACAACTGACTCCAAGACTTTCTGCTCTCTACTTTGGGCCCTCAATCAAACAACTGGGGACCGAGGTCCATGTGATTTTTAGAAGCACTTGAATTTGGAACAGAATGTCTAGGAGGCATTGCCTTAAGTCCTTCTGCTATATTAAAAGAGTCTTGCAGCTCTCTACTATGGATATAATCCTTACCCTCAATTTCATTGCTGCCCTAAGCAATTTCTTACCTTGAGAACATTTTGCCAGCATAATCTTTACCCTGAAGTTCATTGCTGCCCTGAGGCAGTTTCTTACTTTGAACATTTTGCCAACTGGTAAAGTTGAAAAGAGAAATAGTTTTGTTTTCCAGCCAAGCAAGTCCTTAGGTAGAAATATTTCTCTAAATTTTCCTTGAAACAGGACGATTCCTTGTTCAGTACATTTCTCTCCTCCCAAATTGTAAAAGAGGCATTTGGCACTGTCTACATTCTGCCTGGAATTCTCCATAGCCATTTCCACAAGACCGTTAGGTATATTTTCAAATTGCCCGCATTACCTTAGGCAAGTGTTACCTGCCACTTTATAACACGTGTCACGGTTTCTGTGTTCAGTACTTTCCTCACTGATTTTTAAGCTTCCAACTAGAGTGCCCTTGATGCTTGCAGGCTTTTTTTTTTTTTTTTTTTTTTTTTTTTTCCTTCTAGTTGAAACCAGTTCGAAATATTTTAGGTTTGATACAATTTTTTAAGAAAAGGCACAATTTATAACATAGCCATGGAGAACTAAAGCACTTCACCCTGTGGCTTTCATTCACATGGCCTGGAGCAAAAAATACTAATACATTTTTGTTGTTGAAAGAATACCATTTGCCTTAATTTTTCTAGATAGTAATTTAATTTTTGCCAGCAACTCTCCAGCCTCTGACTAGTACTGACTTGTGAATGCTTTCGGTTACTTTCAGAAGCAATCTTAATTTTTTTCTTCAAAACCTTTCTCAAAACATAGGTTACAGAAGAGGGTAAAAGAAAATAACTATAAACACGTTATGTTTAGACTATGCACATGTAAAAACAGTATATCTATAAATTTCCATATATACGTTCCCATTATATTTGACAGGTTATTATTTGGAAATAAAGCATGTTTCATTGCTTATTTAAATGAGGATTATTTTATATGTTGAGCCTATTCTATAACAAAGCAGTAGATGAGGCAGAAGATTGGCCTGGCCATTCTTGAGAGTTTCTACTGTTAACACATTAAATTCTAGGAATCCATGTCTAACTACAGATTTCCACCCTTCCCTCAGTTTCTGAAACTGTTACCATTATTCCATGAAACATTTTAGCTTAGCCTACGAACACCAACATGATATTAATTTCCTCCCTGTCATCATTAGACATCACAACTGATTATTTCAAACTTTATTGCCCCAATCCTCTGATTATCCTCTTCTTCTTCTTTTTTTTTTGTGATGGAATTTTAAGAAAGCCCAACTTCTAGCATTATAATTTAATTATTGGTGTTTTTAAGACTTTTAAAATATTCAATGTATCACAGTAAAATGATAGCTACTTCTTAATATTATTTCTTCCCTTTTGTTCTTCCATTTATTTATGACTTAAATTTTAAATTAAGGAGTTTTTAATTCAAACACTATTTGAGATCCACACCAAAATTTCTAGTCTCTAGCTAAAGACCTGTATTTTTAATGCTATGTCAAGCCCAACACCAAAAAGAAAGAATGAAAATCTTTTCTCAGTAAATGATGATAGCCTTCATTTTATAGTCTCTTCCAAGTGGCTCTATTATTGCAGTCATCCAAGTTCAAACCCTTGGAATCCTCTTTGAATTTAAAACCAAACTCCTTCTAATATTGATTCCACATCAATTTAAGCCTTACCAAATCCTTTAAGTAATATTTTTAATTTTTATTCAATAATAAAGATTATAACTACCATTATTATTTTATTAAATGAATATAGGCTCATAATTAAAAGATACATAGACAACAGAAGCACATAATAATATAAATGCTTCAAGCCAGCTATATGGTAATAAATATTGATGATTCTTACAGGTATATTCTTTTATAATATTTCTACATACATACTTGCTTATGTATTTACTAGAGGCCCGTTGCATGATATTTGTTCAAGAATAGGCCTTCCTTCCCCTGGCTTCACTCCCCGCCGCCAGGAGCCGGAAGTCGCGGCTCCCCGGCTGCTCGGGAGCTGGCAAGTCCTTGCTTCTGACCGAAGCACTGCTCCTGTAGCTCCCTCCATGCCCACCTCCTCCTCATAGCAGACATCCTGCCCCTCCCGGCAGCTCTGTGCCTGCATATGCAAATTTGGGTTAATTTGTATACTCACTCTGATTGGCTGTCAGCGTAGCGCAGGTAAGGTCAATTTACATGTTTGTTTATTATTAGGTAAGATATTACACATGCATCTGTACAATCTTATGTATATATACATCCTATCTAATAAAAGTATAATATGCAAATTAACCATCACTCCACTACACCCACAAGCCATGCCCACCAGCCAATCAGGAGTGAGTATGCAAATTAACCCAACCAAAATGGCTGTGGCCACGGAGCGAGCAGGAGGCTTGGCTCCGCTCAAGGCTACAAAGTTTCAATTATAAAAGATAAATAAATCCCAGATATCAGGGCCTCTGCTTGGGTTGCCGGGGGGTGTGGCCAGCCTGCAAACCACCACAAGACCCTTGCCTAGGCCACCCCATGCCACAAGGAAACCCCCACCCTGATCTGGGACACCCTTTAGGGCAAACCAGCTGGCCCCCACCTGTGCACCAGGCCACTATCCTAGCTAATAAAAGAGTAATATGAAAATTGACCATCACTCCAACACACAAGATGGCTGCCCCCATGTGGTCAAGATGGCTGCCCCCATGTGGACACAAGATGGCCACCACAAGATGGCCGGCAGGAGAGGGCAGTTGGGAGGGACCAGGCCTGCAAGGGAGGGCAGTTGGGGGCAATCAAGCCTGCAGGGGAGGGCAGTTAGGTGCAAACAGGCTGGCAGGGGAGCAGTTAGGCATCAATCAATCTGGCAGGGGAGTGGTTACGGGGTGATCAGGCTGGCAGGCAGAAGTGATTAGGGGCGATCAGGAAGGCAGGCAGGCGAGCACTTGGGAGCCAGCAGTTCTGGATTGTGAGAGCAATGTCTGACTGCCCTTTTTGGCCTGATCCTACTGGGATTGGGCCTAAACAGGCAGTCAGACATCCCTCGAGGGGTCCCAGATTGGAGAGGGTGCAGGGTGGGCTGGGGGACACACCACCCATGCACGAATTTTGTGCACCAGGCCTCTAGTATATTTATAAAAGTAGGAGTGTACTATGACACCATTCTACAATTTCTTCTTTATACTTAATATATGGTATTCATGATTTAGTTTTGCTGCATTTCCCAAAGTTGCTATGGCATAATTTAGCCCCTAATTGTTAATATCTCAATAGTTATAGTTTTTCTTATACACAGTGATCAACCAAGACCTTAGTAGAGACATTTTTGAGAACATATGTATTTCTCTATATTAAAATCCTAAACAATACAGCTGATGTGTATATTTAAAAGTGAATGAATAACAACAATACAATCATAGTAGGGAACTTTAATACACCACTGACATCACTGGATAAATCCTCTAGACAAAAAATTAGCAAAGAAACAGCAATCCTAAATGACTCACTAGATTAGATGGACCTAATTGACCTCTTCAGAACATTTCACCCCAAAGCCATGGAATATATGTTCTTCTCAAGTGCACATGGGACATTTTCAAAAATAGACCACACACTGGGTCACAAGCAAAGTCTCCCCAAATTCAAGAAGATTGAAATCATATCAAGTATTTTCTCAGACCACAATGGCATAATATTAGAAATAAACTACAATAAAAACAATCCAAAAAATTCAAACACTTGGAAGCTGAATAGCATGCTATTGGGTTACCAAAGAGATCAAAGAAGAAATTAAAAACATCCTGGAAGCTAATGACAATAAAAACACAACAATCCAAAATCTATGGGACACAATGAAAGCAGTCCTGAGAAGGAAGTTTATAGCTCTACAGGCCTACCTCAAAAAACAAGAAAAAATTGTAATAAATCATCTAACTCTACAACCAAAGAATTAGAAAGAGAGCAACAAGAAAAGCCCACAGGGAGCAGAAGGAGATAATAAAGATCAGAGCAGCTATGAATGACATGGAGACCAAAAAGCAATACAAAAGATCAATGAAACCTAGAGCTGGTTCTTTGAAAGGATAAACAAGATTGGTGAACTTCTAGCCAGGCTCACCAAGAAGCAAAGAGAGAGGACCCAAATAAACAAAATCAGAAATGAAAGAGGTGAAATAACAACAGACCACACAGAAATACAAAGGATTGTTAGAAAATACTATGGACAACACTATTCTAACAAACTAGACAACCTGGAGGAAATGGACACGTTCCTAGAAAAATACAACCTTCCAAAACTCAATCAGAAAGATTCTAAAAATCTCAATAGGCTGATAACTATGGAACAAATTGAAGCAGTCATCAAAAAGCTTCCAGCAAACAAAAGCCCAGGGACAGATGGCTTCACAGGGGAATTCTACCAAACATTCAAGGAAGAACTAAAACCTATCCTCTTCAGACTATTCCAAAAAATTCAAGCGGAAGGAACACTTCCAAGCTCATTCTATGAAGCCAGCATCACCCTAATACCAAAATCAGATAAAGACAACATAATGAAAGAGAATTACAGGCCAATATCCCTCATGAACATAGATGCCAAAATCCTCAACAAAATTCTAGCAAATCTGATCCAGCAGTACATCAGAAAGATCATACACCATGACCAAGCAGGATTTATCCCAGGGATGCAAGGATGGTACAATATCTGCAAATCAATAAATGTGATACATGACATAAACAAATTGAGAGATAAAATCACACAGTCATATCAATTGATGCAGAAAAGGCATTTGACAAAATCTAACACCCATTTTTGATAAAAACTCTCAGCAAGGTGGGAATAGAACAATCATACCTCGACATAATAAAAGCTATATATGATAAACCCACAGCCAACATAATACTCAATGGGCAAAAATTAAAACCATTTCCCCTAAGAAAAGGAACAAGACAGGGATGCCCACTCTCACCACTCCTATTCAGCATAGTACTGGAAGTACGACCCATTGTGATTAGACAAGAAGAAATAAAAGGTATCCAAACTGGAAAAGAAGAAGTAAAGCTGTCCTTATTTGCAGATGACATGACACTGTACATAGAAAACCCTAAAGACTCCATCAAAAAACTATTAGACTTAATAAATGAATTCGGCAATTAGCAGGATATAAAATTAATGCCAAGAAATCTATGGCATTTCTATACACCAATAATTAACTTACAGAAAGAGACTAAAAAAGCAATCCCATTTACCATCGCACCAAAAAAAAAAAAAATAGATACCTAGGAATAAACTTAACTAAGGAGGTAAAAGACCTATATGCAAAAAACTACAGGACACTGAAAAAGGAGGTAGAGGAAGACATAAACAGATGGAAGAACATACCATGTTCATGGATTGGTAAAATCAATATCATCAAAATGTCCATACTACCCAAAGCAAACTATAGATTCAATGCACTCCCCATTAAAATACCAACGGCATATTTCACAGACCTAGAACAAACTCTCCAAAAATTCATCTGGAATAAAAAACGACCCTGAATAGCTGCTGCAATCCTGAGAAAGAAGAACAAAGTAGGTGGGATCTCAATACCAGATATCAAGCTGTGTTACAAAGCCACTGTTCTCAAAACAGCCTGGTACTGGCACAAGAACAGACATATAGATCAATGGAATAGAATAGAGAACACAGAAATTGACCCAAACCTCTATGCCCAATCAATATTCGACAAAGGAGGCATGAACATACAATGGAGTCAAGACAGTCTCTTCAATAAATGGTGTTGGGAAAATTGGACAGATACATAAAAAAAAAAAAAATTAAATTAGACCACCAACTTACACCATACACAAAAATAAACTCAAAGTGGATAAAGGACTTAAACATAAGACGGGAAACCATAAAAATACTAGAGGAATCCACAGGCAGCAAAATCTCCACTAATACTGCTCCTAGGACAATGGAAACTAAAGAGAAAATTAACAAATGGGACTACATCAAAATAAAAAGCTTGTGCACAGCAAAAGAAACCATAAAAAAAAAAAAAAAAAAAACAAGAAAGCCCACTGCATGGGAGAACATATTTGCAAATGTTATATATGATAAGGGTTTAATCTCCAACATTTACAGGGAACTCATATAACTTAACAAAAGGAAGGTAAACAACCCAATCAAAAAATAACCAACTATGCCCCGCCAGCACAACCAAGGGTTCAGCGAGCCTGAGGGAGGGCTGGTGAAGGATGAAGAAAAAGACAGACAAAGAGAATAAGCTGGGTCTAGGGGTGGATCTTCTGTGCCTGGCTGAGGCCACAGAACAGATCCAGACTGCAAGCTGATGGTTTATTTTATAGTCAGAGGTAAACAAGGTAATTTACAATGTTCTTGTAAGCTTCACTTGTTTTGGCAACATTTGCTGCACCTCCCACAGCCCATTAGCTACCCAGGAAAGATCTAGGGAGCAATCACAAGATCAAGCTTAATTATGCTTAGAGAGCTGTGCCCTCCATGCTGTGACTTGTTTGGGACTTTGCCAGCAGGTCAGTCCGAGGCTTAACCCTATAACCGCTCCCTACAGGCAATGGACCTAAATAGATTCTTTTCAAAAGAAGACAGAAGGAAGGCCAAGAAACATATGAAAACAAGCTCAAAGTCACTAATCATCTGAGAGATGCAAATCAAAACGACAATGTGGTACCATCTCATACCTGTCATAATGACTATCATCAACAAATCAACAAAGGACAAGTGCTGGCAAGGATGTGGAGAAAAAGGAACCCTCATGCACTGCTGGTGGGAATGCAGACTGGTGCAGCCACTGTGGAGAACAATATGAAGTTTCCTCAAAAAACTAAAAATGAACTGCCATTTGACCCAGTGATCCCACTTCTAGGAATATATCCCAAGAAACTAGAAACACCAATCAGAAAGGATATATGTACCCCTATGTTCATAGCAGCACAATTCACCATAGCTAAGATTTGGAAACAGCCTAAGTGCCCATCAGCAGATGAGTGGATTAAAAAACTGTGGTACATCTACACAATGGAATACTATGCTGCAGTAAAAAAAAAAAAATAGAATTCTTACCATTTACAACAGCATGGATGGAACTGGAGAGCATTATGGTAAGTGAAGTTAGCCAGTCAGAGAAAGATATATATCACATGATCTCACTCATTTATGGAATGTAATGAACAACATAAACTGGTGAACAAAAACAGATCCAGAGACAGAGAAACATCCATCAGACCATCAAACCTTAGAGGGAAGGTAGGGGAGGTTGGGGGTAAAGGGGAGAGATCAACCAAAGGACTTGTATGCATGCATATAAGCCTAACCAATGGACACAGACAACAGGGGGGTGAGGGCATGAGTGGGGGGATGGCGGGGTAATGGGGGGAATAAGGACACATATGTAATACCTTAATCAATAAAGACATTTTTAAAAAAGTGAATGAATAGTGCCAAATTGCCTTTTGAACAGGTGGAGTCACTTTACACTGTAAACAATGCCTAAGTGTACCCCTGTCTGCATAACCTCCCAATACAAGCTATAGTTCAGATCTTTAACCCTTGACAATGTAATAGGGTAATAAAAATGGAGTCTTGATTGAATTTTCATTTCTTTATGGAGCAAGTTGAGAATCTTTTCACATGGCTGTTATCCATGAATATTGTTTTTTTGCCGTGAACCATATGTTCGTGTTCTCAGTTCAGATTCTTCAATTACATTTTAGACTTTTTTTTTACTGATTTATAAAGTTTATTGTATATTAAGAGAATTAGTTCTTTGTTACAAGTAATGAGAAGCTAGTATAACTTTACTTATGGTATATTACATGTTTCTTCCTCTATAAATTCTTCATTCCATTATAATTATAAAGTATGTCATTATCACTTTTTTGGCTTTTGTTCAGAGATTTGGCAAGGCTTAATGATCATTCTTAATATTTAAATCTTGATTAAATCTGAATACATTTCAGTATGAGTGAGGTGAAGAATGTTTTGTTTTTCTGGCAAGATTGACAGATATACCAACACTATTTATCATGTAATCCATCACTGTACTAATTTAAAAGGATTTATATGAACTTTCTCTAGAGATGTATCCTGCCTTTTTTCATCATTTTGTTTATGCCTATTGCATTATGAAATTGTTTTACTATTGCTTAAATACATTTTAACATTTTCTATCATCCTTATTTTCTGAAAACTTCTGTTTATATTGTTTAATTTCCCAGGGGAATATTTGTAACTTTTTTCTCTGTGTCCTCCCTTCTTATTGCTTACCCACAGATTTCTGCTGGTATTTAAATTCTAGTTGCATTGAACTTATGAATTTAATTGAAATATAGATTAAATAATATATTTAAATAATTATGAGGACTTCCTCTGCAGGACTAAAACATGGCTTTCTATGTATTTGAATCATTCTTTCTTGAGATGGAATATCTCCTCCTATTCTTTAAGAAAACTATTTTTCTAAAATGACTTTGTTTGACTCACTAAGTGAATATATTTATTCTTCCTTTTCTTCCATCAAATCCATACCGATATTTATACATTTTCATATTTTGCTACATCCTTTCTTATTTGAGTTATGTTTATTATTGTGTTATATCAAATCTCATTCTAATATTCCTTAAGTGAACTATTTGCATTAGAGCTATGTTTAGCATACTTTGTAGCTACTATAACATATTACATTTCTATTTCCTTGAAGAGGGGCTCTTCAATATTTAACACTGAAAAAATTGAGATAAGTGTACAGTAAAATTTCAGATAGGATTATAGCAAAATCTAACTTATTACCTCTGTTTGGATTATTTATCTTTCCACCAATGAGCTGCTCATCTTCCCAGGAAAAGGCTACACCCCCCAACCAATAACAGAACATTTCAGGTTCCTCACGCATCTTTTATGTACCTTGGTTGCGGGCACATCCCTGGTGGGAGGTGTGCAGGAGGCAGCTGATCGATGTTTCTCTCTCATCGATGTTTCTAGCTCTCTATCCCTCTCCCTTCCTCTCTGTAAAATATCAATAAAATATATTAAAAAAAAAAAAATAACCTAACAGACAGTTCCCATGAAGAACTCTATCCCCATCACTAATCTGAACTATGCATTACTTGTTTAGTACATTTACTTTGTAATCCAGAATAATAGTTTTAGTGCCATTTCTCCCTCTGTGTCACTATTTTTTCTGTTAAGTTAGAACCTACACAAAGTTCCTGAATTTTCTTGTTTTTTGAGCTCAATTCTATAATAATCAATACCTATTTTTTGTATCTGTGAATCTTTTTTTTATTTGTTCTTTTATTGTTTAGACTTTGCATATACGTGAAATCATATGGTATTTGTCTTTGTTTGTCTGATTTATTTAACTTAGCATAATACCACCCAAGTCCATCCATGCTGTTGCAAATTATAAGGTTTCATTCTTTTTTATGCCTAAGTAATATTCCAATATTCCATAGTATGTTTGTACCACAACATTTTTTTATCCAGAAGGGAGGGGAGTTGGGGGGATAGGTGAAAAAGGTAAAGGGATTAAGAAGCACAAATTGGTAGTTACAAAATAGTCATGGGGATGTATAGTACAGCATAGATAATATAGTCTATCTATAAACATAAAAACGTAATATGCTAATTAGATTGGATGGCCGAACAGCGGAACAACCTTCCGGATGACCTTTTGGCCAACCTTACAGATGACCTTCTGGATGAAGGCAGTGCCATGGCTGCAAGGGCTAAGGAAGCTGCTGCAGCTGCAAGGGCCAAGGCCCTTGCACAAATTTCATGCATTGGGCCTCTAGTCTATCTATATAAAATCCTAATATGCAAATCGACTGAATGGCGGAATGACTGGCAGAACGACCAGTCACTATGATGCACACTGACCACCAGACGCTCAATGCAGGAGCTGCCCCCACCCCACAGGCCCTGACCAGCAGTGGTGGTGGGGTGCGGGGCCAGCAAGCAGGTGACACCAGGCCAGCCAGGGTGGGTGCAAGCGGGGGCCCCTCGATCACCCCGCTGGTCACCCTGCAGAGGGAGGTGACTGGTGGTGGCAGTGGCAGGGTGCGGGGCCAGCGAGTGGGTAACACCAGGCCAGCCAAGGCCGGTGTGAGCAGGGGCCCCTGATTGCCCTGCTGGTTGCCCCACAGATCAGCCCTGATTGCCGGCCAGGCCTAGGGATCCTACCCGTGCACGATTTCATGCACTGGGCCTCTAGTAATATTATAATAACTAAACATGGTGCCAGGTGGGTTCTTGAAATATTAGAGGGATCACCTTGTAAAGTATATGATTTTCTAACTACTATGCTGCACACCTGAAACTAATACAATATTATTTTGTATTTTGAATGTCAGCTGAAATTGAAAAACAATTGTTTAAAAGTCAATACTTATTGATTTTAATAATATTTCATTAGTTAAAATAGTTCTCTCTCAATTAAACTATAACTCATCTTATAAAATTTGTGTGTACAATTCAATCTTTATATGAGTTTTTAGATGGGTATATACATCATTTAAAAAAAAATGAAACATAAGTGGTCACATTTTTCCAAAGTGAAATTTTACAAGTGTTCAAAATATTTTATGATGCAATCATTTTATCACTTTCTACATAATTGGTCAATCAATTCTACTTTATTCTAGAGGTTAAGAATATTTCTTTATTTCAAGTTGCTAGCTTGGATTTCTAATAATTTTCCATTCTGGAATCCTTTTTGTTGTGTCCTGATCAATATTGATCACAAAAGCAAATAATTTGGACCCTGGTACCAGGCCAACTATATAGGCATGCAACTTACACTGTTGCAAAGAGCCCAATCTCAGAAGGCCCTAATGTCTGTTTAATGCTCAACTGTTACTGTCTTAATATTCTTAATTTTTAGTAAGAGACCCTAATTTTTTCTTTGAGTGGCTTAACTCCTTCAACTTTAATTGGAGCTCTGCTTTTCTGAACTAAGCAATTCTTGTCCCATCTATTGAAGGAGTGTATAGTGCTAGCACCCTACTACACTCTTTGGGTTGTCTTCTTGCAAATAAATATCTGTGCATTCCATAATATCAATATAAAACATTAATTACAATTAACTGGCATAGGATATAAAAGAAATGTTTTATAATTCTTTTTCTTCCTTGATTTTTACTAGACTCAAATATTAAAACACATATATCAGTTGCTCTGCAGTTATACTTTCATTAATTATATTATTTCTGAAATCTTATGAGTTCCATATGCCAAATAATTTATAAATGTTGTTGAGTCTCTGGTGTAACATTTTATCTTTAAAGTCTGCTGTCAATACATACATATATATATATATATATATATATATATATATATATGCACTTGGGTACAATGTAACATTTTGATTATTTCATATTGGTTATATTACATATTAGTTTACTTAATTTACTATTTTGGTTTAAAAGTCACTTTCATTAGAAACCTCTTGCTGGCCTCATTGAACCATCTAAATGAAAGTAAATGTAATGCTGAAATATAGCATAAACACAAATTAAGTATGAAGATAAATGACTGCAATACATTCATTTGCATTTGTCCTTTCTGAAAAAAAAACAACAGTTTGTTTTTTTTTAACAAATTTATGTAGAAAAATAACATAAAAATAAGTAGAAATATATTCTGAGTGTCCACTATTTAGGATAGGGTATCAGCAAACCCTTAAAATTGGGAAGGCAATACATGCCAATGAGTTCTCAAAATTGCAAGTTACATAGTAACTAATCTTTGAATTACTTGGTAATGTCGAGTATAATTATCAAGTAATTTGTAGAAACATGTAATTCCCTTATAATTATAGAGCTATTACAGATGCCCTATAAAATAGGATGCTAGTACAGCCTTATCAATCTAGAATCAGTGCCTTCTTTTAACATTCATTGACTGCAGTATTCATGAATGAAACATCTGACTTCTAAATGAAAAGCTCCAGATGCATCATATACAATAGCCATTCTTTCAATCAAAAGTATGGTTTATTCTCATTGTATGAAAAAAAAAGAGATTCCTCCCACTAGTGACTATAAAAACTTTCTTAATTGCTATTCTGCATGTATAATTTTTGCATGAAAAAAATAGCATAAATATATAAAAATGGCTTACAATCTTATATTTAGTCTTACCTTTCTTAAATAAACCCTGATTTGCATACACTCTTAAAACTCTCTCACATCAAAGAATATTTGAACTAAGTGATCTTGTATATACTAGTATTTGGCAGAAATCTGCAAATAAATTAATTTATTTTCAGTAAGTGCTTTTAACAGCAGTGACAATAACATAACATAAAATAACATAACAAAATAAAACTAAAAATTATAGCATTTAAACTTTTTTTTAAAAAAAAGTAGACGTAAGGTTTCTGTCTGTAAGATTTATTTTTATGTATGTGCTACTTTTTCACTGAGATCATGGCCTATTGTAGTTATGTGACCCTACATCTCATCCTTCATTTTCATGTCTTGTCATTAAAACTAAGAATTGTGTGTTCTGACACTAGAAGTAACCAGCGCTATCCAAAACTATTATAATATCATCTCATGTGCTCATCACTCCAATTGTCAGTTCTTTCTTCTTTTGCCAATAAGAATGTTATTTGTTTTCCTAGCAGCTCAGCTATATTTGTTAAAGGTGATTCATGTCATTGAATCTGCCACATTGTCATAAATAGAAGTCTTTGTAGTTGATCCTCTGCATTTAATTTGAATACAAAAACAAGTACATGGATCATGGTTTTTAGAAAAATCCTCAGGCCTAATTGGTTCCATGACCAGTAATCATTAATTAGCCAGATTCTTTTTAAACTTTGCCCAGATACTCATTATTTGACCCTGATATAGGACATCTGATTAAAAAATGTATGTCTTTCCAATAATTAAATTTTATTTTTGAACCTCTGCTAGAGTTTTGAAGAACTAGTTCTAAAAGTAAACATGGAAGAACTATTATTTACCTTGAAGAGTTGAGGAACAAAGTTTCAGTGGTGTTTTCAATAGTCTTTAATTAAATTGCAGTGACTTAAGCAGTTGATTTGTAGTCTACATTCATTTAAGTAATAGCATGTTCTTTGAGTTATGTTATAATATGTTTTCAGTGAACACTGTGTCTTCTTTTAATTATTGTCATTATTTTTTAATTTCAGCTTATATAAAGTAAGATCAGTGAAATAAACTACAAGACTTGACATTTTTCATAGTAAAGAAATTCATCAGCATGGAATTTATGAAACAGATACAACATTAACAAAGTGAAGTTATTTGTCCTTGTTGTTCCACAAGATTAAGGAAAATAAGGACCAATGAATGTTCGGTGACACATATCAGTTACAATGCTAGGTATGGTATATGACCTTCTAACTCCCATTTATTTTTCTTTGTAGCATATTAAGCTATTTCTAATCATCAGGTTTATTTAAAGCTAGTTTTTATTGCTACATATTTTCAGTTATAAAATAAGTTATTAGGATATAATGCACAGAATGGTGATTGTAGTTAATACTGCATTGCATATTTGAAAGTTGCAAAAAGTAGATCTTAAAAATTTTCATCATAAGAAAAAGAAATTTAACCCTATAAATTGATGGACATTACCTGAGCTAATTGTGGTATCATTCTACAATGTATACAAATATTTAATCATTATTTTGTACACCTGAAACTAAAATAATAATATATATCAGTTATATGTGGAAAAGATATGAAAGAAAAATTTCTAATTCTACAAAATAAGATTGGCTTTTATTTATTTTATTTAATGTTAGCTTTAATGCCTATTCATAAGAGAAATAGGAGATTTAGAAATGGAGGGATAGAAACACTGTGATATCTTAGCCAACCCCAGATAAAACACTGTTCGGACCATGTTCTATTCTTTTTCATTTTGTTAAATATTTAGAATTCATTAAAATTAATTATAGATAGGAAAGTGTCAGAATTTAATTATTTACCTTCTTACCTGTAGGAGCAGTAAGATTATATACATCAAATATATACAATTGAATCAGATATTATGGTTATTCATCATATCTAATAAAAGGGTAGTATGCAAATTAACCGTCACTCCGTCACAAAGATGGCGATGCCCATAGTCACAAGATGGCGGCTCCCAGTCCCCTCAGCCCACTGGAGTCCCCCAGTCCTGGGGGGACGGCCAATGAGAGCAGGCAGCGTGAGCATCCGGCGGAATGCTTGCTTAGTCGCCATGGCGACGAGGCAAGTGTTTGCCCCCCGCGGGGCTGGATGCTTGCTTCGAGGCAAGCGTCCCACCCCGGCCCCAGAGGGCCTCTGGGCAGCACGTGCACGTTGCCTTCTACATGGAATTTGGCAAGCATGACCCTCCCGGGCATCCCTTAGGCTTGCTGCTTAGGTTGTCTTTCCTCCTGTGTCTGGAGGGAGGCTGAGGACCTGCTGTTGCTGGGTGTTGTCCCTGGGACTGGAGCGCCACAGGCTGCAGGACGCTGGCACCCTCCGGAGCTGGGCGCTGCTGTAGGGAGCAGTGCCCACTCTCTGGGATCCACCTGTGCCTGGCATGTTCTAGAAGGCAACTGGGAGCAGACAGATCCTGGGCTCCGGGAGTAGGGGGTGGGGTAGGGAGCAAGTGGGAGGAAAGGAGGTAAAGGGATTCATTCCAATGGATCTCACTCTAAGACTTCATTCAAATGCAGAAAGTTCTCTTGTGACCTCAGAGCCTCAGACCTCGCCTCGGGTTTTTCTGACTCCCCCACCCTTAGGCTGCAGCTCACCAACTTCAGGGAGGGAGGATGTTTGAGAAATCAGCCTGTCTGAGTGGAAAAGAGTGTGGGAGCATCCCTCTGTTCCCTTCTGTCTGTTTTCTCTGTAAATCCCATTTCCGGTTTTCTACACTCTTTCTAAGGGTGACCTGGCTTTTGACAGCAAAAACAGACTCCTCTAGAGTTTCACAGCAGACCTCATGGACTGATTCTGTTGCCTCGCCCTCAGAAACCAGCAGTGTATACGTCGTGTTCATGTAAAAACATTCAAACTTGTAGAGAACTTTTATGAGTTTACTTGAGCCAAACTGTCCACACTTGCTGGGAAGCAGAATCTTAAGGGGTTGGGATAATGATCTGAAGAATGGCTGTTTTTCACTTTGTTTTATTCATTCTTCTTCTTCTTTTTATTTTTTATAATTTAATATATTTTCATTGATTTCCGAGAGGAAGGGAGCGGGAGAGAGAGACAGAAACATCATCCGTGAGAGAGAATCACTGGTCTGCTACCTCCTGCACGTCCCCAACTGGGGATCAAGCCCACAACGAGGCAAGCGTCCTGCCCAGCTGCGGAGAGCCTCTGGGCCATGGAGAGCCTCTGGGACATGGAGAGCCCCTGGGCCATGGAGAGCCTCTGGGCAGCGGGTGTGGAGTGGCCCGCCCCGCAGAGAGCAGAGAACCATGGGGAGTGGGCCTAAGCTGTCGGGGCTCCCGGATTGGAGAGGGATCCCCTGAGCGCTCCCAGATTGGAGAGGGTGCAGGTCAGGCTGAGGGACTCAACCCCATGCACGAATTTCATGTGCCAGGCCTCTAGTATAATTTGTAATTATATTTAGGAAAAAAAATACTTACACTAGGGATATTAGTGTGATGGAAAGAAAAAGGACTTCAAAGTTTTGAAATGCAAAATGTTAAGTATTTGACCCCTATTATTTAGTACTTTGGTTTTCTTTCAATTAATAAAAAAATGACAAATTATATTTTAAATTTTATTTGTAACTAGTAGTTTAAAATATATATGCAGTTACTTAATATTTTATTTTATTTTTATCAGAGTTTATACATTTTCACATAAAGTTGATATAACATTGTCACATTTTTCAAATTACCAGCCTAGTGAAGTAAAGGATGTGTTTCATTGAAAATAAAGATGCCTAGATTGTAGCTCAACTTAGTTCTGAAACTAAGTATGCTTGGGAAATTTGAGAAGCTATTTAACATAGCGTTTTTTTCAGTTCTGCAAAACAACTCCTTTGCCCATTCTATACCATTTGAAAAATGATAAAATTGGACTAAATGACCTATAAGGTCCAAGTCTAATGTGTTATGATTCTAATGCATATGCAAGTAATACATTTCTACACAGCTAAGATACATTTGTATTCATTGTGTTACAAGGTTCCCAATTTTTATTTAATAAACACATGAATGAATAATGCAGAGTCCTTGATCCTTAACCCTTGCCAACATCTCTCATTAATTGAATGCTAATTTTGAAATAAGCAACAAATACAGTATCTGGTTCTTTCAATTTTACTTTTAAATGAAGAGGTTCCTAATGAGAACTTAAAATATAACAATTTATTACTTGAAACAAAGAATTATGTACATAATCTTTGAATATTACCCTTTTATTTTATTCTGATATGTTTATCTAGGGGACATTCCAGACCATATTTATGCCCCATTTCAATCCAGAGCTTTTCCACCAATTCCCACCTATTACAGAACAAAAGCAAAGGCTTATTAGTAAAACACATAAATGTTCTCCCAAAGTGGAAAAGGAAAGAAAACAGATTTGTATATATGATACCATCTCTAAAGTTTAATAGTTAAGAAACAAGCACTTTTTTTAAAAAAAATTAAGAACAAAGTTAAATCAGAAAAACAAAACACCAAACCCTGACAAATGCTTTAATATTGCCTATTTATAGATTATGAAATTTAGTTTCTCAGTTCAGACAGACTATGAAATTTAAATTCTTATCTGAGCTACATGAGTTATGGCTTTATCTTTTCTTTCTTCCTCTATTCATCTACTCCAATATAATCAAAGCAAAGCCACATCATTTCACAGAGAAAGTTTGCACTTGTACCCCAAGATGATACCACTCTAAGTGTCTGGTTACATGTGAGTTTCTGTTCAGATGTTAGCACGTTCATTAGAGGACAGAGTGACTTTTTACTTTGATCTCCCCTGCAAAATATTCATCCAGGAAAAAAAATCAATTGAAACAGTTTCCCTGGAAATAAGAAAATAACTTTCCCCCATTTTCAAGTATTTTTCTTTTATTGCTAAATTGTAGGAAATGTATATCTGATAAACAAAAGTACTTTATGAAGGGTTTTATGAATATTTTTTCATAGTCTGTGGTTTATTTATTCATATTCTCACTGTTTTCCTTTTTAAAAATAAACTTTCCATGTTATAACAGTTTTAGATTTTTAGAAAAATTGTAAAGATAGAATACAGAATTCAAATTTACCCTCTACACAGTTTCCCCTGTTATTAACATCTTATTATGAGGCCCAGTGCACGAAATCTGTGCATGGGCAGGGGGTGTACCTCAGCCTGGCCTGCACCCTCTCGAAATCCGGGATGACTCAGGGGATATCCGACTGCTGGTTTAGGTCCGATCCTGATCCCTGAGGATCAGGTCTAAACCGGCAGTCAGACATCCCTTTCACAATCCTGGATGCTGGCCCCTAACTGCTCACCTGCCTGCCTGATCACCCCTAACCAATCTTCCTGCATGCCTGGTCACCCCTAACCACTTCCCTGCCAGTCTGATCACCCCTAACAGCCTCTGCCTGCCTGCCTGATGGCCCCTAACCACTTGCCTGTCTGCCTGATGGTCCCTAACCACTCTGCCTGCCTGTCAGATCACCCCTAACTGTCTCTGCCTGCCTGATAGCCCCTAACCACCTCTGCCTGCCTGATTGCCCCTCAGCACTCTGCTTGCCTGATCGCTCCTTGTGTCCACATGGGGGCAGGATCATTGACCACATGGGGGCAGCCATCTTGTGTGTTGGAGTGATGGTCAATCTGCATATTACTCTTTTATTAGATAAGATAGAGGTCTGGTGCACGGGTGGGGGCCAGCTGGTTTGCCCTGAAGGGTGTCCCGGATCAGGATGGGGGTTCCCTTGGGGCGTGGGGAGGCCTGGGTGAGGGGCCTGTGGTGGTTTGCAGGCAGGACACGCCCCCTGGTGACCCAACCAGAGGCCCTAGTATCTAGGATTTATTTATCTTCTACAATTGAAACTTTGAAGCCTGGAGTGGATCCAAGCCTTCTGCTTGCTCCGTGGCTGCCCCCATTTTTGTTGGGATTTATTTATCTTCTATAATTGAAACTTTGTAGCCTTAAGCGGAGGCCTGGGCTGGCAAGGGCAGGTGGAAAGCTTGGCTTCCTCCATTGCTGGGGAAACCCAAGCCTCCCTCCTGCTCTCTGTGGCCACAGCCATCTTGGTTGGGTTTATTTGCATATTCGCTCCTCATTGGCTGGTGGGCATGGCTTGTGGGTGTAGTGGAGGTACGGTCAATTTGCATATTACTTTTTTATTAGATAGGATAGGTAGGTTACCTTCAGCTAGGAACATCCTGCTAAGGATATTTCAGAGTTTAGCTTTCTTAATCCTAGCAAATATCACTAGTCTGTTTACTTAGAATTCAGATTGATTAACTTGACCTGGTCACTTGCCTTCATCCTCCCTCTCCCCCAGTGACATCCTTTTAATAAAGGAAGTCAGTAAAGAGATGTGGGCTTGCTACTTGTTTAGGGTTTCCTTAATGACTTGGCAAGTCACATCCTCTAAGGGGAGCCACCAGTTCACAAGCCCAACCCATGCTCATGACCTTCCAACCAGTTTCAAAAAGGTTTATCTTACTAGTAAATATGAATGGAGGTTTCCAGATCATCAGACATTTGAGAAGAGTCTTTAATACAAGAAACCAAAACCAAAATACTCAAAAAGAAAAACTGAATGAAATGTAAACATAAACAATCAAGGGCCTCAGAGAAAAAGAAAAGGCTTAGAAAACTAATCAGAGATAAATGGAGATATTTCAGCTGAGAAAAAATACTGGGATGCTATAAAAAGAAAAATTTAGAAAATAAGAAATATCTACTAAAAATTAAAATATTATTATTGTAATTTTAAAAAAGAATAATTAGAAGAGAAGGTTTAGGAATTTTTTTAAACGACAAAACAGAAAAGGAAACATTTTAGAAAATATCACTTAAAATCTAGTGATCCAATTCAATAATATACCCAGAAATTAAAAAATATAAGAAAAAGAGAAGGTAATCCTACATAATAAAAACCTACTATGCTAAGTTTCTAGTCGGTTGGCCGTTCAACCAACCAAAGTGTAATACGCCAATAATATGCTAAGGTCGCTCAACCACTTGCTAGTAATTAGGCCTCTAGTAATTAAATACTAGGAAATGCAAAAAGTTTCCCTAAAATAAAAATATAAGTCACCTAGGCAACCAAGAAAATGAATGAAAAAAATCTTTAATTGCATTAAACATTTAGAATAGTTGGAATAATTAATAGGTCTTAAGAGCTCCCCAAAGTATAAAGACATGACAAATATCAATAATCAGTCAGAAACATTAATAAGTCACTGGGTTGAATAATAGCATTTTCAAATAGTAAAAAATATATAAAACTATTAATAGCTACATAATTAGATGATATCATCTACATAAAAAAAATCAACTAAAATAATATGGAATTCAGAATTTTGTATCCAAAATTTTGTATTCCATCAGGATAGAGATGAAGGAATCCCAAGGATGATCATAAGGGGTATCTCAGGATGGAAATGAATAGTACACCTAGAAACTCTAGTACAGTCTAGTTTAGATGATGAGACTCCAAAATATGTGTGGTATGTTGGTAGGGTGAGGGGTGAGGGCAAGTGATGGTGAAGGGGTTTGAGAAGATCTGATGAAATGAAACTGTGAAGAGCACCTGGGTAAGAAATAATGATAAGCAGGTAGAAAATTAGGAAACCAAAAAGAAATGCATCAAATTACTTCAGAAGAAATAAAATATTATTAAAGGATGACATGAAAACATAATATACTATGTAGCTATTGTTTGAATTAGTATTTACATAGTCATAAATTATATTAAAATTCCCATTTTGTTCACAATGTTGACTAAACCAAAATTGGAATATAATTAGACAATTGTGATATTGGAAGTTGGAAGGAGTGTGTGTGTGTGTGCGTGTGTGTGTGTGTGTGTGTGTGTGTGTGTGTTTTGTGAGTTCCCTGATCTCTTTTCATCCCCCTCTCAACTAATATACAAGTGTGATTTGTTTCTTCAAGCATTTATTATTTTCTTCATCTCAGTTTCTTTATCAGCAGATATTATGCCATACTGCAGTTACATCCTTTATACTAATAAAAGGGTAATATGCTAATTAGACTGGATAGACTAGACATCTTCCGGACATCATTCCAGACGTCCCTCCTGACAAAGCTTGCAAACCCCTGGCAGCCCTTTGCCCAGGCCGGCCCCACCTCACGGTGGGGACCCCCCCAACCCAATCGGGGGCGTGGCCAGCCTGCAAACCCTTGGCAGCCCCAAGCCCAGGCCAGCTGCACCCCACAATGGGGACCCCCCACCCCTATTGGGGGCGTGGCCAGCCTGCAAACCTCCTGCAGCCCCTTGCCCAGGCCAGCCCTGCCCCCAGCAGTGACCCCCCCACCCTGATCTGGGGCCCCCTTTGGGGCAGGCCATCTGGACCCAACCCATGCATCAGGCCTCTACCCTATATAATAAAAGGGTAATATGCAAATTGACCCTAATGGCAGAACGACCAGAACGACCGCTAGACCAGTCACTATGAGGCTCACTGACCACCTCTTGGTCCCTTTCCCTAGCCAGCAGGCTCTGATCACCTAATGGCTACCCACAGCAGGGGCAGGGCCGGCGAGTGGGCAGGAACAGCCAACCTCTCGGTCCCTTCCTTCAGCCGTCATGCACCAATCACCTGATGGCGAATGGGGACCCAGGGGTGGGTGGTGGTGGGGGGCTGGGCCGGCTGCGGGAAGCTGGGGAAGATGGCCCTGATCGCAAGCCAAGCTTAGGGACTGTACACGCACACAAATTTCGTGCACTAGGTCCTATCTAATAAAGAGGGAATATGCTAATTGACCCTTATGCTGTCGCAAAGATAGCGGTGCCCACAGCCAATAAGGAGGGAATGTGCTAATTGACTGCCCCGCCCTCAAAGATGGAAGCGCCCATAGCCAATAAGGAGGGAATATGCTAATTGACTGCCACGCCCTCAAAGATGGTGGCACCCACAGCCACCAGATGGCGGCACCCAGTCCCCTCAGCCCCACTGGGGCAGCAGACATGCAGCAAGGTTCCGCGCGCCTGCCTCAGGAGTACCCCAGTCCCCTTAGCCTTCCAGCTGCCCAGGGCCGGCCTGAGGTGCAGGCAAGCCTTGGATGGTGGCTGCCCAGGCTCTTAGCGCTGGCCCGAGGCACAGGCAAGTGTTGGGTGGTGGCTGCCCAGCCACCCAGGGCTGCCTGAGGCTCAGGTAACCAGGGCCGGCCAAGATTTGCGCTGCCGGCAGTGGCAGCAACAGAGCTGTGATGGGGCATCACCTTCCCCTGATCACCAGGTCGCCTCCCACCCCTGAGGGTTCCTGGACTGTGAGAGGGGCAGGCCGGGCTGAGGGACTCCCCCTCCAGTGCATGAATTTTCATGCACCGGGCCTCTAGTGTATAATAAAAGGGTAACTTGCAAATCGACAGAATGGCAGAATGACTGGTCACTATGATGCACACTGACCACCAGGGGGCAGACGCTCAATGCAGGAGCTTCCCCCTGGTAGTCAGTGCACTCCCACAGGGGGAGTGCTGCTCAGGCACAAGCCGGGCTGACCGCTGGCGAGCGCAGCAGCCCACCTCCGCGACAGTGCTAAGGATGTCTGACTGCAGCTTAGGCCTGCTCCCTGCGAGGACTGGGCCTAAGCCGTCTGTCAGACATCCCCCAAGGGCTCCCAGACTGTGAGAGGGTGCAGGCCGGGCTGAGGGACCCCGCCTTCCCCAAGTGCATGAATGTCGTGCACCAGGTCTCTAGTATTTATTTATCTAGCCCTCTCAATAAGCTGTAAGCCCTTTGAACTTGTTAATTATCTTGGCATAACTTGTTAATTATCTATGCATCTGCCATGTGTATCAGATTATCTTTTATACAATGGACCTTGATAAATACTCCAACAATTTGTAAATGAATGAATATATTCATGTTTTCTGACTATGTATACCTCTCACGTATTTTTTACATCAAAAATGGAATTATATTCTAAAGCTTAAAATATCTACAATGAAATATAGGTAATGAATATTTACTTCTGAATAATGTAGTGAATTTACACGTGCTTAAAAGTAATGATGACTTGGGCAACTAAAAAATCCTCAATAAAACTGACCTTGAAATTATATTTAAAAAATTAAAATGTTTTTCAAATATTATTTTTAAAAAATTATAATACTATACTACCTCTTTCTTCCCTGACATTAAGATAGATAGATGATAGGTAATAAATAAAACATCAATAGATAATAAATAGAAGAGTGATAGATTATTGGTAGATTGATGCTAGATAAATAGACAAAAGATAGAAAAATAATAAAACAAATAATTTGGGAAAGCTTGAAAGACATTGCTTTTCACTTTTGTTACATAGCTCCACCTATTTCCATATATCCATATTGTAATCTCATTATCTCATTTTTACTGAGAAAATGATTTGATTTAGTTAGAGACAGTCAATGAGCTGTACAGGAAGACATTAATTTTTTTGAATGAAGCTGCTAAAGCTAATAAGATCAATCATTTTATATAAAGTAACTTTGTACTTTCTCTAAGTCATTAAAATTATATCAAGAAAGAAAAATGTAGTAGACTAAATTAATAGGGCAAATACTAGTTAAAAGAAAATGCTATAGAATGAATTTTACCTGATTTCAATATCAATATAGGATATTGTCACAAATTAGGTTCTCCAGCAGCAGAAATTAAGGTAGAGCATAATGTGCAAACAATTTTTATAGGACATAAGTCCTGTGAAAAAAGCAGGGCAAATACTGGAAAAAAATAATTAAAATCACTCCAAAGCAAAAGGAAGAAAATAAAAATTTTGAATTATGATAAAAATTGATTAATTTCACTCATTCCATGTTTTCTGTGTTCTTTTTGAAAACATAATTTTGAAATTAAATATAAAATATTTTTGTGCAAACCTAATTTACCTTAGTATTAAATGCTAACAAATTAATTAAAAATAAATTTAACAATCAAATAAATATTTTTTGCTACAAACTTCACTGTTTATAGCTCACACTAATAATTTAATAATGAATTCATCACTATAATTAATAACACTTAAGTTAGTTGAGATAATATTTTAGAAATTATCTTAAATAGGCATTTCTTAATAGATGTATTAAAAATTAATATATTGAGTTTTGCTTCATATATGAAAAAATAAAGGAACTGGAGTTAAATTGTATATATTATTAGAACAACAACAATAAAATGACCCTGAGGAGCACCATTATTTTTTTCTAGTAAATAAACATTTTAATGTAAAAAGAGGAGCATAGACTTTTCAGTTATGCTCACAGATAATCTATTCCTACTTTGTGTCAGTATTTTTGCTTTCGGACCTGAGGGCTGTGACTAATTTTTGTTAATACATAAGAAGTAGCACACAAGAGGCACCTTTAAACTCATTTTTGCATAAGTTATATTTCAGTTGGCTTGATTCCTTACATTTTGTTTTTCTCTTCCTAAAATCATGACTTGTTTGCTCCTGGGTTACTTCCAATTGTGTTCTGCTAGTTCAATTCACAATAAACAATTGATTACACAGATCATAGAACAAGTTAATCAGTCTGGGACTTTAGTAATGAAAAATAAAGCTCCAACAAGTTAATCTATCAGTCTTAAGTAGAGAAGATATCTAGAACTAATTAAACACTGACTCCAGTGACAGTGATTTAAGCTCTACTCTTGAAACCTTTATACTCCCTAGAACAATAGTTATAAAATCTTATAAAATCTACCTTGAAATCTAAGAGTATAAGAAATACAGAATATCATATAAGGACATACATTATCTGATCCAATATTTCCCTTTCTCGTATAAGGACATACATTATCTGATCCAATATTTCCCTTTCTCCTGGAGTAGCTAATTACTAATGAGTAGTGTCCCTTGTTAAAATTAGTTATAGGAAATATTCAACCCAGGTTTAGGGAAGGTTTTGTATAAGTTCTCTCAGTCATTATTATGAAGAATACAAAAATTTCATAGAAGCCCCAAGCAGATTTAGATTTTATAATGCATACTTTCTAGAAAAGTTGGGGAAGTTAATATTTAACCTCACCAGACAAGGAAGAATGAGCTGGGAAATTTGTTTTGAGTTAACTAGATATTAGTCTCTGCTATAGGCAAAATTCTTTCTGTAATAAATTATTTGTTTTAAGGCACAGAAACCTACCTTAAGTGCCATATAGATGCAATTAATACAAAGTTTTATGTTCAGCTCAAACTAAATCTTGAAATCAAGCTATGGAAACATCAATGTATTATCTCTGGTCTGATCTCATTTATTTTCATTTTTCTTCACACATTTTATATCTTTCTACTCTTCCTTTTATAGGGCAGAGCAAATGTTGGCCACTTTATAGTTTTCAGATTCATGGAGATAGAGAATATCTCAGTACAAAATTTAAATACTGAAGAAATAGAATTTCTTCTATTTATGAGTAAAAATGTTTAACTCTGGTCATTTAACTGTGCTAGGGTTAAAAAGATATGCTAACATGGCTGTCAGGGCTACAGATCTATTGGATTGGGGGTTATTTTTGTTTGGGGGTTTACTAATAATGATTTCCCCACACCCCTCTAATGTCTCAGAATCAATTAAGAAATCAAGCAATGGAGTCAAAAGGAAGATATCAAATTATTGGTATTGACAATAAATACTGAATTAGAAATTGTGGATTAAATATAGATCATAAGCATGCATTATTTTAATTTCTATGCATGATTAAATGATTGAATCTTGGGCAATCCAACCAAAGGAGATTTTGCATCTATAGAGAAGATACACTCAATTTAGAATCCTTACCTTCCATCTTTAGAGTCTTTTCACTTGGAAAAGAGAGAAAAATGTGCTTACAGATTTGCCTTAAAAGAAGCCAGATTTGGGTGTTGGGGGGAGTGTGTGTGCAAATCTTTTGAAAGAAGTAACAGAATAGAATGAATAGAAACTTTTTCATATGGAAAGATACAAAGAGAACAAGAGAACAAGACAGAGAAAAAGCAAGGTGTATAAGAAAGGAGAGAGGGAGAGATTTTTCTGAATCTTGATCAGACAACTTATTCTTCTTCATTTGGAATTGAGTGTATAAGACTATGTAAAGAATCATGGTACAAAACAAGTGTTGGGCCAGGTAAGACTAACTTTAAAAAAATTCCCCTCTATCATAGAAGATAAAATCATATAAGACCAACTTCAGACCGGTGAAGGCCAATGGATTTGTGAAGAGTTTGTGTGAATTATAGGAGCAGAAAATAACAGTTCAGCTTTAGCAGTGCTGGTAAAGGACAGACAGCTTTCTTTGTAACCCATATGATAGCAGTCAAGGCATTCACCACACTCTGTTACTCTTACTGTCAAGGTCAAAGATCATTGTCCCATTGAAATAAAATTCCTATAGCACTATGAGTGATATGTTGAAAACAAGAGCATTTTTGCAAGGTAATTAAAGTAATACATCTTTGAACTTAGGAAGTTGTAGTTACAGTGAAACTACAAAGGAAAGGGTAGCTTTAAGACCCAGAAAGAAAAAACTTTAAAACAAACAAAATATATTACTCTTTCAAATTTGAAACCAAAAATTTTCATGTATATCTACAAAATCTTCCAGAGAATATCTTCAAAATAACATTTCCTAATATTTTAAAAACATTTTATTATGTATTAATAAGTAATAAATTATTAACAAATTGTTGATAATAATTAATTGTATTTATTAATAATAAATGAAAAGTTATTTATTAATGATAATAATTATTATCTATTATTTATTATTATTCATCTTTAATTTGCTTATCTCCCAGGGAGTTATTCAGATAATTAAATTAGCAAAATTTTCAGGACTTAGTTTTCTAGGAATTATACTTAATACATTTAAATTGGAAATTTTTAGAAATTTGAAAGTTAGGAGAGAGGAGATAATTTATAAATAGAGAAAATTAGAAGAGTTTGTTGTTTTTTCTTGGACACGAATGAATAAATACTTATTAGAACAAGAACTAGGATTAATCATGTCACATTCATCTAGTGACTGTCAATCTGCATTAAGAATGTCTCCAATATAGTTTGTTATCTTGAATGTTGATTCAGTATTTATATGTAGTCCTGATCCCAAATCAATTCTGTTAAAGCAACATTGATTTTGGATTTGCCTTTATATAAAAGAAACATGAGATTAGTTTCAGTGAATAATCCTGCTTTTCCGCATGTCATCCTGAGTTTAAGGCAGGTACTTATTAAGACCATGCCAACTCTTAGAGCAGTCAATTTTTAATTTTTAAGGTGTTACTTTAGTTAAAGTTTAAAATAAGCTTTTAAAATAGATTTGTTTGTTTGATTCTTTATTACCTAACTATAACATAGGATTAGCTATGAAGTTTCTAGGGCAAAGATTGGATTCATATTAATCTTTTCGTATTTTTAATGTCTAATGTTTAAATTCTCCATTCAGGATTATGCCTGAAGAAATGCAAATTTACCTGGGAACTAAATAAAGTACGCGTTCAGTCATATCATCCTCGATCAATGGTTCTCAACCTTTCTAATGCCCCGACCCTTTAATACAGTTCCTCATGTTGTGGTGACCCCCAACCATAAAATTATTTTCGCTGCTACTTCATAACTGTAATTTTGCTACTGTTATGAATCGTAATGTAAATATCTGTGTTCTCCGATGGTCTTAGGCCTGTCTCAACATGTCAGGTTGAGAATCGCTGCTGTAGAGCCTAAGACCATCGGAAAACACAGATATTTACATTACGATTCATAACAGTAGCAAAATTACAGTTATGAAGTAGCAACGAAAATAATTTTATGGTTGGGGGTCACCACAACATGAGGAACTGTATTAAAGGGTCGGGGCATTAGAAAGGTTGAGAATCACTGCTCTAGATAATCAAGTCTCACAATGTCTAAAGTTAAAATGAAATGATAAACTGGAAAAAATGCAACATATGTAACGAAGATTAATGACTTTAACATATATATATTAAAGTAATAAAAAAGAATAAAATACCGCCGAAACCGGTTTGGCTCAGTGGATAGAGCGTCGGCCTGCGGACTGAAGGGTCCCAGGTTCGATTCCGGTCAAGGGCATGTACCTTGGTTGCGGGCACATCCCCAGTGGGAGGTGTGCAGGAGGCAGCTGATCGATGTTTCTCTCTCATCGATGTTTCTAGCTCTCTCTCCCTCTCTCTTCCTCTCTGTAAAAAATCAATAAAATATATTAAAAAAAAAGAATAAAATACTGATTGAGAATTAGAAAAGAAAATTAATGGAACATTCACTAGAGAAATAACAATTGCAGCTAAAGTACTCACCTCTCTCTATGGAACAGGAGGTGTGCTAATCAATTAACATGAGTTGTCTCACGTAATTATCAAATAATCTATTAGTACTGCTTGTGATAATATATGATATACTATTATTTTTATTATTACCATCACTAGTGCTCATAATAGTATAACACATAAAAATACAAATAGGTAATATATTTTGATCCTCACAAGCTAATTTTAAGTAATCACAATATTTAAAAACTAGAGGCCGGGTACACGAAATTCGTGCACGGGTGTGTGTGTCCCTCAGCCCAGCCTGCACCCTCTCCAATCTGGGACCCCTTGAGGGATGTTCAACTGCCCATTTAGGCCCAATCCTGGTGGGATCGGGCCTAATTGGGCAGTCGGACATCCCTCTCATAATCCAGGCCTGCTGGCTCCCAACTGCTCACCTGCTTGCCTGCCTGATCGCCCCTAACCACTTCCGCCTGCCAGCCTGATCAAGCCCTAACCACTCCCCTACCTGCCTGATCAATGCCTAACTGCTCCCCTGCAAGCCTGATTGCCCCTAAATGCCCTCCACTGCAGGCCTGGTTGCCCCCAACTGCCCTCCCCTGCTGGCCCAATCACCCCTAACTGCGCTCCCTTGCCAGCCTGGAGGCCCCCAACTGCTCTCCCCTGCAGGCCTGTTCGCCCCTAACTGCCCTCCCCTGTGGGCCTGGTCACCCCCAACTGCTCTCCCCTGCTGGCCTGGTCACCACTAACTGTCCTCCCCTGCAGGTCTGGTCACCCCCACTGCCCTCCCTTGCAGGCCTGGTCCCTCCCAAATGCCCTCCTCTGCCAGCCTGGTCAACCCCAACTGCCCTCCCCTGCAGGCCTGGTCCCTCCCAACTGCCTCCCCTGCTGGCCCGGTCACCCCCAACTGCCCTCCCCTGCAGGCATGGTTCCCCCAACTGCCCTCCTCTGCTGGCCTGGTCACCCCTAACTTCCCTCCCCTGAAGGCCTGGTCACCCCCAACTGCCCTCCCCTGCTGACCTAATTGCCCACAACTGCCCTTCCCTGCTGGCCATCTTGTGTCCACATGGGGCTAGCCATCTTTTGACCACATGAGAGAGGCCGTCTTGTGTGTTGGAGTGACAGTCAATTTGCATATTACTCTTTTATTAGATAGGATAAGATTCTATTTGTATCACACATCCAATAGACAATACACAAAAGTA
Source organism: Plecotus auritus (assembly GCF_963455305.1). NCBI lineage: Eukaryota > Metazoa > Chordata > Mammalia > Chiroptera > Vespertilionidae > Plecotus > Plecotus auritus. The sequence goes on along the minus strand of NC_137770.1, from coordinate 206,682,078 downwards.
ATCAAAACTCATTTTGAGGTAAATTCTACTTGTGAGAAAAATATTTCTTAAAATTTATTGTTTCTGGAAATATATACATTTTCTAGAGTCCAATTTGAGTAAGAAGTAAAAACCATTAGAGTATGCATATAACATTCATAATATATTTGTCAAAGCAAGAGATTATGTTTGGAGGTAAAAATACAGTACCCATGAGCATGCAGGAGGCAGATGATTGGTAATTCTCTCTCATCATTGATGTTTCTATCACTCTCTCCTTCTCCATTCCTCTCTGAAATCAATAAAAATGTATTTGAAAATATGTAGTACCCAAGAACATGTTAAATCTGAGATATGTACATATTTTAACATGGAAACTATGAGACTGGAGATAGCTTCCATTCAGTAGAGTATTTCCTGAAGTTATCAAGTATGTCAATATCTATACAAAGAATATTTTATTGATTAAAATGTCATGATCTACAGAGAAGAGTCAATTAGCCATTAAGTGGTAGTTTGAAGAATATTGCTGCCAAATGTATAAAGAAATAATTATATTATGTAAAACACTCATAAAATATAGGGAGGCCAATAATAATAATTAGGCCATATTTGAGAGAAAGCATTTTCAGAAAAATAACTATGGCATAGTATTAGAGACATCAATGGCTCAGAAAATGATTACAGTAAATGACTATATGCCAAGAATAATTATTCTGCTTATATTTTTTGATGATCAGAAAATAAATATGAAGAATTACTACAAACTTTGCTTTCTTATAAATATATGGATATATGATATTATCCTATCTAATAAAGAAGGAATATGCTAATTGACCCTCATGCTGTCTCAAAGATGGTGGTGCCCACAGCCAGTAAGGAGGGAATATGCTAATTGACCACCCCACTATCAAAGATGGCAGTGCCCACAGCCAATAAGGAGGGAATATGCTAATTGACTGCCATGCCCTCAAAGATGGTGGTGCCCACAGCCACAAGATGGCGTTGTCCAGTCCTCTCAACCCCACTGGGGTGGCAGGCGGGCCTGGCTGCTCCATGTGCCTGTCTCCGGAGTCCCTTGGTCCCCTCAGCCCCCCAGCCGCCCAGGGCCACCCAAGGCTCAGGTAACCAAGGCTGGCTGAGGCTTACGTTGTTGTCAGTTGCTGCAGGAGAGGTGTGATTGGGTGTCTCCTTCCCCTGATTGCCAGGTCTCCTCCTGCCTCTGAGGGCTCCCAGACTGAGAGGGGGCAGGCCAGGCTGAGGGACCCCCTTCCAGTGAATGAATTTTCTTGCACTGGGCCTCTAGTATTAAAAATAATTTAATATTTTAAAAATAATTTTAGGTAGAAATATTTTATAAGTATGCCAATTTACTGATAGCTAAAGTAAATATTTAAAAAATATAATTTAAAATATTTTAATACTATCTTTCATTATCAAAAATATCCTGGGTTGGATGATTAATGTTATAGTATATCACTTCACTCAATAACAATGCTAGGCTCCTCTCAGCCTGGTATGAATTAGACTGCAGGGTTGATGTATGCAATGTGATATGAGGAGTACACAATGAACATCTGTAAAATTATATAAATAAATGTCATAGTTCTTACACAAATGTTTAAAAACACATTAATCTGTAAACTAGTTATTGGATATTATGCTTTAAAATGTTTGATTCTTTTTTAGTCATGCTATACTAGGAGAGAAATAAAAGTTCACTGGCCAATAGAAACCATTAATTATTCAGGCATATACACTGCAATAGATTATCCAAGAACTAGATGGATGTCAATTATGTTATACTAGAGGCCTGATGCGCGAAGTTTGTGCCTGGGGGGCAGGGGACGGGTGTGTCCCTCAGCCCAGCCTGCACCCTCTCCAATCTGGGACATCCCTCTCACAATCCAGAACTGCTGGCTCCCAACCACTCACCTGCCTGCCTGATTGACCCTAACCTCTTCTGGCTGCCAGCCTGATCACCCCCTAACCACTCCCCTGCCAGCCTGATCAACACCTAACTGCTCCCCTGCTGGCCCAATTGCCCCTAACTGCCCTCCCTTGCAGTCCTGGTCCCTCCCAAATGCCCTCCCCTGCTGGCCATCTTGTGTCCACATGGGGGCGGCCATCTTTGACCACATGGGGGTGGCCATCTTGTGTGTTGGAGTGATGGTCAATTTGCATATTACCTCTTTATTATACAGGATAATCAGGATAACTTGCATCTATCTATAGAACATGCTACAATTTTCATATTTTACCTACAACTTCCTTAATTTGACTCACAACTCTGTAGAAGGCAAAACATGTTTGATTCATTTTCTTTTACAGGAAATGGATTTGAAATGAAATATGAATGACTTGGTCAAGATCAATCTTGACCTGGATTTTAGCTTAGGTCTTTTTCCAAATTCATTGGCTATGTCTTTACAACACACAATTTCTCATTGTTCCTGAACAGTTAAATAGAGGAATTTTTCACAATTTCTAACACCCAACTTATAGTTTTTGAACTTATGATTGATGGTATCATCATACAGGCAGTAATTTTTCATTAAATCATAGATGAGTAATAATTGCAATTAAGATACTTTTTCTGCTCTCTTGAGATTTCCTAGATTTCTCTTCTTATTAGTAAACACATGCAACAATGGGATTTTTAAAGAATTCTATGTCATTGGGATTAACATAAAAATGTTTTCAAGTTTGTCAGTTATAATATGACTTATTTGATTATATTACCATTCCATTTAAAAATAAATTAATGAATGGCACAACTATGGTTATAAAGACCAAGTATTGTTTGAATTCTTCATTTATCCTTTTTCTAGCTTTAGAGAAACTTAAGTTACACCTGTGGGGTCAGCCCAGTTATTGTCCTTTTATCAATACAACTCAAACATAATAAAACCACTTGATAAACAAGTTAGAAAATAATTTCTGATTCAGGCTTAAGTAGAAATTATTAATATTTCCTCTTTATTTCTGTTTTTAGATAACATGGTTTCCAAATTTATGGGTACCCTCTATCCTATTTAATAAGTTCTTTAACATCTTTTCATTGTTTTCTGGCTTCCATCAAGACTACTTTGAATGATGATTTATGAACATTGAATAAATCTACACTATGCATACAGAACTCATGTTCTCTTCATACCATAACAATCTATAATTACTCATTATGATACTTTCATTATCTAACATGACTTCAGTGAGGAGTGCTGTGTTATATATATTTGATGGTCCCAGTTGATTTTGAATTTCAATCTCCTTTGTTTCAGGGGTCCTCAAACTACAGCCTGCGGGCCACATGCGGTCCGCTGAGGACATTTATCCGGCCCGCCGGGTGCCGCTGCCTGTCCTGCTTAGCAGCCAACTCGTCCCGGGCCCGCAGTGCGCATAGGAATTTGTTCATAGTTTTTTTTTTTTAACTATAGTCTGGCCCTCCAACGGTCTGAGGGACAGTGAACTGGCCCCCTGTTTAAAAAGTTTGAGGATCCCTGAACACTTTATAATATGTAGTAGAGGCCCGGTGCATGAAAATTCATGCACTCAGGGGCGGGGGTCCCTCAGCCCAGCCTGTACCCTCTCACAATCCAGGACGCCTCGGGTAGGGTCCTTAGGCCTGGTCTGAGATCAGGGACTATCAGGGCTTTCCTTCCTCCGGCTGCAGGCAGCTGGTCCCGGCCCCGCCGCTGCCACTGCTTGCCATCTGTGCAGCACTGCCCCTCCCCTCCCCTGCCACTGGCCGCCTCCATCTGCAGGCGACAGGCATGGGGTGCAATGGCTTGGCTGGCCTGGGCCTCCCTCTGTGGGACAATCGCTGGCCGGCCGCACACCTGCCACAGTGTCGCCGGCCTGTAGCCTGGGCCTCCCTCTTTCTTTCTTTCTTTTTTTTTTTTTAAGTAAGAGTAAAGTTTACTGAGCGATACAGAACTGAGTACTATGAAGGGTTTACCAGGGTGAAAATGCACTGCTCCCCCCCCCCCCCCCCCCCGGCCATCCCTGCCCCTGCCATCCCCAACACCCAGAGACTACAGTACTTAGAAGTTACACACAATGGCCATAACTGCTGAATATCTGTTCATAACGAACAGACCTTAGCATATTTATACTGTATCACATTGAGTGATTATAGAAATCCATTTATATATTGCTTGTATACAATCTTTTTTTTTGGTAAAAAATATTTAAAAAAAGAAAGTATAAAAAACATGTGCAGTTGATAGCCCTGCCAGGACAGCCAGTCTGTAAACATTCAGTGAGTATGTGCTTTGGAAGGGCGCCCATGCCTCATGCCCACAGCAACTCCAGCAAGGCCGGTGAGGGTGCGCCCTGGCTGCCACTCCAGGCAGGACTGAGCTGGACCACGGTGGGTGGGTACAGCAGGGCCTGGCACCGTGCCCTTCTCCAGCCTTGCATCAGGATCAGGGTCAGGGCTGGGAGCAGGCAGATTGCAGTTTCACTCTGAGTTCCATACTCAGCCTAATTTTGGTTGCAACTCATGGCTTTTCCTGGCTGCTCGGAGGTCCTTTGGGTGGGTGCCCTGGTGGAGAGGCCAGAGAAGTGCCCATAGCTGCCTGGTTGGGCGGCTCTCCAGCCCAGAGCCTCTGTCCTGCCTCCTGCAAGCCTGGCCCCAGGGAGAACAACTCCCCCCCTTCCCCGCCTCAGGACTACTTTGGTTTCAGCACTTGATCCTGGGTTTCATCAGCCTGGGTTACTTCCCCTGGTGTGGCTGATCTGAGTTTCACAAAAAAGCCTGTCTGATGCTGGCTATGCTTAGCCTCATTGAAGAGTTTTTATGCAGTAAGGAAGAGCCCTCTGGGACCCTCCTCCTCCTCCTCTTTCTCCTCCCAGTCCATGGTCACTTCTTCTCCAGCTGCTCCAGCAGTGGGTTGCCTTCTGAGTCGGGGGTCTTAATGCTGTCGGTCCTAACGATGCAGGTGGGGCAATGCCGATTGAGCATCAGATGAGCTGCTGCTGCTCCTGCTTCAGCTCCTCCATTTGGGTTTTCAGCTCTGCATTCATGAGCTCCAGGCACTCAGATTCCTGCTGCGGAAACTCTGTCCGCTCCTTCTTCTTATTCCAGCATGGGGCTGCTGCCACTTTGTTCTTTTCCCAGTGCCTTTTCCTCCACTCACCTTCCTTGTCTAGCTCACTTTCCATAGGTTGAGGCCTCTTGCCCAGTTTCACCTCCAGGAAGTGCAAAGGGGTGATCATGGCCCCAATGTTGTGGATGTCAGCATATTTCAGCTCCTCTGCAGTCAGGGCTGAGCTGGGGATTCAAGTCAGGGAGCTGAGCCCTGGCAGAGTGCCCGCAGTTATGGAAGGGTACGGGATCTGCCCAGGCATCATAGCAGGAGGAGTAGCAGTCCAGTCCTGCAGAAGCCGCGGGCAGAGGCTGCAACCCCAAGGCCTGGGCCAGGCTGCAGGCGCCATGCCTGCTCAGGAGGTGCCGTGACACCAGCCCCACCCTGCAGCATCCACTGCCACCAGTTGACTTCCATCGCAGCTGCCAAGCATCCCTCCTGAAGGCTGTGGCTGGTGGCTTGGGTCTCCCTCTTTGAGGTAAGCGGGGCTCTGCCTGCCTGCCTCATTGCCCCAACCACTCACCTGCCTACCTGGTCACCCCCAACCCCTCACCTGCCTGATCACCCCTAACTGCTTGCTGGGGGGCGGGGCCAGCCCAGCGAGGGGCCTTGGTGGTTCTGGTCTTTGGTCGTTCTGGTCGCTGGGCTTTTATTATATAGGATTATAAAGTTTACTAAACATAGTTTATCTTTCATGGCTAAAAATCAACAGCAGTAGTATCTGACATTATCCATGATGCTATGCTTCCTCACAGGATACTGAATGGCTCTGGGCTCATCTTTTATTTCATTCTAAACCTTGACACAATGGTGCTTCTTTAACAGTGCTTTCTCCTTGGGATTCTTTGAGAGCGCTAAGCTTTTCTGCCATTGCTCAGTAGCATGGTTTAGTCTGCTGTTCAAGAACCCCATTTTTTCTAATCAGCATCATTTTCTTTTTTCTTAACTCTTGTATTCTCTCTTTGCTTTTCACTGTAATTTTCTGTTTCATGCCTTACCCAAACCTGAATATGATGCACAAACTTTGATTGCCTCCAACTCAACATTTCATAAAGTTGAAATGATCAGGAGGATGGGAAAAAGTTTCAGGGCCATGAGCTCTATAAAATTACCAAGTCAGTGACTTAACTGCCTTCCTCTTGCAGGTAGCTCTTCTCTCTTTATGACAGATTACATCTAACCCAACTGGTCACCGCCTTGATTTGAAAACTTTCTTGTTCATGATTCCAAACCTCTATTTTTTCTCTGTAAGTATGCAGACAGCATAGTGGCATAGTGTGGTAGTTAGGTCTTTAAGCTCTTCAGGAAAGTTCCTTGACTTTGAAGCCCAATTTTGCCACTCCGGGTGACTTTAGAAAAAAAAAGTTTTCCTTAGTTTCCCAAAATCTGTAAACTGGAGATGATGATTAAGATAATGTTATCTAACTTATATTGTTGCTAGTGTTAAATAAGCTAACTGTGGTAAGGAGTTAGAACAATCATAGCACAATAAGGATGGATTATGTAAGCATTCGGTATTATTTAATGTATAGTTTCATATTCATCTCCTTTGCTGCATATTCTCTATCTACCATCCACATATTTGTAGTGTACAGAATTATATAGGTAGCTCTTTCACCTTATCTGTACATTCTTCCCTGAAGGACTTCATTAAGTCCTGTGGTTTAACCAACATCTATGGGTTTCTGACTCTCAATATTATATTTAACCAAAGGCCCAGTACATGGTGATCAGGGCTGATTTGGGCCTTCTGGTTGTTGGTGGGGGCCTTCCTTCCCTGGCTGCCAGCTGCCAGCTGGGGCCTTCCTTCATTCCGCGCCACCCCCTGGTGATCAGTGCACATCATAGCGAGTGATTGAACTCCCAGTCTCCCAGTCAAACTCCCAAGGTAGTTTGCATGTTAGCCTTTTATATATATAGACTAGAGGCCCGTTGCATGAAGATTTGTGCAATAAGACTTCTTTCCCCTGGCTGCCAGCACTGGTTTTCCTCTTGCACCCGAGACCCAGGCTGTAGCGGAGCCAAGCTTTCAGCCTTCAGCGGAGGCAAGCCTTCAGCCTCTGCTGTGCCCGGAGCCTTCAGTCTCCAGTCTTTAGTCTTCAGTCTTCAGTCTTTGCTCAGGCGGAGCCTTCAGTCTTCGCTCTGTGGCTGCGTATGCAAATTAACCCACCATCTTTGTTGGGTTAAGTTGCATACTCACTCCTGATTTGCTGGTGGGTGTCGTGGAGGTACTGTCAATTTGCATCTTTCTCTTTTATTAGTGTAGATACTTTGAACCACTGTTTACGTAAGGTTATTATCTTTTCTTTTTTCTGTTCAAGGATCCTCTTCCTTCTACACCCCATTGCCCTCCCCTACAATAAGCAACCATACAATTCTGTATAATATACATGTTTCATGTTTTATAAAATTCCTATGTACATGTACTTCTAAGTAGATTGTATTGTGTTAAATATCTCATTGTTTCTTACTTTCCCCTTTCTTTTTCTACTATATATGCTGTTGTAAGAGCTGTAATTATTGCCATGTGTACATCTAGTTTGTTACTTCTGATTGCTCCAGTGTGTGTATCTACCATTTGCAGCTACCACATTTTTTACATATTTCCTCTCCCATGATGAACACCTACATTACTTCCAACTCACTGATCTGAGTAAAGTTGAAATGAACATATATGTATATGCGTCTTTTAGGATTTCTGAAATAGTTTATTTGGAACATTTAGGAAAAGAATTACTGAAACATTGCTCCTCAAATATGACTGTATTATTTACATTTCCAACATTAACACATGTTGTGGATAACAGCTGGCAATTTCCAACCTTTCAACTTTCACCAGTCTAATATTTATAAAGTGATTTTTGGTCTTAATTTACTTTTTCTATTTATTAAAGAGTTTGAGAATCTCTCTATATATATATGCTTCTGTGTCTTCTTTGAAGGTATAATGAAAGTGTTAAAATGTAAAACTATTTGCTAAGAAAAAGCACATTGCTCCAATATAATAGATAACTTGGACTTTTGCATGAATCTTTTAATAATACCTTAGGTATATAAATGTAGTATAAATTGTAAAAAAATCTTCAAGTCTATCATTCTCAAAAAGTACTCACATAAAGTCCCCACAGTCATAGGGGCCAATTACCAGTAGGAAAATGTGGCTATTTTCAATAAAGATGGATGCATGTCTAAACATTACCTGCAATTTAACTTTTATTCTTCTTCTTACTCCTCTATAGTTCAATAGTGCCGATAAAGACACATATATTCCACCTATGTCAACAAGTTAGATAATATTTCTAACTTCTACTGAGAAACACAATTTCCCAGTAACTCATTTCATCTCTATCAATTGAAAAAAGAGAAGAAAATCTTAAAAACCCTTCATTTTCACATAGAAATATTTCATGAGTTATTGGCAAAAAGAAAATAATAAAGAAAACTATGATCTAAAAGAAACTAAGTGCTTTAGATATTCACTTAAACGAAAATAAGTACATAGATAAAAGATAACACTGATCTTGTAAATTCCTTCTTTCAACATCCCCCATTACCTGTTCTGTGGTAATTTTCTTTTCTTTTTCTACCCAAATTTTATTTTCCAGTTCTTTGAAATAGTTCTCATTGTAAACCATGAGGCTTAGCAGTAAGAGATATACATCAAATAAAATTAGCTTTCAAGTCAGACTCAAGTGTAAAAACAAATCAATTTTTTTCTAAAATGTATTATCTTTTTATATTTATAACACATTCAGTGGTGTCTCAACTCCTAAGATAATGAAAAACTCTTTTCTCTGTCAATTTTAACTCCTCAAGCAATTTTATTAAAGCTTCACAACTTTATATATAACTTATATGTTGAGTAATCCCAAATTTATATCTCCAGTCCCAATGAGTTTCCAGGCATTCAGACTCAGACAAGCCATTGCTAATTTTACATGTTCATTTTTAAACACAACTGGCTTCTCAAACATAAAACATAAAAAGATAAGTTGTGTATTTCTTCCTACAACTCTGAACATCCTCCAGTCTTCAGCATTAGAGGAGTTGGCATTATTATCACCAATGTGATCAGGCAAAGAAAAAAAAATCTAGAAATCATCCTTGACGTTTCTCTTTCCCTCACTCGCTTCCTTCGGTCTTCACAGAGCTTAGCCTCCAGTGATGAATGAAGCGAGGGAGCACAAGAGCAAGTGCAAAGGCAGGATTTTTTGTTTTGTTTACCAACATTTAGTCACTCAGTATGAAAACAATAAACGATTGTCGAATGAGTGGATTAGTTGATCAAACAAAATGTGAAAATATTTTTCTTAATCCTTTAAATTAAGCTTTTAAATACAGTTTGCTTTGCTCTTGTTAGCTAAAAATGTCTTCAAATTTTTTTTCAATTAATTTGGTGATTATTTTAGTTATGATTTAGTAGCAAATAATTGCTCTCTATTTGGACTATTGAAATATACTCAGACTTCTTCATGACAGGAACTGTGTGTCACTCATTCTACTATATACTCAGGAGGGACTCTGTGTCCTTAACATTTACAACTTCAATAGATGTTTATTGAATAAATTAATGAGCCAATTCATTGCAATTAGATTTATTTAAACCTTTTTATTGCAATTACTCTTTTGTTTAAATTATACTTTTATTTAGATACATAATTATAATAAACTAGAGGCCCAGTGCATGGATTCGTACACTGGTGGAGGGTGTGGCCTGTGGGGATCAGCCCATTGTGGGAGCCCCACTCATCCCTATCAGCCAAGCAGCTGTGGACCCGCCCCCTGAGTGGCTGCTGAATGAGGAAATTAGTCTGACCTGATATTTTGGGGTAATGTCTTGGGTAAAGGTGTGTTCTGTGTCCTGGGGGAACTTGGCGGAGAGCTTTGCACCCCAAAGCCACTCGGTGAATGTCCTTGATGTGTGATGCCAGGTTGGTGACACCATAGGGGATGTTCAGGGCAGCTGTGCTCCAGGATCCTCAGCCATCAGGACAACCTCCCTGGGGGGGTCCACAGTCACGCCTCCTCTTGCCATCCACCTATGCCAGCTTGCCATGCTCTTTCTAGAACACACCTTCGAGGGCCTGCATCAGCTGGTGGGGTCAGGCCAGAATCTGGATTGTCTCAGGTATTTGATAGGCGCAGGGACTCAGCCTCACCCTGGGCCTGCTAGCAGCTGTTTCCACCACGAGGCAGCTCCTGCATTGAATGACTGCCCCCTGGTGGTCAGTGCATGTCATAGCTACTGGTTGACCAGTTGTTCTGGTCATTCTGCCATTCGGTCGCTGGGCTTTTATATATATGTATAAAGATTCATGGGATTATAGAATAGAAAAGGACTTTAGGACTATCCAATTCAACCTCCTAACTTTAGGGGTGAAAAAACAGTTTGACACAGCTTGTTTCTTTCTCAAGGCTTTATATTTAGTTATTATTAGGCCAAGAGAAAAGTCAGACCTCCTAATTTTCAGAGTGAAATTTTTGCCAATATTTTGTGTTTTTGCCATGGTTAAAAGCAAAAATGTATGAATATTCAAGAATCTCTTCTGAATATTCTAAAATAAAGAAGAATGGTAACATAAACTATAGGGGGAGTGATTTGTTTGAAGCTGCTAAGAGATGCTAATTTTCTAAAATTATTATTGCCTGTATTCATTACATTGAAATGAATGCAGAAGATAAAAATGGATATAAAATTGAGCATCTGGGAGGATAGTAATGAGTGCTCAGCAGCTGAAAATAACTGAGTGCTTCAATGACCAAATTGATTCATTTTCACAGTGTACCAAAAAAATATAATGTTAACAATTAATGAGCATGGTCATAACCAATATATTTAAAAAGTTAAATGGTTAAATATGGATAGCAGTTAGAACATGGGATGCAGCTTTTAGAATTTATTGTTCATGCCCATAGCTCTAGGAACAGGAATAAGAAGAAGCCATAGGAGGGGATCATAATATAGTCAAAGGGTAGTCTTCCTGTCAGCATTTTATCGAGAACTGCATCCAATTTTTCCCACTCACAACAATGGAGCCAGCACTTATATAAACCCTAGTGCTGACGAAAAACAAGATAATACTCTGGAATGCAATAGTTGAGACAGACAGTGTTAGGTTAGACTATTGGCCAACTATGGTGGTCCTGAATTTCAACCTAGATAACTAAGATGTAATAAATTATTAGTTGTAAATGGGTTAATCTTTAGTGACAGAGTGACATGATTTCTTATTTGCATTTTTCTGGTGTCAACCTTAAAAATAAAGCAGCAAGGTTATTTGAGTGGCAACCAAGCCTATTTGAGAATAACAGAGGAATTGCAATTCAGGACATGAAAACTATGGTAAACCATAGGCAAATCAAAGGAGATAAAAAAGAAGTCAGGCCCTAGCCTGTTTTGCTCAGTGGAAGAGCACCAGCCTACAGACTGAAGGGTTCTGGGTTCAATTCCAGTTAAGGGCATATGGGTTGTGGGCTTGAACCCCAGTAGGGCATGTGCAGGAGGCAGCTGATCAATGCTTCTCTCTCATCATTGATGTTTCTATCTCTCTCTCCCTCTCCCTTCCACTCTGAAATAAATAAATAAATAAATAAATAAATAAATAAATAAATAAATAATAAAAATAAAAAAAGAAGTCAGCGGTTGCAGGGTTTAAGAAAAGACTATGGTGGTCTTTCATTGGTGGCTGGTGGTAGCTGATTGCTATTGCTGGGGAAAGAGGATGGGCAGTTGGTGTTACTGAGGCAAATAGTAACAAGAGGTTCTTCCTTCTCCCTGTTGAGTAGATAGGTGCTGACTATATAAGTTGCAATGAGTGGCACAAGCAGTATGTGTGTGAAAACTCTCCCTTCTTGGATTCCCAACTCCATCTCCATTTTAAATGAGATTTCTTTTATTTATTTTAACACCAGAATGTGACATTTTCCCCAGTCAAAGCAAGATTTGAAGCTGGAGTTGAAATAATGGGAGTTTTGTGTTATCATCAACTAAGTATAAAATAAAAGTACTAATAATATCCAGGTTTTGACATTCTGTATAAAGTTTTTCCTGTAAGGCAATATGCTTGAAAGATAGGCTTTGTAAAGAACAAGAGAGCAAGGGTTTTCTAAGTTGCTATAAACAAAAAGAATCAAGGGATAACTCAGATAATAGCATTTGTTATAGGTGATAGATAGATGATAGATAGATAGATAGATAGATAGATAGATAGATGATAGATAGATGAAGTGATACACTTTTGACATAAAGGTGATTGAAAGTTGAAACATGAAGTCCAACACCTAGTGCATGGTGGGGAAAGGGTTGGGGACAGAGGCATGGGGTCATTTAGGTTCTGACCTCCCCTTTATGGCCTTCAGCTGTATGAAAGGTAAGCGTGTAGGTTAAGGATAACCTGGAAATAAAGGGCCCTTGCTCATATTTGCATGTAGATTATACAATGAGATTACCTGACAAGTTGCTCATACTCCACCTTGTTGCCAAAGTCAACAAGAAAAACAGTGCTGTTGAACAGAGATTAAGCTGCAATTTCATTTTTTTTTCAAGTCCTAAGGAGAGTTTGGAGGGTATGTGAGTTGAGCTAATGACCATGGGGTCCATGTAGCAAGGAATGAAGTAAATCTGCAGCAGAAGCTTAGAATAAAAGCCAGGCCAGGGGTTCAGTGCAGATTATAGCAAATTCTTAAATGACCTAAAGTGCTCTCAAGACACAAGTTGGAGCAAATTAGACAGTGATACCCACTACGCTCAACTATTGTAGCAGGAGGAGGTGTGTGTGTGTGTGTGTGTGTGTGTGTGTGTGTGTGTGTGTGTGTGTGAATCTTGCATGATGTTTCTACAGGTCTTGTAACAGGTTTTGTCCTGAACTGTTTTTCCAATGATGTCTGCACAGCAGTCTTCGAGGCTACAGATAGTGTCTTTGTGTGCCAACTAACTCCCTTTGTATTAGTATGAGTGTGTCAGGCAGTAAATTTGCTGCTGAACTAGAATAGTAAAGATAGAGAATGTCTTTTTGCTTCCCTTGCTTATATTCCAGGATTATAAAAATATCTCTTTTTGGAGGGGAGGAGGACAATTTTGCCGGCAATCCTCTTACAAGATAGGAGAGTTTCTAATGTCAGAGATAGTTAGCTATAAAACAGATCCCATGTGAACAGATACAACTGGGACCACCTCTCATCACCCCCCTGAGACTTGGGGAAGGAGGGAAGCAGATGCATACATGCTGTTATTGTGTACTGCATAGTTTAGCAAAAGGTTGTTTAAAGAGCATGAGTTTTTTATGTGTGGAAGACTAATTACTACATTACTATAGGCAAGTTGTTTGATCCCTTACAGACCCACTTTTATCATCTGAAAAAAAGTAGTAAAATACCAGTAATACATAGCTCATAGAATTATCATGAAGAGCAATTTTTTTGCATCATCTATGATGTTTGACTATTAGCCTTGGAGATAGTCTCTAAAATAAGTTTGAATTAAAAATGATTCGATTTAAATGTCAGGGGATAGGGGAGGCTGGGGAAAGGTCAATGGGGAAAAAAAGGAGATATGTATAGTACTATATGTAATACTTTAAACAATAAGATAAAATAAAATAAATAAAAAATAAATATTATTTATAAATTCTTAACGTATTGTTAACTCTGCTACCATGCAATAGAATGTGCTAAATTAAACAGAGGAAATTTTCAATGTTATATCATTGGTTTTAACAATCCTATGAGGTAGATGTTCTTAACTCCCATTTTACACATGAGAAATTGAATCTAAGTGGTCAAATAACTTTCCAAATATTATCCAGCTAAATCCTCAGAGTTGATCTTTCTTGTGTTGTAAAATCTCTGTTTTCTCTATTGTAGTTTTACTAAAATACAGTATTATGAAAAATTTGGGAAATAAGAAATGAAAAAATCACCCACAGTCCCACTTCACTATCAAAATAATTTTCCTTTTGGCAAATATATATGCCTTTCAATTGTTGTACTTTAAAAATTCCTTCTAGTCATAACAATATCTATCCAGTTAGAAAGGTATTCTTACATAATTTTTATTGATGTGGAACTGGAACTTCTAACTTCAAAAACGTTATTTTAAATTGTCTTTCACTATGGAAGACATTATTCTTTGGCATTTATTCAGGAAATTTTTAAATTTGATTTAACAATTAAAATCAATTGGAAAAAAATAAAACCAACTGGACATTTTATCTATGAGTATTTAATTTTTTATTTATTTTAAAAAATTCAGAAGTAAATCATGTGCCATTTTGAACTAGATTAAAATATATAACTGTATAATACAAATAGCAAAATAGGACAAAAAATAAGGGAGTTAGTCCATAGCAAATGGCTTTAATTTGTAAAGAGCTCAGTATTTAAAGCTTATCAGCCAGAGTGAATGAACAAAGATATTTTTGTGTTCAGGTGTCAGGCAAAAAAAAAAAAAAAAAAAGATTAGCCTGAGACTGCTTAGATTTATATTTCTCCTCTAGAGCTCTGGTGTTTTGTGTTTCTTTTAAAATAATTACAATTGATTAAGTTTATGCCACCTGAAAGAAAAATGTGGCATCTGTTCAATTGTTCAATTTGGGCAACCGGGAACATAAAAGTTGCTGAACTGCATAGAAGTGTGACAGAGTTACTAAGGGCTTTCTCCTGACTTCATATTAAGTTAAGCTGTTTCCTTTCATCTGGCTCATACTATATGCCTAAGTGACCATCTGACCGGTAGCTATGACTGCAATGACCACCAGGGGGCAGACGCTCTGACTGGTAGCTATGACAAGCACTGACCACCAGGGGGAAGATACTCAATGCAGGAGTTGCAGAGCTTCAGTGACTTGGCAGCTGCGGTTCTCGGGTGACGCACCTGGAACCAGAGAGGAGGGAGCCCGATTCCGGGGTGCATCACCCGAGAACTGCCTTCTTGCAATTCAGGACCCCTCAGGGGATGTCGGAGAGCTGGTTTCTGCCTGATCCCTGCAGACCAGACCGTGGGATCCCACTGGTGCACTAATGCATGCACTGGGCATATAGTTATCACATATGTCACCCTGAACTACACCGATAATGATGTTCCTTCAATAACTAAGTTTGAAAAGATTTCCCTTTGGAAAGTGGAGGGAAGCCTGTGCTCAGAAACCAGTTCAACATTTGTAGCCCCAGTCATTGGAGCCATTCCTAGCATCATTCCTAGCATTAAATACTGAGCTCTTTACAAATTAAAGCCATTTGTATGGACTTTCTTCTTTTTTGTCCTATTTTGCTATTTGTCCTACACAGTTACATATTTTAATCTAGTTTAAAATGGCACATAACTTATTCCTAAATCTTTTAAAATAAATTAAAAAATTAAATACTAATAGATAAAATTTCCAATTGATTTTAATTGGTAAATCAAATTTTCCTGAATAAATGCCAGAGAATAATGTCTTCCATAGAGAAAAACAATTTAAAATAAGTAATGTTTTTGAAGTTCCTCAAATATATAAGGGAAATGCTTTGAAAGAAAAAAAAATTGGCAGATTAATGTGTAAATGATTGAGTGAGTATCAAGGCTTTAAAGGAATTTTCTCTTCATTTAAAATAGTATACTTGTAATGTAATGTAACTATTTCACAGTAGAGCGAGTCCAAAAGCTGACTGCAAATCATCTTGTTTTAATTAAATTCTTATCTATCACTATTTGATCTCAGCAGTTTAAGCCACGTCAATTAAGTCAATTGTTTACTAATTAATAAATAATAATTTCTAGGCAACTGGTAAGTTGTTATTAAAATAATTAAAATGAAAATAAAAATAGATCTAGTATACTCTATGCACATAGGACCATATAATTAAATTATATATCATTTGTAAAGTACATAGTAGAGTTATTTTCACAATGTACGCAACCTATAAATTTTAACTATATTAAGTGTATCAGATTTTTTCACCTCCTATTCTATTGTTAATTTTCATTTATGTATTCATTCACCCAACATTACTAGGCAACTGGTAAGTTGTTCTTATTAAAATAATTAAAGGGACTGCTATATACTCAAGGAAGTTTTAGAATTTTTCTTAGAGTAGATGTTCTCCCACTAAACCATATTGTCAGTGCAAATGTACTTAGAAGAGAATTTTTACCTGATAAAAGATCTAGCCCCAAATTATGTGAAAACATATGGTAGACCTATATGGATTCCTACTACTTACTTCCTTTAAGCTTTGTTTAAATGTCACTTCATCACTCAGTCTTATTCTGACCACACCATTTAAAGCTGTGTTCTATCTTCCCTGAATCTGGGTTCTCATTATTTTGCTTTTCTTTCTACTTTTTTTCCCATGCACCTATAACTTCTATGTACTACATACTTTATTCAGGTATTACATGTATTGTTTATTGTCTGTCTTCTTCAACAAAATTTAATCTCCACAAGACAAAGAAAGATTTTGTCTCTACTGTCTTCCAGATTCCTAGAAAAATATACAGATTGCTTTGTTAACTAAATAAATGAATTCAGAGCAATTCAATAAATGTTGGGTGAATGAATACATAAATGAAAATTAACAATAGAATAGGAGTTGAAAAAATCTGATACACTTGATATAGCTAAAATTTATAGGTTGCTTACATTGTGAAAATAACTCTACTATGTACTTTACAAATGATATATAATTTAATTTTTACAACTCAATGAAGTAGATACTATACTCATGTTCATTTTGAAGATAAAAAGAATGGGCTGCAGACATATTTAGTTACTTACACAAGATCACATTACAAACAAGTTATTAGACCTGGGGTTGAATTGGCCTATTGTACTTACGTTAGGATAGAGAAATAAGATGAGAGAGGGAAAAAAGCAAGAGAGAGAGAGAGAAATAGACTATAATTGAATGCATTGGAATGGAGCCCTATATGACTGGGCAACTTTTTAGATATCCTGTACTTGGAGGTAATGAAATTTTAAAATTGGAAAGAACTTTAAAACAGTCTTTCCCACTTTATTTTTTCAATGACAAAATCAAGGCCAGGTGCAGTGAAGATTTGAAAAAAAACAAAAACTATGTATCTAACTTATTTAATTACTCAGATTCCCAACTATAAAATAAATTATATTATAATTAAATTGTATATAATTGTTCCACATGTAATCTATACTAATAATAGAGGAATATGCAAATTGTCTGGGACACCGCCACATAATGACGGTTCAGCAGACTGCGTCCCCGCCCCCTGCTCAGGCAGCTGCAAGGCCCAGGGTAGGTAGGATAGGAAACGATAGGAGGGGATAAGAAAGGAGAGGAAGAGGAAGGCAGGCCTGCATGCAGACAGGCTGAGAGGAGAAACAGAAATACAGAAAGGGAACAAGAAAAAGACACAGGAATGGAAAAGGGAAGGAAATGTGGGGGGGGGGTGGCGACTGCTGGGGGGCGGAGCAGCTGTGCCAGCGAGGGGAAGGGTGCAGGCAGTACAGAGTGGGGAGCCCCACACAGACGTGGGAGGAGGGCGGTGGTTCCCAGTGCAGGCCATTGGGATGGAGGGGTGGACGGTCCGAGGCCTTCCGGGCGGAGGCACTCCTGCTTCGCGGCTGCAGGGCCCGGGCCATGCGGGCCTCAGCCACCGTCGCTGGGCCGGGAGTCCTGAGTTGGGAGGGGAGGCACAGGTTAGCTGGGGCAGAGTCGGACACTAAGGAGGGTACTGCTTTTGTCCCCAAGAGCTGGACCCCAAAGACACTGGCCAGGGTTAGGTTGGTGGCACGTTAAGTGTACTTTATTGACTAGAAGTTGGGGCATCCCAGGCAGAGAATGGGAGGAGGACTGCAGTGTGCTCAGGTGGGGCTGGAAGCAGGTCCCAGAGAGAGAAGGGGAAGGTTTATAAGATAAACCAGTGAACATGGCGGGGGGCAGGGGGGCAATAATAGGGAAGGAGGGAGGGAGGCAGGGTTCAGGCTCACAAGAGAAAGGCGAATGGGGGGGAGGGTGGAGGAGGAAGAAGGAGACAGACATGGGGAATGAAGGGAGAGAATAGAGGAGGGAGGGAGGGAAGGAGAGGGGCTGCAGGAGGTTCAAAGGGAGGGAGGGAGAGAAGGCAGGAAAGAGAAGGATGCTAAAATGGGGTGAGGCCAGGAAAATAGTTAAATAAAAGAAGAAACAGAATGTGAGAGTGAGGGGAGTTTAAAAGGAGGAGTTAGTAAGAAAATTAAGTACAGGATGATTTTTTTAAAATGTAGTCAGACATCCCCTGAGGGCTCTCAGACTGTGAGAGGGTGCAGGCCGAGCTGAGGGACCCCCCTGAGTAAAGAATTTCATGCACTGGACCTCTAGTTATTGTATAAGTCCACATATAAACAAGTTACTTAGATCTGCCATAGCAAATAAAGCCAATACAAAATTGAATGACATGCAGAAAATCTATTTCCTTATAAATAGTTCATTCTTATTTAGTCAAGTTTTAATTAGCACTTACTATCTGCAGCACACATAATGCTAGGTAATAAGAATAAAGAAATGATATGTTCTCTGACATAAAACTCTATTCTTAGAAGATAAAGAGTTCATCAATAATAATAATTTTAAATAGCAACTCATCCTAAAAAGAAAAATGAACAAAATGTACTTTTCAGGGGAATTTTAAAAATCCATCCCCAAAGATATGAAGTTCTTCTCTCAAAATATAAACCTAGTCAAATGCTCCTAATCCATGTTAAAACCAGAACAAACATTTTGAAAAGAATGATATCATACATTCAATAGAACCCTCGAAGGGCAATGTATATGGCTATAAATTGATTTATTGAACCTCTTGCTGGCAGATGTTACATAAAATTATTCCCACTCTGTTATCATTTAAAGTCACTAAACTTCACATCCTGAAGATATGAGGCTAAGGACAGGCCATCTAAGGAGAACAATAAGATCTGAGAGGCTACTTTGGTGAAAGGCACTGGCTTTTACATGCCATTGTAAGATAGACCAGAATAGAAAAATTATTCAACATAACTGTTATATTTGATTTCTATTTCCAGAGATATAACAAAAAGTAAATAAATAGAGTTTCAAAAACATTTACATTAAAGATGTTTCCTTTTCTCGTAAACTTTTACTTTTTAATACAAATATATGTTTTTATGTTACATTTCATTAAACATTAATGTGTTCCACCAGCTTTAATCACTTACAACTGTCTTGTTAGCATTATCAATATAGTGTCATTTGCACATTAATGTAGAAAATCAGTCTCAGAAAGTACATTTATGTAAACTTTTATTTCAACCAGAGATTAGGGATTAAAAACAATAAGAAACTGAAACCCCCGCTTCAGTACAATTCACCCTGGAGTACAACTTGTTACAAGTTTACAACACCATGTCCATCATATAATAGATGAAATATATAATTCCATATGAAATTTTTACTATGAGGTATTTATCAAAATAATTTATTTAATAGATATTCAATAAACATATTGTATGTACCAGGCAACTTTATAGGTAGGTATTTGGCAGTCAGTGGTAAAATTCTCTCTCAACAATAAGGAAATGAGCAAGTAATTATATAATAAATACATCAGAGAGTGAGAAGTGCTGCAGAGGAAAATAAGGCCAGGAAGGAATGAAGTGTTGCTATTATATAGTACGATTAGCAAGGTCCAGATAATATCATAACGTGTGAGCAGGGATCTGCAATAAGTAGTACAGAAAAAATCATGTGGAAATATGGATGAGGGGCATATCTATAAAGAAGCCTAAGTTTAGAAGCTTGAGAAGAGAAAATTAGAAAAACAAAACAAAACAAACAAACAAAAAAAACACCCACAAACACCAAACAGGTTAGAAATGAGAAAAAAAAAGGGAGTAGAAAAAGTTTATGGTGTTTACATCATGTGGGTATTGTAGGCCATATAAGGTTTGGAATTTGCTCTGAACAAAGTGGGATTTTAGCAGAGGAATGGTATTCCCAGACTTCTATTTTAGAAGGATCACTTTCGCTATTTTGTGGAGCAGCCTCTGAAGAGAATGGATAGATTCTTAGAAACCATTCAAGTGGTTGCAGTAACTCTTTTGAGGCATGGCGATATTGACTTATAACTTAAAGCCAATAAGATTACTAGTTGATTTATTGTGGACCTTTGTGAGTAGAGACAAGAACATAAAGAATTTGTGATAAATGTGGGGGTAATAAATGGAGCAATAGTTGTAGTAAAGGAAGTTTCTTTTTTTCCTTTTCTTCTTAATACAGGAGCTATCAGAGACTATCTGTATGCTCTTGGGGGATGACCCAGTAGAGAAAGGAAAGACATGATGATGCATGGGTAGTGATGCAGCATCCTCGTGGCAGGATGATGGGATAGAATCCATAGAAGGAGTGAAGGAATAATGTTGCATTGAACTAGGGCAGTCCATCCATTGAGGTGAGAATGAAGAATGTGCATTCAGAGGCATTCAGGTAAGATGCTAGTTTTAGTATGAGTTTATGGTTGATTTTTCTAGGATTTTCTGTTTTCTGGAAAAAACAAGAAGCAGCATCATTAGCTAAGAATAAACAATAGATGTTGTATTGAAGGAAAGGTATGAAATAGTTACACAGAGAGAAGAAAATTTAACAACTACTGAAATGGTATCAAATTGTCGGGCAGCCCTAATGATACCGAACACGAAGGTTCTGGGCTGCCTGCTGAGTAGAGAGGAGGTTGAATCTTTATGCTGCGCTTTATTAATCAGATAGCCGGCCATCCCAGAGAGCGGCAGGTGTAACAACCTGAAAAGACCGCTCTGACATTTCATTTCTAAAAGCTCTTATATAGGGTTAGTGGGTGGGGAAAAATCTAAAGTTAGTGAGTTCCCAGGGCCTGCCTTCTACCATTGACCTTGCAAAGATTAGCCCAGAACATGTCTCCTTTCAGATAGATCCTGTCCTGGATCTTCTTTTACAACATATTTTCTTTTGAGTGATAGGTTCATCTGGACTCCCAGGCTGCCTTACCTCCACGGCCTGTTCTTCTTGTAACACATCCTCCAGTTTCCCAGGGTCTGTAAGAAAAATCTCTGATCTATATAGAGTAGCTGTTAAACAAATGTGATTCTATTTCTATGTTGTGCCCTTCCGCTATCACTAATATTCTGCTTATAATACCTGGTTATGATTAAAGTGAAATGAGTTGACATCATAGTGTATTTTTCTTCAGTCATATTTAGCTTTAGAGTTCAAGAGAAAAGCACACAGGGAGATGGTTTTAGCCAGTCGGATATTTGTCTGGTAAGTATGAGAAAAGTAGAGAAGGAATAGGGGTAAAATAATCTGCAAGCAAGTAGCTATGCTGATAGGCTATGCCACTTAAACCAAGAAAAAAGGAATGTGAATACCAAAGAGTGAGGGACATTAAAATATTGCCAGGTTAATGGATAGAAGGTCTCAGTAGAATCAAACAAAAGTTAGAGTTGAAATCCAAGGAGAATTGTAGAAAAATAGCAAGGATGTTTCAAGAATGAAATGCTTGCAAACAAGATTATAAAGAGGGTGCAGTAATTTTTAATGACAAAGTTATAGTCTACATTGAAGTTCAAATTATTAATAACAACGATGGGAATAGCATTAGGGAGAGTGAGTGTAAACTAGGTTTTGAATTAGTCAAAGGCAGAGACCAAGTATTGTTGGGAACCTGTGGCTGTTCCTCTAAGGAGCAATACTGAAAAATATGATTTCATGGCCTGTGGGTCAAGTCCTGCATTTTTATGAACAAGGGAGGGAATATTTTTTTAGAAGCAACAATAATGAATGTTGGAAACTGTCACATTACCTCCAAGCCAAGTGACATGAAGAATGTGGGTTAGCAGCCATATTTGAAAGGACCAAAGAAAAATTAGTTCTTCAAAACAGAAGCAGGTTTCAGTTAGATCACTCAATGTCACTAATCATCAGAGAGATGGAAATTAAAATGGCAATAAGGTATCACCTCACACCTGCCGGAATGGCTACCATCAATAAATCAATAATAAGCAAGTGCTGCCTGAGATTGTGGGAAAAAAGGAACCCTATTAAATGGCTAATGGGAATGCAGACTGGTGCAGCCACTATGGAAAACAGTGTGAAGTTTCCTCAAAAAATTAAAAATGAATATATTCCTAGAAGTGGGATCACTGTGTCAAATGGCAGTTCCATATTTAAAATTTTAAGGAAACTGTATGCTAAGAATCCTGAAACACCAACCAGAAAGAATATATGCACCCTTATGTTCATAACAGCATTATTTACAATAGCTAAGATCTGGAAACAGCCCAAGTGTCCATCAGTATAGGAATAGATAAAAAAGCAGTAGTATATTTACACTATGGAATACTATGCAGCTGTAAAAAAAGAAGGATCTTTTATCCTTTGAGTGAGTATTATGCTAAGTGAAATAAGCCAGTCAGAGAAAGACAATGATCTCATATGATCTCATTTCTATGTGGAATCTAATGAAGAAAATAAACTGATCGACAAAATAGATCCAGAGATATGGAAGCATGGAATAGACTGACAAGTCTCAGAGGAAAGGTCAGGGGGCATTATCCAAAGAACTTATATACACATATGCATAACCCATGGCCATAGACAATAGTGCAGTGAATGCCTTTGGTGAGGGGCAGAAGTAAGGTGGAGGTGGTGATTGGGGAAGAAAGGGGGCCATCTCTAATACTTTCAACAATAAAGATGAAAAAAAGAAAAAAGAAGAAGGTGACGTGGAAGGGAATATTTCAAAGAAAACTGAAGATAAAAGAAATTGTATTTAAGTTATACTATGAGTTCCATAGGTCTGAGTGATTGGTTTCATGGTAGGTATGAGTGGGAGATGGCCTTAGAATGGGCATACAGAGTCTGATGGAGATGTGAGCCTAGCTGGTGAAGTTGAGAAGTAGACAGATGGTCCATGACATTTTGTGAGGACTGGTGGATAAAATGTAGGGTATGTGAGATTCATCCCAAGGTTCTCTGAGGAAAATCCGCATGTTGAGGCTGCAAGTAGTGGGGAGAAGGAACCAGTGGACAACTGTCCAGCAGCATGGAGCCCTCTGAGGCTTCTTTCTCATCCCTGCCCAGTAGCAGCATTTATATTTCTGGTTGAATTCACTGTTGTTTTGCATGCATTGACCTATTCTGTCAAGCTAGACAACTCCTTGAAGATAGAATCTAATCTTAAATTTCTTAAATATGTCTACTGCATTCATTCCAACATACATACTAACTTGATAGATACAGGTATATGACATAATAGATTTTTTCAGTGACAATATGTTGTTGTTGTTTTTAAAATATATTTTTATTGATTTCAGAGAGGAAGGTAGAGGGAGAGAGAGAGAAACATCAATAATGAGAGAGAATCATCGATCAGCTACCTTCTGCACACCCGGCACTGGGGATTGAGCCTGCAACCCAAGCATGCACACCAACCAGGAATGGAACTGTGACCTCCTGGTTCACAGGTTGACACTCATGCCAGTTGGGCACAATATGTTTTATTTTTAACCACAAAATGAGCAAGCTTTGGAGCTCATGGGTACATTCTACTAGGCAGAAAATTGATGAACTACATAAACCAGAAACCATATAATCATTATCAGAGAAGCAACATCATTTGGAAACACTCTATTGGTATAAGAACATAACTTCCCCAAAGTGAAAAAAAAATTAGCCTACGTTATTGTAACTAAACAAAATACTGTCAATCTCTTTCAGGAATGATGGAGAAAATAAGCAAAGAAAACTTATCTTTCACGCATTGTAGGGACAATCTTTCCATTCCAAAACAAAAAACTTTCAGTCCCTCCATGCATGCCTTCTAGCACCACACGTCTACAGCCACTCCCTGAACGGAAATGAGAAACATACGAAAAAACTGCTGTGTGGTTCTTTGGAAGAGGAAGAGGAAGGACTTGAGTGTTGTCAGTAAAAGGGCTGAGAAAAGGAGAAAATAAATGAGAAATTTACCTCTTATATCACTAAAGCAAGAGTGACGGTAGCCAGTTGATTTTCAAGTCCGTTAGCACACATGCCTATAAAGACTGGAGCAAATGTCTGTTAATGCAGCATTACCCATAATCCATCTGGTCATGAAACCTCTTTTTTACTTAATACAGTTTGAAGGACAATGTCCACAAAATAATGAAGGAGAGTAGCCTTACATAAAAATCAAATATTGATCACTTCATTATATTTATTAATATGTGTATTGTTATATATAAATACTTCTTTCATTTGAAACATAAACACATGGCAGGAAAACCCAAAGACAAAAGGAAGATTTTTGTCTACATGAACATGTTTCAATTATTGTTCATTTAACTATGTCTTTTTTAAACAATGCCCAACTGTGGCACCAGCTATAATTGCTAACCTGTCTCTAATTACCCTCTGTCTATAGGACCTAACTGATAATGAAGTTAGAGATTTGTAGAATGTGTAAATGTTTGTGTTTCTTGTTTTTTCCTCAGAGTCAACCAACACAACTCTGTGAATTATTCTAAATCAATTAAACTTTCCCTTTCCAGTAAAGGTAGAAAAGGTCAAACTCTTTTAAATAAGGCTGAATTGACATTTTCTTGCTGGATAAAGGGGTTATCAAAGGTTAAAATGAATTTTCCTAAACAGTGGGGTGAGCAACTGTAAGCAATATCAATTGTTTTACTTGAGAAATTAAAATGACATTTCAGTAAACACACTTCTCTCCTATCAGTGAAGGTTGTAGAGAGAGGAGTAATTAGTAAAGGCATTTTTTGGAGAGCTAAAACAAAGGCATTTTAAAACCATGTGAAACTAAGCAATCAAAAATGATCAAAACCCTTTGTAATATTTATTTCAAATATAGGACAACCATAGCTATATCAGGTATTAATCGTGTGAAGATAAATGTCAGGTAGCAAAATTTTTATAAATATATATGTGTGTATATATATATATATATATATATATATATATACACATATATATGGTTTTGTAAAATTGTCTTGTTAAAATTAGGTTCTCTGAGTAAAAAAAAAGACATAGATCTAATTAATGAAATTAATACTTCTAATTGGTTTTGAATCTTAATAAATGAAGTATACAAATGTATCTTTCAAGTAATTACTAATCTAACCTTCTAATTAATTATGATCTAATGAAAATTCTGATCAGTAGATAGGTAAATTTCTGATGATTGAAACAATTGCCTTTGTAAATAGGTGACTCTAAAATGTGGGGAGCTTCCCAACTTGTTTTATTGCCAGTCCTACTCTTACAAAGTTTAAATTATACTTTTTTTTAGCCAACTTTATTTCTCAAGATTTTCTTTTAAAACACATTCTCAAGCGATGCCAGCAAGCTAAGCCAGCTGTCCTCGTTTCATGACTCTCTGACTGCCATTGCTGCTGTTACTTTAAAGTGTCTAAAAATATGCCCTTTTACATCCCAGGCTCTCTTTTTCTGCTCCCCTCTTACACTTTTCCCTGGACATCCTCGTCCTTTGTGTCTTGTGTTTCTGTGCAGTTAAATATAGGTTCTATTCAGAAGATTTTCCTCAGAGCAGGACTTTGTCTTTAGAAGAAAGATTTAGTCATTTAATTTTGAATGTGCTGAGGCTCATTTTGGAAGTTTCCTTGCACGCATACAATTGTGATCCGAGAAACTCTGCCTCCCATTTTCAGCTTTTCCTGACATTTTTTTGCCAATTGGAAAATGCTTCAGTTTGTGACTTAGTACCTTTGAAAACTTGATTTATTTGTTCTCCAGCGCTCAGGGTCATCACAGAAACTTTAACCACCCTCCACTTCCTCTCACACAGTTGGCAGTGCCACAGGGTTACTTTCCAGTGGTAGTAAGCATGCCTGCTCGTAGTTTGTGTCTCCTGGAGGCAGATTATCATTGAGTTTTTCTGTAGAGATTATTTTAATTTTTGTCCTGCTCGTTATGTGTGGCAGATATTTTTTAAACGGTCACAACAATATTTACCACCCCACATGTACTTCCAGATCCTTGTCATTTACCATCAAAAGTGGAGTCTATTATATTCCCTCCCCTTCCATCAATAAATTGCCTTAATTAATACCATGTGACCTAAGTGATGCAATGTGACTGCCAAGTCAATAGTCAAGATTATAAAAGGCAATTATGAGTTCTTCCATGTTCACATTTCTCTGTCTCTCCTCTCTCTTTCTCCCCCCACCTCTCTCTCCCTCTCAATATTTTTCTCTCTCTATCTCAGCTCTTGACAAAGCTAATTTAATATCATTTTAAAAATTAAATACAATTAAAATGTATGTGCAGATACATAAATATTAGAGATGGATAAACCGAATGGTTGAAGTTGGGAACAATGCTTTAACCATTTTTTCCCCTTTGAAAAATATTCCCATTGTACTTCTGGTGGCATCATGGTAATAGAATGGGAGTAACAGTCATTTAAACACTTCCTTTGAGTGTATTTTAAAACATTTGGAAATCTAAAGGAATTGTAGAACAGGAAAATGAATGTCATTTGTTAATAAACAGAAAAATGTGAATGTGCATTCACAGTTTAGACTACCCCTACCCCAAATAATGTTTATCAGAAAGTGCAAATATATTTTTGTTAGTACTTTTTATTAATACTACTCTAGAGCTTTCTAAACAGTTGTCCCAAATTAATTCAAAGTTTCTTATAGTCCTTATTTAAATGCTTTCCAGTAATATCGAAGAAAAGGCAGTTAGCAGATATTTATTTTTTAAATTATTTTTTGTTAGCAGATATTTCAAACACCCCCCTTTTACAGATAATTTAGAAATTTTAAAGGAAACCATTACCATAAATTGTAAAAGCATTCTATCACCACTTAGAAACATGTGAATAAGAAAAGTATCAAAATACAACTATTAGAATGATTCCTTTTAATTGAAAGGCCACAAAAATTCCTGCTGATGTGGAACAGCTACTGAATGGTCAGCAATTTTCTCAAATTGCTAAAAATTATTAGAAGTGATTCGTGCTGTGACAACTACTTTGCATTAAGAAGATCTTTAGAGAAAACAAGAAAATAGAGTACAAATTCACATAGATTTCAAGTGCAATTGCTTTAAAAAAAACTATAATAACAGATTAAGTAGTTAAATGTACAATAAATTGGAACTGAGGCGCTATCTTGGAAGTTATGGTTACTATATATTTTCACGTAGGACACCTCTGAAGGATTCAGCACAATTTTAATTTCCCTCAGAACCGTTATGAAAACAGTTTCTAATGCTTGAAAATGTGAGATGAAAACTGTCTTATCAATATTATAGTCCCATACATTTAATGGATTTTGTTGATCCCTAGCTATTTTACTTTCTAGACTTTCTAGCAGCACTCTAATATTTATTTTCTAATTAAAGTCTGACTTTAAGATGATTTAAACTGATTTACTGTAATAATAAAGCACTTTAAAGTTTTGCAAATGTTGAAAATATTTCTGTTCATTGGAAGACTTGTCAGTTAACACCCAGAGCAAAGTTTTACGAATTGTATGATTGGAAAAATTCCGATTACTCCATGAAATAATGATGTCAAGTTGTCAAAGTTGTTGAAAGCTGTATTTATTAAGACAACATGGAAAAATATATTGGTCTGCACTAAGAGTGTTTAAAATGTTCTTTAACTTTAGGTTTATGAGCATATTTCATAGCCACATTCTTGAAACAATTTTAAAAGTATCAATCTTGCCTGACAACTCTGAGGAAGTTGAAGAAATTTAAAAGCAAGCTGTTAAAATCTAATGATTAAAAGCAGAACACAACACCAAGCCACCAGAATGAGAAGGGACTAGATAGCAACAGACTCTGAGGGTCTTGTGTGGATGGTGGCTGCAAATATTGACATAACCCTGTCTTCTATTTTGGTTAGAGGAGAGCATTTAGACAGACTTTTAGAGGAGGTTCGGTTTTCTACTGCTTGAGTATAAATGGGCATGCTTACATAATAGAGGTTCAGTTGTGATTCACCATAAGATTTAAGGTTGAAAATCTAGTGGTGAATTGAAATACACTCCTCTTTCACAGTTTGCATGATATTTTAAAATTATGTATATGGTTTGGTAGCATCTGTTTATGTCAGAGTGTTAAAGGTAGCATCTGTTTATGTCAGAGTGTTAAAGGCAACTTTTACTATGGACTTTACATCAACAAATATCTAAAAGAGAAAACTTTGAATCAATAGAAGTAGCAAAATGTCAGAAAATCTGAAGGCTTGTGTCCAGTGACTTATTTTATGTACTAGTGGCACGGTGCATGAAATTCGTGCCCGGAGGTGGGGTGGAGTGGGGGGAGGTGTCCCTCAGCCCGGCCTGCACCTTCTCCAATCTGGGATCCCTCTCCCATTCTGGGACTGCTGGGTCCTAACCACTCACCTGCCTGCCTGCCTGATCACCCCTAACCACTCTGTCTGCTGGCCTGCTTGCCCCCATCTGCCCCCCTTGCTGGCCTGCTTGCCCCCATCTCCCCCCCTTGCTGGCCTGATTGCCCCCTACTATCCCCCCACTGGCCTGATCACCCCCAACTGCCCTCCCTGCCTGGTCTGATTGCCCCTAACCACCTCTGCCTCAGCCCCACCACCATGGCTTTGTCCAGAAGGACGTCCGGAAGGTCTCCCAGTCTAATTAGCATATTATCTTTTTTTAGTATAGATATGACTCAATGGAAAAAGACCTAGAGCTTTAAAGCTTCTTTGTTTATATTGTTCCTTTTACTTTCAACTAACTAACTTCCTTCTTCACCTAACTGTTCCCCAGGTGTATTTTATACTTTTTTATTTATTTCACATGTAGCTAGTCAAGGGAATACAATTATCTTCTCAGTGGTGATAAGGATTGGAGGGGTGGATTATAATTAGATGACACTGGATTACATAAACTACAAATGAAAAAGAATATCATAAATGGAACACACACTTAAACGTATACACACATATACCTCTATGTACACACACAATGATGTATGCATTTCTATATCAAAAGGAATACAAACTCATCGTACCATCAGTGTACTAGATCTGACTCATATTAGCTTGTGAGAGCCAATTTAAAATTTTCAGGAATTATACCATTCGGTTGTTAAAGTTAGTCATTAAAAAGGTTAAATTATGTAATCTACCAACAAAATAACTTGTAGTGAAAAAAGGTAATAAAAAGTCATAAATTCTTATTTATATTACTCCATTTTACTATTATCTAGGTTCTTTAAGTTAATTACATCTATTATATTTGTATGATTAGGACACTGTAAATTGGATGCTATTGTGCATTTCTTCTAAAATCTGTATAAAATGGTCTCATATTTTCACCTTGAAGTTAGCCATAGGATTATTTACACAATATATAAATAAGCAAGCACTAAAAAGTAGGGTTTCTTTTAGGAGAGCCAATCCTATATAATAAAAGTATAGTTTGCAAATTGTTCCCTCCACCGGAGTTCTTCCAGGAGTTTGACCAGGGGCCGGGGGTGGGGCTGTCTGGGGGAAGGGAGGGAGGCTCCAGCCCCGCGGTCAGCAGCCTACCAGTGCATGACTTTTGTGCACTGGGCCTCTAGTTGTTAAATATTTCTAGTATATTGTGTGATGTCCTGAAATTAAATTTTAGAGAGGTAATTTTTAACACAAGAACACAATAATTTTTAATTTCAATTACCCTTTTAATTTTATAATGAAAACTGAGTCAAATTTTAATGTTTTCTTTCTTTACCTTTTATATACATCCCTCATAATATTAGAAATCAATTTCTAAATCAATATAATTCTCAAATCTTTGCTTTATGTCTAATGACAACCCCAGCCAATGGAATTGTATCCATCCAGCATTTTTTGTATATGAATGTAAATGCTCAATTTCTTTCCTATAGTAGAAAAGTCACAATTTTATTACATATGAAGGTAATAAAAATCCATACTGTAATTATATATAAAAGAAACTGATTCCATATGCCGTTTATATGAATCATATTCACAACTGTCTGAGAGAGTTTAGATGTAATGTTGAATTGTGAAAAAGAGAAATTTCTTAAATTTTCTACCAGTTAAATCTAAACTTTGGTATGAAGGATCACCTATTAATTGTATTAAAATAATGATGGATAGACTTACCCCTAAGATTCTACTTCAATAGGTATGTGTTAAACCAGTACCCTAAGTACCATAGGTGGTCCTTGGACAACACATTTGGAAACATCTTTCTGAGATGTAGTAGAATTTAATTTCTGTTAAAAATAAATGTGGTGGGAATTACATTTTCTGTATACTAGTTAAGAATTGCTTCTGGTATACATTTCCAAATTGCTTGATAGAATCAAGAATTAAAATAAAATTTTATTTAAATAAGTATTAAGCAATGTTTAGGTTTTTATTCTGATATGATTTGCACATCACTTTTCCAAAGGTCTCTTTCTAAATTTTACTGACATAAGAGGATGGTCCTGTAACTGATGGAGATAAAAATTCCCAGTAAAGATTGTTCCAATATTAAAGCTGTCAGGGAAACACAGGGAAGTCAGAGAGCTTCACTAATTAATACTTGCAACTGGGAACAAATAATATAGGTCAGCTTTTCCAAATAATTCAAAGTTGATGAGAAATTAGGATTACTAATAAATGAAGAGTGAGTGGCATTAAATTAATGATGACTTTAAAGCTGCTGGGGTATTGAACTCATCAATTAAGTTTATCCTTAATAAGAAAAACAACAAAGAGGAATCTATTCAATTAAAAATGGCATGTTTGTAATAAAACTAGTGACTAAAATGGGTATAGGATATTTTATTTGATCTTAGGCACTTTGCTTGGTAAAAGTACTACTATTTTAAAAATAGTAATAATTAATATAAAAAGTTACCAAGAAAACACACACCATATGTTAACTATTTTAGTAATCCTTATAATAGTTCCTAAGTATTAGAAAACCACCAGAAATCATTTGGCAACAAAGTACACAAGAAACAACAGAAGGTATTTAATATTAATTTGATCAAAGAGAACATTAGACTAAATAAAAGCTAACAATAAAAGTTGTTATAGAATTAGAATTGAATCTAAACTCTGTCACATTGCTTAGCAGCCATTTCATATCTCATGAAATCTTCCAAAAAGAGATACATCTCTCACCATCATCTCTTCTTGTCTCCTGCCCCCATCTCAATACACTTCATATGATGTCTCATTATTCAGTTCTTCAAACTGACTGTCTTTATGTGTGATCATTTGCCCACTCTCTTTTCTTTTCACCTAACTAAATCATAATAATCTTTGGGTCTTCGTATAGATGACATTTTCTCTGAGAAGACTTTTCTGAAGTGTTTGTTTTTTTTTTTCTGGGTTAAGAATGTGTTTATGTGCTTCCAAAGCACTCTACATGTCCTACTGTAGTCTTATCATTTGGCCTGAGCCGTTATCCCACTGGATTCTAGGAGGAAAGGAACCAGACTCCTTTGTGTACCATCCCATAACCAGCATCCATCAGAGTTCTCACTCAGCAGGAACTGAGTGCATGAATGGACTCAATAATATATTAAGCTTCCTCAATTGGAATATTAAGACATTTTATTTAGGAACTGACACGAACAACTTGTAAGAGACCTACCTGCATGTACTCGTATTTCTTGTATTTGTTGCAAAGCAGTTTTACAAAACAAAGCTCATGGATGACCCACAGCCAAAATCATCTGAGACATTGTTAAAACATCTAAGTCCTTGAATATCACCCAATAAATTCTGAAAGAGAATTTTTTGAAAATAGAATTATGCGACTCCTAAACACACTAAAATTAAGGAACCCTGTGAGAAGAAAACATGGCTAGGATGGGTTATTACTGATTATTTGATACAGGCTTTTATCTACATCATTAACTTACAAAAGTATGGGATATAAAATTCTTAACTCATAGGCCCATAGTAGAGTTTTCTATAGGAAACAATGCAAATATAAATAGTTTACATATAATATAATTGTATTTGGTAAATTGACCAGCAAATTCTGTGAAGTTGGTAAAGTAATATTTCAGAGGGCAACAGAAACATCAGCAGATGAACAAATACACTAATCCATGTAGATCCTGACTGAATTGCCAGGCAAGATATACCTATTTTTATACCAATCTCAAAGTTAGTGGAATGACATAATCTACTAGTGAGTGAGTTAGGAAGAATAAACTTATATTAGCTTCAGATGCAATTGTTGTAGGACACCATGATGAGAGGTTGCCATGTTTGAAATGTGATCAAGATCAATTCTAAAGTCTAGGTTGACACATGTAACCATTGTTATTAGTAAGAAAGGAAAACTACCTTTACCCTCATCCTACTTTATTTATTTTTAAATTTATCTTTATTGTTGAAAGTATTACAGATGTCCCCTTTTATTTTTTTTCCTATTGACCTTCTCTATCCCACACCTGCCCCTCCCAGGCCTTCACCATGTGACTATAGGTTATGTGTCTATAGGTTATGCGTATATGCATATAAGTTCCCAGGTTAATCTCTCCCCACCTATCCCATCCACCCCCACCTTCCCTCTGATATTCCGCAGTCTGTTCCATGCTACTATGTCTATAGATCTCTATTGTTCATCAGTTTATTTTGTTCATTAGATTCCACACATGGGTGAGATCACATGATACTTTTCTTTCTCTCACTAGCTTACTTTGCTTGCATAATGCTCTTCAGGTACCTCCATGCTGTCTCAAAGGGTAAGAGATCTTTCTTTTTTATAGCTGCATAATTTTCCATGGTGTCAATGTACCACAGCTTTTTTATCCACTCATCTACTGATGGGCAGGTGAGCTGTTACCTGATCCTAGCTATTGTAAATAGTGCTGCTATGAACATAGGGGTGCATATATTCTTGCTGATTGGTGTTTTTGGTTTCTTAAAGTATATTACTACAAGTGGGATCACTGGTCAAATGTCAGTTCCACTTTTGATTTCTTGAAAAAACTCCATCCTGTTTTCACAGTGGCTGCACTGAGAAGACTTCCCACCAACAGTGCACAAGGGTTCCCTTTTCTCCACATCCTCGCCAGCACATTGTCATTTGTTGAATTATTATGGTAGCCATTCTGACAGGTGTGAGGTGATACCACATGGTGATTTTAATTTGCATCTTCTAATGATTAGTGTCTTTGGGCTCACTTTAAAATACTACAAGTACTATAAGCATTTCTATGTTCCTTTTCTGTTTTTCTTTAAAGAATACTTCTTTTAAACTGTGTCAGAGAAAAGCAGTTCTTTCATAAGTCTTAATTGCTAACCCAAGCAAGTTATTTGAGAATGAAAATACCCAGTAAACTTCCTTATAATCAGGTTATCTATACATCCTAGTTTGCCTGTCACTGTCTGATTTATTCCTATATTGCTAATATAGTTATTAATAGTGCCTCTTTTCATTTGAAAAAGTGTCCCAGTTTGAAAAATATGACACCCAAATTTTAAACAACATTGGGAAGTGACATGAGTCCTGTAAAAAATATTTCATTGATATAGTTCTTGGTTTACTCTTGAACAACCATAATCTCTAAGGACATCTAGAAACAATCACAAAAGCAAGTAAGAGAAATGTTTGATATCCTATCACAGGCTGGCCATCAACCCCACTCAAAATCATCTGACATGCCCTTTGCCACCTCCCTTCCTGACTCCTTTCAGTCTTGCCCATTGTATCTGCAGCAGTATATAGACTATTAAATTAAGTAGCAAATTTCTAACTTGTGCCCATGTTGAAATGAGATTACTTTTCACCTCAGGTTTTAATACCAAGGAAAATTTAATAGTGGGAAACAGAAAACAAAATAAAGAAAAAGTAATTCCAAGCAATGAAAGAAATGTCCAGGTAACAGTCCAGTTGCCTTTTCCAGGCTAAAGTTAGGGAGAAACATCAAGTCCCTCTCATGTAACTTAAGGAGACAGTTTTTAGAAGTAATTTGTTTGGAGGATCTCACTTGCAGTTTCTGTTAGCATTTAAGGAGGGCTGCTCCTTAAGAATTTATACCAATATATAGATTAGGAGATAATTTCAATAATGCCTTCTCAAAGTTAAATACTACTTCTACCAGGTGAAGTTTTGGGAAGTAAGAGCTTCATTTAAATACATTTTTTTTGGTTAAATAACAAGATTAAAGTAAATTTTTCTTAAATGCAGCACTGTATAAATAGTGAAAATTGATCATTCTTCAATTCTGCAGCTTCACATATGCCAAATAACAATCAAATACTTGGCATCTGGTTTATTAATTATGAAAATGTACTACTCAAAATTTTATTTTTTTCACTTATGCTAAGAATGATTGATACTAAACAATAACAGCAAGTATTACTAATCAATTTCCAAAGCTCACATATCTGTATATGCAAAAAACTGATATTTTTTGAGTCATTTTGCTATGCCTGTCATTTTTAAAGTACTCTACCAGTAATATTTAATTTAAACCTCAAAAAAGCTAAGAATTAAGCATTTTTATATTTCTCATTTTATTTAGAGACATGTAAACTGATTTACAAAGAGATTAATTAATTGTCCCAGATCAGTCTAGTTACATCAGAGCTAGAATTTTGACACTAGAGCCTCTA
Source organism: Plecotus auritus (assembly GCF_963455305.1). Classification (NCBI taxonomy): domain Eukaryota; kingdom Metazoa; phylum Chordata; class Mammalia; order Chiroptera; family Vespertilionidae; genus Plecotus; species Plecotus auritus. The sequence continues at coordinate 206,647,452 of NC_137770.1, read as the reverse complement.
CAACTAACCATTATTTTATATTGCTTTCTCCTGAAATAGTCAGTCAGTTTGTACTCTTCATTGATTTTACCACTGTTTGAATGAATACATTTTGGCATCTTGCTGTCCAAGAATTATATAGTAGCTAATGGTGTTTGGGTTATAACATGTATTATATTTTATTAGAATGTGTGTGAAATAAAAGAGACTTTCATATCCCATATAATAAAAGCCTAATATGCAAATTTCCCCCGCGACCGGGAGTTCGACCAGTTCAACCACTCACTATGACTTGCACTGACCACCAGGGGGTGGCACAGAACATGGCGAACATCGATGACACGGCACTTGCAGTGGGCGGCAGTGGAGGTGCTGAGGGCCTGATGGGCCCCAACGAGAGCAGGACCACGACGGGATGGTAAAGCAGGTGAACGGGCGGTGCCAGACCAAGGCTGGTGCAAGCAGGGACCCAATCACCCCCACAGATGGTGATGAGCAGCCAGCAGGCTCTGATGACCCAATCAAGGATGGGCCCTGGGCTGGGATGGGGAACTGGGAGTGGGTAGTGGTGAACAACCTCCCATGGTGCCCAGGCAGGGGGCTGTGACCTCTCGCTGGCTACCTGGGGGTGGGGGTGACAGGGATGGAGGTTTGGTGAGAATGCAGGGTGTCCGCCGAGCTCACTCTCACTTCCCCTGCTACCCTCCCCCGGGACACCAGGGCTCGCGCACCGGGGTAGCCCCTTCCCCAGCACTCAGGTGACAGGCGCCCACAAGGAGCCCACCACACACCTGTGTGACGTCTTCCAGGTGACAGGTGAGCAGGGCCACAGCTGCCGGGAATGCCAGGCTCCCTGTGTGTTCGCGCAGGAGCTGGTCTGCAAGGCCAGCCAGGAGAGAGAGCACTGCCCGCCCAGCATCCGTGCAGCTCCGCTGGGCGGCCCAGAGGCCCACACTGTGCCCTGACCCACAGCGTCTGGCTATGCTCACTGCATCTCTGCATGGGGTCTCAGGCACCGTGACTCAGGTGGAGGGGAGTGTGTGGGCGCCCCGGGGGCCCAAGTGCTGCCCAGGGCCCAGAGGTCAGCTGGGCTCTGCCCTTCCACACCAGATGCTCGTGCTTCGATCGCCAGCCAGGCCTAGGGACTGCACCCATGCACAGATTTCATGCACAAATTTCGTATACCAGGTCTCTAGTATGTAAATAAAAGGCATTGCTATAAACCTTTACCTATTGTACCCTATTCCCAATTCATCACCATAAATTTTGATATTTTTCTTTTAAAGGGTACAAATCCTGACCAGAAAAAAGACATATGGGATATATCTGCTTATCTATATACTAGAGGCCTGATGCATGAAAATTTGTGCACTGGGTGGGGAGGTACCTCAGCCTGGCCTGGCCCCTCTTGCAGTCCAGGAGCCCTCAGGGGATGTCTGACTGCCAGCTTAGGCCTGATGCCCTGGGGAGCGGGCCTAAGCAGTCAGTCAGACATCCTTAGCACTGCTGAGGAGGTGGGAGAGGCTCCTGCCACTGTCGCTGTGCTCTCAGCTGTCAGCCTGGCTTGTGGCTGAGCGGCACTCCCCCTGTGGGAGCGTACTGACCACCAGGGGGCAGCTCCTGCATTGAGCATCTGCCCCCTGGTGGTCAGTGTGCATCACAGCAACCGGTCATTCCACCGTTAGGGTCAATTTGCATATTACTCTTTTATTACATAGGATATAAAAGCCTAATATGCTAAGTCTCCAACCAGTATAGTCTGAAACGTAATTATTTGCTTATTTTTAAAATTTTCTACTTATTTTTTGGGTATCATATGCTAAAAGTATAACTATAAATTTTGAATTCTTCAGTGCCTTGCCCAATCACAGAAACATTCATGAGTAGGTATTTATTATATACTAGAGGCCCAGTGCATGAATTCATGCATGGGTGGGGTCCCTCTGGGTGGCCTGCAGGGATCAGGCCAAAACCTGCAGCTCCTACCTGCTGCTCCAGCTCATCCCGGCCCCACAGTGACTGCGTGGGCTCTTGCCCAATCAGTTCCGATCAGGAGAGGCTCTCATTGCTGCAACAGCGCTCATCAGCCATGAGCCCTGCATCTGGTGCCCTCCCAAGGGGAGTGGCCTAAGGGATCAGGCCTGCCAGGGACCATGGGAGAGCTCCAGGGCGTGTCCGGCCCATCTTGCTCAGTCCTGATCAGCCAGACCCCAGCAGCAAGCTAACCTATTAGTTGGAACATCTGCCCCCTGGTGGTCAGTGCACGTTATAGCGAGCTGTTGAGCAGCCTTAGCATATCATTAGCTGTAGGTATTTCTCTCTTTCCGCGTCCAGCACAGCTAGAGAGCGGGTCCAGTTCCGGAGTAGGGGTGGCTGGGGATTGAGAAATAAAAGGAAGAGACAAGACACAGAGATAGAAGGGAAAAGCTGGGACTGGGTAGGACCACCATCCTCTTCTGATGGAGAGACAGGGACAGGGACCCAGAGCCAATCCAGCGAGTTTATTTTATATCCCAAATATCAGGAAGTTTTACCAAAAGGTCAAGACAAAAGGAGATTATTTGCATTCTTGAGTAGGCCCTGATCATTCCTGGTGCTAGGCTGGATTTAGATATCAAAACCACTTCCCCACACCACGGGCTGAAATAAAGGTCAAGGTGACAACACCCTTGCACTTTTGGCAAGGCATGTTCCCAGGGCGTGGCTTTGCCGACGCCACTGGGTTCAGCTGACAATAATTAAGGAATGCCCATGTGCCTTCCCAGGCGCTGTCTACAATTAGCATATTACACTTTGATTGGTTGTTCAGTTGTTCAGCCATTCCATCTATTTGCATATTACCCTTTTATTATATAGGATCTGTTCAGTGAACATTAGTATTTTTCTTTGTACACATGTTGAAAGGTATATGACCAATGGCAGAAAAGAAGCATGTACCATGGCAGCTGCCATAATTCTCCCCAACTATGTGTAATATATGCTATCGATCAGAGGCTAAACTGGCAGAATATACAGACTCTTTTCTTTGTTTATTTGGCTTACAAATGTCTTTAAACTACATCTATCACTTAATTTTAAAAATCATACATTACATAATAGTCTCAATATCTCATTTCCATATATGGTCAAACCGTTGTCCAAATGTTTTATGTCTGAACCTTTAGACAAGACATATATTTTCTTATTTGCCACACTTCGCACAATTCCTTATTGTCCCTTGTCACCAAAGGTGAAATTCTGGTTGATATTTATCAGCCTAAGATCAGGAAAGTAATGCCAATTATGTTCTTAATCCTGTTTATCACTTGGATTTGAATTCTTGCTATTGATATTTTTTCTTAAGATGAAATACTAGTATGTTGCTTAAGGTTCTCTTGGCCTGGTCTGCAGGGATCTGGCTGAAACTGGTTCTCCAACATCCCCTCGAAGGGTCTTGGATTGCGAGAGGGCACAACCCAGGCCAAGGGACCCCACTGGTGCATGATTGGGGCTAGGGAGGGACCTAGGAGGGCTTCAGGGCATGTCCAGCCTGTCTTGCACAGTCCTGATCGGGGCTGATCAGGGCCAGCTGGCCGGGGAGGGACCTCAGGAGGTTGACTGGCTGGGGAGGGACCACAGGAGGGCTCCAGAGCATGTCCAGCCCATCTCGCCCAGTCCCAATCGAGGCCATTGGAGCCGATCGGGCCATTTCGCCCTGTCCTGATTGACCAGACCCCAGTAACAAGCTAACCTACCAGTTGGAGTGTCTGCCCCCTGGTGGTCAGTGCTCGTCATAGCGAGTGGTCGAACGGTTGAACAATCGGACACTTAGCATATTAGGCTTTTATTATATAGGATCTGGCATCATGAATGGGAAAGGCTAAAAGAATGCAAATGTATCAGTGCATAATTGTTCCAATACTGAAAAAGTAATCCAAACTCTGTGCCTTCCATATTACAGGTCTGGAGTGCCTGTCATCTACTTATATACTTCTACATATTTGTTTTAAATTTGGACACATAGAAAAATTCAGTTATTTCCCTTCCCCTTGTGTTCTATATATTTTCCACATTGCTAGCTTCATGAAAATTTGTATGAAAATTAAATATATATATATATATATATTTCTTGAAATTTTAGCTATTTAGAGTAGTTCATGGCTAAGTGGGCCACTCTGTTTTTGAGATCCAATAGTGTTACACTGTTTGCTATAATATGTACTTTATTAAGGCTACTTTCCTGTCTTTTTGTGAAAGTCTTAATTTAATTTTTGCATTTCAAGCTATTCTTCTTAATCCAAACAAAATGTAACTTCTTAGTATTGTACTACTTATAATCTTATAAGTGACTCTGAGGAAAATCAGTGTGCCAGATTTATTACATTAAAGTGGAACATGATAAATTGCACCTGAATAAAATTATAAAATTTTTCATTAAATATTTCACATATAATTAGCTGGTTTAAAACACAAAATAATGGAAATAATAAAGACAAAAACATCTGGTGAAAACAATAACTCTTTAACGAGAAAGAACTCTTGCTTATTGTGGAAAAGGTAGCCACTATGAAAGTAAAAATAAACTATTATCCAGGATTTGGATATAATTTGCTAATGTCAGAGAACCTGGTTAAATGCTAAAATGTATGAGATGTATTAAAATTAGGAGCAAATATAGTAGGGAAATGGTAGATAAAGTTTAAATAATCAATAGAATTGCAACAAAATATTGCTAAAATATATAGAGTACATTTAAGGGGAAAATTGAACCAATGAGAGAAAAATGGGAAGAATAAGAATAAGTTTCAAGACTCTAATAAATTGTAACCCTTTTCCCAAGTTCAGAATCAATAAAGAGGTAGGTAAACGGGGTCAAAGAGATTGTGGTAGACCGTTACATTTTAGTTCCCAGTGATAAACACATCTTAGTATTCAGACGCATGTAAGATCACCTCCCACTTTGACCTCGAGTTTGGTAATGTGACATGCTCTGAACTTACTTTGAATGCAGCTTACATGAATAACCTCAGCTAAATCATGTACAGCAGAAGTGTCAAACTAAGCCCAATCCACAGTGTTATGAGAAAAGAAAATAATTTTATAAGACACTGAATTTTGAGGCTTGTTTGTTATATAGCAATAAATCATTGAAACACTAATGTAGATCAAACAACAGAGATGTTGGAGAAAATGGCTTAGGTTTATAGGTATACAACCTAATGGGCTTTCTAAAATTGAACCCCAGAATGGACAGTCTTATACCCCCTATTTATGGAAAATGCCTGGTAACTATAAGTCCCTCCCCACAGGTATTGAATCTGTCCCACAAAAAAATTGTGTCTTATTCAGCAGGACTGAATATGCCCTTGCAGACAGGCACATTCTAAAAAGGAAAGGAAGAAGGATGTGTCCATGCACACTCAACTTATTTCTAACTTAATCAGACAACTCACTCCTTTTCCGCAGGGGATTAAGGGGACGCAGAGTAATGGAGGAAATAGAAACAAGAATGCTATCGTTATATGCTGTTCCTCCACTTAGAGACCATAGTAGGGGAAAGGGTATTCCCCATCTCCGTGTCCACCATTACCACCAACAGGGGCTACATAAACTCCTGCATATAGACCCCTATCAAGAGACCTCATCTCAAAACTTGAATTTCTAATCAAGTTGTAACATCCCTAAGGCTCAATGTGTATCTTATATATATTTTTACTCCCTCAGAGTTCAACTCAATGATAACATAGGATAAACATGTTGGACTGAATGAATGAATGAAATTGCACAACTTACCCTAACCGGTTTGGCTCAGTGGATAGAGCGTCGGCCTGCGGACTAAAGGGTCCCAGGTTCGATTCCAGTCGAGGGCATGTACCTTGGTTGCGAGTATATCCCCAGTGGGGGGACAGGGGGTGTGCAGGAGGCAGCTGATCTATGTTTCTCCCTCATCGATGTTTTTAACTCTTTATCCTCTCTCTTCCTCTCTGTAAAAAATCAATAAAATATATTTTAAAAATGCTCAACCTTTCTAGTATAAGTATACTTATTGAATTCACTCAGAATTGTTTTAAGTATGGACAAAATTATTGATTGTGAGTTTTAATATATTTTACCTCATATAGATAAATTAACAACCAAAGAATGCATACTAAGTGTTCATTATTCTGCTTAAGTCCTAGATAAATTTATTATTTTATTACTATTATTACTATGATTTAATCCTCACCAAGGATATGTTTCCATTGCTTTTCAGATAGAGAGGAAGGGAAAGAGAAAGAGGAAAAAAAAAACAAAACATTGATGTGAGAGAGAAACATTGAACAGTTCCCTCTCTTTTGCACCCCGATCAGGGATCAAACTTGTAACCTAGGTATGTGCCCCAACTAGGAATCAAACCAACAACCTTTTGATGCATGGGATGATTTTCTAACCAACTGAGCCATCCAGCCAGGGCAAGATAAATTTATGTTTAAATTCACCTCAAACCTCTGTACTCTATAATGGGCTATGTGGAATTTAATTACTATTAATTACTGTTATTATTTCCTGATGTTCCTTATCAGAATATTTCATTTTTACACCAATTAGAATATAATTATTAGGATAATGGACTCTACAAAAACCAATTATGCAATGAGACTAGATGGAATTTATCTCTAGTAATTGAGTCTCACAATTTAAGATCAAAATAAGTGAATCAGAATGAAAATGTAGAATCATAATCCCCCAGGCATCAACAATAAGGTTGAATTTGCTCTTCTTCTCCAAATTAAGCTGATATTTTCCAATGTCACATCAGTTGGTAGCAGGCCCTGTTCAACATCAGTAAAACTTTGTTCATCCACTTATAATTCAGCCCCAGGCCACACATTTCCACAAAATGTCTTTTATCAGAACTATATATGTGACCCAGAATAACAATGTACATGTGTGATAAATTCTTAGTTACAAAGTTTGCTTGGGATTTATTTAGTACCTCTGAAAGAACTGTAATGCATACTATATAGTTCCCTTTCAAGCAAGGCAGAGTGTTGCCTCTCAGTTGGTATTAGTGTTTCTCTGTGAAGTGTCCCATTGTCTACTCCTCAGGAACAATGATGAAAATCTGAATTGTAGAGATGCATTAGCTAAATTCACTCTAAATAGCTGATATACTAGTAGCAACCCTTCAAACTGTGTATGTTTGAAAAGGACCAGATGTTAAGGTTTATAACAGGGAAAGGAAGAGAACAGGAGGGCGAAGCATGTCTGGGGACAACATAGAAATGGGCAGTACTGAAAAGGAACATTAATTTTATACACATAAAGGCACACACATAGGTTTCTTTGGGGAAGAGATTTTGGTAATGAGGGTGGTTCCAGGGGAACAGAATCTTAGGAATTTGTTGTCTACATTGGTTCAGGGTTTTTTGGAATTGGTTCTCTAATTAGTTTTAAAGGCACTGGTGATTATTTCTAGTAGTAAAGAGAGTTATGATAGCTTATGGTGTGATGTAGAATAGAGATAGGCAAAATATTACCTTTTGATACTCCTAATCAAATACTTATAGGAAACAATGTTCTTGATCACCATGCATTTGTTACCTTAGAACATTTTTGTCAAACTACAGAGTAATGAAATTACTTTTGCTGCTAATTGTACTTGAAACAGTGTGGTAAGAAAAAGGTGAGCTGATAGCTTCCAATTTTCTGCTTGTGTCACATAAACGACCTAAAAATTTATATGTCTTAGTTGGAAAACACACACAAAACCCTTATCTACTATAGTTGGGGTCGATAAAGTGGCTAAAATGCAGTGCGAATTGAATTACCAACCTTGCAGGGTGTCTACTGTTAAAGTGAGGGACTTGATAGGGGAGGAATGGGATTCTGTGAATTGGAATGGGATTCTGTGGGACGATTCAGATCAAGCTCTGGATATTGAATTCCTAAATTATCCTGCGTCTGTTTTGACAGTAGAAGCAGTCCTCCATACAATCCTCATTGGAGAAGGTTAATTAACCCTGCTTTGCCTCAGGAGCCTGAGCTGGTCTTTCCTGAGAGACCCTGATGACTTATTTCAGAATCCACCTCCCTCTTTGCTTCTAGACCTATAACTAGATTTCAGTCCCGGGAGGCCCTGAAACGTAAGGTAAATGTGTAAAACTTAAAGAAGTGCTCTACATTGCAAAATAACTGCGTGGTTTTTCTGGTTAACATAGAAATAATTCTGAGGTATTTGTACATGAATGGATAGTCAGGCTATGGAATAATGATGGAAGGAACAAAAAGTTGGATCAGATTAAGTGTCACCATCAAGGACTTGAAGGATACAGAGTGGTAATTTCCACCACATCCTCATTCAACTTGCCTATTTCACCTGTGCAGCGAACAGCTAAGTCTTGGAGAATGGCAGTGGACTATTGTAAACATAACCATGTGGTGATTCTAATTGCAGGTTTTGTACCATTTTCATCGCTTGAAAACATTGACACATAGCCCCTAGATCCTTGAAAGCAGCAACTGATCTAACAAAAGCTTTTATCTTGATATCTGTCATCCAAAACACCAGAAGTACATTGCTTTCAGCTGGCAAGACTAGCAATATACCTTGGCTCTCCTAGCTCAGGTATAGATCAACTCTCCAGCCATACATCATAATTATGTCTGTAGGAATCTTAATTACCTTTCTCTTCCACAAAACATCCCACTGATATTACATTGCATTGATGACATTATGGTGATTGGACCTAGTGAGCAAGAAGTAGCAAATACTCTAGACTTATTGGTAAGACATTTGCGTGTCAGAGGATGAGACACAACTAACAAAAATTCTACCTTAGTGAACTATCTAGGGATCCAGTGGTGTGGAACATGTTGAGATATCCCTTCCAAGGTGAAGCATAAGTTATTGCATCTGGTCTCTCCTACAAACAAAAGTGAGACACAGTGCCTAGCGAGTCTCTTTGGGAGTTGAAGGCCATACATTTCTCATTTGGTTATGCTAATCTAGGTACCAAGTGGTCCAAAAGGCTGTTAGTGTTCAGTGGGGCATAGAACAAGAGAAGGTTCGGCAGCAGGTCCAGTCTGCTGTGCAACCTGCTCTATCACTGTGGCCATATTTTACAGCAGGTTCAATGGTGCTCAAGGTGGCAGTGGCAGAGAGAAATGCTGTATTTATGCTTTGGCAAGCTCTTACATGTTAAGGATCATAGTAAAGACCCTTAGGATTTTTAAGCAAAACCCTGACATCTTCTGAAGATAACTATTCTCTTTTCAAAACAGATTTTTCTTGCTAGTGGGCCTTAGAAGCAACTGAATGTTGAACTGTGGGCCACCAAGTTACTGAGTTGTCCACTATGAACTGGGAATTGTCTGACCACTAAGCCATAAAATTGGATGTGCACAGCAGCAGTGTGTCATCAAATGGAAGAAGGGTATACATGATTGACTCAAGCAAGACCTGAGGAAACAAATTAGTTTACTGGGAGGGTTTCGGTCACCACTGTCCTTCATGGATACCTCAGGAAGAGGCTGAGGTGCTGCAGTAGTCCACTTTTGGGTGGTGTCTGTATACTGTGAACTGGGGTCCATTTTCTCTTTCTTAATCAACTTATTGTAGAAACCTCCCTAATAAAGCCTTAGGTATAGGCTGAAAGAGAGAAGGGAATACAACAAGAATGAAACATGGGGAAATGGCCCAAATGCCCATGGGCCTCACTCCTTCTGTGAATGACAGTGGTGAACAGATATCCTCCCAGAACATTGAGCAGTGCAAAGTTTGGAATAGGAACTAACCAGAGGCTGGACTGTAAACCAAATTCATGGCATGTGGTCAGTGGTTTGGTTGGATGCTGAAGTCCCCAGCCTAAAGACTAGGCTAGTTCAAGTTTTCTAGTTGTAACCAAGAAGTAGTGGTGGGCTGGAGCAAAACTCCAAAAAGAAACCATTAAAACAGAAAAAAACAAACAAAACAACAACAATAAGACATCTATAATTGTTATCATAAGCATGTTATGTAATATGTTAGTTACCTTGCTAATTTCTTTACTAGCCTTAACTCAATACATTCTCACAGTTCTGTGAGTTAGCTCAGCATTGTGTCTCCTGAAACCACAGAATGTCTGTAAGTGGTTTTTAATTATTGAAAGATAGGCCTCATAAATCATCTGTTTTCCTGACAGTTGGGTGAAACTTTCTTACCTATCAAAATGTTTTAGGCTTTCTTCCCACCAGTATGCCTCCAAATCACATATTACAAATGTTTACATCATAGAAAAGCCAAGTAATTATGTTGTAGCACCATATTCCATCAAAGATCACTCATAAGCAGAGGGAAAGAAAACTGTCATGACATCTACAGTGATTCTTTTTACTTTTATCTCTTCTCTAAATAAAGTACCATATTTGTAGCTTAGCTTTGATTACTGGTGATTACTCATTACCATTTGCTTTCATGTTAAGTACAGTTAGTTGCTAGCAGGGAATTTATGACTTTACTGTAAAGAGAGATTAGAGATAGAGATAGAGATAGAGACAGAGAGAGAGAGAGAGAGAGAGAGAGAGAGAGAGAGAGAGAGAGAGAGGATAAAGAGAGAGAGACTGATTTACGAAAATGTAGTCAAATTTAGAGAATGGATTTCCTTGTCTTTTTGGCAGAAATTAAAACCAATCCAATAATAATAGATTATATATTTATTCTCTGTAGAATAAATATATAATCTAGATATACTTAGAAATAAATGTATGGTCATCTTTGGTAGGAACAATTATATAAATTTAAAATTCAAAATTAAAATTTAGAAACAGAGAAAAAATATTCCTATAACTAATATAATCTTTACTAGAGGCCCATTGCAGGAAGATTCCTGCAATAGGGCTTCCTGCAGCGGTCTGCTTCCCTCCCTCTCCCCCACCCCGCCTGCTTCCCTCCCTTCTCCGCAGCCCCGCTTGCTTGCTTCTCTGCAACTTCGCTCCCTTCTGCAACGCTTGGCTTCCTTCTTCTACTATGTCTTCAGTCTTCGCTCTGCTCCTGGATATGCAAATTAACCGCCATCTTGGTTGGGTTAATTTGCATACTTGCTCCTGATTGGCTTGTGGGTGTGGCGGAGTGATGGTTAATTTTCATATTACTCTTTTATTAGATAGGATTTCTTCATGACACAAGCCACGCCCACAAGCCAATCAGGAGTGAATATGCAAATAAACCCAACCAAGATGGCTATGGCCACAGAGAGCAGGAGGGATGCTTGGGTTTCCCTGGCAATGGAGGAAGCCAAGCTTTCCACCTGACCTTGCCGGCCTAGGCCTCCACTCAAGGCTACAAAGTTTCAATGATAGAAGATACATAAACCCAAACAGAAATGGCGGCAGCCACGGAGCTGGAAAGAGCAGGAGGCTAGGGTTGCCCCCGGTGATGGAGGAAGCCAAGTTTTCCGCACACCCTGGCCGGCCCAGGCCTCCGCTTAAGGCTACAAAGTTTCAATTATAGAAGATATATAAATCCAAAAAAAAATAGATGTTGCCACGGAGCAAGCAGAAGGCTTGGCTCCACTCCAGGCTACAAAGTTTCAATTGTAGAAGATAAATAAATCCCAGATACCAGGGCCTCCACTTGGGTCGCCAGGGGGCGTGGCCGGCCTGAAAACCACCACAGGCCCCTCACCCAGGCTGCCCCATGCCCCAAGGGAACCCCCACCCTGATCTGGGACACCCTTCAGGGCAAACCAGCTGGCCCCCACCCGTGCACCAGGCCTCTATCCTATCTAAGAAAAGAGTAATATGCAGATTGACCATCACTCCAACACACAAGATGGCTGCCCCCATGTGGTCAAAGATCCTGCCCCCATGTGGACACAAGATGGCCACCACAAGATGGCCAGCAGGGGAGGGCAGTTGGGAGGGACCAAGCCTGCAAGGGAGGGCAGTTGGGGGTGATCAAGCATGCAGGGGAGGACAGTTAGGGGTGACCAGGCTGGCAAAGGAGGGAAGTTGGGGGTGACCAGGCCTGCAGGGGAGAGCAGTTGGGAGGGACCAGGCCTGCAGGGGAGGGCAGTTAGAGGCAAACAGGCTGGCAGGGGATCAGTAAGGCATCAATCAGGCTGGCAGGGGAGTGGTTAGGGGGTGATCAGGCTGGCAGGCAGAAGCGGTTAGGGGCAGTCAGGAAGGCAGGCAGGCGAGCAGTTGGGAGCCAGCAGTCCTGGATTGTGAGAGGGATATCCGATTGCCCGTTTAGTCCCGATCTCACCAGGATCGGGCCTAAAAGGGCAGTCGGACATCCCTCGAGGGGTCCCAGATTGGAGAGGGTGCAGGCTGGGCTGAGGGACACCCCTCTCCCCTGTGCACGAATTTCATGCACTGGGCCTCTAGTACTTAAATAAATACACATATAGCTCTCCCATCAATAGTGCTTCTTTCTCCTAACAGAATACAAATTTAATTCCATAATGCTCATCTATATTAGTTAGAAAGTGAGTTTTTGCCTTCCCCACAAGAAGTAATGCTGCACTTTATGATAGTCACATTTTTTATAATTGTATCTGAGAATTTCATTTGAAGTGATAAGAATTTATTATATTTCATTATCTGTATTACCCATTACATTTTTTAAAAAGTATACTTTTTAATTTTTTAACAACCCATTCAGCAATTTTTATTTGCTATGTGCCAGAATTGAAAAGAATAGAAAAATTTACTAAAATTACAAGTGTAGAACACACAAAGTCAACTAGATTTCTGCAACTCTTCATATGAGAGTCAATGAGTTCTCTCAGATGACTTGCGTTATGCATTATTATCCACTGTAAGACCAGAAAGGAAAAAACATAGCCTTAATTCCATCATATGATGTCAGATTTACTAATGCAGCTTCTTAGGCACATACATGAGATTGAAATGACCCATGTGAGTGACAATTAGAAGTGAACAGATAATATGACATTTTGCTCAATTAATATGATATTCCTATGTAAATGTACATCATCCACTTCAGTGACCTAAAAACAGTGATGTAGTTTGATTTACCAGAAATAATAAGTCCTTATTTTCTGAAGAATGTGCAATTATTGATAATACAAATAAGAATTACAGTGACCATTTATTGAGCACCTACAATACGACAGGCCCTGGACTAAATACTAAATATGGATGGTATCCTTTAAACCTGTAACAACACAACAAAGTGGGCATGTGTTATGATTACTGCATTTGTTGAGGTCTAAGGAAATCTAAGTTTGGCAAAATTAAGTAACTTGGTCAAGGTCATAAAGTGGGCAAGGGGGGAGGGGTGACCATAGGGTAGTCCTTGGCTTCTGACACCTGTGGGGTGTCTGCCCACACAGCTCCTCTTCGTGGCTCCTCTCCAGATAGCAATTAATTTTTTGGTCCTCCTGGAATTTTCATAGTAAATGTGGAGGAGGGGCAGAGTGGTTCCAAAACCACAATACAAATTTATTATACTGATATTTATAATAGCCCCTTTGGTCACTTTCATGTCAATATGGATGCCAAATCTGGTTCAGACTGGTTTTTGTTTGTCTCAGTTACAGAAAATTGAGGAGGGGGAAGCAGGTAGCAGGTGGTCAGTAGAAGTCACATCAGTAGTGTTCCAGAGAGGACAGAGATGGGGAGGGATGGAACTTGAGGCCTTTGTTCCCTATTCTAACTTTCCTGCCTCAACATTGAGAAATGTCAAACTTACTTAAGGGACAGATAAGTTCGCCTGTGAAGTAAGATCTTGACTTTTGTGAGAAGGAAACTGAAGTAGGTGGCTAAATAAACAAGAAAGGACAATAAGGTAAATGCCGTTGAAACATAAATAGCTGGAAAGCAAAGACCTTGCTAAAACCCAGCTCAATTGCCTTGCCGTGTGTCTGTGCAACTGAAGGGGGAAAATGCTTACAAGATCTCCTTATCCACATAGGCTTGTACAAGCCAAAATAAATCAACTTAAGGAAAGAGATTTTAACTAGATATAGAAGTAAGAAAATAAAACATCTTGTTGACTTTCATGATAATAAGACATTGTCCCTGCAAATCTTGAGATGGCAGCATGCAATCACATATATATTCAAGATAACTGAGTAACCAACAAGTGTCAGAGCTACAGATTAGGTCATATAATCTCCAAGGTTTCTACTGACTCTGTTATTCTATGATCCTGAAAATCAATAGCAAATAGCAAATCACTCCAGTATTCCAATAGTTTACACACACACACACACACACACACACACACACACACATACACACATCTTCTATATAAGACTTTAAGGCTATGTTTTGCTTAGATTTGTATACATTTTTCCTGCTCTCACCATCTATCCAACTATTTGGATATCCAGTTATCCAATATATCCCTCATTATGTATATATCTGCATATATCCTATATAATAAAGAGGTAATATGCAAATTGCCCATGAATCCAACACACAAGATGGCCACCCCCATCTGATCAAAGATGGCTGCCCCCATGTGGACAAAGATGGCCACCACAAGATGGCTGGCAGGGGAGGACAGTTAGGGGCGACCAGGCCAGCAGGAAAGGACAGTTAGGGGTGACCAGGCCAGCAGGGGAGGGCAGTTGTGGGCAATCAGGCCTGTAGAGGATGGCAGTTGGGGGTGACCAGGCCTGCAGGGGAGCAGTTAGGCATCAATCAGGCTGGCAGAGGAGTGGTTAGGGCAGCCTTGGGCAAACTACGGCCCGCGGGCCGGATCCGGCTGTTCTATCCGGTTCTCTTGCTCTCCCCTCCGCTCCTTTACTTTGAATTTATATTAGTTCACACAAACACTCCATCCATGCTTTTGTTCTGGCCCTCCAGTCCAGTTTAAGAACCCATTGTGGCCCTCGAGTCAAAAAGTTTGCCCACCCCTGGGTTAGGGGGTGATCAGGCTGGCAGGCAGAAGCGGTTAGGGGCAATCAGGCAGGCAGGCAGGTGAGCAGTTGGGAGTCAGCAGTCCTGGATTGTGAGAGGGATCCCAGATTGGAGAGGGTGCAGCTGGGCTGAGGGACACACATACACCCCCCATTCACAAATTTCATGCACCGGGCCTCTAGTTATTTTATAATATCATTATAGATATAAACTTTGAGAATGAATTCAAACATTTTACTCTTTATAGGTACCTGAAAATTTTTATCCATAATGGTCTAGTTTTTAATAAACAAAATGACTCATTTGATTTTAAAGTTTGTTTTAATTTCTCAACCAAAAATAAAATTCTAATATTCAACTTCATGAAGTTCCAACGTAATATACCAAGAATACTCTCTAATATTTGTTTTTCAGGATGTGTAGCACTATAAAGCTAAACTCTTCTATTTTGAAAAAAAAAAAACTTCTAGGCCTAACCTAACTTTATTTTGAA
Source organism: Plecotus auritus (assembly GCF_963455305.1). Classification (NCBI taxonomy): domain Eukaryota; kingdom Metazoa; phylum Chordata; class Mammalia; order Chiroptera; family Vespertilionidae; genus Plecotus; species Plecotus auritus. The sequence continues at coordinate 206,632,148 of NC_137770.1, read as the reverse complement.
TGAATGACATCCTAAAATGTCTAAATTACAAATGCCACCTTGTTTATCTGGAATTTCTGAAGCCTCAGATCATCTTAAATGAATTTAATGTCGACATTTTTAATTTAGCTCAAAAATTATGCTAATTCAAATAAACACTTATGAGTTTTATTCTCCAATCAAAGTAAATTATTATAATAATTAACCCCTAAACACTCTCATAGACAAGAGTCATCCATAGATTTATTTCCTTGCTATCAACAAATCCAGACAGAGTTCCGAAAGTCAAATGTTCATATTACACCTATATTTTGTTTTCCTCTATTTCTGCCATACCTCCGCTTGCTAGAAGCAATTATTGTCAAAAATAAAATTATTAAAATGATACTCCTGTCAAAACAGTTTCAGAAAATTGCTACTAAACAAGGTGCCAATCTTTCAAATTTACCCACTTCTTCTGCCCTCTCATTCTCCAAATGATTTGCCAACAATCGGACTTTAATAAATACATCATAATACCAACAATGAACCTAACAGGATACATGGCATGTGTTTAATATCCTAATTTTGCTTGGAGAGAAGAAAATAGGAAACAGAAACCAAGGATAAAGGCAATGCTGATTTTAAAGTCTCATACTTTTTCTTCCAAGTTTCAAAACCGTATTTGCTCTGATTTACTCTTATCTACTGGATCACAGAATAACTGACTTTATGAAATCCTTACTTCTTATGAGTATTTCTTCTCTGCTAGTAGTTGTTCAAATAATCTAAAATACTGCCACATTTTGTAACTCCAGGAGGCACTTTTTGTATTGTGCTCTATACCCTGCAGTGTACATTCTATTTAAAAGGATAGATAATTAATTTTGATAGAAAATGGATTTTATTCTAAGTAGCATGCTATTGTACTGACAGTACCATATGTTCTCATTAGCCAAAAATCTCAGCTGACAACTATGTAGCTACATTAAATTTTGGAAAGCAATCCTTGAGGAGGTTTTAGCAACATAACAAATTCAGGTAGTATACATATCCTATTATGTCAAATAGAAATTCTAGATAAATTATAATAATTAAAGAAAAGGCCTAATTTAAAAGAAATAGCCTAAAGAACCAAATTAGGAGATCAAATGAATCAAGATCTTTAAGACAATGGTGATCTGTGGTCCCCCATGAAGGAGTGAGGTCAAGGCGAGATCTCAGAGTAGAGATCTGGATTCCCAATGCTCACTATAAGAGATGAAATCTGTCATTCAGCCCACATCAGAGCACAGTAAAAAATCAACTAAGGCAGTGTTCCTCTAGCTCAGGATCCAAAACAGGAAAATATCTTCCCATTAGTATGGACCAAGTTTAAGGAAGCTTACAGTGTTACTGGGATTTTTGGATAAAAGGTGATTTTTAAGAAATCAAGGCCCTCGGTATGCCTTATACACGGACTGGGGTTTGATTTTGCATAGTGTGCATTTGGTAATATTTCTAGTAAAGAAGAATTAGAGGGAAATTGAAAGTTCATCTCTGGGAGAATGATTAAGTATATTTGTTATGTGTGTACTTCAGAATACTAGATTAGCAAGTACAACTAGTTTATATAGAGTAAATATTAAAATATATTTTAAAATAAAATATAACTTAAAAGTTCAAAAAACAAAGTGATATTATTGAATGATACAATTTATAAAAATAGAAACTTATACACTCAAATGTCACTTGCAGATTTTATAAGAGTTCATTCATAGTAAAGGACATGTATCAGATCAGTTAGCATGGGTGTTTATGGTGGGAAAGAAATGTGAGTTTGTATCGGAAATGTAAGGGGGAAAAATAATATAAGTTGCTCCAAAATAAGTGAGGGGCCAATTATGAGACTATGCTATGATAAATGGCATAAAATATTTCTAAAAACTAGTGCCATTCAATAATACAATAAAACAGAGCATAGACTTCTAAATAGTTGGTGAGGCAAAAGTATTATCTGTGGGGAGTTCTCCTTGTCCCCACCTGTTGCTGGAGAATGTGTGTTTCTTGTGATGCCATGAGAAAAGGAATTTTCTGAGACTTGCACTGGAGAATGAGTTGCATTTATTTGCGTGAAGTTACATCCCTGAGCTTCCAAGGCTCTATATCCTTCCATCCCACCATAGAGGAAGTCCCATTTTGCCCTCAGCAGAACAAGGATTAGAGCCATTGCCCAGAGTTCTTGTTTCATGTCTGCACACTCCAGTTCAGCATCAGGCAGACTAGCCTAGTTTGTATTTCCAGCTGCAGTCCATCAGTCCATTGCTTGTGAGTTCCGCAGGGCCTTGTACTATGTGGCCTCTAGGGACACAGCGGGCGAATGCAAGGGAGCCACAAGAAATCCAAGAGTGCCAAGAGAAGAAACTCCTTTGTCAGACGGATTATGTATCCTCAAATTTTCATGGGTTTGCATTGGCTCCACCTCCTCTAGCCAATCCGTGGTTCTCTAGGCCTGACTGACAGCCACCTTCCCTACATTCCCCAGACTCACTGGCATGCACCCATTTCCTCTTTGTCCAGTGCCTTTCCCCAGTGACTTGCAGGGAATGGACGTGTGGCTCCCTGAGGAGTATAAAACTGCAGCTTCCTAGGGATGTAATTCAGTAAGCATTGCTTTTCTTTCCTTCTGTTATGTTTAACTTTCACAGTGAGCTACAAATCAAATGTTGAGGCAAAATCTAGCAGGAGAAAATAGTATGGCTTCTTCTTATCCATTGCTTAGCATTATACATTTATTGAATAGATGCTTAAATTAACATTTATAACAGTCACTAATTAAAATGAATGGATGCAAATCATGAAATGATGACACTGTTCATTTTGAAAAATTTGCTTCTGGGAAAAATTTGTTACTCTAAGAAATAATTCAGCTTCCACTTAAAAAAATGAAACCTTTCGCTTGCAGGATAAATCAATATAAAATGTGAGATTTCATATTTACCTGCTTCCAGCTAATTGTATTGCTATTGGACATGGTTGGATGTATATACTGACTTTGACACTGTAGGTCAGTGTTGCAAATAGTGACAGTAACAAAGTTTCTGTGGGTCAGTCAATCTCTACAGTGATTTTAAAAATGCCAATTTGCTTTGAAGATTAAAACTCTTCTATATCAGTGATCATGTTTTCTTCTCAGCCTTCTCCCATCTGGCATAGTTTCTTGGCATCAGGCCAAGAAAATCTAAAGTTCAAAAACTACAAGAATAAAGAATCTGTAGAATTCTCAGCACTAATGGGCTTGGAAGGCAGAGAGGAAGTGATAATGACTATAGATATCAGTGGGGTGACAAAACAGGAATGGAGGGTTTTTCTCATGATATTAAAGCTCTCAGTTAGAGTCTGTGATCTGCTTTGTGAATAAGGCCATTGGAGTACATGAATCAAATTTTGATTGACAAAGTATGTAATGGAAGCAACTATTAGATGCTCTGAGATCACTTTTCTTGGATGGTATAATATTGTTCCTAATAGGGTTAAAGCATATCTATATTCTCAAATCAAGATGTGGGTCATAAAGAAAAAAAGTTTGGGTGCCTTTACTATATATTCTTATATGTTTGTTCCATTGCATTTGCTAGTTAGACTGAAGCAAAAATAATCAGTCAGACATGCTATTGTTGCATAGAAACATTCCTAGATTGTTTGCCTATGTTTTTAAGTCAGCTTATTTTTTAACCTAACATTATATATTTATTTTAGGCAAATGATTGATGGAATAAATTCTGAACTGTAATATACTTTCATTCTAATCAGATGAGATTCGGTGATATCATTAAAAGAGAAAAACGATAGCATCCCAGATTTTGTTCCATTATATAGCAAATTCAGTGGTCAATTTGGCAAGGACAGAATTTGAATGAACTAGTGATAACTATGAGTATAAAATATATGCATATATTAATTAAATTCACCATATACTCAATTATCTGGACACTTGTTATATTTGTCACTTTAAAAAATAATAATGTTGAACAATTTCAAGTCTTGTTTATAGGCTAATAAGTATGGTTATGCACATAAATTTCTTTTCTGCAGTTTATCTTAGTTTCCTACTATTTCCTTTTAACATGTATTTAAATCTCTCTATCTCTCTATTTTATTTCCTTTTCTTAATCTTTTAGGGGTAGGGTCTTTATTTTATTTTATTTTATTTTTTTTTTTTTGCATTTTCTGTCTCTCTGGCACTATATTTTAACACTCTTCATTAAGTCTTCTTTATACCCATACTTTGGCAACTGTAGCCATTCTTATAACGTTATTTATTTTCTATATGATGCTCCTTAAGCACATACATATATTTCAAAAATAACACACTTGAAAACACATTTTCATTATTTTAAAATATTTTTTATTGATTTCAGAGAAGAAGGGAGAGGGAAAGAGAGATAGAAACATCATTGATGAGAGAGAATCATTGATTGGCTGCCTCCTGCACACCCCACACTGGGGATAGAGCCCGCAACCCAACCAGGAATCTGAAATGTGACCTTCTGGTTCATAGATTGACGCTCAACCACTGAGCCACATAGGTTGGGCCTCACAAACACATTTTTAAACTGCCCATCTGTTACATTTGTTGGATATATTCAACGCTCAACATGTCCCATCGTGAACTAATTTATGCTCTTCTCCTGTGGGCATCTAACTCCACACACTGGCTCCTCTCACAATGCCTAACTCTGCTAAGTGCACCACTGCCTGTTCAAACAAGGAATCAGCTATGTTTCTCTGCCCCCACAGTGATCATATGACTTCAAGTCACCATAATATGTTGCCTGGACTCGTGTCATTTCTCTACTTGTTTTAACTCCTTCCAGTTTTCACCCATTCAATGTAATCGCCACCAATTAGAGTGAGTGACACCTCAAAAATAAAGTGAATCATTTCCCTCCCTGTTTACATTTCAATGCTCTCAAGTTTCCTTGGGAATGATGTTCAAACTCTTTACTATAACTTGCGGGATTATTTTTTATTGTCTCTTTCCGATGTCGATAGACTCACCTCTTGTTACTTCACCTCTTCACTTTAATCTCCAGCAGTAAGTCCCTTTTAATTTTTGGATCCAATTTTTGGCCTCTAGGACTTAGTGTATTCTGAAGATTTACTTGGGATATTTTCCCATTTCTCTGCTTAGCCTCGATAGCTCTTGGGCATCCTTCAGGCACAAGTTAATGACCATTTCTTCTAGGGTTATTCCTGTTCTTTCAGGCTAAGGTAAGTCCTATTGTGTTTACCCATGCTATTTACCCCATATTTCCCCTACCACATACATCTAGTACCTCAAACCTGGTGATCCATAGATGATATTTGGTAACTATTTGTTTGAATGAACAAATGAATGATTAATGAAAGGAATACGCTCAGGCATATGCTCTGGATAGTCAGACAAGAGTAAAACATTTTTCTATTAAAAATCATGAAAGATCAAAACAATTGTGTATATATATATTTATGTTTTACTTTTTAAAAGTATTTTTCATACATATATTGACAAATAAACAAGATATGTTTTCCCCAAGGCATTCCATAAACCTAGAATTTAGAATCATGTCTCCGTGCTATTTTGGTTTAATATTTCCCCTCCTTGTATTTTTTAGCAGTTTCTTTTGCTCAACTAGGTTTCAGTTTGTAAAGCCATGGTATTCTGAAGTATGAAAATACATTTAGGTAAATAATACAGAGTGACAAGAATAATTCTTTAATATGGAGAATCAATGCAATAAATGTAAGTTGGGTGGATTAATGAAATTGACCTCTATATTAAATATAATTATTGGAAATAGACAATTGGTTTTAACTTGTGTGCCACTTCTAATCAATTGTTAGAGTTTGTCTTATACTCAGTTGGGAAGAGGATAAGTAAAATGACAATTAGCAAGGAATAATATCATGATTAATTATTGATGTCAACCAGGAGGGTGAGAAGGAGGAGTGATGGCAGGTCCGCCACATATGTGCCATCATGATATTGTGCAATTATTCAGTAGAGAAACTAAAATGAAAGCCAAAGAATCTACATAGCTAGCATAGAAGGGGTAGAAATTTGGGCTAATGGTATTTTAAAATACTGATATATAGTAAACACAAGTTACAACACAAGATACATACTCATATACACTCAGACATACATAAACACATATAAAAGGCAGTCATTAATTTATTTATATATACACTGAGTGGCCAGATTATTATGATCTCTGAATGCATAATAATCTGGCCACTCAGTGTTTGTGTGTGTGTGTGTATATATATATATATATATATATATATATATATATATATATATATATATGTGTGTGTGTGTGTGTGTGTGTGTGTGTGTGTGTGTGTGTGTGTATTAGAGGCCCGGTGCATGAATTCGTGCATGGGTGGGGTCCGGCCAGCCTGGCCAGGGGGAGGGGACATGGGCGGTTGGCCGGCCTGCCTGCTGGTCAAACTCCTGGTCGAGGGGACAATTTGCATATTAGCCTTTTATTATATAGGATATACACTGACTGGCCAGATTATCATGCGTTCAGAGATCATAATAATCTGGCCACTCAGTGTATAAAAGCCAAGCATTCGGAATGCTGGAACGACTGGAATGACCGTTCACTATGATGCACACTGTGGCAGCCAACCAGCCCGATCAGGGCCCCGATCAGCCCCCCAGACTCCCTCAGATCCTCCACCCCGGCCAGCCCCACCCTCAATCGCCCCCCACCCTGATCGGGGGTGGGGCTGGCCAATCTCCCCCCAGCTGACCCAGCCCAATTGGCCCTCATTGGGGCAGACCATCTGGACCCCACCCATGCATGAATTTGTGCACCAGGCCTCTAGTGATATTATAACTGAGGTAACTATTGATTGCAAAAATTTACTGATTTTTCCAAGTTTGATATTTATAATGGCCTAAAAACATAGCATTATATATTTTAGAATACTTTTCACTTTTCAAAGCATAAAAAATATTTTATCAATTTCTATATAAATATTATATTAAGTATGAATATTAATTATATTCATTTGAATAATTTAGAATTTAGAAAGAGTCTAAATTTAATATAGTGTTTGCCTTTCCTAAGCAAATCTAGAGATTTATTTACATTGTAAAACTTTAATTGTAGAAATATGAATTTTATAAAACCCATTTATATCCTTTTATTTACATACTTCAAATGATTTAGATATTTGCCCTTTTATTAAAACAAACAAAAATACTTACAAAACTTATTAAAATAAATTCTCTACTAATACTTTACATAATTATCTTTCATGGTTTATAATTCAAAGTAATATAATTGGGTTTTGAAATATATATAATTCATACTTTTAACTGAAAGGATTAAGTTTTTCTCATATAGCAATCTTTTACTGTAATTAAATATGTCTTTTTACTAGACAATAGGGATCATAAACAGAGATAACATTATGCTGGATTTTTTTTTCTCATCAGTAATTTCTAAGCATAAAGTATATTGCCTAGCAAATAATTTGTGTGTAAAAAAAGAAAATTCAAGGATACAAAACAGAATGCATATATGACAAAACTAATAAAAGTGGAATTATATACACAATGAATGATAGTGTTGATGTTTTTAAATATATTTTTATTAATGTCAGAGAGGAAGGGAAATAAAAACATCAGTGATGAGAGAGAATAATTGATTGGCTGCCTCCTGCCCACCCCCTACAGGGGATGGAGCCTGCAACCTGGATATGTGCCCTTGACTAGAATCAAACCCATGACCCTTCAGTCCACTGAGCCAAACCAGCTAGGGCAGTGTTGATGTTTTTAGAGAACAAAAGGATACCTATTTATTTTAGTGATTGGAAAATTGAGGTCAAAGGAGATTACTATAAACACCTAGTAATGGTAGATACTAGTACTTGAATTCTAATATTTTCTGTTCTCCAAGTAAAATCCACTTCAAATCATATAACTTAAAAACTAAATTTCTCTTTAAGTAATTGGTGATATTTGACTAATTCTTTGTAGAGAATTCACTCATAAGTAATATAATCTATTACCATAATGTACCCATTCATGTAGTTGTAAATTACCTAAATAACAGCTGTCAGTCCTCAAAAGACTCGCTTGAGCTCCAGGGGAGGCAACTGGTAAGTGATGTTTATTTAACTGTTTTTCATCCAAACACTCCACAAGGTGGCAGTGTAGCATTATTACCAGTCACTCCAGGAGGTGGCAGTGTAGCATTATTACAAAAAATACCCCATATACATATTTGTAAAAAATAAATGAGAAAAATTTTCACACACATTGATGAATTATTTTGATTTTTTCCATATGAGATATTTTGAATGAATATTAGACTTCATAAATTGTACAAACAAGGTAAAATGAGCTGATTTTAGATGCTTTGAATGATGCAACTATCCAAGATTTATTAAGTATTACATCAATATCTTGAAGAAAACTCTGTACAGAAATACAAAAAAAAAATTATGTAAATATAATTAGAGACCTTACTATATTTTATTTCTCATTGTATTATAAAAGCATACTATGTTCAAAGTGATGATTTATAAAATTCTATCCTGGGCCAAACCAGGCTAATGATTTAATTTTAAAATTTAATTTCAGGTTTATTCATATACATTTGCTTATTATAAATAGAAAAGTGTAAATTATTTTAATTGCAAATATAAATTGATATTACCAATAGACAATTTCTAAAACTTTTAAATAAATTAATAATCTTTTAAATAAAGATCACTAGAATCATACAAAATCAGTAAATGGAAGGGCTTTTTGCTTACTTTGTATGTTTTATTTTCCAAGCAAAATTTTGAGTTATAAGATTCAAGTAATCTAAGTCTCAAATAGATTCAATATGGGAAGCCAATGTACACATGTGTCCAAAATGTGTCTCATCAACACTTGTAATCTGCAGTAGTTTTCATAGAGTGACTGCAGTCATGCTCCACAACCCTTGATATTCTAAAGGTCCACCACTAAGTAGAACTGTAGTTAGAGAAAGGTAAGCTATGAAGCTTTCATACAGAGAGGTAGGGATTTTGGCAGAAAATTTATGATAATTTATTTTAACATTCTTTTTGTTTTTGATATGTTTGAAGCCTTATGGGTTATAGACAAAGAAATGTATATAGAGAAGCAATTTTATTTTATGTCTTCACAGAGTAATCTCTAACCAATGAATACATAAGATAATAAGAACAATTCTGTTAGAGATCTTTTTTTTTTTTTGCTTTCTTCTTTTTCTAAATCTTATTTTCTACCTTAATCAAGTATTGCATACTAACAAAAAAAGTTGATAAAATGTGAAATATTAAGGTTCTTAAATTTGGTTCTATCTTTCCATGATTATCTTCACCTTTAAAAAAAATTATGTTTTCTTGATTCAGAGTGAGGAAGGGAGAGGGAGAGAGAGAGATAGAAACATCAATGATGAGAGAGTATTATTGATCTGCTGCTTCCTGCATGCCCCACACCGGGGACTGAGCCCACAACCTGGGCATGTGCCCTGACTGGGAATTGAACCATGACCTCCTGGTTCATAGGTAGATGCTCAACCACTGAGCAACACAGCCTGGGCTCAACCTACTTCTTTATTAACATACTAGAGGCCTGGTGCATGAAATTTGTGTACTGGGGGGGGGGGTGTCACTCAGCCAGCCTGCACCCTCTCCAATCTGGGACCCCTCGGGGGATGTCCGACTGCTGGTTTAGGCCCGATCCCACAGGAATCGGGCCTAAACTGGCAGTAGGACATCCCTTGCACAATCCAGGACTGCTGGCTCCCAACCTCTCACCTGCCTGCCAGACTTATTACCCCCTAACCACTCCCCTGCCAGCCTAATTGACACCTAACTGCTCCTCTGCTGGCCTGATTACCCCCAACTGCCCACCCCTGCCTGCCTGGTTGCCCCCAACTGCCCTCCCCTGCCAGCCTGGTTGCCCCCACTGCCCTCCCCTGTAGGCCTGGTTGCCCCCAACTGCCCTCCCCTGTAGGCCTGGTCCCCCCCAACTGCCCTCCCCTGTAGGCCTGGTCCCCCCTAACTGCCCTCCCCTGTTGGTTGTTCCCCCCCCAACTGCCCTCCCTCCCCTGCAGGCCTGACTGCCTACAACTACCATCCCCTGCTGGCCATCTTGTGGTGGCCATCTTTGACCACATAGGGGCCGTCATCTTTGACCACATGGGGGCGGCCATTTTGTGTGAAGGCATGAGGGTCAATTTGCATATCACCTCTTTATTGTATAGGATGGTATATTTTAAATATTTGCAAATTATATTAAAAAAAACGCTTCCTTGATTATCTAGAGAAACTCAGTAGATAAATTAGAAGAAGTAGAACATAGTCTAAAATATATAATGATAATATTTTAAACCCTTTATAAGTATCAGATTTGGAAGGAGAATCACAATAAGAAAACAAGGATATTACAAAATACATAAATATGTTGAGTTGTAATTTAGATAGAATTCTAATTTAAACAAGGGGTGTTTTCTTAATTCAACTTTCAACACCACATCTACTTCTTCCACACGCAATACTTTCCCCTTCCACCCCAACACCACTACAATCACAAGCATGCGCGGGGGAATCAGTGAATTGGGTAAGGAAATGCATCAAAAGGAAGAAAGGTATTCAATGCTGGGGACTTGTAAAATATAATTCAGAAGCTTGGTGGGGATGATCATCAAGAAAACATCAAGGAAATGTCAGACTGTTTAAATGTGGAGTTGAGAAGAATAACCAAGTCAGTGACCATGGATCAGAATAAAATGCATGAAAACCCCACAATGGAGCATAAGAAATGGCATTGTGGAAATGATTGAAAGTTAGAAACCAGTAGAGAAAAATAAATAATGAAACTATGGGAGTTTACTAAAGGAATTTGGTATTGTAACTTAATTATTATAGACTAGAGGCCTGGTGCACGAAATTTGTGCATGGGGCGGAGGGTTGTCCCTCAGCCCAGCCTGCACCCTCTCCAATCTGGGACCCCTCGAGGGATGTCCGACTGCCCATTTAGGCCCAATCACGGTATGATCTGGCCTAAACGGGCAGTCAGACATCCCTCTCACAATCCAGGACTGCTGGCTCCCAACTGCTCACCTGCCTGCCTTCCTGATTGCCCCTAACCACTTCTGCCTGCCAGCCTGATCACCCCCTAACTACTCCCCTGCCAGCCTGATTGATGCCTTACTGATCCACTGCCAGCCTGTTTGCCCCTAACTGCCCTCCCTGCAGGCCTGGGTCCCCCCCAACTGCCCTCCCCTGCAGGCCTGGTCACCCCTAACTGCCCTCCCCTGCAGCCCTGGTCCCCCCCAACTGCTCTCCCCTGCAGGTCTGGGTCCCTCCCAACTGCCTCTCCCTGCAGGCCTGGTCGCCCCAATTTCCCTCCTCTGCCAGCTTGGTCACCCCTAACTGCCTTTCCCTGCAGGCCTGGTCGCCCCAATTTCCCTCCTCTGCCAGCTTGGTCACCCCTAACTGCCCTCCCCTGATGGCCTGATTGCCCACAACTGCCCTCCCTTGCAGGCCTGGTCCCTCCCAACTGCCCTCCCCTGCTGGCCATCTTGTGGCGGCCATCTTGTGTCCACATGGGGGCAGGATCTTTGACCACATGAGGGCAGCCATCTTGTGTGTTGGAGTGATGGCCAATCTGCATATTACTCTTTTATTAGATAGGATAGAGGTCTGGTGCATGGGTGGGGGCCAGCTGGTTTGCCCTGAAGGGTGTTCCGGATCAGGGTGGGGGTTCCCTTGGGGCATGGGGCAGCCTGGGTGAGGGGCCTGTGGTGGTTTGCAGGCCGGCCACACCCCCTGGCTACCCAAGCGGAGGCCCTGGTATCTGGAGTTTATTTATTTTCTATAATTGAAACTTTGTAGCCTGGAGCGGAGCCAAGCCTTCTGCTTGCTCTGTGGCGGCAGCCATTTCTATTGGGATTTATGTATCTTCTATAATTGAAACTTTGTAGCCTTGAATGGAGGCCTTGGCCGGCAAGGGCAGGCGGAAAGCTTGGCTTCCTCCATTGCCCAAGCCTTCCTCCTGCTCTCTGTGACGGTAGCCATCTTGGTTGAGTTTATTTGCATATTCGCTCCTGATTGGCTGGTGGGCGTGGCTTGTGGGCATGGCTTGTGGGTGTAGCGGAGTGATGGTTAATTTTCATATTACTCTTTTATTAGATAGGATGACATCTTTGGCTAAGTCACATTTATGTTTATCATTCTTTAGTTTTGCTTTCACTTTGCTGTATTCTTTGTTTTGTTTGTTATCACAATGTTAAGGGTCAAAATGCATCTACTAGATTACATTTGAGGATTACCTTAGTGTGTCCAATTAAATGAACAAAAAATGGTTAAAAAAAAGATTTAGCTCTTGATAATTTTGTGGAACAAGAAAATTTAGATCTCTTAGTTCTAAAATTCTGATAGTAATATGTAAAGTTAGTTTAAAACAATCTCTTGTATAAAGAAGATGGCAAAAGTAATTAAATGACCATTTTGAAAAATATAAAGCAATGAAAGGCACTTATATTTTGAAGTAGAAAGCTGGTGCTATTAATAAGAAACAAACAGAATCAATGACAGTGCTATTGTTATTAATTTTCCAAGAGAAAGCTTGGTTCAGAAAAATTGTGCCAGGAAAAAAGAACAAAAGGACAGCATTGTACTAATGCTCAATTCTACATTTTCAGAGCCTCACTGCCAATTAAGAAAAAGCAAGGAGATAAAAAATTCCATCAGACTATGGGGGATTAATTTTGCAACCTTTGTGGAAGATAAATTTTTTAGGCCATATTGATGGGCCTTTGTAATGAGGGTAAAACAATTCTTGAACTTTTTCCCCCAATTTATTCTCCCTATTTTCATTAAACAAACTTATTGAGTTGGAAAACCTAATTGATTTCTACCTGATATATGTCCAACATAATGAATTTCAATTGTAATTATTCAGAAAACCCCAATTCTTTTTTTTTCTTTCAATTCAAGCCATTATCTGCTTTCCATCCTTTATATTCTCTTTAGTGAATATGAATGATGACATTTCCTAATTTGATAGCATACACTTTGAAAAGATTTAATCTGAAAAAGTGAAAAATCAAATAAATGCAAGTTTTTGTTGTGTTTTATTTTGGCAATGTGATAATTTGCCTAAAATAATATAGCCTAATTTTTCTGGAATTATAATATAGTACCATTTTTATTCAGAAAAAAATAGAAAATAGTAAAATACTTGTTTTCAGCCTGTAATACACTCAGAGATCTTCCATTATTATACACATAATCCCTTGTTTTTCCATATAAATTTTAGAGGATATAGAGAAGGAATTAGGCTTTAAAAATCCTTATCCATTGATTATTATGTGTATATGACTCCAAAGTCTTGGATTATTGACACATAGATGTAATAATTATTAATATATATCATTTTAAGTCTATTTCTTTTTTAAAAATATTTTTATTGATTTCAGAGACGTAGGGAGAGAGAGAGAGATAGAAACATCAATGATGAGAAAGAATCATTGATCGCTGCCTCCTGCATGTCCCATACTGGGAATCAAGCCTACAACCAGGGCATGTGCTCTGACCGGGAATTGAACCATGACCTCCTGGCTCATAAATTGATGCTCAACCACTGAGACTCAGCAGCTGAGCTTAAGTCTATTTCTTTTCCTACATCTTCTAGATGAGAAAACAAAATATTCTGTATGGAGGACCAGAAAAAGAAAGATTTACTCAAATTAAATCTTGGAACACAGGGGACTGGTGAAATCATATGGGTTATACTAAGAAAGAAAAAAGAAAGGATTTGAAAACAAGTTGTTTTGCATTAAAAATGTTCATAGAAGACAGTGTAAGGTATCTTGATAGCTCATTCTACTTCTGACCACCACCTGAGAAACATGTAAGTTTCTTAGCACTGTTTGGAAGGGAGACAACCTACCCTTTCATACCTTATTTCTCTGTACATCCGCGCCAAATGACTGTAATCAGCTAAAATTCTTATTGTAACCAAACATACATTGGACACTCATATTCCTTTACTGTGTGCTTATTCTAGGACCCTGTATTAGTTTCTTATTGCTGCTATAAAAAAATCACCGTAACTTAGTGGCTTCAACAAGACAAATTTAATATTGTTCTGAAGGTAAGACATTTGAAACGGATCTCAATGGACTAAAAAAATAAATAAAGAGAGGAAGAAGACGTGTCCACAGGGCTGTGTTCCTTATGCAAGGTCTAGGAGAGAACTGATTCTCTCGCCCTTTTCGGCTCCTGGAGATGCCGGATCCTTGTCTTGTGGTCCTCTCTTCAAAGCCAGCAGTGTAGTGTTTTCAAATCTCCTTCTGATTCTTCAATTCTACTTTAAATGAACTTTATGATTAAATTGCATCCACTTGGATAATTCATTATAATCTCAGGGATTGAACCCGCAAGCCAGGTATGTGCCCTGACCTGACCGGTTATCAAACCGACAGCCTTTCTGTACACAGGACAATGCTCAACCAATTGAACCATTCTTAAACTCAGAGAAATTGTTATCATGGTTACATGATAAGAATTTCTATAGCGATTCTTATCGTGTAACCATGAATAGTTTTAGAGGATTATTTTCATTGTTATTTATGTATCTCACCCTTCTAGACAGCAATTATGTTAAATTTCTTCATCTACTTCTTAAGGCTTGATACACTGAGGATCAGTCTAACTCCCCAAATTCAAGGATACTTTCATTTTCTCCTTAAGGATTTCTTTGAAAAGTCTAAAATAAAGACATTCGCTTAAGTCAATTGAGGTATTATACCACGGGAAACATTTATGTGATGCTTCTTAACAATCTGAGCGTATTATTTGAGAGCTCACTAGGGATTCTTAAGAAACCGCAGGACTAGTGCTGATACAATGGCCATGAGTAGAAATAATTTATTCTGAAGCTGCATTTGTCCGACTTGGTTACGAAGTAAGGCAGGTTCTTTGCCAAGTATCCAGGCACTAGGACAGCCAGCTGCCTCTCATATTGCCCAAGTGCTATCGCAGAGAATGTCCCCAGTCTCAGTAGCTGAATTAAGAGGAAAACCTATGTGCACGTGGAGATAGCCCATCTGGAGGAAAACCTGAGTGTGGAACCAAACTTGTGCCAAAAATAAATGTTGCATCTAAATGGTCCTCCTCACATGACTGCCACTGCTGAGACAGGGCCAGCCACAGACGGAGCTAGATTGACAGAGAATACAAATTATCATGGTTTATTTGCTAAGTAGGAACATACTGTTCAAACGTAGCCTACTCCCAACAACATTTCCTAATTCACTTTCCCTGGAGAGGCTACAAGTTCAGGTACATTAAAAATGGAAAGCAGTGCCGAAACCGGTTTGGCTCAGTGGATAGAGCGTCGGCCTGCGGACTGAAGGGTCCCGGGTTTGATTCCGGTCAAGGGCATGTACTTTGGTTGCGGGCACAACCCCATTGGGGGGTGTGCAGGAGGCAGCTGATCGATGTTTCTAGCTCTCTATCCCTCTCCCTTCCTCTCTGTAAAAATATCAATAAAATATATTTTAAAAAAAATGGAAAGCAGTAATATGTTTCTGTTTTAATATGTGATTTCTCATATTTCGAGGGATTTAAAAGCTAACAAATATTGTAGAATAAATATTAGCTTTACTTTACTAGTAAGTAACAAATGTTGATTTCTGCTTCTTCCCTTTGTCCCTCACATACATAGTCTCTCTCTAGGTACTTAGGATATTTTGCAATTTCTGAACGTAAACTTCCATTGTGAAAGTATAGCTTATTAGCCATCTTGTTAATACAAATTATAAGATTCTAAACTCTTATTTATATCACCATATTTTGGTACTCACTGAGACTATAGGTGTGATATTGCTAACTAGATTAATAACTATAAAAGCTCATTTAGTTTGATTCATTCTTCAGAAAATTGATATAAGTGTATTGTAGACAAAAAAAGGGGGGGTAGATTTGACACTTTGTTTAATTTACCTATATTCAGAAATACTATCTTTATATATAACTGTTTTTTTTTGTTAATATTTTTCTTTTGTTCAAAGAGGGAGGGGGTACAAAGTAAAGATAAAAATAGTTTGGCAGTCAACATCAATAGAATTCAGTTCTTTGAAAGTTTATATATGTTTTACTTATTTATTTATCTTTATTTATTTGATAAACACAATCCTTTTTAACCTGGCTGAGTGAAAGCATGCTTTAACTAAGATGTGATTGATCGGCATAAAGAGTTTATATGAGGTTTAGAATAATGGCACTAGACCCCTGTGTACTTTTTAATGTACTTTATTGCACTTTTCTTTATTGTGTCATGCATATGTTTATACTAGAGGCTCAGTGCCAGAAATTCATGCACAGATAGGGTCCCTAGGTCTGGCTGGCAATCAGAGCCAATCTATGGGGCAGCCGGTGGGCAATTGGGGGACCCCCGCTTGCACCTGCCTTGGTTGGTCTGGTGCCTCCAGCTCGCTGGTCCTACCCCCTACTGCTGCCAGTTGGGACCTGTGGGCTGGGGGCAGCTCCTGCATTGAGCGTCTGCCCCCTGATGGTCAGTGTGTGTCATAGTGACTGATGGTTCCGCCGGTCATTCCGCTGTTTGGTCAATTTGCATATTAGGGTTTATATGGACTAGAGGCCCAGTGCATGAATTGTGCACTAGTGGAGTCCCTCGGCCTGGCCTGCATGATTGGACCAAAACTGGCTGTTTGACATTCCCTGAGGGGTCCCGGATTGCAATAGGGCATGGGCTAAGCTGAGGGACCCCACCAGTGCACGACTGGGGCTGGGGAGAGATTGCAGGAGGGCTCCAGGGCATGTCCCACCCATCTCGCTCAGTCCCAATTGGCCAGACCGCAGAAGCAAGCTAACCTACCAGTTGGAGCGTCTGCCCCCTGGTGGTTAGTGCACGTCATAGTGAGCGGTTGAGCACCCTTAGCATATAATTGGCATATTACACTTTGATTGGTTGAACGGCTGACCAGCCAACCGGACACTTAGCATATTAGGCTTTTATTATATAGGATATAAACAAATAATGAATGCATCTCTATGATTTTTTTGAAACACTGGTAGCTCAGCATTTGATTTCATCTTTGATTTATTATTCTGCAGATGTTCTCTTGCAGCTGTGGTGGCAGGGGTCCTGTCTGATAGGCTAGGTGTTGAGAGGCAGCACACAGGCACGAAATACCCAAACTTCTGCCATGCAGAATGGAGTGTAGATTCTTCACTCTAATACTTAAGTAGTGCTCCCGAGCACTGACATAGTTCTTGGGCTATATATTCATTATATTATTTAAGTCTAACTTAAAATTAGGTGGGTACTGTATTAGTTTCCTGTTGCCATTGTAACAGATTGCCAGAACTTTAGTGAGTTAAAATAACACAACTTTATTTTTATAGTTATGAAGTTCAGAAGTCCAAAATCAGTGTCACTGAGCTAAATCAACTGTGGACAGGGCTGTTTGTTAGGGGAGGCTACAGCTGCCTTTATTTCCTGTGGTATGGTCCCTTTGTCATTCCTCCTCCAAGTTTATCCCTCTCATCTTTGCTTCTGCCATCACATGACCTTCTCATCTTCTGTAGTCAAAGCTCCTGTCTCCCTTTTACAAGAATACTTATGATTATATTTAGGGCCAAAATGGGTAATACAGGATAATTTCCCCATCCCAAGACCTTCATTTTATCTTATTTACTAACTTAATCATATCTGTAAAGTCCCATTTACCATATAAGGTAATGTTTATAGCTGCTGAGGATTAATACACAGATATTTTGGAGGCACATTTTTCAGCCTAACACAGATACTATTTTCCCCCTTCTGAAGATTTTTTTTATAGTTAACTAGGTAAAGGTCTCAAAAGTTACAAAATCAAGATTTGATTCCACACATATTTTAAGCATAAAATTCTTAATAGAGTAGTAGGGAGATCCCTTCCATATAACTGGAAATTTCAAACAGAAGGTGCATGAAGAACTGTTAAGAATGCTCTAGGTATAATTGCTTTATATTTATAAGACTCTGTATATTATGGTTTATAGACTTCTGGGTTTTTAAGATAAAAATTTGTGACTAATAAGAGGTAAGGATTCCTAATAGAGGAAAACCTATTTTTGATACTGTTATAATAAGTTTATAAATGATGTTGTTTCAATAGTGATTAGGAATAAAGAATGTGTGCCAGACAGCCTCTAAACATGTTTCACCTCTCAGTTTTTGGCTTCCATAATGATGTCATCAGAAACAAACATTAAGTAAGCCCACGTGCTCAGTATTCTTTACTCAATGAAAAATGAAAATAATGTCAAAACACAAAATGAGTATATTATACTGCTGAGCTAGTAAGAACCAATCTAGGGAAAACAGGCAAACCAGTTTTGTATGCAGACTCAAATCCACTATTTTAAGATTCAATATTCTTCTTAATTTAAAAAAAAAGTTTGCATTCAGAATCAGACCCTTTGAACAAATTATATTTTTATTCACAGCAATAATTGATTAAACCCATTGTTTCAAATTGGGTTCTCTAGAGGCAAAACCTAAAACGAAAATTTGTTGCACATGGTTTATTGAGGGAATACTCTCAAGGAACAAAATGTGTCTCAGAGACCATAGCTGTGGCTGATCTCACAGAGAGCTCTGGAGCATGAATCGGACCACTGAGTTGGTTGTTGGAGACAACAGGGTCTGGCTTGCTGTAAGTCCGTCCTTGGTGGCAAGCTGTATCTGAAACTGTGGAGACAGTTATGTAATTTTCCTGCCAAGCTGACTCCTGTACAACATTTGGCCAAGAGCTGGTCTCCAGAAAAGGAGTCAGCTGTAAGCTGTTAGGTTCTGATGCTCACAGTAACTTGGCTGGGCACCAAAAATATCTCCTACATCTCTAGTGCCACAATCCTGAAACATCTTTTTTAGTACAAAATTTATATCTTCGGGAAACCATTTCATTATTGTGTGTGCTATCTTTCCCCTCACCTCAAAGACTGTAAATATCTCTGGTTCCCATAATGATTTATGACTATATTTACATAATTAAATCACCATGGCTGGGGAAAAAAATAAAGTTAATTAATTAGTTGATTAATTAAAACAATTCAGCTTACCAAATTCTTTGGCTTCATATTATTGACAAACACTCTCTAATAAATCCTCCCTGTACAAATAGTTAGTGGGTAACTGAAATACTAATATTGTGTATTCAAATATCATCCTACTTGGCTTTATAAGATTGGACTAAAAGATATTGGTTATGGAAAAAGTTAAGCACTTTGTGGTTTCAAAATACCAATTATTATATATTGAATATGTGTGGCAGTTTTTATTTCCAATATTAATCATGTAAAATTATGACCTGTCAAAAAACTGGTGACTAACTGACCCACCTTATAAAATATAGTTCTTTATGCTTACTCCAAAGAGAAACAATGTCTTGAACAGCTGTTACATCAAACCATGAAACTTAAAATAACTTTTACCAAGTAAGTTTGTTTAATAAATGCCGATGTTCCAGCTAAGTTAATTGCTCAGTGATCCATGACCTCAAAGAAAACAGAGTTGGCGGGTCAAGTGCTTGCTATGCATCTGAAGAAATAACTATGGCAACAAGTTCACTCTATTTATAATTAGCAGTCTGACAAAAGTTTCAAACACTCTCTTACAAACAGAAAGTTGTGACATTGTCAGACTTGAGGCCACCAAGGGCACACACATTATTTGATATATTGTTAAGAAAGAGGCCCTGCACTTAAATGTGCAGTATATTTGGCTGATAAGCTGCCATAGGCCTATCAAGTGTAGGAAATGAAGAAATGAAAGGAGAAAGGTTGTTTCTGAGGTCACAAAAATACTGCATTACCAACGTGCTTAGCTTCATCAGTGAAGTAGACACAACCAATTAGAGCTCCCAGAGAAATCTTATGAACTTTGCTATCTGAATTTATGTTTAATATTTTGCAAATAATGACAAAGCCAGACGTGCATTCTTGTCCTGATATAAATTCCATTTTCACTTTAAATGTTTCCATCTTCTCTGTAAACACATAGGTACATTGCCAAGCTAATACTTTCAGTTCTCAAAAAATCCATTACTTTTTCTACTTTTTCCATTCAGAGACCAGATTTGGTAACAAAGATAAGTAGGAGAGAGAAGCAGAAAGTCCAAACACCACCCTCCTCATAGTTGCCACTGGAACAAAAAGGCACCAAGTGCTTCAAATTTAATTCCACCCTCAAGTCAATTCCTTCCCAACCTTGTGCAAAGAAAGTGTGAGTTTTTTCTTCCTGGTTTTTCAAGACTTTGGATGTTTGTGTGAATGAAGCAACTATAAATGCACACAAATTACATAAAGAAGCTACATATAGAAGTTGACATAAATCAATTAAGAAAATTCATGTTGCAATGATTTCTAGGACCTTAATATAATTAATTAGAGCCTTAGATTTTTATCCAAATAACTATATCCATTAATAGTCTCCTGTATTAATTTAATCCTTCTGACATGCTACAACTTTCAGCAGTCCAAGGCCATAATTTGTGGAAGTATACAGATTTTACACATCTAATTTTCCATACTATGGAGCCAATATGTATATTAAGTACTGGTTACATTTACCCATCCTCTTTTTTCTAAGTCTAAGGACAACTCTGGTCTCTAGATAACTTACCTAATCTTACCCTAGCTCAATGTCTTTATCTATAAAGGAGAGAAGAGAAAAATCTAAATCTAAACAAGAGAGTCAGACACAATATATAGAAACAGAGAAATACTGAATAAAATATTTTCCTAGTTAAAACTTATTCTGGGTATTGTACAATAATAAATCAAAGCAAGAATTAAAGTAACTTCATGTTCACTTATAAATTTCTGCCCCTGATATTACCCTCTCCAATTTGCTGCAGTTTTTAAAAATGTATTTGTGCACTTTATTAAAGACATTATATTGTATATGTAACTATTTCATATTATATTGAAAGAAAGTTTTAGATACCTTCTCTTTCTCTTTCTAAACCATTCTCCAGAAAATTGGAATGACTAATAGGATTGTTTATGTTCAGAGGACATTGGTTAGATTATGATTACTAATGGGTAGGGTCACCATTCTCTAAAAGAGTCATTTGCCTATAGGTGCTCAAATATTTGACTATGATCATTTGTCCAGTTCTTTATATTTATGTGTACATGTGATAGCCATTGACAGATTTTTTTTATATTATGGATCCATATAAAGCATATTTGGAGATAAGTCTCACCTAAACCATATGTTTCCATGAATCTTTACCCATGTTCTGGGTGATGAGTCAATTGCCTCATGTTAATCATATATAGTGCCTTTGGAATCTAACATAGGAAGGCTGGAACTGGGAAGGGAATGCCAAGTAGTGCTAAAGGAGGTTTAAAAAGAAATTTGAAATACAACTGAAATGCAATTCCAGACTGAATCTTAGTCCCAACATAGGTAAATGGCTTAAATGCCCATATCTTACATGGGTTAAGCTTTAATGGCAGCTGACAAGAGCCAGGTTTGTTGGTTAAGGTGAAAGAAATTTAGCATTGAAAATTGGATTTTTGCTAAGCAATTCTAAGGTACAAAAAAAGTAGGATCCAAACTAACCTTCTGGAAATGATTCCTAGAACAATCTAAAGAACTGATTCACAAGCAGAAATTTCTCCATGATCAGGAAGTTCAGGACACAGGAAATCTCTGCTTGAACTTCTGGTATAAACCAGGCCACCATACCCTCCATAATCAAGGAAATCAGGAAGCCAACTCTTAAAATATTGGCCCCAAGTACATACTGTTTCAGCCATAGTCAAAGCAAAAGGGATGCCTTTGCTATGCCTATCGCCATCCACATAATCCATCAAGACCTTTCTGACACCATGGATGGAAAAACAAACACATCACAACAAAGCACACTATGTCCTCCATGATAAAGCTTGCTAGCAAAAGCATTGCCTGTCTTCCCCACCCAGTGGCATGCACAAGACATAAATGAGCATGCTCTGCCCTGCTCACCACGTCCAAACTTTATGATGTCATCAATTTATTGCACAAGCATAAAGTGTCCTGAGATGGTAAGAGATCATTTGAGTTTCTCCAGACTAACTTATGACACCAGTCAGCTGGATGCTGTTATTTCTGAGAAAAAAAGAAGGTGAAACTATACTGCTTCCCTGTCAGTTGCAAACAAGCAGATTCTATTATGCACAGAGTAGCATCACACAGGAAAAATACATTCATCATATCTATAGCCATATACGTATTAGATATGACTACCAGTGTAAAAACCATGTCTGTAAAAAAACAGCTACCATTGGTGTTACCACCTGGTCACATTTTCTATAACCCATGTTTCATTCTCTAGGTTCCACTTGTCCTATGAATGTAAGCAGGTAATTTACATGAGGATGTGCTAGAGGTCAACACCCCTGCAGCTTTCAGTCTCTGATAGTTACAATCTCTCTAATGGCCCTGGAGATTGTGCTTTCAGTTACTTTTTCTACAGGGAGAAAAAGCTTCAAGGGCTTCTTCTTGGCTCAAACTACTATACTCAACCTCACTCAATGAACAAGAAAAACAGTGTTAGGCACTGAATATCTGTCTCAGTTGGTTGGAGTGTCGTCCAATACACCAAAAGATTGTGCGTTTGATCCCTGTCAGGCAACAGACGGCAATAGATCGATGTTTCTCTCTCACATCAATGTCTCTCTCTCTCTGCCTTCCTTTCTCTCAAAATCAATAAAAAAAACATATGCTAGGGTGAGGATTAGGAAAGAAAATCAATGTTAGGATTCTGCCTATGCTAAAAATATATGTATGCCAACTATACACTCAGGAATATAGGTTCTGTTCATAGAAACACTATCCTTACTGGACTTTGAGACAGACGTGGACCCAAATTTATTTTATCCCCTGATCTCCATAAGTCCCCATTTAAATTGGTGGGCCACATTGGCATTGTGGATGCTTAGAGATTAGTGTCAGCCTAATGCCAGTATCTGTGGATATCTAAAAGGTTTAGTATAATATTTTTCTTTCCCCATTGCAAATATTTCTTGTAATTGGCAGCAGAAATTTTGAATGGAGGCTAGGAGGAAGATGTATGCTTGTGAATTGACAGTTCTTTCTCATGTGTACCTGAACTCTCCTTCATTCAAGGCCTCAGATCTGTGAACTGACTAATGTCCTGAAGAACGAAAGGAGCTATGAATCTATAATGGAGATTTCCATCACGACTGCTCATTAGACCTAGTGTTGTTCTTTGTTTTATTTTGTTTTTCTTGTGGAACTAAAGTTCGATATTAAGAGCTACTAATCAGTTTTACTGGCAAAGAGTCTGATCAATTTCCACTAACAAAGATCCATAGGAATCAAACTAGTATGATACCTACTCTGGCCTGATGTCTATAACATGAGCATTTCTACCTTGCCATGGAGTTTAAGTGCTACTATTGTCTACTTAAGCACTTTGCATATTCAATCATTCACCTAGAAAATGGAAGGTATTATTATCGTTATTTCTACATTAAAGATATAAGTACATATACATGAGTGAATAAGATAATGAGCTTATATAAACAGAGAGCAATGAGTGTATTTCATACCATGGAAGAGATACACAAGGGGCTGTGAGAGGTACATGCTTCAAAAAGAAAGAGAATACAAGCAGATCCTGAAAAAAATCATTTACATAAAAGGTGTACAAGTGGATGTCAAGAATACTCCAATTATAGAGTCAAATGAGATAAAACTTTAGTAACTAACAAAGCAAACCAGCACCACAGTAAGGAGAAATATCTTTCAAACTAATGCTGATGCTGCAGGAAAGATGCAAAGGTCTGTAGCTTAGTTTCTGTTGTAATTAGCTTTCATACAGGATGTTGATGTTTATAAGCTATAGTGCTGGCAATGACTGTAGAAATAATGCACATCTTGCAAGTCACAAACTTCTAGAAATAAACCAAGTGACCGGTAGTGACTAGGATAGTATGCTGTCTACACCAAGAAAACCTGTGACCTTCCCATAATGTACTATATTTTCAAAGACCTTCATCTCTAGAAACTTCAAGGCATGCTGTGCAGTGTTCACTGGAGCTTGTAATTATGTCACCTATACTTACCTATACTTTTCCAGATCCTGACTTACATAACTGTTAAAAAATATCATATTAAAATAGGAGGGTTTAATATTTGAAGACAATAGGAAACAGTTGAGGGAAATCTGGTAAATGGCAAAAACATGATCTAAGATGTTTATTAATAAAGACCATTTTGGCAGATTGTGGTAGGATGGATTCCAGGTGGACACAAAAGGAGTGAACATATGGAATCGCTTAAAAGCTAAGGAGAGTAACCTAAGTAAGAAATTAAGTCCTGAGAAAGAAGGGGTAGACTTGAAAAATATTTAATAGGTTGATTTAATAGATTCAATGAGTAATCAAAATGTTGGAATTTTGAAGCAAGGAATCTAGAATGATTACCCTTCTATGTAACTGAGATGATGGTGTTGACATTTATAAAGGCTGATAATGTGATAAGCATAAAGAGAAATGCCTCCCACTAATTTGTTCTTTTTCCCCTCTACAACCTCCATTGGGTGTTTGTTTTCTTTCATATACACAGAAATTAACTTAGTGGGTGGAAAACTAGATGTAGCTTTACTGAGGAGCTAAGAGATAAGGAATAATAATATAGAGGAGCATAAATGACCTTTGCCAGAAAATTGTCACTTGGAATTGTTTTGCGTGTCTTAGAGAAAAGCATGGGCAAAGGACCCAAAGAATCCATAAGCCTTGAGCATAAGAAGAATTGTATCATGGACTCTGGTGGCCCAGTAAGGCTCAGGGTGGGAAAGGAAGACTTATCTCCCCACACCTCACCAGTATATTATACTATTTACTAGAGGCCCGGTGCACGAAATTCGTGCATGAGGTGGGGTGTCCCTCAGCCCAGCCTGCACCCTCTCCAATCTGGGACCCCTCAAGGGCAGTCAGATATCCCTCTCACAATCTAGGAATGCTGGCTCCCAACTGCTCGCCTGCTTGCCTTCCCAATTGCCCCTAACCACTTCTGCCTGCCAGCCTGATCACCCCGTAACCACTCCCCTGCCAGCCTGATTGATGCCTAACTGCTCCCCTGCCAGCCTGTTTGCCCCTAACTGCCCTCCCCTTCAGGCCTGGTCACCCCTAACTGCCCTCCCCTGCAGGCCTGGGTCCCGCCCCAACTGCCCTTCCCTGCAGACCCAGTCACCCCCAACTTCCCTCCTCTGCTGGCCGGGTCACCCCTAACTGCCCTCCCCAGCAGGCTTGATTGCCCCCAACTGCCCTCCCTTGCAGGCCTGGTCCCTCCCAACTGTACTCGCCTGTTGGCCTGATCACCCACAACTGCTCTCCCTTGCAGGCCTGGGTGAGGGGCCTGTGGTGATTTGCAGGCCGGCCACGCCCCACAGCGACCCAAGCAGAGGCCCTGGTATCTGGGATTTATTTATCTTCTACAATTGAAACTTTGTAGCCTGGAGTGGAGCCAAGCCTTCTTCTCGCTCCGTGGCAGCAGCCATTTCTGTTTGGATTTATGTATCTTCTATAATTGAAACTTTGTAGCCTTAAGCGGAGGCCAAGGCAGGCCAGTGCTGCAGAAGCTTGACTTCCTCCATCGCTGTGGGCAACCCTAGCCTCCTGCTCTCTCCAGTTCCGGGGCTGCCGCCATTTCTGTTGTGATTTTTTTATCTTCTATAATTGACACTTTATAGCATTGAGTGGAGGCCTGGGCCGGCAAGGGCAGGTGGAAAGCTTGGCTTCCTCCATTGCCAGGGAAACCCAAGCCTCCCTCCTGCTCTCTGTGGCTGTAGCCATCTTGGTTTGGTTTATTTGCATATTCACTCCTGATTGGCTGGTGGGCATGGCTTGTGGGTGTAGCGGAGGTATGGTCAATTTGCATATTACTCTTTTATTATATAGGATGCCAGGAGAACTGAAACATTTAGTAGCACTGGAGTAAGAATAATACAAACTAGACTGCCAATTTAATGGTTGGCAGGGGCAACCACAATTCTCCAATAAGCATTATAATCAACTCCCAGGTAGAATGATGACACTCACCCATAGTAGCTGCAAGAAATAAGATAATTTCTAGGCATTTATGAAGAATCTCTGGTTCTACCTCCAGGAAATATTTAGAGTATAGGACTGATATTGAATGTTTAGAAAAAAATAAGCCTAAGTCAACAGGAAGAATTCAGATTAGATATGTGATATTAAGATAATAGCAGATTATCTAAGTGGAGACCTTTATTAGGCATAGGATATAAGGTTCTGAATTTTATGATACTCCTTTGAGCTAAAAGCATAGAAACAGATATTTAGGGGAACTAAGTGTGGAGGTCATTCAACAGCAAGAATATGAAACTTTGAGGAACATGGACATCATCACAATTTCTAAATGTATGTTTTTAAATCTATATTTTATAAATTAATAGAATTGAGAATTTCTTAAATTACTTAAAGATATATATTTTTTCCTTATCTTCACTTTAGTTTTTAGCTTCACTGTTTGGGCTTTTAATAATGTGTGAGGTTGATTTGTAGCAACACTCTCAAACAGATCTTCTTTTTTAAAAATTCACAATATTTTATTTTCCAGCTGTCTTAAGATATACACTGAGTGGCCAGATTATTATGACCACCTGACGTTTATAGGCAAATTAGCCATACACTGCATCATATGAGATATGGAAGCCGAAGGCTTGTTCGAATACCTTTGCTGTCTGCAGTTACCAAGATAAAACGTCTCCAATTCGCACAGGAACACCAGGATTGGACAGTTGAGCATTGGAAAAAAGTCATGTGGTCTGATGAATCACATTTCCAGTTGCATCATGCAGATGGCAGAGTGAGAATTTCGCGGAAACAGCATGAAAGAAGGCACCCCACATGCATGAGTACAACCTTCAAGCTGGTGGGGGCAGTGTTATGGTTTGGAGCATGTTTTCCTGGCATGATTTGGGCCCTTTAATTCATGTGAAACAACATCTGAATAGCACAACATACCTAAGTATCATTGCTGATCAAGTTCATCCTATCATGTTGATGGCATATCCCAATGGAGATGGCTTCTTCCAACAAGACAGTGCGCCATGCCACGGTGCTCGTATTGTTCAGGAGTGATTTCAAGAACATGAGGGAGACTTTACCTTGCTTAGGTGGCCCCCACAATCACCAGATCTCAATCCCATTGAGCATTTGTGGGACGAAGCTAAAAGAGCCATCAGGCAGCTGGTTCCACAACCATCAAATCTCACAGAACTGGACAGTGCTATTCATCAGGCCTGGTGTCAGATTCCTCGCATCACCTTTCAACATTTCGTGGAGTCAATGCCAAGAAGAATTGCCGCAGTACTGAAGGCAAAAGGTGGCCCAATGAAGTACTGATGTGGTGGTCATAATAATCTGGCCACTCAGTGTATATGACAAATAGAAAAGGTATGTATTTCAGGTATATATTCAACATATCTTAGTGGGTATTTCTGGGACCCAGGAAATCAGAAATTTAGTGCCTCCTTGATGGTCTAGATCTGGGAAACTTCCCATTTAAAATAGAAATGGGGGTGGAAATCATATATTGTGATCTGTCTCTCTCTCACTGTCTTCTCATTTATTGCTCCTCCCCTAGTCCCTCCACCCCTCCTTCTCGCAGACTTGCAAGAATGTTCAACACACTTAGTCCCTCTCTTGGGGAATTTAGAAAATTCCAGGTGGCTAGACTAGCTTTATATACATGAGTCCCAAATACAAGAAAGGTCTTACCATACCAGCTGATAGATCCCTAAAATTAATGTAGCATAAGACAAAATTATTTAATTTTTTAAGTAGAAATAGGCTCGATACAAATATCTCTGGAGATATTTGAGGGTTTTTTTGTTTCCTTTTTTTTTTTTTTTCCTGTGGGTGGCCAAATGTGCCTCCAATATTTGGGAAAGTCTTTTTGCAGTTTCAAATTGCAAAATATTAGCCTGAAAATGGCCAAAGGCTCCCTCCTCAGGTCTATTTCCTCCCTATTCTGCTGTGATTAAGAACTCAGTCCCCAGCTTCAGATGGAACTGGGTTGAATCCTGGCTTCATCAATTATTAATAGAGTTTATTTGGAAAAGCTGTTTAACCTTTTAAAATCTGTTTCCTAACCTGTAAATGAAAATAATACTTGTATCTCAAATGGCTAGAGTAAAATTTGAAACAAAATCATCAAGTTCTCGGCATATATGAAGCACTCAAGGTATATTAACTATCATTGTTAATAATACTCTCTACTCTGCCTTTATTTTATGATTTTACAGTTTGCTACAAGGAAAATTTCACAGGTGGCATCACTGTGGATCTGAGTATAGGGAACAAAGAAAAATCTATTAACAAAGGGTAGAGGCCAACCGAGTAAAGTACTAACAGGAAAAAAAGGGGCCATAGGGGCCATAGATAAAAATATGTAACTTGGAAAAAAACAGGTCACTTTTTTATTGAAAATTAGGCACATTTGGAATTATCCATATTATAACGTTTCAATCAAAGGATGGAAATAGTCAAAGATGTCAGGAAACTAGCTCTTGGAAACCTGTGATATCAAATTGATGTAATTATACTTTTAAATGCCTCATTATTCATATGTATTAACATAAAAACCTTATATTAATGTACTTCCCTCTTCATATACATAGCTTACTTATACTATTTGAAAAAATAATGCAAATTTGGTGTTTATATTTTAATACCTTTGATCTAATTTCAATCCTTGCAGTGGAGAGATTTAAAATTAGAACAGAAAAGGACTCCTTTCTTGTTTCTATTTTTGGGTGAACAAAAAGGGTGTATTTTTAGTACATCTTATTGAGCACATTCCTCTGCAGGACATTGATAATTCTAGCATACTGTCAGAAGCACAAAAATAGTTTGAAAAATTGTATTTGTTAATGTTCTATAGTTTTTTGACACACTTTGGCATAATCCATCTAAGACATAGTCACCACATGTCCTTTTTTTTTTTATCAAAGTTGCATGCTGTACGCAAATGGTTTATAAATTTAGGCTGAAATAAATCCTTTGACAGAAATTTTCATATCCTAGAAGGAACCTAGCAAAGGGGAAACATTATACTCCCCTTTACTTGCAACTTAATACCTAGAAGCTTCTGTATCTATCGCCATCATTGTGTTTTCCCCTCCTGGCAGCTTGCCATTCAAGTATACCTCACAGAAAATTCTCATGCAGTTTTATTATCTGTGAGAAGGCACTATAAAACCTTTACCTTCTGCAACTGGTTTCTCTTTCCAAAAGCTTGAATTATATCTTCTTTCCCTTCTTTAGTTGTGCTTCTTGAACACTGTCTCCATAGGAGCAGTTAAACCTGCCATGAAGCACTTTGTTGATGCCCATCCAAATACACAATCTAAAAGAAGTCTAACCTTGGCAAGTCTGCTTTATAATATATATATTAATTGATTTCAGAGAGAGGAAGGAAGAGGAAGAGATTGATAGAAACATCAATTATGAGAGAGGATCATGGATAGACTGCTTCCTACGGGCCCCCCACTGGGATCAAGCCCACAACATTGACATGTGCCCTGACCGGCAATCAAACCCTGACCTCCTGGTTCACGGGTGGATGCTCAACCACTGAGTGACACTGGCTGGGCAAGTCTACTCCTTTTTTGTTCAGAATTGTGCCTTCAACTCAGATTTTGTTTTTCCTCGAAGGATCCATCATAACTTATTTTTTCACTTTGTTTACTTTTTTATTATTTAGAACTCAGTTATCCTGGCTTTGCTTTTGGGCTAGCAGCATATGAATGAAATTTTGCTTATTCTAGAGGGTAAGCACAGAGGGCATTCATCCTCTGTTTAAGAACTCCGAGATGATAGAAACACATAACTTCTGCTGTCATTTACATCATTTCTGTCCAGGAATTTCACGGTCTACTGGACATTGTTTTACTTTCACTTTTCAGTATCTTTGCTCTGTGTAATTACTATCTTATTCCATTAACTTCACTCTGATTCTGCAAAGCTGAGAATGTTTTGTTTGTACCACTGGAAATGATGACTCATTATTATCTGATTGTGTGATAATTCTAGGTTTATCTTGTCTGTCATACTCTCCCTCCACCCCCTTGCTCACAGGTTTTCCTAGTATAAGCAATTATTCCACTACAACTATTTCTTTCTTGGCCCTCTTTCAGTATCATTGTTACTGCTCTAACTTTCCCTATAAGAATAAAGAACAGGAAGCATAATTTTCAAGACATGCTATTAAAATTACTTTAGTAATAGGAAGATTATGGCTCTAATAATGTTCTCAATATCTTGCTAATTTCTCAGCTTCCTGCATCTATGTAAAACAGGAATCTGTATTTTGTGAAAGAAGCAACATTGACTTTGTAGTAACTTTGAACAATGGACTCAATTTCTCTTTGCCTCTGAGTTCATGTTTCCCACATGGGATAACATAAGACTGCTTAAGAAGGTCATTGGCATTAATTCAAATTTAATTTTGTGAAAATGGTGGGAAAGTTCAGAGATGAATTGAGCTAATCTGTTTCTTTGATTTGAAGGGAAATTTTCAGAAACTAGCCAAAGAAAACACTTCACTGAAACCTTTACTTTGATCAATAGTATTTTATCATTAATGAACTACTGCTTAACTGTACAGATTTATATTATATCATCCAAGTAACATTTGTTCTTTCTTGGGTTTGATGTGAGAAAAATTACCTCATTCATCAACTGAAAAGATTTTAGATCCTTAATTTTAATTATGATTATTACATTGAAGTACTGAAAAAATTAGGGAAATCTATAAAATATTTTTTATTTCCTTGCCTTTTACTGTATAATAATCCCTGTAATAACTTACTGCATATTTATTTTATTATAATTATAAAGTTTGATTTTAATATATAAACTCTTAAGGAAACTAAAAATCACTTGCAATCTTACCAAATGTCACTGAATATTTATGACAAGAAATTAGAAGTCACAATTAATTTCTCTCTATGCTGATTCTATTTGCAGTAATTACATGAATAATACTCTTGAACTGAGTACTTTTATTAACTCTT
This sequence comes from Plecotus auritus, assembly GCF_963455305.1. Classification (NCBI taxonomy): domain Eukaryota; kingdom Metazoa; phylum Chordata; class Mammalia; order Chiroptera; family Vespertilionidae; genus Plecotus; species Plecotus auritus. The sequence goes on along the minus strand of NC_137770.1, from coordinate 206,601,054 downwards.
ACAATAATGACTAAAAATAATGGCTCAAATGGAGCTTTTCATTAAACTGAGTACTTGTTTATTTGTTTCTTTATTCATTATTCACGTTACTTATTGGACTCTGTAAGCAAAATATTGAAATAGAAAATGAGAAGAGAAAAACATAGGGATGTTATTTCAACCCTCAAATCACTCATATTCTGTTGGGTTGGCATAAAAATATGTAAAATTTATACTGTGATGAATGTTATAATGCCAGTATGATAGAAACATCATAATGCGTCAAAAAGAAGGAGTTATCATTAGAGAAGTTGATATTTGTCCTGGACTTTATTAATTAAATAGAATTCTGCCAGACATAAAAGAGTAATATCACAGGTCAATGTAATAGCACAGAGGATAAAAGCATATGGTAGATTTGAGAGCCATTGAGTACTGGCACCACAATATGCATGGTGGGGTTTAGTAGAGGATGAAGCTGGGAAAGAAGCGTGAGATAATTTTGTTCAAGGGATTGACTAGCATGCTTAAAAAGTTTAGATTTTTTTTTTCTGAAATGAGAAATCCAAAGGATATTGTCCAAAATCTCGGGAAAGCATACAGAGCACTTAAAATTTGACTTCTGACAACCTGTTCAGCCTAACTGCCCAGATTCACCAATAGGTAATATATAGAGTGTCTCCAAAACGTATACACGCACTTTGAATACTTATAAAGGCGGTATTTATTAAAATACATTTCATTTTCAAAATAGAACTATCAACTGGTAAAGTGTATATACATTTTTGGGTCACCCTGCATTTTAACCAACTGCAGTTCTCCGACACATCTGTGGCTTTACATATCCTGATGACTACAGTTGGAACATGTTATCCTTTCTCTCTCTGGCGCTTCTTCATTTGGCTTATTCCTACCCTGTCTTCACACCTCAGTTTACAATCACCTTCCAGGAGAAGTTGACTAATTCTAGTAGGTTGTTAGTTTTTCCCATTAGGTTAGTTAACTAGTTAGGTAGTTGAGGACAAAGACTGTGTCTGATATCAAAATCAAAAACTCCTACCATTGAAAAACCTGAGATATGACCTTATTCAAGTGATTAAGGTTAACATGATCAGCGATATGGTATATGGACGTCATGCACCCCGTGACAGGATGAACTGAGAAGGGCACATCACTTCTTTGGGACATTTGCAAAAATGCACACCTGATCTAATCATGAAAATCTACTAGAATATGCAAACCAATATTGATATGCATTCTGAAAAATACCCTATCTTCAAAATGTCAAGGTCATGTAAAACAGAAAAGTTTTAGGAGTTTTCACAGATTGGAGAAGACTAAGGAGATATAACAATGTAACAACTACACTGAGTGGTCAGATTATTATGATCTCAGAACGCATAATAATCAGGCCACTCAGTGTGTGTGTGTGTTTGTGTGTGTGTGTGTATTAGAGGCCCAGTGCATGAATTCCTGCATGGGTGGGGTCGGCCAGCCTGGCCAGGGGGAGGGGACATGGGCAGTTAGCCGGCCTGCCTGCTGGTCGAACTCCTGGTCGAGGGGACAATTTGCATATTAGCCTTTTATTATATAGGATATACATTGAGTGGCCAGATTATTATGCGTTCAGAGATCATAATAATCTGGCCACTCAGTGTATATGCAATGTGGAATCCTGGATTGGGTCTTGGAACAGAAACTATGTATGTTAGCAGGAAAACTAGTGAAAGCTGAATGGAGTCTGCAGTTCAGATGATAGTATTGTACCAATGTCAATTTCTTACTTAGTATAATTGCACTATGAATATGTAAAACTAGAGGCCCGGTGCACAGAATTTGTGCCCTTGGGGGTGGGTGTCCCTCAGCTTGGCCTGCGCCCTATCGCAGTCCGGGAGCCCCCGGGGGATGTTCGACTGACTGCTTAGGCCTGCTCCCCACCTAAGCCGGCAGTCGGACATCCTTAGCACTGTCTCTGAGGCAGGAGAGGCTCCCGCCACCACCGCTGCGCTAGCCAGCTCTGAGCCCAGCCTCTGGCTGAGCCGTGCTCCCCCTATGGGAGCACACTGACCACCAGGGGCAGGTCCTGCATTGAGCGTCTGCCCCTGGTTGTCAATATGCATCATAGTGACCAGTCGTTCCACCATTCAGTTGATTTGCATATTAACCTTTTATTATATATGATGATAATGGAGGAAAACTGGTTGAAGGTTATATGAGAATTCTCTGTACTATTTTTGTAACCTTTAGGCAAGTCTAAAATTATATCAAATTATAAAGTGAAAAGAGGTTCTGAAATTAATTCGTTACAGAGTCATGGTGTTGTGGCCTGGAAATCACTATTTCCTGTTCTATACTTCTAAATAGCATTTATTGAATACCTAGTCTATATCTTGTACAAGTGTACTCAGAAATCCCTGAATAACAGATGAATAGCAACCACTACACCTGCATATTGGTGTGCTATTATGAGAAAAGACACTTTTTATGAAATGTAGTTTAATATTGTGATATATATATATATATATATATATATATATATATATATATAATCTATTTGCTCATATTTTAATTTCCCAGTGAGGGTTGTGTGTGTGTGTGTGTGTGTGTGTGTGTGTGTGTGTGTCCAGGTGCTGCAGTAGTATTACTTTACTAGTTTTTATTAAGGTCAAATTAATAAGTGTTGCATAATGGTAAGTAGCAACAGAAAAGCTATACCACCATGAAAGATTCCATTTTTCACAGAAGGAGTTACGTTGTGTAACTCTGGGAGATCAAAGGATGAATTTTCTATGAATGTCAATCATGAAGGTTCTCAATAAACACTTTCAATATAATTAAACCATTGTTTGGGCAACAAACTAAAGATGTAGTTTCTGTCTTCAAAACACTTTTAAAGCAATAATCCAAATATGCTACAAGGGCACAGGGTTTTTGAAATTATACTCAAGGGAGAGCAAAAAACAATATCTTGTGATATGTAGTAAATCAAACCTTCACATTAAAAACACACTTGTAAAATGTCCATAAACATTGTAAAGTTCATATTTATTACTGATACCCTCTTATTCTAGACTACTTGAATATTTGGGTGTTTTGTGACTATAACATTGTAACCCAGCTTGGGAAAGCTAAAGTCACTCTCTGTGTTGTTTCATTTTCACAGACTTGCTGACCAACAAAATACTGATTTAAATATTCCATTTGATGTCATTAAAAAGTTTAAAATAAACATTTTAGAAGTAAAGAAAAAAAAGATTGCATTTATGAAAGTCTTTTTTTATATGCCATAAATTGTAAAGGCCAATGTATATTTTAGCTCACTTTCAACTTCTGCTTTTCTTAAGGTTTTTCATTTCTCTTATTTATTTTTTAAACTATACCAGTCAATTAATATCTGGTACTTGTCAACAATCTAAGATCTACTCAAACTAAGGTCCATTCTATTTGTGGGGAACAGAGATTGGGAGGCAGAGTTTCCCATGTGTACTCTGTGACACAGTGTATGATTCCCTGTGAAAAGAGAGGGGCTTAATGTCTCTAGAAGATTGACACTTCCAGGAAGATCAATCTTCTTTCTCACATAGCTATTTGTTTGAATGCCACAATGTTTATCTCTCTTCAAGTATCCTTTAAAAAAAGATTTTCTTGTGATAAGAACACTTAATATGAGATTTACCCTCTTACATTTTTGAATATACAATACACTGTTGTTGACTCTAGGTATGATGTTGTATAGTAGATATCTAGAAACTATTCATCTTGTTTAACTGAAACTTTATGCCTGTTGATTTCTATCTACTCCAAACGCCTGGAAACCGACATTCCATACTTTTGATTCTGTGATTCTGACTATTTAGATACTTCATATGAGTGAAATCAGGTAGTATTTGTCTTTCTGTGACTAGCTTGTTTCTCTTAGCATAATGTTCCCAACGTTTATCCATATTGTCACATTTTGCCTAATTTTCTTCTTTTTTTCAGTTTGCCTATTCCATTGTATGTATATGACATTATCATTATTCATTCAGCTGTTGATGGACATTTATCCAAGTCAAGTTTCCACATCTTGACTATTGTGAATAGTGCTGCAATGAATGTGAGAATTCTAATATCTCTTCAAGATTCTGATTTCAATTCTTTTGGATAAATACCCAGAAGTGAGATTGCTGGAGCATATATATGGTAGTTCTATTTTTCATTTTTTGAGGAACCTCCATACTGTTTTCCTTAGAAGCGGCACAAATTTGCATTTCCACCAACAATTTTCAATGGTTCTAATTTCTCCACAACCTCACCAACACTGTTGTCCTTTTTTATTTTTTGTAATATTCATCCTGACAGGTACGCAGTGCTATCTCATGTGGTTTTCTTTTGCATTTATCTGATGATTAGTGACAGTAAATGTTTTTATCCTATGTACCCCTATTTCTTATCAGCCCATTGGTTCAACTTATTTAAATTTATGTTATTTCTTTTTAAAAAATATATTTTATTGATTTTTTACAGAGAGAAAGAAACATCAATCAGCTGCCTCCTGCACATCCCCTACTCGGGATGTGCCCACAACCAAGGTACATGCCCTTGACCGGAGTCAAACCTGGGACCCTTGAGTCCATAGGCTGACACTCTATCCACTGAGCCAAACCAGTTAAGGCTTATGTTGATATTTCATCTGCTTCCCATATTTTTTAAATACTTTGGTATATTTTGTAAGCCAAAGTTTTGAAATATACCTAAAGTCTCAGTACTATTTCTGGCTCTGAAATTGCTATTATTAGGCTTCACAGATTTGTATTTATACTTTATATGTAAATGCTAAAATATTATCTCTTAAATAAAAATGTTTAAAATTTATGAATGCAAAGAATGGAGTATGTATGATGTGTGTCATTATCTTGGGTGAGCTCTGGTTTTCAGTAGTAAGTGACTAGGATAAACATGAGATGTTTGAAGGAACAGAACCTGCTGATTTTCAAAGATCAGAAGAAAATGGGGCTGATTATACAACATTCCAGAGGAAAAGGTTATCCTCAATTACCATTTTATTTTCCTTTCTCATCAGTGTATATTTATGAAAATAAGTGCTTTCGGTATCTACTTGATGTTGTGAAGGACACTAAAAGTTGAGAACATTGTAACTCTGTTTATTTTACTAATATGCTGAACTTTAATGACATACATCATATTTTCATATCTGTTTTTTTAATCTTCTAATAAGCTGATTAATACTTGAAGTACTTTTTGAGCTACAAATTCAAAAGAGACAAGAAAATTTAAAACTAACTTACAAATAGCTATTTTTAAATAAAGCTATTTTTATTTAAGGCAAACCTCTTGGCAAATAGCAAAACACATTTGTATAATATATTATGCTTCTGTGAATTAAATGACAGGATTGTAAGAGTGCTAAATATCATATATATTTTCATTAGCACAAAAAGAGATTTTTGATATAAAAGCTAACGCACATGCACACGTGCACATACTGACAAGCACACTCTGACCATGACTTCAAAGTTTGGAAATGTTTGCCTCTCTAGTTCTCCCAATGATTTGTTCTATTTTCCTAGCTGCTACATGTGACAGAAATTTATGCAGAACACTCCATGCAAATCCCTCTCCCTCTTTTTCCCCACTCTCTGTTTTTCCTGTGGTGCTGTATGCCATGGAGGTTCACCTTCCCTATATGACATCTTACATATAAAAAGCATACTAACTTTCACAAAGTGTAAGAAGAAAATATTGTCCTAAGTCCTTAACTAGGTCATGGAACCAGGTCAGCAAGCGGCTGCAGGTTTTGACAGCTGTTTCTGGCTGTAGCTCTGCTGAGTGCAAAGGGGCTGCCCCTCTCTCCGGATGCCAAGGCGCAGAGCAGCAGGGTGCCGATGGCAGTTAACGCTGTGACCGTCAGCCAGCTTGGTACATTTCCCCAGTTGGAAGGCTTTCAAAAGTTAGCTTTGGATACTCCTTTCTCTTATGTTTACAATAAAAACACAGCCCAATGCCTGGCCTGCCCATCTGTGCTACATTAGGCATCTGGGCAAACTTGGCCCTTGTACGCACATCAGTGTGACAGCTTGCCGATTTGTTTCGTCACCTTTCACAGACCACTTGTCAATGTACGGTTCTCAAAGAAAAGCCTCCTTACCTGTATTTCTAAGAAGCTCTTTGTCTTTGGATGTCTGACTCATAAACTGGATACTTTTCAAGAGCTTAAGGAACAGCTTTATAGCATGTAGCTTTTGGAAATTCTATTCATCATGAACATTTTCTTGGTTATTTAATTTACCAATATTTAAGTAGCCGGCCCTCCCCATTACATCAATTGTTATAAACAGTACCTAATTGCACTAATAGCTGTTTACAAATTACACAACATGAGCTTAGTTGGAAATTCTTGAGGATGAGACTTCTGGTCCTAAGCCATTTTATGAAATCTTGCTAAGAAGCATTTACAAAAGAAAACATATAGGAATATTTACATAAATATTTTCACTTCGATGCTGTCTTGTTGCATATCTTTTCTATCCACAACCCCTCTCCACACGCATCCTCCTGCACCTGCTATTATGATTAGTTCACTACGACTTCTCCACTAAGGGGCCACGTTGACTTCCCACCTGCCAGTGCTCATCGGATTCAGAAGCACTTGACATGGTTGACCACACCCTCTTTTTCAGTTTTCCCTGTTAGCTTTATGACACATGAAATAGCTGATTCTTAGATTAGCTTTCCGGATCCTTCTTAGTCCATTTTCCTAGCTCCTTTCTCCCCTCACACTTAGAGGGTGGCATTTTTAATGTTCTGTCTCTATCTTCTTTGCTATCTTATTCTCTTCTTGTATTTATCTTGCCCTCGTCATAAGATTATACACAGTATATAATTTGTCTCCATTCCAGATCCTAAGCTCAGGTAATGAACAACTACCCACTAAACATGCCATGTAGTAGATGCACCATGCCTTTGTCAGTGTTTAAAATATTTTATATAATGCTTTAGCATATAATAGGTATCCAGTTAGTTTTTACTTCTCTTATTCTCTTCTTTGTTGGTTTTCTATTGCTGCTGAAACAAATTACTGCAAATTTAATCATTCAAAATGAAATAAACACTATTAGTTGAAAATGAAATGGGTCTCACTAGACTAAAATCAAAATTTCATCAGGGCTATATCCCTTTCTGGAATATTCCACTTTTAAGAAATCTGTGATATTATCAATCTCACCCAGGTAATTCAGAACATTTTTCCCACTTAAAATCAGCTGATTAGCAACCTTAATTTTCTCTATAACCTTATTTTCCTTTGAAAGTAACCTAACATATTCACAGATTCTTCTGATTAGGACAGACATCTTTACTCTCCCTACCCCCTCTTTATCATCTTTTTAGATTAAATCCTTACTTCAACATAAAATCTTCTTTAATCTAATCATTCAAAATGTAGTGTAAGAATATTTGGAACTTCATCTCTGAATCAGGATTTGGGAGATTTAGGGGAGAAAATGTTTTAGATTTTGAGAAATTTCTGAATCTTTGTGTTAGGCTGGGTATGTGGCATTGCTGCTGGTAATGAATATAAAATAAATAAGGTGCTGAATCAAGGGTATATGGGCACTGCTGGTAATGAGTATAAAATGAACTAGATAATGTATCAAGAGAACAAGAGGGACAAGAGTTGAATGAGAACTTCCATAATATAGGTTCTTTCTTTATAATGTTGACGCTCAACATAATCATCAACTCACAGCTTTATGAAATTAGATATTATAGTGATACTATGTTCATTATATATATATACACATACATATATATGTATGTATATATATATAAGGTTATATATATATGTGTGTATATATATACACACACACACACACACATCTATTAGGTTTGTGTGTGAGAAAGGATTGTGTTCAATGCAAAAAATGTCCATTTCATTTAGAACTTACTCTATTTAAAGTTTGCTAGCAATTTCAAAGGCCAGGATAACAAATAGCCACTGCTCTATCCTCCAGAGGGGAGAGAGAGAGAGAGAGAGAGAGAGAGAGAGAGAATCCCAACAGAGTAAATGAGAAGAGCAGTTGCTCCACAAAGGCAACACTCTTCTGAGAACAGTATAATACATGAAAGTGTTTTCTGCCTTTAATCTTCCCAAGTCTCCCAGAGGAAGAGAAATAGAATTCATGGAAAATAGTTTAGACCAGCGACTTTCAACCTGTGTGCCATGGCAGACACATTGGTGTGCCACAAGAAAGTTTAATAGGGGCACTGGCCTCTTTTCTCTTAGATTGTCATATAATAAAACTAGAGGCCCGGTGCACGAAATTTGTGCATGGGGGAGGGGGGTGTCCCTCAGCCCAGGCTGCACCCTCTCCAATCTGGGACCCCTCGAGGGATGTCTGACTGCCCGATTAAGCCCGATCCCGGTGGGATCAGGCCTAAACGGGCAGTCGGACATCCCTCTCACAATCCAGGACTGCTGGCTCCCAACTGCTCGCCTGCCTGCCTTCCTTATATATATTTTTTGGTGTGCCACAGAATTTTACTAATTAGTTTATGTGTGTCGTGAATTGAAAAAGGTTGAAAGTCACTGATTTAGAGTCTTGCAATCTGGGTTATTTTGCTTTTAGTTTGTTTCTTATCTAGTACTCTGGTTCTATTAGCCAGGATCTTCATTGGTTTGAGATTAAGGTTTCACTGTTTTTTGTTTTTTTTAGTTTTCAGATGAGGTTTAATTCTAATTATTTCCTGTGCTATTCGTAGCTTATCTGTGGACAACACTCCCTAGAGTGTGTTTAGTTTTTGTTCTCATAGCTCAGACATTTGACCACTGTGATTTCTGTGTATTTTTTTGTGACTGACCTGTCCTGATTGTCTACTTTAGCCTGATGGGATCGTTTTTATTCTGAATATCTGCCATCTCTGCTGTCAGAGCCCTGGTTCTGAGGGAATATTCCTAGTTCATTATGTTTGTTTATTTTCTCTACAGAATGTTAGACTTTTCCTGTTAATAAGACTCCTTTGTATTGGGCATTCCCATAGCACATTGAACATTACTGCAGGAGATAGAAAATATGTTAGTAGAAACAAAGAATTCTAGCTCAACACTTCCTGCCTTTTCTCCCTATAGCATCCTTTTCTAAGTTTAGCTATTGTGTTAAGTCAGGGTTCTCCAGAAGAAGAGAACCAACAGGAGATATCTCCAAATCTATATATCTATGTATTTACCTATATATTTGTTATAGGAATTGGCTCAATAGATTTTAGAGGTGGAAAAGTCCCAGGATCTGCCATCTGCAATTTGGAGAACCAAACAGGCAGATATGGTAGTAATTCAGTCCACGTCCAAAGATGTGAGCACCAAGGGAGCCAGTGGTGTAAGTCTGAGTCCAAAGGCCCAAGAATTGTGGGGCACGTGACATAAGTCCTAGTCTGAATTCAATGACTTAAGAACCAGAAATGAACATGCCCAAAGCCAGGTGAAGACAGATATCTCAGTTCAAGTTGAGAGAGAATTCATCCTTCCTCTGCCTTTTTGTTCTATGCAGACCTTCAGTGGATTTGATGCTGACCACCTATATTGGTGAGGGCTGATCTTCTTTACTCAGTCTACTGATTCAAATGCTAATCTCTTCTAGAGACACCCTCATAGACACACCCAGAAATAATGTTTTACAGCTATTTGGCATTTCTTTGCTTAGTTAAATTGGCACATACAATTATCCAGCACAGTTATGCCTGTTAGATTTATTCTTAACTTTTTAATATCATAGTTAATGAAATCTGTGTGAGAAGCAATGTGGTAATTAGATTGAAGTTCTTTGTGAGATACAGACCCCATTTCTTCTTTAGCTAGATTATATTTCTTTTCTTCCATTTTTATTAAAACTTTAAAAATTAATTGTCAATATTTACTGTATCCGATGTTTTTCTCCTCATTCTGTCTTGAATCCATTTTCATTGGAGCTGGAAACCCATCACTCCGCTGAAACTTTTTCTAGATCTCATCACTGTCACCAATGGTGGCCACCGTCCTAGATCTACTGGCCAGCATTCAACCTTACTTTATTTCACTTATCAGCAACATTTGATATAGTCAATCACTACATCCTTGCCACAATTTTCTCCATTTGACTTTTAGGATACAGTGCAATCTTGCTTATTAAAAGAATATATATTTTATTTTTATTGTTGACATTGCTACAGATGTCCCTAATCCCCCCATTTGCCCTTTCCACCCAGACCCACACTCCTCTCCCTCTGGCCCTCACATCATTGTGGTCTGTGTTCATGGGCTATGTATACATGTTATTTGGCTGTTCTCTTCACTTTCTTTCCTAATGCCTCAATGGCTATTCCTTCTCTTTTGTTTCCTGATGATTCTTCCTCTTCTCTCCAACCTCAAAGCATTGAGATTTTTTGTTCTCGTTTGCTCTATTATTAGCTTACAATAGGCCAACAACTCCAACATTGACATCTATACGGTAGACCTTTTTTCCCTGAATTCAGAGTCCCACATGAATGTGTACTATATATTTCAAACTGAACATATAAAAACAAGATTGAGTTCTTTTTTTTTTTTTTTTAAGATTGAGTTCTTGATCTCTGCCTTATAATCCTCCTTCTTCAGTATTTTCTATTTCAGTTAATGGCAATTTTTTCTTTAAAATTACCCCAAACAAATGAACTTGGTGCCATTCTGGATTCTTTTTCTCTCTCACACTTCACTAAATTTTGTTAGATATATCTCATAATCTGTATTGCTATTATCCCAATTTAGGTTACAATCTTCTCTTGTCTGGATTATTGAATATCCTCTTAACTGACCTTACCACTTCTGCTCTTGTCTTACTTTTAATGTAGCATCTAAAAGTGAAATCATATTTTTCCTGATAAAAAGTAAGTCACACTTCTGTCATTCCTGTCTTCAAAATCCTTCAATGACTTATTACTTTAAGAGTAAAATCCAGAATCCTAATAATGGTTTACAAGGCCTTACAGATCTGGGTCCCATTCACTGACTTATCTCATACCACATACTTTCCTCTGACTCTGTTCCAGCTGCACTGAATTCCTGCTGTTCCTTCAAACCACTGAGCTTCTCCCTCCACAGGACCTTCACATTTTCTCTTCCTTTTTTTCTGAAACTTCCCAGTGTCTTCCATGAATAGAATAAATAAATCCTCATGTACTGTCATGGATAGATTCTTGAAAATTTAAGTGAAATAACATATAATGAAACAGTTTGCCAAAGGCTAATGGATAAAAACTGAGTTAAGTTTCTATGGCATATTTCTGGCCACAAAAAAGTCATCAAACTTTTAAATAAAGACAACCGCCCCCCCCCCCCCCGCCACCAAAAAAAAAAAAAACCAACCCTTCAAATATTAAACACTGAAATAAATGTGAGCTATATACACATTTAAGAATGATTAATAAACACAAGAATGATCATTGCTTTCCAACCTGCCATTTTAGTCCAGCATTAAGTATGGGTCTGTATCCACCTAGTGTTTTGATGGAAGGAATCACATTCATGTATCTCATTTGGAATATAGCTAACATTGAGCTGATTTATATCTAAATGACTCCAGGATGATCTCTTAAATTCTGTGAGCCTGATTATCCACATTCAAAAGTTGAGGTACAGTTGCCTCTCTGCTTACCTACCAAAGTTGTTATGAACAACAACTTTCAGAACTGTAAATGTCTATCATTACAGCAATCATTAATTTTACCTTCATATATATATTTTTAATAAGAATAAAAGTAACTCCTGTGAAGCCCAGATATACTATTTTCAGTAACATGAGTCATTTTGTTAAATGTAATATTGAGTGTGCAAAGCTTTATCGAGTACCACACAGAAGTAAAGACCTCAAGGAATATACAATCTAACTGGGTTGGTGAGACATACATACAGTGAAGGAAGAAAAATGCAGGGTACAGATGATAAGTACCAATTGAGATGTGGCTTTAAGCATTTCCAGGAAAGAAACATAGTTTACTCATTGGATACTAAACACAATGACTGGCACAGTTTATCCCTTAATATTTAAAAGAATAAATAAATGTAATAAATAACTAATAAGTTTTTAAAGCATATATATTCAAGGCAATCTGAAGAGGGAGATTATTTCTCCTTTGACTTTCAGGAAAGCTTTATGTTAGACCTTCAATTTGATCTATATTATAAAAGGTAGGATTAAGTTAGTTGAAAATTATCAGCAGAGGAAGAAGTGTGAACCAAAGAAAGGGTGTAGGAAAAAAATAAAGTTTATTAAGAAGTTAAATAGATGGAATGGAAAAGCTGTGACTTAAAGAGAGAAAAAAAAGCAATGGTGTCAGGAAACTGTGTTTTTATCCTTGTTCTGCACATTGGGTCAACCTGAGCAAGTGGTTTGACCTCTGAGTTCAAGCTATGAAGTTGGCGAGTAGTGAATGACAATTCCTATTTCATACAGCCAAAGCAGAGAGTTAGTAAAATATTATATAAAAAGAGATTGTGAATTGTGATGCTCAAAACAATTTTAATATTCACAAAAAGTATAGTTCCCATAAAAGGAAATATATAGAATTATGACATAAAAATGAAAAGATTGATTTGGACCAGATTTAATCAAATTAAATTATGAATGTTTCAGGAAGTTATTTTTTAAATGAAAATATGACTGAACTACTTTTGTTGTTGTTTAAGAATAATTAATCTAACTGAAAATTCTGGAAGAATTGACTTGGTAAAATATTTGAATAAAAAGTCCTATTCAACAGTCCTTGCAATAATCCTGGTGTTAGATGATAAATAGCTGTGGTGGTATTAAGCATGATAAACTTGTGAAATATGTAAAGAATAAAGGTATATGGCACTTCAATACTGCTTTGTATTTAATGGTTGAGGAAGCTGAATATTATTAGACAATAATAATTTGGTACACGAGTGAGAAAGTAAACAAGACTACGGTAAATACATTTGAGATCTGGGGAAAAAGTCAAGTAAGATGTTTTAGAAAATTTAAGTTAGACAACAGAAACGTCAAAGGGAATAATAAGCAGTTCCTAAAGCAAGAGAAAATTGGGCTTCAGATACAATCCTCCCAATAAAATAATGACAGAGATAGTCAAACATAATTTTAGACTGAAGTTCATCTAGGGGCTCTTCTCACTTATCTGTTTTCCTCACATAACCCTTGTTGAATTTCTCCTTAGGAAATTTCTCTTTTCTCTCTGATCATGGCATTGTCAGATCTGTTTTCTGTATTTCCCAAGATGCTGTTTACATTTTGTCTCAGATACTTTGAATAAAAGCAATAAGTGTTAGTTACTGGAACTCAGAGATTTGGGGGTAGTTCTGTTTTATTACTACAAAGAGAAATAGCAACAGAAGATCAAAGACATCGAGGGTACAACTAAATTAATCAAATCAATTCAGTATATCACAGAGTAAAATCAACAGCCCAAGAGTCTTTGACAATTAACATTGAGAGCTATAACATTACAATTCACACCATGCTCAAGTAAACCATATTGTATGATCATTCAAATATTCCAATATGATTATCAAAGTACACATCACATCCTAAGCAAGTACATGGTTTATCCAAATGAATTTTGGCAATCTCAGAGAATGTGTTGCCTTTTTCTTTTCTTTTTTTAAAATTTACTCCCATATTTGTTTTTCAGATTGACAATACAGATTATGAATATGGAAAAACCTTTTTTTGTTTGAAAACAAATAAACAATGATGACAATAACAAAAATGTCAACCCCTTATTAAATTTCAAGTGCTTATAAAATGGAAAACCTCAAGTGTTTCTGGATTTGTGTTTATTGCTGCTGTTTCCTTCACAGAGTCACCTGAAAAGTCAGCTTTCAAAATGTTCCCGATTGAAATCTTGACATCATTGTGAGGGTTTACACTGCAGTTTTCATAGAGAATCACTCTCTAAATCCTTAGAGTGCATTAATAGAGCAGACAAGAAATTGCATCTTCAGGCAAAAGGGAAAAAAAAATCAGGTGCTTTTTTTTCTTGTAATTGACACCTTAATGATGATGATAATTACAAAATGATAATGATATAAACACTCATTTGAACTAGAACTTACAAGAATAATACCTAGCAAAAATACATTTATAATGGTACTTTAAAATTATGCAAATCATGGGTGATAACACTTCTTAAAGCTATTTGATTTAGGTTAATAATCTATTTCATTCATTCAATAAAAATAATATAGTTCACACACACCGCAGAAGATTTTGAAAAGAAGTTGAACATTTTACTATTTGTTATAGTTTGTTTACCCAGAAAGCAAGTCAGACAAAGATTGGTGTGCAAGCAGCTTATTGGGGAGCACTCTTGGGATCAATAGCTTAGGAATAAGAAAAGAGAAGGAAGTAGGACTGTGAGGCTTCTGGTGATTCAGTGGGTCTGAAGCTGGGATGGCCCTCTAGAGTTTTTCTGAATTTAGCTAAGGGGTGGGATCATGTTATCCTGAGTCAAACAGTCATGGAATGTGGGCTTTTCTGAAAAGGGGAATGGCTCTTAGCAACGTGGCTGTCTTCTGCCCAGGCCACGTGCAGGGGAACTGACTGCTGAGTGCTAAGCAACAGCAACCAACCGAATTCCAATATCCTTATACTTACAATTTCCCTGATATTTCCAAACTCCTAATGCATCATTCCAGGTAGTACATGCCTTCTTGCAGGTAGCTTATCCCTGTTGCCACCAATAAAATATTTAAGAATTGAACTGAGACTTGTGCTACAGGTCATTTGTATTCTACCTACAATCAGTAATGGAGTTCTTATCACAATCTGAGTGGCAGACAATAAGCTTCAAACTAAGTATGGACTTCTTTGGTCACTTGCAGAAGCACCTGTCATAGATGGGGTTCCACTCTGAACAAACTCTATACAGATATTAGCAAGGAGGAATCACAACCTATGCAAAGGAAAGTAAGGAAATATAACAAAAAAAATAAAAGGGAAGAAGCTGGGCTGTAATATAGTCTTAATGAAAACCTCAGCTGCACTTATAGAGAACTCTGACACTAGGACAGTCCTTCAGATTTCTTCTGGGTTTCAATGAGGTCTTTATACCCTATTAGACCATTCATTGGATCAAGCCTCCTTGGAAAGGAGATGGCTTCAGGTGATGTGGCTCTTGGCAGCCAAAATTGAAGAGGGTTAACAGCGGACATTGTCTGGCCTGAGCACTCCCAGCAGTGGGATAATAGTCTCTGAGTCCTGTAGGGAGATTTGCATACAGCATCCCAATGCAAATCTATAATTCAAACTCCCAATACCACTACACTCATTAATTAGAATTAATCACAGGTTACAATTATCACAGTTTAATCAAGTTACCTTGTTTCTTTGTTTTAACTGCATCAAAATCTTCACTTCTCTACCTTCTAAACGTGGTTTCTGCCCCAAATATTTGCCCTGGCCTATTTCTGCATAGGATGGTTGAAATAATTAAATGAAGTTGTGCATTGAAATCTGTAAAAATACTTATATTTTGCTACTTACATCTAACAATATCTGTTCCTATCATTGCTCTGCTTGATTTTCTTCTTATAAAACAATTCGGTCTAATCTAATAAAAAGTATGTCCTTATCTATACAATTTTAGATAAAAGGCCTTTGATGACTTAGAAAAAAATTAATTCTCTTTTCTTCTAAGTGGGCTTTAATAAATATAAACAAATCAACATCATTTTCTTTTCATTCTGATAATTTCTGACAATGAAATGAGGGCACTGATTTTACTTTCATGTGCATGAACCACTTTTATCTTTGATTAGAAACCTGAATCTCTTCTTTGACCCCATAGGAATTAGGATAAGTGGAATACTTAGCATATTTAACACCTGGAGCAGATACTTTTTTAACACTATACTTGTCTGTATATCAAAATTATTTTTAGTAATAACCATGACAGAAAATGAATAATAACAATGGGCAGAAAAGAAATGCTGACAGGGAACACATTGTTATTGATATTTGTATGTATAATTATTGCAGTAAAAATTAAAATAACTATACAAATTATGAACTTTAAAAATTATATTAGTGTACTTTTTGAAATGGAAAGATAAATATATATATATTGGTTGGTCAAAGTAACGAATAATGATCACATTTTCAATTTTTGAGCTGTAATTCTAGAGAGTTGTCAATGATTTTATCAAAATTGGTATTCTTCACATAATAATATTTGATAGAGACTGTGAGACTAACTTTGCTTATTGAACAATGATTTGCATTAATTTTTATTTCAAAAAGTTTCACTCACATGAACAGATATACAAATAGTTTGAAAAAGTCTTAGACATACATAAAGATAATTTTAGTAGAAATGCATAAAAATCCCATTTAACAGTGAATTTTAGAAATGGCAATTCTATCTTTGTTTCTTCGGGATTAATTATAGCAGCTTCCAAATGTCTCTGCAGGATACACACACACACACACACACACACACACACACACATATATATATGAATATATACATACTAGAGACCCGATGCATGAAAGTCATGCAAGAGTAGGCCTTCCTTCCCCAGGCTGCCGGCACTGGCTTCCCTCTAGCACCCAGGACCTGGGCTTCCCTCGCAACCCTGGCTTCTGCACAAAGGTCGTCCAGAAGGATGTCCAGTCTAATTAGCATATTACACTTTTATTATTATAGATGGAATATACATATATGAATATATTAATATATTCTTTTGAAATATATCCTATATAAAGAGAGGTAATATGCAAATTAACCCTCATGCCCTCACAAGATAGCTGCCTACAACCAGGCCAGCAGGGGGGTTTAGTGAGGAATGACCAAATGACTGAACAAACAGGCTGTGTGGGGCAACCAGGCCGGCAGGGGGGTTAGTAAGGGATGATCAAATGACTGACCAGCAGGCTGTGGGGGTGACCAGGCTGGCAGGAGGGCCGTGAGGGGTGACCAGGCCAGCAGGGGGGGCAGTTGGGGGCAACCATGCTGGCAGGGTAGGCAGTTAGGGGTGACCAGGCTGGTGGGGGGTGCAGTTGGGAGAAACTGGGCTGGCAGGGGGGGGGCAGTAAGGGGCGACTAGGTTGGCAAGGGGGGCAGTTGGGACCACCTGGCTGGCATCAGGGGGCAGTTAGGGGCGATCAGGCTGGCACGCAGAGGCAGTGAGGGTGATCAGGCTGGCAGGGGAGGGCAGTTAGGGGTGACCAGGCAGGCAGGCAGGTGAGCAATTAGAAGCCAGTGAACCTAGATTGTGAGAGGGATGTCCAGTTGCTGGTTTAGGCAGATCGGGCCTAAACCAGCAGTCAGACATCCCCCTAGGGGTCCCGGATTGGAGAGGGTGCAGGCTGGGCTGAGGGGACCCCCCCCCCATGCACAAATTTTGTGCACCAAAATTCGTGCATGGGGGTTGTGTCCCTCAGCCCAGCCTGTGCCCTCTCTAATCTGGGACACCTCGGGAGATGTCCGACTGCCTGTTTAAGCCCAGTCCCAGTAGGATCAGGCCTAAATGGGCAGTCGGACATCCCTCTCACAATCCAGGACTGCTGGCTCCAAACTGCTCGCCTGCCTGCGTTCCTGATTGCCCCTAACCACTTCTGCCTGCCAGCCTGATCACCCCCTAACCACTCCCCTGCCAGCCTAATTGATGCCTAACTGCTCCCCTGCCAGCCTGTTTGCCCCTAACTGCCCTCCCCTGCAGGCCTGGTCCCCCCAAATGCCCTTCCCTGCAGGCCCAGTCACCCCCAACTTCCCTCCTCTGCCGACCTGGTCACCCCTGACTGCCCTCCCCTGCAGGCTTGATCACCCCCAACTGCCCTCCCTTGCAGGCCTGGTCCCTCCCAACTGCCCTCCCCTGCTAGCCATCTTGTGGTGCCCATCTTGTGTCCACATGGGGGCAGGATCTTTGACCACATGGGGACAGCCATCTTGTATGTTGGAGTGATGGTCAATTTGCATATTACTCTTTTATTAGATAGGATGTATATAAATATATATATATATATATATATATATATATATATATATATGTATACATATATATATTGAGAGAGGGAGAGAGAGAGAGAGAGAGAGAGAGAGAGAGAGAGAGAGAGAGAGACTAAAAGAAAAAGAAAAAAATTTTAAACTCAAAGTGGTCACAATGAATGACACAATGGAATTATGTTCTTTTCCTTTGCCTGTAAAATCACTGATATCAGTGTTTATTTTTAACTACATGTTTAATACCTGAAATTTACAGGGCTAGAAGAGTTGGAAACATGTTTTATTTCCAAAGTGAGCTCAAATAATCACAATTCTTAACAAATTTAGTTTCAAAACAAATGCATGCAAGGTGTCCCAAATAAATGTATACACACTTTAACAGCTGATAGGTCAATTTTGAAAATAAAGTGTACTTTAATAAATACTGCCTTTATAATTATTTAAATTGTCTGTATATTTTTGGGGGGCCACCCTATCTTTGAGTCCATGTTTTCTGGGGACAAACTTCAAGACACAATTTAACTTCCACATAAAATATGTTACTAAAGGGTAAATATTAAAATGTGCTCAGTTAAAAATTGCATATATTCATAAACTTGTAAACATAAATATATATTTAGAATTTAACAGTCACTGCAGTGGTTGCTTAGAGGAACATTTTGTTACTGACATAGTTTAGAATTGCCAACACATCTATACTAATAAAAGCCTAGGTGGCCCTTTCGCCCTCGAGTGATGCCCTCACGTCATCACAAGATGGCTTCCCCCATGTCGTCATAAGATGGCTTCCCCCACATTGTCACAAGATGGCCACCCTTATATCGTCACAAGATGGCCACCACAAGAAAGCCGGCAGGGGAGGGATGTCCGACTGCCGGTCGGGATCGGGCTTAAACTGGCAGTCGGACATCCCCCGAGGGGTCCCAGATTGGAGAGGGTGCAGGCTGGGATGAGAGACCACCCCACCCCCATGCATGAATTTCATCCAGTGGGCCTCTAGTGTTGATAATAAAACACCAGCCAGTTTTAATTGTTTTTGTTATTGTTGTTTCTTAATTTCCTACAGTTTATTGCTAGCACTCCTGTCAGCCACCCTTATAATCTTATCCATTACATTATTCTTGCCAAATTTTACAGGTTTGCTGCTGCTAATTTCAGGAATGAGGACACAGGCAGAATTTTAAAAATGCAATAATGTTCCCTTAACTGATTTATTTTTATTCACACAAATACACAACAACAAAATTCTAACTACAAAATGGAACAATTTACTCCCTAAATATTCTATGCCAGTGTGTTTTGTTGTTTTGTTTTTAAAACATTCAAATAATGTGAACAAGGATTTTCTGAGGTCTAGGGGTGCTATGCAGATATTTTGAATTCAAATTTCTGAGGTAGGTTCTGAAATTCCAATTTAAAGAGACAGGAGCAAGAGAAGAAAGAGAAAACACCATGGCTACACAGCTACTATCAACTTTTCTCACTTCTTGAAGCCTTCTGCATCTGGAAGTTAGCTCTTTCTTCCATCTTGAAACAATTTATTTTCTTAATTTATGTTATCACCTCTCCTCCTTATTCTGTCCCTTTTCCGTGACCTCTTTTCTAGACTCCTCTGCTGGCTCCTCCTCTTCTCCTAGTCTATTTAGTAGAAAGCATGCTTGCTGTCTGTTTAGGGATCTCTTCCCTCCGTAGGCTATTGCATAAAAACCTTGTATCTCCATGAATGACTCTACACTGATTCACGTGCTCATTTAAACAAACCTATTCTTGCCTGTTTTTTAAGCATCTCAAACTTCACATACCCAAAACAAAATCATGTAATTTTTCCCACTCAAGCATGCTTTTATCCTCATTCTTCCCACTTTCATAAATGACTCCCACTAATGTTGTTTATTGCCCAGAAAGTTGGCTGTATCCTTTATGTCTTCCTTTTCTTTATCTCTAACATTCATTCCATAATCAAATTCTGTTTTCAACACCTTAATGTACATTAAAATAATAATCTTTCACTCTGTCTTCACTATCATCCCAGTTTAAGCCATCTCTTTTTTGGACTTTGACAATAGCTTCTACTTTTCTCCATCAATCCATTTGACATACTGCATGCTCTTTAAGATATAAACCTGCTATATAACACCTGTGCCTAAAATCTTCCATGTCCTCATATTGCCATAAAAGCAACCTCCTTAGTGTGGGCTATGGGACCCTCCTGATGCAGTCCTGTTCATCTCTCACCCTCATTTTATTTAACACTAGAGGCCCAGTGCACGAAATTTGTGCATGGGGGTGGGGGGTGTTCCTCAGCCTGGCCTGCACCCTCTCCTATCTGGAACCCCTCAGGGGATGTCTGACTGCCAGTAGTCAGACATCCCTCTCGCAATCCTGGATCACTGGCTCCTAACCACTCACCTTCCTGCCTGCCTGCCTGATCGCCCCTAACCACTCTGTCTGCCGGCCTGCTTGCCCCCAATTGCCCCCCCCCTTGCTGATCTGATCACCCCCAACTGCCCCCCCTGCCAGCCTGCTCACTTCCAACTGCCCCCCCACCAGCCTGATTGCCCCAACTGTCCCCCAATGCCAGCCTGCTTGCCCCCAACTGGCCCATCCGCTGGGCTGATAGCCCCCAACTGCCCCCTGCTGGCCTGCTCACCCCCAACTGCCCTCCCCTCTTGGCCTGATCGCTCCTAACTGCCTATGCCTCAGCCCCACTACCATGGCATTGTCCAGAAGGACATCCGGAACGTCTTCTGGTCTAATTAGCATATTACCATTTTATTAGTATAGAGGATTCTCCCTCTCTCACTATGCTCAAACTGCATGGGTGCTCCCAACCTGTTAAGCTCAGTCCATTCTTTGATATTTTCACTTGTTCTTTCCTGTGTCTAAAATGTTTTTCACCTAGGTCTTTGCAAGGATGGATCTTACCATCATTTAGAACTCAGATCAGTTGTCACCTCTTTCAAATCTTCACTAGCCACCCTATGTGAAGTAGTCCTGCCCTGAATGCAGGCATTCTCTATCACAATGCCCTGTATTGTTATCTAACCACCCTGTAAAGTGTTCTCATTTTTTTTTCTGCTTGTTTACATACTGTCAGTGCCTTCTCATACATTCTTTCAGCTTCCTGAAAGGAGTGATTTTTTTGCTTCACTATACCTTGGAATAATTCTAAAGCCCTTTTCTGACCCTCACTCTCTCCTCCTACAGGGAAACAAGAATGACTTAACTCATAGGTGAGTTTGAAAGAGGATCAGGTATTGTCCGGTTCATTCTTTCTGTTTTCTGTGAGATCCGGCTGCGTGAATAGAGAACATGCTCTGGTCTGTGTTTAGTAATTTGTAAGCATCCTAACGCTCTGATGACATTTTGCAGTATAGCTTGTGACTACACAGTAAGCTTGCCAAAATTCTGAAAAGTAACATTAGCAATTGGTTATTTAAGCTCTGTTGTAGCACACTGTGCTTGAGAAATATATGAGTTTAATCAGAAATAGTATGACTATTATGTCCAACGTGTTTTTTGAAGGGGGGAGTAGACTTTAAAAAATAAGTCTCTTTTTCATAGAAGTTTGTAGTGGGATAATTGAACTATGTGAAGTTTTTCTGTTTGTTTTGATTGAGGAATGGGGAAGGGAAGGTTGATTTTAAGTGGGGAAGCCCAGGTGAACAACTTTAGGACTTAGGTTTTTAGCAAGTAGGGATTTATGATCTTGGTGTATGGGGAAATCTAATTGCAACTTTACCACACAGGTGACAGATATTTTATACAGTAAAGCTTTTTTTAAATGTCAGGCTCAAAGGCACTCACAAAATAGCTTTGGCCCTCATTGGCCTTAGTAGATGAATGGCCATGTGTAGGTTAAACAGCTTGACCTTGAAACATGGAAGCATAGGCAGACTAAAGTGAGAATCAGACCTTAGTAGCCTATGGTATGCAGAAAGATTTTCTACCTTTAGTGTATTTTTAGGCAGGTCCACAGGCCAGGACTTTAGTTTCACAATTGCTGCAGATTATTAGCCATGTTCAGTGTTTACATTGTCAATGCATACCTAAGTATGAGATGCTATCTAAGCTTTCCAAACCCCAATATTTGTATATTTCAAACTACTTTTCAGGAAGAGAGGAATTCTTGAATTTATGTTGCTTGCCCATGGGACTTTAATAATTTATCCCTACTATGTGGTCTTGGGCTGCCAGCCCTCTTAAAGCTGGGGTTCAAACATCCTAAAACATCACTGCCACAGGTTTCTAGTAGTCAAAACCATTTACAGATTAGCTTATGGAGAACTGACTCTACCTCTACATGTGCAGAGTGGCATGTGCCAGAGGTCTTAATCCAGCATCTTGAATGTTCAGGAATCTGGAGAAGGGCTGCTGTAAATTATTAAAGAGTCTAGAGATGAAATATATATTAGGAAAGCATTTTGGGGAGCCAAAGAAGACTCAGCTAAAGAAATCAAGTCCTGTCTCTCTGGACCCCTTGCTTTTTATTAACACAAATTGTTCTAAAGCAAGGTAGATATACATATCAAAGGCAAAGTTTAGTATACAGAATCCATTATCAGATTGGAGAACTGCCTACAGCTGTTCACGTGTTTGGCCAGCAGGAGGCAATAACATGTAGATTGAAATGCCCTCAGCTGTCTGGCAGCAAGCAATCATTTATGCATCCTTTTCAGGTTTGGGGAAATGCCCTTAGCCATTTCCAACAGGCAATAATATGTATCTTTCAGCCCTTGCTGAAGGCTCAAGGTCCACCAACTTTTTGATGAACTTTGTGCATTTATGACCTGCTGAAATTAGCTTCCAGCAGCATGTACATACTAAAATGGTAGAAATTATTGCTATTCATATTTTGAGATTCTCCGATAAAGTCCATTCTGTGCCCATCATTTACACTTTTCCCACCTATAAATACATTTATCGCATCTTCAAAAGTCTCATCCCATTATATATATCACCAACTTGAAATCCAAGATTTAATTATCTGTACTTGGAAAATTATAAGACACTGAAGAAAGAAATGGAAGCAGATACAAATAAATGGAAGCATATATTGTGTTCATGGATAGCAAGAATTAGCATCATTAAAATGTCCATAGTGCCCCAAGCAATCAATAAATTCAACACAAATCTTATCAAGATTCCAATGGTGTATTTCACAGAACTAGAACAAATATTCCAAGCATTTATATGGAACCACAAAAGACATTGAATAGCCATAGCAATCTTGAGAAAAAAGAACAGGAGGTGTTCTGATATCAAACTGCTCTAGAAGGCCATAGTAATCAAAACAGCATGGGACTGACATAAAAGCAGACATATAGATCAATGGAACAGAATGTAGAGCCTAGAAATAAGCCCACACCTTTATAGTCAATTAATAGTTGACAAAGGAGGCGAAAACTTACAATGGGGTAAAGATAGTCTATTCAATAAAGGGTGTTGGGAAAATTGGACAGATACATGCAAAAATAAAATAAAATTAGGATATATTCTTACACTATACAGAAGAATAAGCTCAAAATGGATTAAAGACTTTCATGATAGCCTGGCCAGTGGCTGAGGGGTTGAACGTTGACCTATGAACCAAGAGGTCATGATTCAATTCCTGGTCAGGGAAGGTTGCAGGCTCCATTCCATCCTGGTGTGGGTGTGCAGGAGGCCTCTGATCAATGATTCTCTCTCATCACTGATGATTCTATCTCTCTCTTCCTCTCCCTTCCTCTCTGAAATCAATAAAAATATATTTTAAACAAAGACTTACATGATACTAGTAGACAAAACCATAACAATTCTAGAAGGAAACACAGGCAGTAAAATCTCAGACATTTCTCGTAGCAATATTTTTTCTGACATATCACCTCGGACAAAGGAAACAAAAGAAAAAAATAAACATATGGGATTTTATCAAGTCAAAAAGTTTTGCGCAGCAAAGTATACTATCAACAAAATGAAAAGACAACCCATTGAATGGGAGAACATATTCTCCAATGATAAATCTGACAAGGGTTTAAAATCCAAAATTTATAAATAACTTATACAACTCAACACCATTCATACTAAAACAGGAATGATTGATATAGATTCAGATGTGAAGAATCTATATCAATATACTATAAAACACTATAAAACTTTAAGTCCTAGGAACACATCTGGGGCACACCACCTGGGTGTGTTAGCATCTGGGTGGGCACAGTGACCTGAAACTAATGCAGGTCCCAGTGTAATCTTTTTTCACTGTTTGGACAGCACAGCCTGATTTTATACCAGACATGGGTGTGGTAAAAGGTGGAAGCTTCCCAGGATCTTAGTGTTTAAGTCCTTTCCCCCCCCAGTTATATTTGACCCTTTATTTCATTTTTTTCACCCATCCACCATCTATCCACCCATTGGGGTTGTCCTTTTTAAAATTAATTAAGAAAATAAGTACATTATTTGTTAGTTCTCTCAAACCCCAACTTGAACCTCATTTACACATAACAATGCCTAGACTATAGTAGACTCTAAATAAACATTTGTGAAAATGAAAGAATTCTGAATGCACAGTAAAATATGAAGACATATTTATTATTAGAGACATCAACCAGAAAGAATATCTGTGACCTAGAGGAGACATTCCTTCCAACATATGTCAGACCTTGTCCTTTGATTTTTCTCTAAAATGAAAGTGTCATCTAAAACCTAATAACTCACTATACAAAACAAATTATATTATCAATGATAGACAAACCATGGTATATTTATATGAATCTATACTTACATTTCAACACATATTCAGTAAAACCAAACCATATAATTAAGGATTATAACTGTATCTCAATATCAGGGCAAGATATTAAATTTAGCAGAGACTCCATTGTTTCTCTCTTGGCAACATTAACTGCTAATTATCACTTCAATACCTAACAACTGGAAGTCAGAGCAGCTTGAAAGTGAAAAATTGTGTTTCTGTCATAACAACAATAGAATGTTACCCTTGATTCAGCCTTCTATATCCTAAAAAATACACTAGTCTTTTATTTTTTCTCTTTTAGGATAATCTCCAATAACAAAAACAGACATATATGTATACTGAAATAACATTCAAACTAATCGATCAAAAACCAGTGGAAAAAATATCCTCAGGTGAGGCTTACCAACAACAGCAAAAGGGAGGAATATATTGAAGGAAAGTGATGCTACCAGAAAATCCAGACAGAGTAAAGCTACTGCAATTGAATGTAAATCTTCATTCTAACTTTCTAACTAATCAAACAATATTTTCATTAAAAGAGAAAAATATTTCTTTGGCTCTGAGATTTTAATCTCTACGTTACATAGAACTAATTTTGTTCTATGATGTAAAGTAGAATTCTGATTATTTTCATTGATTAAGTTAATCACCAGATCCCATAGGTCTAATTAAGATTAGGCAATCTCTGAAGTATATATTCATATACATCATAGAAGTTCTAACATTCTGTGCCTCAGTATTTTCCAGTTCAGCAAAGCTACATAGAGTAGTCTCTACATGTGAAGAATGAGAAGGCAGGTTACCAAACCAAGCTGGACACGGTTAAGGAGTAAGTAACTTTGGCCCAGCCACACATACCCAGTCTAGTGCATTTCAGAAAATTCCTGCCGAGAAGGAGAAATATCTGTGTGTTTTTTTTTTCAAGAGTGATTCTTCCACCTGTGTTCATAAAGTCATTCCCCTCCCCCTTATTTCCACTAGTACCTTATTGCATCAGTAATTTCAACTCTTGTTTACATGTTGAGCCCCACCTCTTTAAAAAACAAACACTTATTTGTTTCCTAATATGTATGAGCATGCTCTCACGATACAAAAAAAAATTTTTTTTTTCATTTTCTCTTTCATCTCCTCTCCAGTTTTTACCACAACTTTCCTATTCCCTTCACTGCCAGTCCCTTGGGGTGAAGATAGAGATAAGAGAGCACACATTCTGTTACCACTTTCTTATTTTGCTAACACTTACTTATTTTTCCCATCAAGTAAGAGTTTATATTTCCTCTTCTCATCCTCTATCAATGTCCAAATGTACCTACCTACTGTGGCCTCCATAGATTTCTGACTCAGCATTTTCTTATTTTCATAATTATCTCTACCATCAGTTTTTAAAATTCTTAAGAGTAAGAATAATTACTCATTAAATATTACCACCACCCAACATGTAGTTCAGTGTTTCCTACAAGGTCAACACATCAAATACTTTGGGGGGAAAAAGATTTTTATAAAAATATTTGTTCTGTATGTATATTATATATGTTCACAACTGCTGAATTTTCATACATTGGACACATTTTTGTAATTAGCACCAGATTGAGAGACAAAATATTGCCAACATACCAAAAGCTCCCTAATTCTATTTCCTTGCCATAAATTCACCTCTTCATGGGTAATAACTGTTCAGACATTAACAATATAGATTGTTTTCAACATATTTTATACCTTATAAAAATGGCAATATATTGTTTGTGCTCTTGTATCTGAATTTTTTTATTCAACATTTGTTTGTGAAATTTATTCACATTCATTTTATCATTTTCCCAAGACCATTAGAACTTTAATCTTTAAACTTCATTTGCTCATTTCTCATCTTTCATGTAATTGTTACCATGCACAGTAGTTCTACATATATTTCAAGCTGCATGTGTTAGCTTTCTATGCTGTGTATCAAACTGTCATGCACTTAATGGCTTAAAACAAAATGTATGTATTATCTCACAGTTCCCAAGGGTCAGGTATTCAGGCACGCTCAACAGTCATCTGCTCAGTTTCATAAGGCTGCAATCAAGGTCTCACACATATGGAGGCTCAAATGAGGAAGAACCCCACTTCCAAGCTCACTTAGGTTGAGGACATTTATTCCTTGTGCCAGAAGGACTGAGGGCCCCAGCTTCCTGCTGACTGGGGACTGGAGATCATTGTTAGCTCCTAGAGGCCTCTCTAAGCCCCTAGAGCCTGACCACAGTTCTAGAGATTGGCTGCTGTTCTTTGTCACCTCATGGCTGCTTACTTCATTCAGTAAGCCAACAAGGAGAGTCCCTAGAGCAAGTGTGCCAGGGAGGCAGAGTCTCACGTAACACAGCATGATCTTGAGAGTGACATCCCATATCTTTGCCATATTCTGTTGTTTTAAAGTGAGTCAAAGATCCTGCTCCATAGGGGAGAGCATTACCTAGTATATAGAAACATGGATACTAGAATATGAAGATTTTTAAGGGTCTCCTTAGGGTATGACACATTCCAGAAGACAACAAATATTGTCTTACATACTCCATAGTCAATTTTATGTCCCCACAAAGTTATCCTTTCTGGTGATCTTCATTCCTTTCTGCATTTTCATATTTTTTGGTCTTATCATTTTCCTTTAGGAGAATTACATTTTATTATTAATTTTAATTGTTTTATTTTGTTTCTAGTTCAGGTGTTTTTAGCTTATCAAAAAAACTCTTTCTGTATTTGCCCAAAACTATTTATACTTATTCTCTATTTTAAGGTTTTTTGTGGGTTTTTGTTTGGTTGTTTGCTGTAACATTCAAAAAGGCAGCTATTTTCTTTCAGCTATTTAAAAATGTCATTTCACTACCTCAGGCTTCCATTGTTTTGCCCAAAAAATCACCTTTAATTATGATCATTATTCCTTTGAATGTAATGTTTCTTTTTCATTGACTGCTTTTTAACTTTTACTGAATATATTTGTGTTCTGTTCTGTGTCCTCATTACATTTACTCTTTTTGTTTCAGTTTGGGCATTTTAAATTCTACATTTATGTATCTGAGTAAAGGGAATGGGGTAATTTGTTTCTTAGAAGTTTTCTGGTTTTGTCTACATTTGCAGCTGTTTTAAAATAGGAAAGTTATTTCCAAAAGTAAATTCCCTCAGAGAATTTTTTTTTCTTAAACCTCTAAAAATTAAAACTTTTAAAAGAAAACTATTGATACGGACCTAGAATTTCTAAAGCAAAATATATTAAGTGGCCAATATAAACTTTGAAAAACAATCATAATCAGCAAGCAATTTCTGAATCTCCAATTTAAGTCAATTCTGAGATTGACTTAGAAAAAGTTTTTCTTTGGGGGCAGTAAAAAAAACCACAGTTTTCTAACAAAGTTTTTAAATGCCACTTAAAATATTTTGTATATTTGTAAACAAAACTATTTGATTCCTAAAGTGCTTCTTCCTTCTTATGTTGAGTCTTAGGGTTGAATAGGAATATCCTGAAGCTATCTTAAAAAATCTTGAGGTAAGGACACATAATTCTATAGCACTACAAGGTGTGCTATTAAAAGTCATTTTTAAGATTTTCATAACTTGCCATTTATAATTTTCTATTACACTGCCTTTCCCCAAAGCAAATAACCTGAGGAGAAAAATTGCTTATCCTAAAAACTACATGCATAGTATAGAAGCAAGAAGTATTTTTGATTAATTGGTTTGGTAAACTCATTTAGTGAACTTGTCCCTTTAAAATATAGGCAATTTTCTGAAATTAACCAAATTTAGAAATAATAAAACATCCATTCACGAAATCATCAATCAGTCCTCTAAGGTTATTCTTTTTTTAAAAAAATATATATTTTATTGATTTTTTTTTTTTTTTTTTTTACAGAGAGGAAGGGAGAGGGATAGAGAGTTAGAAACATTGATGAGAAACATCAACCAGCTGCCTCCTGCACACCCCCTACTAAGGATGTGCCTGCAACCAAGGTACATGCCCTTGACTGGAATCGAACCTGGGACCCTTGAGTTCACAGGCTGACGTGCTATCCACTGAGCAAACCGGTTAGGGCTCTAAGGTTATTCTTGTATAGTATTGTGAGATTAAACAAAAGTAGAATACTGGTGTATTGTTTTACAATAATAATAACAATAATAACAATAATAGAGATTGTCATTAATTAAAGGTCTATGACATTTGTAGCAGAAGCATTATTTATATTATTAAATAAAATATTCATAATAAGCTTGGAGAATGAAGAGGAAAGTAAATTAATATTTTGTAACCATTGTGTCAGGCAGTATTCCAAGCACTTTAAAAATGTTATTTCTACTAATGTGAATACCAATGTGAATATGTTTAAAACATAAGAAAATTAAATCTGAAAGTTATAGTACTAGTAAATATCAGTACATGGAAGTGCAATGATACATGATTTTAAAATTCAAGCTCATTAACTCATATATTAAATGTAACAATATAATATGTATTTTATTAGTTAAATGAGACATATCAATCTTGTCAATCAAAAAACTTATTTCTATTTAATCCAAAATGTGCATTAAGTACTTTCTGATTGCAAAATAATATTTAAGTTTTTGTGGGAAATTTTAAAGATATATAATTTATAATTTCTGTTTTGTTTTGTTTTTACTTACAGTATTATTAGGGAGATAAGACAGAAATGTATGTATCTTTAATATTAGATATTTTAAATGCTTAAGAGTGAAGATAGTAAATTCTTTAGCGTTGAAATGTAAGGCATATTTTTCTCATTGTTATAGAGAAAGGGAAGTTTTAGTTAATATGGGCTCAAAGTGAATCCATCTTTTTTTTTTTCTCAGTATCACTTTAGAACAAATTTCAAAATTCTAGAACCACTGGGAAAGTTTCTCAAAGTTTAATGATCCAAAAACCAGTATCATACCTCTATTAGGAATTCTTTGTTTTAAAAAACAATTATCTATACTAATAAAAGCCTAGGTGGTCCTTGCACAGCGCCATCACATCATCACAAGATGGCCACCACAAGATGGCAACCACAAGATGGCTGGCAGGGGAAGGCAGTTGTGGGCAAACAGGCCAGCAGGGGAGGGCAGTTGGTGGTGACGAGGCTTGCAAGGGAGAGCAGTTGGGGGGAACCAGGCCTGCAGGGGAGGGCAGCTGGGGGAGACTAGGTCAGCAGGGGAGGGCAATTGGGGGCAATCAGGCTGCCAGGGGAGCAGTTAGGTGTCAATCAGGCCATCAGGGGAGCGGTTAGGGGGTGATCAGGCTGGCAGGCAGAAGTGGTTAGAGGCAATCAGGCAGGCAGGCAGATGAGCAGTTAGGAGCCAGCAATCCCGGATTGTGAGGGGGATGTCTGACTGCCAGTTTAGGATCGGGCCTAAACCAGCAGTCGGACATTCCCTGAGGGATCCCAGATTGGAAAGGGTGCAGGCCAGGCTGAGGGTCACCCCCCCCATGAACGAATTTTGTGCACCAGGCCTCTAGTCCTATATAATAAAAGCCTAATATGCTAAGTGTCCAGTTGTCAGGTAAGCCTTTCAATCAATCAAAGCGTAATATGCTAATGATATGCTAAGGCTGCTCAACTGCTTGCTATGATGTGCACTGACCACCAGGAGGCAGATGCTCCGACAAGTAGGTTAACTTGCTGCCAGGGTCCAGCCGATCAGGACTGAGTGAGATGGGCCAGACAGGCCCTGGAGCCCTCCCACAGTCACTCCCTGGCTGGCCAACCTCCCGTGTCTCTCCCCAGCCCTAATCGTGCACCAGTGGGGTCCCTCGACCTGGCCTGCACCCTCTTGCAATCTGGGACCCCGCAGGGGATGTTGGAGAGCCAGTTTCAGCCCACTCCTGCAGGCCGAGGGACTCCACTAGTGCATGAATTCGTGCACCAGGCCTCCAGTAGTTACATAATAAGACACCATTTTCCCATTGATTGACAAAGTCAGTAGTTCAAAGTCCATAGCATCATGTATTTGACTCTAACTTTCAGTCATCCAACAAATTTGAGCTTTTTAGTTCCTATTTTTCGGTGTTCAGCTCTTTCATTAATGTGAGACATTTAAACCTATGTTATAGAAATTATTACTATTATAGAATGGGCTGTTGACATTGATTAACAGATTCTGAAACTTGGATTTGCATACAGAATGGTTTTGGAGGAGTGTCTCAAGAACACTCTTGGGCAAAAGGAGAAGATAAACTGTAATACAGTCTCAGTAAGATCTCAGCCAATCCCAAAGAGATCTCTGAAGCTAGGATGGCCTTCAGGGACTAGCCTGAGAGTTGCTATTCTCTTAATGGCAAGAGTATGAGCATCTTAATCCTAAAGAGGAGATCAGAGTATCTCACCATAGCATCCACTACAGTTGTGAACAGCTTTAACTAAATGTGAATTTCTGAAGAACATGTGAAATTTAATTTTGTTGACCTTTAATAAATGCTATATTCCCTGAACTGTGATTTTCTGATATTGTAATGTTTCTGAAATTAGTATGCATTTTATAATCAACTAGAGGCCTGGTGCATGAAAATTTGTGCACTCGGGGGGGGGGGGGGGCGTTCCTCAGCCTGGCCTGCACTCTCTCGCAGTCTGGGAGCCCTCAGGGGATGTCCAACTGATGGCTTAGGCCTGCTCCCCGAGGAACTGGTCTAAGCCACAATCTGGCCTCCCTCTGCAGGAATTGACCAGCGGGCCAATCAGGGGACAGCGCCGGCCAGTGAGTGGCCGGCCCCACCCCCCACCACCACCCTGCTTCCACTGGTGGCCTCCCTCTGCAGGAGGAGACAGCCAGCACCATGCCGCTGCTGGTTGCCGCTGCCCCCGCATTGCCATCCACTCCTTCTGCCGGCTGGCACCCGCCTTGGCTGGCCTGGCCGCTGCCCACTTGCCAGCCCCACCCACCGCCGACAGGTAGTTCCGCCATTCAGTCAATTTTCATATTAAGCTTTTATTATATAGGATGAGTACCTTTAGGTTCTTTTTCTGAAAAGTTTCGAAACCAGTGTTACACTTTATAAGAAATCCAACTATAAAATGGAGAAAATAAGAGTACGTATCAAATGGTGAAATTTAAGGTAATGTATCATACCTTCATAAGGATATACCTGGTTTTAAGAGTCCTTTTCTGATGTCTTCTAAGCAGGTAAGTATGTGACCAACATTCTACTAACAAATCCATGGAGAGATCTTTAACTAGGGTTTTGCTTTGTGGTTTTACTGAAAATCCTAGGGAATTGACCATGAGTCATGTTGGTTTGAATCCTATCTGAGTGACCTGGGATAACAGTTTATTTTTATGTTAGAATATATATTTTATAAATTATTATCATCCACAAGTCTTTCTGTAACCTCCTATATCTCCATTTTATCTTCTCATGCAAAATTTGAAAATCATTTTGTTTCACCCCAATTACTAAACATAATTAGGTACCTATGGAATTCCCCAGGCTAGTACATCACTGCGTTGTGTGGTCGTTTCTTTTACTGAGATAAATGTCTTAAAATAGAGGTAATAGGGTTAATCATTTTCAACATCTTTCATGAAAGAACCTCTGTCAAATCATGTTGGCTGACCAGTGAAGACTCCTTAAAACCATAGATTTAGAAAATGCACTTACAAATATTTGTATAAGATAATTCTTTAGTGAAAGTTGCAACATATTTTTTCACATGGAATCAGATTAAAATATGATTAAAATTAGATTAAAATTTGATTTTTACACCTGAAATCAGAATATTTCTGTAAATTTAATTTTCTAACCTTTCATACAAGGTATTTCTAGGATCATACTTTTTTTTTAAATAAACCCACCTCTAGAGAGCAAGTACTCTATGATCTCTACACATACATCCCTTGAACTTAATGGTATTAAATACCTGACATGAGACATGGTTTTAGTAAGAAGACACCAGTGAAGGATTGACTCCATTTCTATAATTTATAAATGGACAATCTTCACTTCTCTTCACAGAAAGCAAAGACTACATTCATTACCAAAAATACTAATAGCATAATATGTCACACTCTCAAGTTCTAGTTTTAAATAATCATACAGTTTCAATATTGGTAAACAAACAAAATCACTTGAATATATGAATATATCTTAAAATGTATTTTTAAGTATTTATGTATAACTCACTATAAATTAAAAGGTTTTAAGGGTTTTGCCTCTTTAAAAAAAAACAATGTGATCATATGTGGTTGGTCTAATTCACCTCACTATGCTGAATTCTCTGCAGAATAAATGTGGCAGTGCAAGACAAAAATGGTTGATTTAAGGTGACTGAGTAAAGATCTATGTATGCCTTTGAGTGGATTCATAGAAGAAACGTTCATTTCTAGGGTTCATATCTGAATGTAAGCTTATGGTTGACCTAAACATTGTACTAGACCAGTGGCTCACCATATAACCCCAAACGCTGAAAGCACATAAGCAACAGAGTGTACTTTGAGACTTAGAGAAATTGCAAGAAAAATAATTTCTGATGAGGGAGGAAAAATAGGAGTCAAAAGATCTATGAAATATTTATGGGTTTTTGTTATGTATCATTTTAATAAGAATGCAAATATTGTGAATGCTTTCTACTCATACAGTACTGACATTTACCAAATAGAATTCCGTTATTTGACCTTCTTCTGTAAACATTGACATTGCACTCACATTTATAATAGATTTCTGTCTGTTTTACCACAGTTGAATGTTTCCACCGGGGATGTTATTAGTTATTATGGCTGAAAATGCACCTGCACCAGCTGTGCACGTAAGTATAAAGAAGGCACTAGCCCAAATCCCGGAGTCTCTTAACAGACCTTTGCTGCATTACTGCCATGGATCCACCATTTATCCTGAAACAGCAGGAAGAACACTTCTTCCATCACTTCATTTCCATAGAAATAAGGATCTGACTTCTACTCCTGCTTTCCCTATTAGCAGTATCTACTGCCCCTTTCCTTGCTTTTACCCATTAGCTGTAGATAGCCTCATTTTGCATTGTAAAACTATTGAAAAAAGAGGATGAAGTCAATCGAGTCATAGGAATGTAGAAATGTTAAGAAAAAGATCAATACAAGCAAGTTTATTTGAAAGCACAAAGAGAATGGGGAAAAGCAAGTGCTTAATCTGGGTTTTTTTTAAAAGAACTATTGAATTGTTAACACAAATTGCATTACTGAGATGCATTCTGAGATCAGAAATTACTTTCCAAGTAAATTTTCTATTTAGAGTAAACTCTTTTAGTCATTATATTTTTTAAATAATTTCTTGGATGTTGCAGTTGGGGACAGACATCAGGTCAATTTCCAGTAAAAATTCTAAAAACAGTCTAAGCAGTAGCTAAAGCTGGAGAAAGAAAACACTAGCCCAAAATCTGAGTTAAAATACATCTTTCATAAATATTGTCTCTAAATTGATAAAGATATTTAAAGACAATATGAGGTTTTTGTTATATTCAACTGGCATGACTCTTTAAATAAAATAATTGCCAGGAAGTTATTTTTAGTGTTATACATATAGTAGGTTTTATTGTATTTATATACTTTCGAGTTTCAAACATAAAAATATCTGAACTCTTATTATCCTGAGGCTTAGTTGTCTTGATTTTACCTCAATGACTATATTAACAATCTAATATAATTGTGTAGGGATGTAGACCCTACTTGAATTGGACTTATGCATCAGTACCATTTTTGTTATAGAGTAATTGAATGAGAAACCTGCCATATTACTACATAATAATTGGATATTTAATTACTGGAGATAAAGCAAAAATAATAAAAGCAAAAGATAAAAACTATATATAGTATTCCTGTGAATCAACAAAGGCAAAACCTAAGTAAATTTTGATCAAATATAGAAAAAAAATAGAATGAATGAAAAATAGTTTAACTCTCTTCACCAATTAATTTCTTTATCAAATATTAAGCCAAATTCAAAGTAGTTCTCTAGATTAGATTTGTGTAAGGGAAAATGTAAAGAATGAGAAAGAAATTATGATTGCTACAGCTCTGACAGAAATGGAGCTTCATATATTCTGTATATATAACAATAATTAAGTATATGAACATAATTCAACATAATACAGTTGCAATTAAAATTCTGCCATTATTTATGGTCTTGGGTAAAGCAAGCAATCCTTGAGTAAGAACTAAATTATTCTTAGATCACTCTATATGTGCCACAGTAGTTGCCTCACTCACTTTGTTAACCAATGTATTCCCAAATCAAAGTATCATTCTTTTTTTTCTTTATTGATTAAGATATTACATATGTGTCCCTACTCCCCACTACTCCCCCCGCTCATGCCCTCAACCCCCTTAGTGTCTGTGTCCATTGGTTATGGTTATATGCATTCTTATTATCTGGAAACTACTATGGATAATAAGTAGTTCCATGCTGCTCATAGCAGCAGAGGGAAAAAAAAAAGTAGAAAACAAGGATATCAAGCCTAGATGACCAAGGTTGATAAGTATCTGTTGTGGAGTGAACGCGAGTGAATGACCACTGGAGTCCAGACCAAATTAAAATTTAGGAAGCCTTTATTAGCCGGCCGGCCAGCCGGCCAGCGGGCCGGCAACTACTCTGCCTTTCTCCACGCAGGGAGTCCAGAGAGCAGCCCCGAACCTTTGTGTAGGACCGCTTTTAAGCACATTAACCACATCCTGTTTTTGCAGAGCAAGCAACCCAAAACAAAACAGTTTTTCCTAAGCAATGTCAGGATCATGCCATTGACGACCATGTTATTCACAGGGTCATCCTGTTCTTCAGAAAGCTGACAGTGATCTATGAAAGAAGGCCTACGTGCTGGGAAGGGGCAATGAGACCGTATCTCAAGGCTTGGCCTGGTGTCAGCACTGACAACTCTATCTGGGACATAGTCCACGGCCTCACTAGTGCTCAAAAATTCCCACTCTCTAACAGTATCCTGCATGCTATGTTTACTTATCTTCAAAACATTTACTAAAAATGTGACAAAGGAGGCAAGAGCATACTATGGAGTTAAAACAGTATCTTCAATAAATGGTGTTGGGATAATTAGACAGATACATGCAAAAAAATGAAACTAGACCACCAACTTAGACCATACACAAAAATAAACTCAAAATAAATAAAGGACTTAAATGTAGTCAGTAAACCATAAAAATCTTAGAAGAATCCATAGGCAGCAAAATATCAGACATATGTTATAGCAATATATTTACTAATACAGCTCATATGATAATGGAAACTAAGAAGAAAATAAAAAATTGGACTACATTGAAATAAAAAGCTCCTGCACAGCAAAAGAAACCATCAACAAAACAACAAGAAAGCCCACTGCATGGGAGAACATATTTGCCAATGTTATCTCCAATAAAGGTTTAATCTCCAAAATTTATAGGGAACTCATACATCTTAACAAAAGGAAGATAAACAATCCAATCAAAAAATGGGCAAAGGACCTAAGATACTTTCAAAAGATGACATACAGAAGGTCAAGAGACATATGAAAACATGCTCAAAGTCACTAGTCACCTGAGAGATGCAAATCAAAACAACAATGGGATACCATCTCAGACCTGTCAGAATGGCTATCATCAACAAATCAACAAACAACAAGTGCTGGCGAGGATGCAGAGAAAAAGGAACCCTCATGCATTGCTGGTGAGAATGCAGACTGGTGCAGCCACTGTGGAAAACAGTATGGAGTTTCCTCAAAAAAACTAATAATGGAATGCTCATTTGACCCAGTAATCCCACTTCTAGGAACATATCCCAAGAAATCAGAAACTCCAATCAGAAAGAATATATGCACCCCTATGTTCATAGCAGCACAATTTACCATGGCTAAGATTTGGAAACAGCCTAACTGACCATCAGCAGATGAGTGGATTAAGAAACTGTGGTACCTCTACACAATGGAATACTACGCTGCTATAAAAAAAGAAGGAACTCTTACTATTTGCAACAGCATGGATGGACCTGGAGAGCATTATGCTAAGTGAAATAAGCCAGTTGGATAAAGATAAATACCATGTGATCTCACTCATTTGTGGAATATAATGAACAACATATATTGATAAACAAAAATAGATCCAGAAACAGAAGCATCAAACAGACTGTTCAACATCAAAGGAAAGGCAGGGGAAGTAGGGGAAGAGATCAGCCAAAGGACTTGTATGCATGCATATAAGCATAACCTATGGACACAGACAGTAAGGGTATGAGGGCATGTGCTGGGGGTTGGGAATGGCTGGGGAGAGATCAATGGGGGAAAACGGAGACATATGTAATACTTTAAACAATAAAGAATTAAAAAAAAAACATTTACTAAATAATTAGTGCAACTCAAAGCTGAACTGGATGCCTGAACCAGAAAGAAAAAATGTCAAACAGCCCCAAATTTTAATCTAATTAAATTAAAGCCTTGTACCAATGTTCATTTAAAAAAAATGGTTTAGTATTTTCAAAGAAGCTATACCAGACATTATTGGGTAGTCTTTCTTAAGGGCAGGGCAAATCATATTCCCACAAATTAGTGGCAATTCCTATTTTATAAAGTCAAGAATATTGTGGCTCCAACTATTGCTTAAGTATTTAGTTATATTACTGGATATTCTTTCAGAAGAATTTTCATTACAGTTACAATGAAATTATAAATAGATCTATTTCGTGTAGAAAACTAAAAGTCCACCAAATAGAATTAAAATACAGTTTTGTTGTAGCATTAATATTACAATTAGCTTTTCATGTAATTTGTCATTACAGAAACAGCAATAAGAACAACAACATGATAGCTGCTTTATTTGGAACATCTATTCTGTGACAAATTGAACAAACCATTAGAAAATGTCAAGTGTTACTTAATGTTCACAACAGCCTTGAAGCAGATGTAATTATTACACTGTATAGTAAACAAGAAAAGTGAAGGGTGGGGAAATAATCTACTCTAGCTCAGTTACTCTGTGATGGAGTCCGAATTCAAATTCACATGTTGAATAAAGTGCATGGGATTTAGTTCAGGAGAAAAAAACAATATAGAATTTCCAGGGTTCTATACCTTGATTTTTCCATTCATTAAAATGATATGATTTATGATAAAACTGAAACTACACAATACATCAAAATCAATTTACCTAGTTTAAGGCAGAAGATATAATGAACTAGAATCTTAACAATGTCCAAAACATCAATAAACCTATCCTTAGCAATATATAACTTAAGGATGCATTATTTTTAAATATTCAGGACTTTGTAATCTCATTAATGAAATAAGACTTTTTGACTAGTTGATATCAAAGCTCTTTTTAGATTTAACATTCTAAGTCTTATTATTTACTCAGAATTATCAAAGAAAAAGCCACTGATATAACCATGAAAAAGAGACTGAGTAAGGTCATTCTTGTAACCTATGTAATGAGACATAATTGAAGAATTTTCTCTTAATAATAACCTAGTTATTAATATGTAGCAGTAACAATGTTATTAAGAGATTGCTCTATATAGAGAGCAGAAATGGCAGATGTAAATTGTCAATATTTGAATAATACAGAGAATGAGAGAAGGAAATTTCTCTGGCTGGAACAATAGGTGAATTGAAGTAACATTTACTGAAATGGTGAACTTTGGCGGGGAGTTTGGGGTGGTAAGTTTGAGAGGGACAAATGTTAGTTTTGTTTTGGACATGCACAACTTGATGAGATGTTAGGTACTAGATTTGGCACTTGGGTTGAATTATTCAATAAATAAAAGTAATGAATAAGAATATTTTAAGGTTTTAAAATAAATAGAACCAGAGTCATAGAGGAATCAAATAGACTGTCCAACCTATGAAGGAAGGTGGGGGTGAAGGGGTAAGAGATCAACCAAAGGACTTGTATGCATTCATATGAGCATAACCAATGGACACAGATGCGGGGCAGTGAGGGCATGTGCTGGGAATTGGGGGCGGCCAGGGAGAGGTCAATGGGGGAAAAAGGAGACTTATGTAACACATTAAACAATAAAGAATTTAAATTAAAAATATAAGTATCTATATATAGATATATAGACATATCTAGACATATATAGACATATCTATATATAGATATAGATATATTGCCAAATTACCCTTTAAAGAATTTGTCAATTTATCATGCCCACTGGCAATGTATGAGAGTGCCTATTTTTTCACACTGTTGCCAGGTGTTAATATTTAATATCTACAAACACCTTTGCCAGTTTTACAGACTAAAACAAGATGAGACCCTTCAGGGAAGAAGCATAATAGAAGGTCACTTTATAATGCTTAATCTGTGATGTAAATTTTATCCAAAGATGTCATCGATGGCTATAAAAGGGTGAAATAATTAATAAAATTTACAAATCATTAGAAAATTAATATTGTTTAGGTTTTAAGATATAGAGGCCTCAATTTTAGATTTGGTGAATTTGAAGTAATTGTGAAATTAAAATTACCTGTTATAACAAGTATTGGTGATGTGACGTGTTAGTTATCAGGTCAGTGCATCACAAATTACCCAAAGCATAGAGGCATAAAATAGCATGCATTTA
Source organism: Plecotus auritus (assembly GCF_963455305.1). Taxonomy (NCBI): domain Eukaryota; kingdom Metazoa; phylum Chordata; class Mammalia; order Chiroptera; family Vespertilionidae; genus Plecotus; species Plecotus auritus. The sequence goes on along the minus strand of NC_137770.1, from coordinate 206,561,821 downwards.
TTATCTCATGACATCAGTAAGTCAAGAATCTGAGCATGGCTTGACTGGACTAGGCTCAGGGTCTGATAAGACTGCAATCAAGGAGTTGCTGGGCTTGATTCTTTTCTGGAGCTCAGTATTCTCTTTCAAGATCACATAATTGACAGAATTCAATGGTTAAAGAACTGAAAAACCTCTCTCTCTCTCTCTCTCTCTCTTTCTCTCTCTCTCTCTCTCTCTCTCTCTCTCTCTCTCTCTCTCTCTCTCTCTCTCTCTCTCTCTCTCTCTCTCTCTCATTGCTGTCAGCCAGGGCTGCGCTCAGCTGCCTTCAGTTCTTTGCAATGTGGCCCTTAGGAGAATTCACTCTAGTCTGCCAAAATAGAGTCTTATGATGGAACCTAACCTGACCTAACCATTTCCCATACTTTATTGGTTAGAAGCAATGTACACATTTTCCCCACACAAAAGGAGAGGGGATTATACAAGGGTACAATTCATGGTCACCCTGGGGGAAATTCATCACATCTCGCCTTCCAGTTACTGAAGTATAGAATAGAATCATCCTGTGTTTTGATTAGGATATGTGTGGCTACAGGTATCATCTCACAATGTCAGAAGAATAATGGTAGGCCAGTTCCAACATTGATGTTGCAAGTTTATGAAGTAGTTAATGATGGGGTGGTGATCATCTCCACCTTGCCATCCAACAGCTTGTGTGCTGTCTCTCTCCTCATGGTCACAAATTGGGCTCAATAAGTCCTAGGCTTCATGTACATACATCAAGTAAGGAAGAGACAGAATGCCTTCCACTCACTTTTAATGAGGAGGAAAATTTCTCATACTTCTCAGGTGCACTGGCTAGGATTCAATTACATAACTAGCCTTTGCAGCAAGTGTGTCTGGGAAAGCATGTGTCTTGTTCAGATTCTAGAGTTTTGGAAAGAAGTCTTTTATCAAAGATGGAGCATGAGAGCATGGCTGTTGGGAGTAGCAACAGAAATATATTTTGTATTATTAAAAAAGTTTTTTTTAATGAGAACACACACACATCTTTTACCAAAGTCTACATACATAGTTAGTATATCCAAAACGTGTAGAACATACTACACTCCTCCTAAGAGACTCAAATTTTCATCTTATCAATAAGAAGCATCTGTTGTATTTCAGTTTCAACTCTGACTCTTGCAGAGAAATATGTTTCTAATATTTTACATAATGGCTCCTCTGAAAAAAAAGGGAATACCAGTGAGAAATTTCCCACCCTTCTCATCCCCAAACTCGCTGGAAACAAACTGCTGTCCTCAAGACTTCAAAGAGTCTCACAATTAAGGATCCTGATAAACAACTATGTTTTAGATCTCCTTTCAATATATTCCATACAATGTGTCCAATTCAGTTTCTCATCTGAGGAAGGTTTGCATGCAAGATGACACAGCATGTGCTTGTTTTAAATGATGCCTTGGCTCAAGTCAAACGGAACTCCCTTCTATTATTCCTACTTAAAAGAAAAATGTCATTTGAAATCCCAAGATAAGGCAACAAATTGGCCATAATTCAACAATGTCTATGGTTTTATATGACATTTGGCACATTTTAAATCCTCAAGCAAAATTGGAGTTTCAAATTACTTGACTATCTTCCTGCATCATGAAAATTGCTTCAAAAGTCTTTCAGGCACTAATATATTTAGGATCCAATTACAGGCTTTCTGTAAACAAGTAATTTCCCTAAGTAGCTAATAAAGTTTTGTGCCTCCATTCATCTAACTGTTTTTGATAGATGGCAAAGAAAATACAAGTATTTCAAAGGATTTTTGTCCTGGCAATTGAGAGTTTTAGAAATTCTGTTTATTCTTTTGTAATATAAATTACAAACTGCTATTGTTTGTTTTCATTGACAAAAAATCGTTTTCCAGATGTGACAACAAAACCAAAAAAAAATTTATATAACAGGATTTAGATAATTAAGAAATTGAAATAAAACATCATTTAAAATAATAGATGTTGGTAAGTTGGATAAATATTACTCAAAGCTAACACGTTTTATATTAGATGCCAAGTGGAGGAAATACAATTTTATTCATAAAAAAATACTTTTATATCACTTACTATTTATTTCAGCCTTCTCACAAAGTAATGCACTTGTGGGTTTTTTTATAGTTATTGTTATTTTAATATAAAATGAGTTTTGATGTTTCCCTAAAATAAGATAAGAGATAATAAGGATAGAATTTTTTTAGGATTGTATAAGGGATAAATAGGTAATGACCTATCTCTTTCAAGTTCTGAACCAGACACTGAAATAGTCTGATAAAAATGTCGGCTATACTATTATAAATAGCTGAGTGGCGGTCATGACTTTTGATCTGTTAACAAAGTGCTTGGTAATACTTGGTAATACTGAAATAGAGTGCCTTTCTGCCATCCTCTTTCCTGACTCTCTTTACTCAGAGTGGCTGTGCCTTTGCAAGATCTGGGACCCCAAGGCTCTTGACTAGCACAGGAAAAAAATTCAAAAAAAGAGTCTGAGTGAGAGCAAAGAGAGTTTTATTCTGGTAGAGAAAAAAAAAAAAAAGAGGCCAGGACAGGGGATCCTGGAGACAGGATCAGGGGTTGATGCCCCTGCCCCTGCTGCCCCCATCTCTCTTTGCAAGTCTTACAGGGCAGTGCTGTGAAAGAAGCAAAAGTAGATGTCTGAGTGGACACAAGCTAACTCCTGAGTTGAGCATGTGGTCAGTCAGTTCTTGGGATTTTATATTTCCAAGGGTGGGTTGTTTCTGAACTTTGTGGAGCTAAATTCTGACTCCACCTTCTGGTTGGGAAGGGGTCTTATCCCTAATATGATCCATTCTGGAAGTGTCCTAGTGTCATTCCTCTCCACCTCTCTTCTACTTGTGATGTCAGTTGTCATTATAATCCTATTAGAGGCCCAGTGCATGAAATTCGTGCATGGGGGGGGGTCCCCCTCAGCCCAGCCTGCACCCTCTCCAATCCAGGACCCCTCGAGGGATGTCCGACTGCCAGTTTAGGCCTGATCCCTGGCAGTTGGACATCCCTCTCACAATCCTAGACCACTGGCTCCTAACCATTCACCTGCCTACGAGCCTGATCACCCCTCAACACCTCTGCCTGCAGCCTGATCACCCCTAACTGCCCCCTCTGCCAGCCTGATCACCCCTAACTGCCCCCTCTGCCAGCCTGATCACCCTTAACTGCCTCTGCCTGCCAGCCTGGTTGCCCCCAACTGCCCCCACACCAGCCTGGTCGCCCCCAACTGCCCACCCTGCCAGCCTGGTCGCCCCTCACTGCAACCCCTGCTGGCCTGGTCACCCCATACAGCCTGCTGTTCAGTCATTTGGTTGCCCCTCACTGCCCCCCCCCCACCGACCTGGTCGCCCACACACAGCCTGCTGTTCAGTCATTTGGTCATCCCTCTCTGCCCCCCCTGCCGGCCTGGTCACCTCACGCAGCCTGCTGTTCATTCGACTGGTTGTTTCAGTTGTCACGGTCACTGCCTTTGTATGTATAGAGATATAATAAAGGGTAATATGCAAATTGACTGGACAGCACTATGATGCTCACTGACCACCAGAGGACAGATGCTCAACGCAGGAGCTGCTCCCTGGTGGTCAGTGCGCTTCCACAGGGGTAGCCCTGCTCAGCCAGAAGCTGGGCTCACAGCTGGCAAGCCAAGTGCAGCAGCGGTGGCAGGAGCAGGCCAGGCTGAGGGACACCCCCCAACCCCCCGAGAGCATGAATTTCATGTGCCCAGACTCTCGTAATGGTATAATGAGCTTTGTGGTTGTTATCTGGTCAATTTTTCCTCTATGTTAGATTGATCTGGTTTTTGCTGGTCCTTTTTGTTGTTGACTTCTGCAACCATGGAAGGAGTTTAAGGAGTTCCCTGCCATAAACTATTTCCCTTTGATAATGCATGGAAGTAGGGGCTCTGGTGAGAGAACCTTTTGGCTTATTGGCCTGTGATGTCATGTCCTACTTTCTTATTCCACTTGTCAGGAGTTTTTCCTAACTTCTTCCTATCCTGCTTTACTTTACTGGCTCAGTAGGACACCACAGGTCTCACACTGAAGGTCTCAGCCAATCACTTTAGCTTATTTCAGAGCAAAAAAATCAAACCAGACTGCACTGTCCCTGAAGGCAAGAAGATTCAAAAAGAGAGGCATAGACAGAACTTGTCATCTGCTCAAGTCCTCCCTAACTCACCCAGCAAAGAAGTCATTCACCCTTGAGGAGGAGTAACAGAGAAAAGGTGGGGTTGTTTGGGGTGAGTTCCTCAGTATGGTAACATGAAGTCAAGGAAATAGAGGGTTCCCCTCAAAGGATTAAACCTCTGGAAATTTATCTGTCTGGGAATTGGGGGACAGGGTAACCATATAGACTAGTATAACAGGAATCTGGATAACAATCCCAGTTATTAAAAAAAATCAAAATAGAAGCAGATGGGATCAGAAGGCTATTCATAATAGCTACATTAGAAATAGGATGAGTTAGACTTGTATACAAAAGAAACTCTAAGGGAATGACTTTCAAGAAGATGAAACACTATAAAAATAATATTTTATAAAATTATAAATAATTCCAATAAAAAATAGAGAAAATTCTGTATAGATTTTTCTTGCCTTGCCTAGCACATTTAATAATTTAAGCTTTGTCATCCAGTAGGTCTCATTCTGATATGAAGAGATTACACAGGATACTTCCTAGTGAGATGACTTTTATTTTTAATTACAAAAGAAATTGATAATCATTATAAAAATAATTAGAATGATAAAAGGAAAAAAGTTAACTTTTTATGTGCTTATTCTATACAAAGTTCTGATTTGCATATAACAACTAAACTAATCATCAGAATAACTCAAGAAATACTATTAATATTACCATTTTTAATGAAGAAAATGAGGCACTAAAATTCACATATTGTGTAACTTGGGAAGCCTAGATTTTGAAGTCATGGACTCCAACTCTTAACATCTAAGAAAAGCTGTCAAAAGCTAATAGCATCAGAAATTCCACCACCTAGATATAACAATCTTTAAGAGTTTGTTTTGGATTTTTGGAGAATTTTTTCCATATAAACATATACATAAATTCATGCATTTTATATAAAAAATTCCATTGTGCTGTAATGTTTTATAATCTTTTTCAGATTTAAACTTTGTCATCAATATTCTTCCATGTCATTATACTAGTAGATTGAATACTTTTAAAGACAAATTTTGAATTTATCTTAATTGTTTAACCAAATTTTATTATTGAACATTTAGTTTGTGTTCAAACTTTTACTCTCATACAAAATACAAAAATTAAAACTCTGTACATGCATTGTTTTAGAGATATGCATCATTTATAAGACAAAATTTTAGTTTATATTATATGAATTTTGATATGCTTATAGACAGTTTACCAAAGAAACAATTTTTAGAATTTATAAGAAGTAGACAATAAGATTGCCTGTTTCACCACACTTATTTCAACTGATATGTTGGAATTTTTAGACAACAAACATCTCATTTTAATTGGAACTTTTATTTATAAGACAATTTTAATACTGTATCTTGATTGGTTCTGTTTTTTTCTAGTGAAATGTTTAATAAAGTATTTGACATTTTTATAATGTGTTATATATATACATATAAACATGTTTTTATTGATATTTAAGAGAAATTTATATACTATGAATATTTTAAAGGTATAATATAAAAATCAAATACTATTCCAAATTCATGAATGGCATTTAAAAACTATTTACTTAAAGTTTTGCAATTTCGATGATTAAAAATTATTATAGGAAAAGATAGTCATGATTTGATTCTGGTTCCTATGGCACTTTAGGATAAAGACTGAAGGGCTGCTTTCCAGAAAATGGCATTCATATAGTCATCAAGGAAAGGGACACCAATCACTCAATGCTCTAGGTAAGAATTTTCCTGAGGTTGAACAATATTATGACCTTTCTTAAACAGGGCTTTGTTATCCCCCAAATTATTTAATTATCTACAAACATTTCTTCTATTATTTTATGGTTTAATTTTTCACAATTGAATTTTTAACTCACCTGGAATATTTGTTATTTGGAATATGGGATTTATTTTCATACTGTAAGTAGACATTTAAGAGATTTTCTCAAAAAGTGAGTGAGTTGTTCCAGCATTGTTTTCAAATAATACATTTTTTAATCTTTAATGTCAAATATTAATAATTCTCAAAATTAAAATTTGACATATATTAAATAGTACTAAGTTTAGGTCCATTCATCTCATTCATGGGTTATTTATCTTTATGGAAGTATCACTTGTTCTGATTATGATGACTTTCTAATGTGAATTTTATCTAGTAAGATGATATAGCTCCCTTCTCCCATCCATTATGCAGCCAGACATTATTCTAAATATGAAAAAAATGAATAAAACCTTCTTTCAATTTCTGCAATGTTATTCTGCAGAATTAAGATGGAATCATTTGGTTAAAGTGCAAAGTATGTGGCTTCATGTTTAATTTGTACTTGATCAATCAATCATTTAGTAAATAGCTATCGATTACTTTCTCTTTTCCAGGAACCATTCAGTGGTTTCAGGATATACAACTAGACAATTGGTAATGGGCTGTGCCTTTATGGAGTTTTCAGGCTATTAGGGATGGCATACCTGAAACAAATCATGACAAATATGATGTGTTAAAAATAAAATGTGAGGGATGTTTTACCCACAGAAGCCGGGAGTAGCAATCTTCAGAGTCAGGGCAAGCCTCCATGAGGAGGGGATGTTCACATAGAATGTCAGTACACTTTAGTCAATAAAGGTAGTAGAAGAAAGAAGCAAATTTGATTAAAAAACAAACAAACATATATTTACTTGTATATTTGCTTATTTTCTACCTTCTCAAGTTAGAGTGTAAGCTCCACACAGGCATTGTCTTGTTTGATCCATCAGTGTATGTCTGGCATTTAAATTTTCTTTGTTAGTGGCATAAAAGATGAGTTAAGATAGGCTTATCAAATTTTCAGATGACAAACATCTAAGACCCGTTAATTAGATAGAAAATGAAAATATTATATTTTGTATATGATTGTTGTAAATGTTATATCAGATAACTCCTTAGCACTCGCTGTGAATTACCAAGTGCTCAGTAAATGTCAAATTTTAATAGCATGATAATATTTTCAGGTGAAAAAAATTGTGACAGCACTGAAAATACTGTATGTCAGGTAATAGAAATATCTATACACATGAAGTTGTTTCAAAAAGCAAATTCAACTACAGAATGGAGAAGTCGTGGAATTAGACATAGCAGTTTGTGAGAAAACGTTCCAGAGATTCCAGTTGACTAATAATAATTCAATCTGAGTCCACAATGCATAGTATTGAAGATAAGTGACAGATTGTCTTCAAAATTTAGTATTCCACACAGGATTGTATTCAAACTACAGTCAATACTCAGAAAATTTTCATATGAGGAAGGTTTGAAAGAATTATTATTTTGCTTGGGAAAAAAAATGAAGGAAATAAAAAAAAAAACATGAGAAATAGTTACTAACTTAAACAGCTTTTCTAGAAAACAAGATAATACTAATTGTGTAAAATTTTAACAAAATCTTTTTTAAGAGAATCACTTATTCACTATAAAAATTAAACCCATGAAACTTCTCCAAGAAGTAAGCTTTCTGTTATTACCATATGTGAATGAGGGTTAGATTCCCTTTGCTGGAATGTGATCAGAAACTGAAGACTGTTATAAAAAAAAATTATAAAATGACATCAGTGATGCACTAAAATAATACATATCAAACCAAAGTTCTAGAGATGTACATTAGCACACTGTTAACTGTACACAGATTTTTACAGGCTAATTGTAACATTGGGTATTTGACTCAAGATGAATTTTGGAAGTTACATTTAGTTCAGTATACAGGGACACAGACAACAGTGCTGCTAAGGCCTGGGGTGGGGCGGGAGCCAGGTGCAGGGGGCCAGAAAAGGGGGGGTGGAATTTGGAATATCTATAATACTATCAAAAATAAAAATAAATTTAAAAGAAATCACATTTAGTTTCTCACAATTTGCTTAAAGCATATTTGTGATATTAGAATGATTGTATATTTAAGAACTAGAGATCAAAATAGCATATATTGATTCAGATTATTGAAGTTCTGGGATCAGAAGATGTTGAATTCTGTCTTATTACTTAGATTCTGCACTTTATGATTTAAGGGCCTGTGATTTTGAGCCCTCAAAATAAATAATCAAGAAGAAAGATTAAAAAGTATCATTACAGCCCTGGGATAGGATGAAGAAACTGAAGCACAGAATCATATAGATTTTAAGATACAAAAAATTCTAGCCTCTATCTGGTCTATTTTCATAGGAGAGAAGAATAAAATCTCTAGAAAATAAACAACAAAAATGTTTACCCAACCAATTAGCAATGTGAAATTATTTTAATAATAATGTCAAAAGTAGCTGATTGTAACATTGGGTATTTTATTCAAGGTGAATTTTGAACTTTTGGAAGACTTTTAACTTTCAAGTATAATATAGTTACCAGGCTAAGTTCCATGTATGAACTAATTTATGTCTCATCACAGCCATTCTTTGGGGTAAAATTAAGAAACTGAAGAACAGAAATACTGTCACTAGTCCAAGGTCACACAGCAAGTAAATGCCTCAACCGGGATCTGATTTCAGTCAATGTGGTTTTACAATTTTTATTTTTAACATATTATTTAATTATTTTAAAGGAATTGTTTTAAAATTGTGCATGTCAAATTTTAAAGGATAAAACAGGTTAAATACATTTAAAGGACAAAGCTATTGATTATTACCACAAGTAATGAAGAAAAAAATTGAGACAAAATATATGGCCCTCTATAATATAACAAGAAATATCTCACTTGGTTTTTTTTAAAGGTTTTAGTGACAAAGAGAATCTTGCCCTACACACTCCTTAGAATTTCCTTGAAAATATTTTAAAGGGAGGTTTGAGATAATTTCAAAATGCAGGCCTTTCCCCACCTTTTATAGCCAGATATTTAAATAACCTTTATCTCATCTAAAGCTGGATGCATGTCACAAAACTTAGCTATTTGGTAAAATTATGTCCTTGCCATTTTCCTTGACCTTCCACCAGATGGAAAGCATCAACTCTAGTAATTTTGCCTTGGAAATCCTAATGTTTGTTGTCTTATTAGAGAGGAAATAGCATATTGTTACATCTTTTCCAACAGTGTCCTTATTATTAAATCAATGATGCCATTTTCCATAAAACCGGTTCCATGAGAACATAACAATCTCATCAATTAAACAGGCCCAACTCATCTGGTAAACTTTCTTACACATCAAATGGGGCCAGATGCTTTAATACTGGTACTGGGCCACAATGTTATTTTGACCATATTATTTATATTGCATTCATTCATCCAGTTCTTTTCCTAAATAAATATCATTATTTTATTAGCCTTAGCACAATTAAAAAGGCTCCTGGTAATTTAATAATGATTTTTCCAAAAGGAAGTTAAATATTCAAATCAGATCCGAATCACGGAAACAGACAGGGGCCACCTAGGAGTAACAAGATGCCTGTCATCTTGGCAGACTCGACAGTATGATTTCTTACAGACCAAAAATTGCTATTGGTGGCTTGAGAAAAGCAAGGCAATTTACCTTTATAGAAGCATAACATTTTTTTCTTGATGAAACTCATAAGTTTTTAACTCATTACCCAGATACTGTGTCCCATAAATTAGAGGTTTAACTAGCAACAAACCAATCTGGGAATATACCCATGAATATGAGGTTGTCTGCTTTTATGTGAATAAAGTTTGGGACATCTATAGATGACAAAGGAGAGACAGTTTCATTGTATACAACACATAAAACATACACACATCACCACCACACCCATCACCACCATCATAACCATGGCTTTAAAGCAGGGGTGGGGAACATTTTATCTGCCAAGGGCTATTTGAATATTTATATCATTTGAGGGCCTTACAAAATTACCAACTTAAAAATTAGCCTGCTGTATTTGGTCAAACTTTCATTAACTCATCCCTAATGCCTTGGACGAGACAGACTAAATGATTGTGTGGGCCTTATATGGCCCCCAGGTGGGACATTCCCCACCCCTGCTTTGACTCTTCCCAGTTAAAAACAGAATAGTCATATAATCATAAGGGTGATCATTTGGTTAGCATTTTTAAGGACCATGTTTAGGATTTATATGCTTTCCTGTATTTGATCTTAAAATAGAATATATATATATAATCACATATTCTCAGCTAAGATGATGTAAGTACTGTAAGAATGTGTGATCCAAGCATTGTTATAAATAAATGTACAGTTGTTAAAGAAGTTTTCTTTTACCCTTTGCATTGTGTAACCTTAACACAGTCCAAATGACAAAATCACATTTTTCTACATACTAATAGTAGGACTATATTACTAGTATATTCATCCTTATAAAAACCCACTCCTGATTAGTTATATATATATGAAATTAAAACTTTCAAAGTGATCAAACGAGCCACTTTCTAAGTAGTTTCAGCAATAGCAAACCAAGACATGAATTGATTTACTATTATTAGCTAAAATTTAGTGAGCACTTATTTTGCTCAATAAAAAATTTTGCTCAATATTTTATGTTACTATATCATGTAGTTTTACCTTAGGGATATTATTGTGCCCATTTTAGTGAGTTAGCACAGTACCTGAATACTGCGTAACAAAAAAGAAGCATAAGTTATGTTTCTAGAACCTGGAAGATTTTTATTTTTATTAAGAAATATAAAATTAATGATGCCAAAATGGTAGAAAATAATTGAATTTTTAGAAGTGTAGCAATAATTATAGCTCAAAATATTTTGAAGATTATTATGGACTGAAGCAACACATTTTGAATATGAAGGCAATGTAAAAGCTGAGCTGAATTTAGCATAATGGGTAGAATTTGTATAATTAAAAGACTAAAAGGAATTCATTCCAAAGTGGGGGTCATGTGTAACAAAGCACAGAGGCTATCATCCATGTTGAATGTATGAAAATAAAGTTCCAAAAAGGGGCAAATGGATTACATTGGCTAATATCAATAAATAGGATTAAATAGATAAAAGGGAAAACTAATACCATCCTCTAGAACACTGAAAGTTTGGAATTTAGATTTTATATAAAAGACCATCCTATCTAATAAAAGAGAAACATGTAAATTGACCGTACCTCTACTACGCCCACAAGACACACCCACCAGCCAATCAGGAGTGAGTATGCAAATTAACCCAACCAAGATGTCAGTTAATTTGCATATCCAGGCGCAGAGTGAAAACTGAAGACAGCGTAGAAGGAAGCCAAGTGCTGCAGAAGGGAGCGAAGCTGTGGAGAAGCAAGCAAGGGGTGCGGGGGAGAAGGGAGGGAAGCAGACCGCCACAGGAAGCCCTATTGCAGGAATCTTCCTGCAACGGGCCTCTAGTTGATAATAAAGGTACATAACAGGTAAAACTATCTTGATCTATTCAAATAAAAAACTGAATAATAATCAACTATTTAAAATCCCCTTTATGTTAAAAAATAAATATTTCACTCTACTTGATTCCAGTATCTGACTACATGTAGGTTACCTGTTAGAGGATATTTTTGCTAGAAGTGAAGAGGGAATAGGAGTAAGGAGGAATTGGGATTAGGCTACAGATACAGAGTTTCAGTGTATGTAAAAACATATCAGTGCCCTGGCCTGTGTGCTCAATGGTTAGAGTGTTGGCCTAAAGGATCTTGGGTTCAATTCTTGGTCAAGGGCATGTACCTGGGTTGCAGGTTCAGACCCTGGCCCCAATCAGGGAGCATGCGAGAGGCAACTAGTACATGTGTCTCTCTTACATGGATGATTCTCTCTCTCTGAGTCTCTCTTTCTCTGAGTCTCTCTCTCTCTCTCTCTCTCTCTCTCTCTCTCTTTCTCTCTCTCTCTCTCCCCCCCCCTCCCACTCTCTCAAAAAATAAATGGAAAAAAATCCTCTAATGAGGATTAGGAAACAAACAAACATAAAACATATCAGTGATAGAAGAAGGGATTGAGGATACAGCCAGAGCCCAGATGGGAAAGTATTGAAAGGGAAACAGGACTAAAAAAAATATTTCAGAAGTTTCTGGATGATGCATAATGTTAATGCTCTAGGTTATGCTCAGAGAGAAACTAAGGTGATATGACCTACATTATGCTTCAAGACCTCAGGAGGTGAAATACTGTGCAGACTGGAACGTGAAGTTTGTAGCGGCCATGAGGGACAGGAGAAGAGCATCTGTATTCAGATTGCAGGTGTACTGTGTTGAATACCTATGTATCTTTAATAAGCAAAGAAAAGCATAGGCTTCTCATCTGAATAATAGCTAAATAGACAAATGATCAAGTCAAGATTAGTAAATAAATTTTCAACCTTTGATTGCTGATTTGATTTTAAAGGTATCATCCTTTAACATGGATGGTGAAGTAAGCTAAAATCAATGTTGGAATAAAGCCCAAAATAAAGAGAAACGTCTTTAGAAGTACTTATAAAACTCAAAATATCTTCCCTCAGTGTTTGGTTTTTTAATTGAGTTTAATGAAAATTTTCAGGGGAACAACAAATAGTATTCAATTGGTCCATTCTTTGAACATCATCCAACTTTCCTATAAATATTGCTTATGAAAACTAAAACACCCTTCAAAATATGTTTGTCTTTTTATCTATTTTTTAAAATATCTGTTTGATCCAGATATTCTTGCTAAAAGCAAAGTGAATGTTTCAAATTATAACTGTCAACCTCATGGGATTTTTCAAAGGCTTTTGTATTTGGAGAACATCTTATTCTCATTTGTCTGGCCTGGAAGAATAATCGGGCTTACTTTGATCCACAATATGTGTGACCAAATTTAAATGTATTGACTACCATTAGCCTTGAGAATATAATGTGATTTTTTTTCATGTAATTCTCTCAAGGTATTCTCAACCCATAGAATTTTTCATATATAATTATCAGAGATTTTATAACTTGACATAATTTGGAGGGAAAGCTCTATTAACATTTAGTTTTTATTATTTTTAGGAAACCATTTCAAATTTTGATTTTCTCATTCTTTTTTTTTTTTAATCCTTACCTGAGGATTTTTTCCCATTGATTTTTAGAGAGAGTGGAAGGGAGAGGGAGAGGGAGAGACAGAGAGATACATCAATGTGAGAGAGACACATCAGTTGGTTGCCTCCTACATGCCCCTGACCAAAGCTAGGAGTCTGCAACAGAGGTAACTGCCCTTGACTGGAATCGAACCTGGGATCCTTTAGTCTGTAGCCAACGTTTTATCCACTGAGCAAAACTGGCTAGGGCTGATTTTATCATTCTTAATTATTTTCAATGAGCAAGATATATCTATAATAAATTATTTTTAAAATGGTTTATTTTCTTAGTTTTGCATGTGGTATGAGTGCATATTTAACTCATTAAGCTGAAAAATATATACAAATGATTTTCTTTTGCACTTATTTTGTTTCAATGAAACAAATATAGTTTAATAAAGCAATTATCAATTGACAATAAATGACATTGCATTTGGTCACATATGGGTATACATGTTCAATATTTTCACAGAACACTACTTTTATAAATATAATAAATGTTGGCTGGCCAGTGTGGCTCAGTGGTTGAGTGTCAACCCATGAACCAGGAGGTCATGGTTCAGTCCAGATCAGGGCACATGCCCAGGTTGCGGACTGGATCCCCAGTAGTGGCTGTGCAGGAAGCAGCCGATCAATGATTCTCTCTCATCATTGATGTTTCTATCCCTCTCTCCATTTCCCTTCCTCTCTCTGAAATCAATAAAAACATATTTTTTTAAAAAAGATAATAAATGTTTTTGCTAACAAGCCATTAGCTTTTATAAAATAAATTATATATAACAACATTATTGATTAAAGTGATTGTATTAGTTACTGTTTATTGATATTTACTGAGCTTTAGTCTTTAACTTGGTAAACTATTTTTTCAGAATCATACTTTCACAAGTTTTCAAGAATTTATATCATAAGAATAACTGCAAAGGTGATGAAATACAGATTCTGTATACGTCAATAATATGAATGGATTGACTCACTAGTTTTTAGAGGAGATGGAAAAACAGCAGGAAGATAAGATGAAATTGTCCTGTTTCACTCTTGTAAATTTCTGTATCCTAAGGGTACTACACATTATTGGACTTTAATCCAGATTTTCTATTTTCAGCATAGAAAATTTTTTTCTTCCTTCCTAATGCCTTCAAATAACAAATTTAAATGATCAAGAATTATTAAAACAACTGTTGTATAGTAGAAAAGCTACAATATAACAAATAATCTCAGCTCCACCATACTAGACCTGGCATATTTATGAGCCAGTTAAAGTGGAAATATTACCTAAATTATAGAGTTATTTTGGCATTTATTCTATGCTGTATAATAAATAACGAGTTTAACTTCAAAAACAATACATTTATTATCTCACCATTTTAATGGTCTAAGGGTCCTGCTCAGAGTCCATTGCTCAGAGTCTCACAGGATTGCAATCACGGTGTTGGCTGGTACTGGGTTCTCACCTGAAGCTTGAGATTCTCTTCCAAGGTGATGTGATTTGGGACAGAATTCATGTCTTTGAGGCTATAGGACATATAGAATCTTAGTTCTTCAAAGCCAACAGGAAACTGTTTCTCTTCAGGAAGAACCTAGTATCTCTTTCATTAATTGTCAGGCCCAAGCGGATAAATCTCCCTTTTGATTACTTCAAACTCAAGTGATTTGGCATCTAAATTACCTCTGCAAAACACCACTACCTCATAACATAATTTAATCACAGGTGTGAGTCCTATCCACAGGTCCTGCTCACATTCAAAGCAAGGGGACTCTATTTGATGTGTACACCAGGGGATGGGAATCAGAGCTTTCTTAGAGTTCCGCCTAACACAGTTATCTGCCTACAACCAGATATTTTGGTTCTTTCATTTCTGTATATCTCATAAGATTTCACTGGTCTGCCTCTTTGAAGTTAGATGGTAACTATTTTATTTTCTTTGACCAATGCAATGGGGAGAAGTAATATGCATTACATGCATGGAGAAGCTTTAACAATAATGGAAACATGGCTGTGATGAAACACCTGCAGCCTATGTCACCAAGTGACTATGTTATGCAGATTCCCTGCTCACCAAAAAGGGACAGGTAGTGTAACTAAGAAACAGTTATTGCTTTAAACCACTGAGATTTGTGGGATTCTTTGTTATTGCAACATAAGCAATACAGAGTAAATAATTACACTAATAAAAGAGAAACATGCAAATTGACCATCACTCCGCTATGCCCACCAGCCAATCAGGATTGAGTATGCAAATTAACCCAACAAAGATGGTGGTGGCCACAGAGCTGGAGTGAGCAGGAGACTTGCATTGCCCCCGGCGACTGAGGAAGCCAAGCTTCCAGCCCACATTGGCAGTGGCTGAAGGAGGGGCTGGGAGCCTGGGTCACCGGGAGGCATGGCCAGCCTGAAAACGGCCCTCAGCCCCTTACCTAGGCTGGCCACACCCCCATAGGGTGAGAGTCCCCACTGCGGGGCTTGGCCAGCCTGCAAACAGCCATCAGCCCCTCACCCAGGCTGGCCAGGCATCCCAGTGGGGACCCCCAACCTGAAGGGGATGTGGCCAGCCTGAAAATGGTCCTCAGTCCCTCACCCAGGCTGGCCAGGCACCCCAGCGGAAACCCCCCACCCTGAAGGGGGTGTGGCTAGCCAGAAAACAGCCCTCAGCCCTTTACCCAGGCTGGCCACACCCCCCATGGGGTGAGGGTCCCCACTGGGGGGCATGGCCAGCCTGCAAACAGCCATCAGCCCCTCACCCAGGCTAGCCAGGCACCCCAGCAGGAATCCCCACCCTGAAGTGGGTGTGGCCAGCTTGAAAACAGCCCTCAGCACCTCACCCAGGCTGGCCACGTCCCCCCAGCGAGGACCCTCATCCCATGGGGACATGGTTGGCCTGCAAACCACCACAGGCCCCTCTCCCAGGCTGACCCACACCCCAAGAGAACCCCCACCCTGATCCGGGACACCGTTCAGGGCAAATCAGCCAGCCCCCACCTGTGCACCAGGCCTCTATCTATACTAATAAAAGGGTAATATGCTAATTAGACTGGGAGACTTTCCAGGAGACCTTCTGGATGTTCTTCTGGACAAAGCCATGGTGGCGGGGCTGAGGTAGAGGCAGTTAGAGGCCAAGAGGGGCAGGCGGTTGTGGGTGATCAGGCCAGGATGGGACAGCAGTTGTGTATGATCAGGCCGTCAGTGGGGGTCAGTTGGGGGCGAGCAGGCCAGTGGGGAAGGCAAGTGGAGGTGAGCAGGCCAGTGGTGGGGGGCAGTTGGGGGCAAGCATGCTGGCAGGCAGAGTGGTTAAGGCAATCAGGCAGGCAGGCAAGTGAGTGGTTAGGAGCCAGCAGTCCCAAATTGCGAGAGGGATGTCCAACTGTTGGTTTAGGCCTGATCCCTGTAAACCGGCAGTAGGACATTCTTCGAGGGGTCCCAGATTGGAGAGGGTGCAGACCGGGCCAAGGGACACTCCCCCCCCCCCCCCCCCCGCCGTGTGCATGAATTTCATGCACCGGGCCACTAGTAGCAAAGATAAAAGAACAAACGTTAACCAATATTGGAGGTAAAATAATTATTTCAATGTCATTTTACTGCCCAAAAAAACCTGATCTATATCTATATCTACATCTATCCATATCTACATATTCTGAGTAGCAGCTCCTTAAATTGCTTCCTTAGTTCACTATGTATTTTCTCAATTCAGAAGGCCAAGACTGTTAGAACTGTAGGTAAATCTCAGCTCTCAGCCAACATGCTGGGGATGGAGAGGTCTAAGTAGTTCTATATGAACCAAATAGAGAACTCATAACAGATGTGATCAGTGGCTGTGCTGTATGGTACAGGTGATATGGGAGTTCAGAGATGGCAGTATGATCTGGTTCCATAAAGGGATGCTTAATGGAGAAACTGGGAATTGTGAAGGAAGTAGAAATTTAGATTAGTAGGAAGGAGAGGGGCTTTTCCTAGTGGTGCAATAGTCATACAGGCTTAATCCAGGAACCATCTTAATTAGAATAAAAATTCTTGTCCTATTTCACCACGTCTTTTCTCTCTCAGCTATACATGTATATGTTCAATTGCTAATCATCTGGTGTTTCTATTTATTTCCAAAATTACAAACTTGCAATGGTTGGGAAAGATGCAGCATGTGTAACTACTTTTTGAAGGATCATACAGTGTTTGTTTAAGTAATCTATACTAATAAAAGGGTAATATGCAAATTAGACCAGGAGACCTTCCAGATGTTCTTCCAGACAAACCCATGGTGGTGGGGCGAAGGCAGAGATGGTTAGGGGCGATCAGGCCAAGAGGGGAGGGCAGTTGGGGGCGAGAAGACCTGCAGGGGGGGCAGTTGGGGGTGATCAGGCTGCCAAGGGGGGGCAGTTGGGGACAAGAAGGTCGGTGCGGGGGGGCAGTTGGGGGTGAGCAGGCTGACAGGCAGAGTGGTTAGAGGCGATCAACCAGGCAGGAAGGTGAGCGGTTAGGAGCCAGCGGTCCTGGATTGCTAGAGGGATGTCCAACTGCCAGTCCCTATGGGATCGGGCCTAAACCAGCAGTCGGAAATCCCCCAAGGGGACCCAGATTGGAGAGGGTGCAGGCTGGGCTGAAGGAAACCCCCCTTGTGAACGAATTTTGTGCACCAGGCCACTAACCATTTATAAAATTGTAACCTAAACACAGAAAAGTATGTGCATCACAGGTTTGCAGTTCTACCAATTTTCACTGAATGAGCACACATCATGCCTGTTGTCCAGATAAAGAAATTGGCCTCACGTATGCTCCCTACTTTTCGTTATTTCCTTTACCAGTAACAATGATCCTCACTTCCAAAATAATGATTAATTTTACTTAATTATAAACTTTATATAAGCTGAATCAGTATTTATTCTTCAGTGTCTCTTTTCTTTGTCTCAAAGTTTAGTTTGTAAAATGCAGGCATATTGTTGCATGAGGCAGTAGTCAGTCTTTTTATTGACATAGAGTATTCATTGTATAAATATGCCAAATTTGATTACCAGACACTATTGATGGGTTTTGAGCTTCTTTCCTGTCTTTGGCCATAGAGAATATGAATATCCTTTTACGTTCTTTTGATGTATATTTGTACTCATATCTGTTGGAAGTATGATTAGCAGCAAAATTGCTAGAATAGGGTCTACATATGGTCAGATTTAGTCTATAGTGTTACTTTTCCTAAGTGTTTACCCTTTTTAATTGCCACCTGCTGTAGTTCAGAATTCTATTCATTTCATTCAATTCTATGTCATTCAATATATTGGTCAATAGGTGTGCTCTTGAGCACATCAGCTTCCCCTCCTCCCTCAGCTATAACATCGAAGAAGCTATAAGTTTCTGACACACTATAGCAAGAACAGCTTGGGATTTTGTGGTATCGACAGCAAATAGCATTGATCTGAACTTTATTATCTGATCAATTTACCTCCTGGGCTCCAATATTTTATTCTAAAGAACTCACTATCTTTCATATTTCTTTGTTCTTTGTCCAGACAGCATCGTGTAAACTCTATATATCTTCCAGGATCAATTTTACAAATAAAAGTTTCTTCCTTTTGCCTGATCAATCTTTTTAATTTTCTTAGCCTTTAAGAAACACTCACAGGTTTTCAAAAGGACTTACTTTTTAATGATAATCTCTTGACTAGATTTTGTCAAAGAGCTCAATTCCAAAGTCCCACCCATCCACTGCACTGGGAAACACCACATTTCTTTGCTCTGGAGAGAAGTAAAACTGATAATCATCCATATCCTCCCAGCCAGTGCTCCACTCAGATGCTCACCCTCCTTGTTCAGAATTTGGATTCACCTACAATTTAGTTCCTTTCTCTACTCTTTCTCCTCAGACTATAGAAGTAAAAGATGTCCTGTGAGCGCTTTAATCTCTGATGAAATATGCTTGAGGTGAGAACAGGCCTTTTGTGAAGTGAACTTCACTTCCAGTCTCAAGTGATCTTTCTTACTAATTACAAAAACTATACAGATATTTTTCATCCAGAATTGTCACAGAACTGCCTGGATCTGCAGATGGACTCCTTCCATCACATCTACCACAGTGATGTACCCATGACAGATGTATCCAGCAGTTTATACTTCAAGAGGTGAAATCTACATATCCTGAATAGGCTATGAGATTAATCAGCTATTCCTCTTTGCCTGGGTAGATGAGGACAGCTGTGGACTTGGCAGTCCTGAGGCCAGTTAAAGATCTCTCTGTACATCTAATCCAAGAAAACTTGAACTCTTTTGCATAATGTAGTGAAATGACAGTGGATTTCATAGTTATCCCTTACATCTGCTCATTCTCTCTACAGTCCATACACCTTAACTGACTCTTCTTCAAATATGTCTTGGCTATTATTGGCCCTTTGTTCTTCTGTATGAATTGTAGAGTCCTCATATCAAGTTCTTGCCTGCCAGGCAACTGCCATTGCTAGATATGAGACAGTCAGCCAGACATACTGGAGCCAAAACAGATTTTCCTGATGGCAGGGTTTCTCTGGAGTTGAAATATTTTATCTAAACTATTGAACTTGATGGTCACTTTATTTCTTGTGACAGCTTTGGCTGCCAGCTCAGCTATAGCCCTTGGCACCCAACACACTACGTTTAAGTGAGGCACAGGGGCCTCCAAGAATTTTTTTTTCAACAAATCAACCTCTCTTTGAAATAAACTTCTTTTTGGAGAACTTTGTGCCTAGGAAACCCTTCTGCTGCCAACCTGCTCCTTTAAAGGCCTTGGGAAATGAATGAAATATCTCTGAAGCTTTGCTGGGTATTTGGGGGGAGAGGGGGACACGGCACTTTTCTTGCCAAAATAACTCCTTTTGCACTTGGAACAGACATCTCAGCAGTATCTTTAGAGGAGAGAAGCTAGCTAACTCCATAGCCAACCCACTCATTCAAGTCTAGCAGAGAGTGACCTGTTAAAAAATTAGGAAGAAATAGTACACACCCATGAACAGAACAGTTAAACTATCTTTCAGAAACCCATAGCCCTGCAAAAGTGGAGTATGTCCCTTCATGGCCAACAACTGTCTTAATAAAGCAGTTGTGGAAACAAAACCATCCTGTATAATAAAAGGCTAATATGCAAATCGACCCAACGGTGGAACGACCAGTCGCTATGACGTGCACTGACCACCAGAGGGCAGACACTCAATGCAGGAGCTGCCCCTGGTGGTCAGTACGCTCCCACAGAAGCCAGGCTCACTGCTGACAAGCTGAGCGCAGCAGCAGTGGCGGGAGTCGGTGGTGGGACCTTGGCAACACTAAGGATGCCATCAGTTGGACATCCTCTGAAGGGTCTCGGACTGCAAGAGCGTGCAGGCCGGGCTGAAGGACCCCCCCACCCCCAACCCCCCACCAGTGCATGAATTTCGTGCACTGGGCCTCTAGTAGTACCATAAAATTGCAGATATAAGAAGGGTGTGCTGGGAAAATCTTAGACAAAAAGAAGGTGCACTCTTTTATCCTACCCCACAGCCTCCACTATTTATACATGGATGGCATGCATAGTGGCCAATATTTGAGGAGAGAAAAAGACTGTCTTAGTAATTCCCTACTTAGTTATAGGAGCAGGAAAAACATATGGGCCTATGTAAAAATTGAACTCTGTTAGAAAAAGTGATGTTCTGAAACTCATGGTATATCAAACTCTTCTGCAATTGAGCTAACACAGAGGTGGTGATCCAGTTATCTGGCAAGCTACCCAAGGGGAAAAGAAATGAGCTACCATTACCTTTCAATCCTGTCATTCCTCAGTGATGTTTAAAAATCTAGTCATGAAGTAAACAAAAAAACGAAAAAGAAAGAAGAAAAAAAAATCTAGACGTGAATGAATTCTTCTCTGTTACCACCTAGAAGTATGTAGTTTTATTACAACTCTTATATTTAAATCTACTATCCATCTTGTATTGTTTTTGTGTGTACAGTGTAAAACAGCAATCAATGTGTATGTGTATGTATATATATATGTATGTATATGTATATAGCATAAAGCAAAAGTAAATGGAATATTGGCAAAATAAATTAAAAATTATATTTAATATAATATATATTTCCATACACACACATACATATTTTCCCATATGCATAGCTACTTAACACAGAACAGTTTATTGAAAAGGCCACCTGTCCTTTGAAGTGTACCATTGCAGTGGTACATTTGTAAAATAACTATATATATCGATTTGTTGCTTGACTCTCTCTTCTTTGGTTTATTTGGCTATTCTTTTGACAATATCTTATTCACTGTTGTTTTATAATAACTCTTGATATTTCTGGAAGAAATTCTTCAGGTGTCTCTCAGATTTCTGTATGTTTTGCAAGCAGAGAAACTGATTTCCATTATTCTGGTTTAACTTTTCAAGGGTGTTTGTAAAGCAAACAGTCTTAGAAGATAAGAGACACTGTCATTTTCCAGAGCGAAGGGAAACTTGGCTTAGAGCCTCAGCAGGTTGTATGTATCTCTGGAGCAAAAAGCAAGAATGCTGACCGTCTGCTATAAAAGAGTCAGGTTCTGTAAGCTCACGATTCACCTCCCAGATTGCAACCTGAATGTGATGGTGTCATCCTGATCTCTTTGTATCTCCTTGTGGGAATTGGGGTTTAGGGAATTGCTCTGAATCTTCTATTGTTGTGAATAACAACGTCTTGACCCAAGGCTAGATGCTTGTGTGATTTTCTTATGAATGATGTTGGTCTAATGTGTTAGTTTTTATTCTTTCATTAGACTTTATCATAACTCCTGGCCAAAGGTGAAGTTTAAATCCTCTAAGCCATACTGCTTTCCAGTGAAGTGCATAGAAGCAAACCATAAAGACTCACCCAAATGAATAAGAAAGGGAGATATCACTAAGTCTGCAAACACAGTCTAATCTCATATTTTGAGCTATGTCCTAGAAATATAAATTTTATAGTGCAATTTTAAGCAAGTTGAAGCCAGTCTAACATCACAGATCTCATATGTCCTAGGCATTGATTTTTTTTCTTTTAAATTAGCACAAAGGTTAGCACAATACTCTGAAAGAATAATATCTAAGCAATTCATTTTCAGAAATCAAGAAGTAATTGGTATAATTTACATGAAATTATAAGAAATTACCCTGGCCAGGTGGCTCAGTTGGTTGGAGCATCATCCCATACATCTAGTCAGGGCACATACCCAGACTGTGGATTGGATCCAGGATCAGGGTCCCTATGGGAGGCAACTGATTGATGTCTCTCTCTGTCCTCTCTCCTCCTTCCACCACTGCCCTGTTCCTGTCTCTAAATTCAATAAAAACATGTCCTCTGGTGAGGATTAAGAAAGAAGAGATTAAATGGATAAGATTCACACTTGTTAAATTCACCCAATGGTAACACTATATGTTCCTTTTTTATTAATATCACTAGAGGCCCAGTGCATGAAAATTCATGCAATGGATGGGGGGTCCCTCAGCCCAGCCTGCCCCGTCTCACAGTCTGGGAGCCCTCAGGTGCAGGAGGCGACCTGGCAATCAGGAGAAAGCGATGCCCCCATCACACCTCTGCTGCTGCCACTGCCGGCAGCGAAAACCTTGGCTGGCCCTGGTTACCTGAGCCTCAGGTGACCCTGGGTGGCTGGGCAGCCACCATTGGCGGCTTGCCTGTGCCTTGGGCATCAGCTGGGCAGCCGCCATCAGAGGCTTGCCTGCACCTTGGGCCATCCCTGGGTGGCTGGGCAGACGCCATCGAGGCTTGCCTACACCTCAGGCTGGCCCTGGGTAGCTGGGGGGCTGAGGGAACTGGGGGACTCTGGAGGCAGGCGCGCGGAGCAGCCGGATCTGCCTGGGGGCGGGCCCGGCAGTGCTGCGCGACTGCTGCCCTGGCGGGGCTGAGGGGATCTTGTGACTATGGGCACTGCCATCTTTGAGGGTGTGGCAATCAATTAGCATATTCCCTCCTTATTGGCTGTGGGCGCCGCCATCTTTGTGAGGGCATGACAGTCAACTAGCATATTCCCTCTTTATTAGATCAGATTTTATCTTCTTTTTCTGTAGTTGGAGACTGTCTTATCCATCTTATCTAGATAAAAAAATGCCAACAGATTCAAAAAGCTAAAAAATGTCAGGACTTAATATTACATTTAAAAGACAAAATGTTTCAAAGTAATTAATTAATTGTGGCCTCATTTCAAAGAAAAATTCCATATGATAAAGTCCAGAGAACTGATGCAAAAAATCTAAGAATTAAAGCAGTTAGTGGTGTGCCTACTTCCTATTGATTTAACTTATTAGGAGACAGCGATTAGTATTCACCACCTCATAGACCCTGCCCCCACACACCACTAAACCAAAATGTTCTTGCATTTTTTGTTTCATACTAGATCTTGACATCCTTTTGAATTTATTTTACATACTTAGGGAACATGAATGCAACTTCATGCTTTTATCCTTTTATAAGACGTTCATTATGTGCATTAACTGACAGCTGTGAAATTATCTGCCACTTGTCTTAAATAAAAGCAAGAAAATTCAAAATAGATGTGCATTCTGTACTTAAGCAAATTTCACAGAATCTTCTTTAATTCAAATTTCTCTAGACACTTCTTTTAAAATATGCTTTAAATACAGTGAATATGTTCAGTCATTACTATGTATTGAGTGTCTGATGGTTTTGAAAGCTCAGAAGGCAGTCTACATTTTCCTCACTTGTTTTTAAGTGTAACAGGGTTTGGCAGCTCTATATGAGTTTTTGCTTCTTTAAAAAAAATCTTCATCTGTATTGCATTTCATTGAATAGTAATGTTCTTTAAAATTCTTTAGTATTCATTTTTCCATTTATGTCAAAATTGTCCAAAAAGAAATCACTAGTGAGCACAACATTTGCAGCCATTGAAGCTGGCACCATTTCCTAAAGACCTTTTTTAGGGGACAAATGTGAAAAAAATAGCTAGTGGGACAATTAGGTTTCCCTTGGGGAAGACAATCTGGAAAAAATAGATGTTCATTTCTAGACACAGGCCTTTGTTCTGCTTTTCAGAAAGATGGAGATATGATTAGGTCAAAATTTTTAAAAAGCAAAAGTGTTCAAATGAGAAAAAGTGAAAAGCCATGTATCCCAGAAATTCAACTGTGGAGCTCCCATCCTCTTTTCACTATTATTAGGTTTTTATAGCAGTTAATTGCAGTGAACAAAGTAACAGCTGCTCTATAGAATAAGAGAATATTCAACCCTTAGTTTCAATTGCTTGGACAAAAACATCATTTGGATCATGCTCACATGCTTTACCAAAGTAATACTCACTTTTATATTTAAAATATAGATATCAGATAGGTAGATGGATAAATAGGTAAACAATAGGTTGATCACTCAGTAATTAGATCAGCATACAGCTTTATTTGACATTCATGCTTTTTAACTTGACTTCATTTATTTTAATTTCTAGGTTTATATTTATCTACATAAAAATGTAGGTGATGAGCAAATCATTCTATCTACACTAATAAAAGAGAAACATGCAAATTAACCATTACTCGGCTACACCCACAAGCCACGCCCATGAGCCAATCAGGAGCGAGTATGCAAATTAACCCAACCAAGATGGCGGCTGGCCATGGAGCCCGAGCAAGCAGGAGGCTTGGGTTGCCCTGGCAATGGAGGAAGCCAAGCTTCCTGCCTGCCCTGGCAGGCCCTGGCCTCTGCTCAAGGCTACAAAGTTTCAATTATAGAAGATAAATAAATCCTCAATACTTGCTTCCAGCCGGCCCTGGCCTCTGCTCAAGGAGGCGCTGAAAAAGAAAAAAAAAAGAAAAAGAAAAAAAGGAGGGGCTGGGACCTTGGGTCGCCAGGGGGTGATCAGGCCAGGATGGGATGGCAGGGGCCTTTGGGTGTAAGTAGACCAGCAGGGGGTCCAGTTGGGGGCGAGCAGGCCATCAGTGAGGGTCAGTTGGGGGTGATCAGGACAGCAGGGGGAGGGGCAGTTTGGAGTGAGCAGGCCAGCAGGGGGACAGTTGGGGGTGAGCAGGCCAGTGGGGAGGGAAGGTGGAGGCGAGCAGGCCAGCAGGGGGGACAGTTGCAGGGGGAAGGCTGGCACAGGGGACAGTTGAGGGTGATCTGGCTGGCGGCGGGGGGGGCAGTTGGGGGCCAGTAGGCCAGCAGGCAGAGTGGTTAGGGGCAATCAGGCAGGCAGGCAGGCAGGTGAGCGGCTGGAGCCAGCAGTCCCAGATTGTGAGAGGGATGTCCAACTGCTGGTTTAGGCCCGATCCCTGTAAACCAGCAGTAAGACATCCTTCGAGGGGTCCCAGATTGGAGAGGGTGCAGGCCTTGGCTGAGGAACACCCCCCTCCATGCACAAATTTTGTGCACCGGGCCACTAGTTTAATATATCGTGCTTCCAATATTTTCTTTGGAAAGTGTAGGTCTGCCCTGGATAATCTGTCGTCTGCTGGAACAGTAACTTAAGTCACTACAGTATACTGAATCTCTTCAGGATTTGTGTGTTTGTGTGTATTGACTAAGTATTAGTGGATATGTTCTATACTTATTATCACCATCATTAATGTGGGAAAAACATGGACAAAATCCCAGAGACAAATATAAACATGTAACTACAGTAGTGCAACAAAACAGGTGTATATTTCAGTGAGATCATATGGTAATGGGATATAACATTCTTGGAGAAATCATGGATTGTTTTTAAATGGAAGAATCAATTTAAGTGACATTTGAAAAATTATTAACTGTTAATTAAGTTAGGTATTTGAAATTCCAGTAAAAACTCTATCAGTATTATTCATGAGGTTTGACAAGCTCTTTCCATATTTTATTTGGAAGAACAAAGTACAAGAAGAGTCATGTTAATTTTGGGGGAGGGGAGGAGTAAGGTGGAGAAATTTTCCTATATTATTTTAAGATAAATAATGAAAAATATGATATTAGCTAATGAAGAGATAATTAGATCAATGAAACTAAATAGAGAATGCAGAAGGGAACTTATGTTTATAAAGTGATGAAATCAGATACAGAGTCATTACAGATCAGTGTGAAGAGATGGGCTAATATAGCAAATGCTTCAAGTACAATTGATAATGATGATGGAACAAAGATTCATACCAGATGTCATATATATTAAAACTTTAATTTTAACAATTTATCCAGCTGAGTGTGATTCAGTGATTGAGTGTCCACCCAGGATCCCAGAGGTCACAGGTTCGATTCCTGATCAGGGCACATGCCAGAGTTGCTGGCTTCATCCCCAGTAGGGGGTATGCAGGAGGCAGCAGATCCATGATTACCTATCATCATTGATGTTTCTATCTCTATCTCTTTCTCCCTTCCTCTCTCTGAAATAAATAAAAAAATATTTTTAAAAGATTTTAACTAATTTTAAATTTAGAAAGAAAATATAATAAACTATCTTTACAAAATTGGAGAAATCTTAAATGAGCCATAAAAAACACAGACTTTAAAGAAAAATATTGATAAATTTGATTACATTTTTAGTTTCCAACCACTTATATTCATAGAAATACATCAGAAAGCTAAAATGTAATTTCAGATTCAGAAATATTTACAGGAGTTTTTATCCATAATATATTTTAAAAATTTTAAACTTAATGAAAAGAAAGTCAGTCCAATATTCTAGTAAGCAAATATTTGATTAGACATTTTATAGAAGTGAATAATAAACATAAAAATGAGCTCAAAATTTCTACTATCAAGAGAATGTAACTAAAATCTAGCAAAAAGATGCAGAAAAATGGCATCTCTTTTATTCTGCTAAGGAAATGTAAATTGGTACAACTACTTTAGACAGCAATATGATGATTCCTAGAAAAATTGAAGATGCATATACAATGCATGCTATGCAACTATACATATATACATGAGGGGATTAAAAGTAAAAAGATAGAAAAATATTTCATGAAAATTGGAGGGTTGGGGAAGGGGGTTGGAAGGTGGGGAAGCAATACTTATACCAAACAAAATAGACTTTAAAAAGCTATAACAAGAGATAAAAATGGACCCAGAAAGTCCATCTCTGAGTAGTTATCCAAAGAAGCCCAAACACTAATTCAAAAAGACATATGCATGTATATGTTCATTGAAACTTAGTTACTATAGCCAAACTATGGGAGCAACCTAAATGTTCATCAATAGACAAATGGTTAAAGATGTGGTACAGGTAATATGACTCAGCCATAAAAAAATGAAATCTTGCCATCTGAATTAAGTCAGAAAAGGAAAGATACATGCCAGATGATTTCACTTATATGTGGAATCTAAACAACAAAATAAACAAACAAAATAGAAAGAAACTCATAAATACAGACAACATTTTGATGATTGCCAGATGAGAGGGATGTTGGGGGATGGGAGAAAAGGGGGAAGAGTAATTGAGAAGTACAAATCAGTAGTTACAAATTAATCATGGGGACATAGAGTATAGCATAGGGAATATAGTCAATAATCCTATATAATTTTAGATAATATGCAAATTAACGGTCACACTGTCACACACAAGATGGCCTCCCCCATGTGATCACAAGTTGGCCGTCCTCATGACATTACAAGATGGCCGGCAGGGGAAGGTAGTTAGGGGCGACTGGGCCAGCGGGGAGGGTAGTTAGGGGCAACTAGGTCGGTAGTGGAGGGCACTTGGGGGCGAACGGGGTGAACGGGCCAGCAGGGGAGCAGTTAGGCATCGATCAGGCTGGCAGGCATAAGTGGTTAGGGGCAACAGGCAGGCAGGCAGGTGAGCGGTTAGGAGCCAGCAGTCCCGGATTGTGAGAGAGATGTCCAACTGCCAGTTTAGGCCTGATCCCACAGGGAATGGGCCTAAACTGGCAGTTGGACACCCCCCAAGGGGTCCCAGATTGGAGAGGGTGCAGGCTGGGCTTAGGGACAACCCCCCCCCCCCGCCCAGTGCATGAATTTCATGCACTGGGCCTCTAGTATTGTTATAACTATGTATGGTGTCAGATGGGTACTAGATTTATCAAGGTGTTCCTTTCATAAGTTATATAATGTCTAATCATTATGTTATACACCTGAAACTAATATCATATTAAATGTCAACTGTCATTGAAAAGTGAAATAATTTTTTTAAAAAATAAAAATGTTAGTGTGCTAAGCATTTTTTTATAAAGCAACACAGTGAACAAAATAATTGTCTTCCTGGTCTTATTTAAGTATTAGTATTGATTTTTATTTAAAAACTAGGGGCCCAGTGCAGGAATTTGTGCACCTTGAAAGGAACTGTGGTCCGTGAGGCTGTGGTGGGCAGAAGGGCGGGTCTCAGCCCATCCTCCAAGCCCCCACCTGGCCCCTCCAGACAAGGCCCCCAGTTCCCTGTCTGCTGGCAGCCTCACTCCCACCGCTGCCGCTCCCATGCACTGATGATGCTGGCCCTGCTCACACCCTCTGATGACGTGGAGCAATTGGAGCTGGTGCCAAGAGTGGGTGCGAGCAGGGCCAGCGCTGTCAGCAGGAGCAAGCAGGCAGGTCCCCGCAGCAGGTGCGAACACCGGGTGGGACTGTGGCGCACAGAAGCAAAGAATTTCCAGTAACCACCAGAGGCTTGCCCCAATGACAGCGACCAGCACCCCACCTTGGCCTGGTGCCCCGTTCACCTGCTCCACCATCCCTGCGTGGCCGATGCCCACCATGTTTCATGCGCTCTCCCTGGTGGTCAGCGCATGCCATAGCAACCGGTTGTTCGATTGTTCAGTTGTTCAGTTGTTCCGCAGTTCAGTCTATTTGTATATTAGCCTTTTATTATATAGGATATGAGAAAGGGTAGTTTATAGATCAACTGTAAAAACCAGATTTTTCATACCACATTGTTAATTTCTACAATTTAATAAAGGTAACTTCCTTAATTGGACTAAATGTTCTTCAGAGACAGGAACTAGTTTTTTTATATTTTTTCTTCCAATATTACTATTTAGGATATTCTGCATAAATTATTAGGTGCTAAAGATCTTGTACATTGACCAAAATTTCTTATACTTACATGAAATACTTCAATTCTTGTCATTTGTACAGTATGTTGGGGAAATGATACTGCCTCATTTGCTTCTATAAGAGAGTTTTTATAACTCCTGCTTTAGCTTCCTCATCAGAGAAATACTCTACAGACTTCTTAATGACTGACAAACTCTTCCAATGAAGCTTAATCCACTTTGTTTTCTAAGTCTCATTCTTCTTCAGCAAGTGAACAACTCTGAGAAATACAACAAAACAACGTTCATGATGAATTACCCCATACATTATTAAAGCTGTCACACTTCTGTACTATTCATGTAATAGATCTTTGGTGCAAAGGAACCATCCTAATATATTATTCAAAAGGTAAATTCTATTGAACAGTGGACTCAGCTTAATAAGAATCTGGTCAATTGTTTGGAAACATCAATTTTCAAAATGACAACATATGCCAGACCCAATGCCACCTTCTAGATAATAAACAAACAAGTTTCCTATTATACAAAAAGTATGGAAACATGTTTTGGATTGCTACATACAAATATATGAACAATTGTACAATATTAGACCTTAAATTTAATAAATCTGCATGCCCAATGCAATAAAAACTAGTAAGAAAATGAATATTTTTGTTTGTTCTTCATTTTATTTTTCAATTTAGTTTACATCCAATATTATTTTATGTTAGTTTCAGGTGTATAGTATACTTCACAAAGTGGACCCACCCTACATAGTTATTAAAATATTATTAACTATGTTCCTTATTCTGTACTTTACATCCCCAGGACTATTTTGTGGCTACCAATTCATATTTCTTAATCTCTTAATTTTCCCCCTCAGTCTCCAAACCTCCCTTCCCTCTGACAACCATCACTCTGTTCTCTGTATCTATTGTTTCTATTTTGTTTGTTCATTTATTTTGTTCTTTAGATTCCTCATATAAGTGAAATCATATGGTATTTATCTTTCTCTGACTGAATTATTTTACTTAGTGTAATACTCCAGGTCCATCCATGCTGTCCAAATGGTAAAATTTCATCTTTTTTATGGATGAATAGTATTCCATTGTACATTTGTACCACAGCTTTTTTATCCACGCTTCTACTGATGGGCACTTGGGTTTCTCCCATGTATTGGCTATTGTAAACAAATGCTGCAATGAACATAAGGGTGCATATATTCTTTTGAATCCATGCTTCGGGTTTTTTCAGTTATATATCCAGAAGTGGAAATGTTGGGTCTTAAGGCAGTGCCATTTTTAATTTTTTGAGAAACCTCCATACCATTTACCATAATGGCTGGTCCAATCTGCATTCCCACCAACAGTGCTCATGCGGGTTCCCCTCCTCCACACCCTTGCGAACACTTGTTATTTGTTGATTTATTGTTATAACTATTCTGATAGGTATGAGGTGATATTTCAATGTAAATTTAATTTGCAATTCTCTAATGATTAGTGACATTGAGCATCTTTTTTTGCTGTTGTTGTTAATTCTTACCTGTGGATATTTTTCCATTAATTTTTAGAGAGAGTGAAAGGGAGAAGGAGAGACACAAAAAGAGAAACATAGATGTGAGAGAGACACATTGATTGGTTGCCTCCTGCATATGCCCCAACTAGGACTGGGATTGAGCCTGCAACTGAGCTACATGCCCTTGACCAGATTGGACCTGGGACACTTCAGTCTGCAGACCTACAACTCTATCTACTGAGCCAAACCGGGGGAGTTTGTTTTTTGTTTTCTTAGTGTTGTATACCTTATTTAATTATAGTGTCGACATAAGAATGTCCAAACCTGTAGAAACACTATGAGTTTATCTGAGTCAAACAGAGAACACTCCTGGAAGCAAGATCTCAACAGGCTGAGAAAAATGCTTCCGCATTGAGCATCATTTCATATGTCTATTGGCCATTTGTATAATCTCTTTGGAGATGTGTCTGTTCAGGTCCTCTGCCATTTCTTAACTGGATTATTTATTTTGGTGTTGAATTTTTAAATAAATTTTAGATGTTAACCCCTTATTGGGTGTAACATTGGCAAATATCTTCCATTCGGTAGGTTGCCTTGAAAATGATTCATTTTAGAGTTTATAAACTAAATTAATTAAAATGATTTTATTTTTTATCCTACAATCAATTACTTAAATATGTACACATATTTCAGTGTAACTAACAAATATAGCAAATACACTTTTAAAATATAATGTTGCAAAGATCATACTACAATTCTTTCAATATATACTACTTATTTTTTTTGTCCTTTATCAGATCCATTGTATATAATTCATTACTTGATCTTACTAGAAAATAAATATTGGTTCTACAAGGTTTATATAGAATTGTGAACTGTTACAAAATGTTTATTTTACGAGATGGTCTACAATAAGCAAACTTAAATCATCCACAGTATCATGATGGATTATTATTTCTACCCATTTAAATACATTATTAAGAGAAACACAGTCTTCTCTCTGATAAGATGATTTTATTTTGAAATGAATGCTATTGAAAATAAATTATCATTCTCCCCTGTAAATGCTTTTTTTTAAATACACATGTAGCTTTAACTATGTCCAAACTACTTCCTTCATCTTTATTTAATTACTAATTACTGATTAAGGACTTTCTAACACCAAGAGTATTGGTTTTGTGCAGTCTTCACTTTGATTGTGTGCTATCTCCTTTAACATGTCTTATTTATTTTTAATCCTTTTACTAATAAAAGACTTCAGTGTCAAATACCAATAAAGAAATATCCCATCCTTTCATAAAGGATCAGTCACCCAGCATTAGGAAAATAATTATCACACCAAATTCCCTATGGCCCCCTCACTGTCCAATGGCAAAATCTTGTTCTCCTAACCATGTTTCTACTTTTCACTGATCCTCTTTAAGTCTGGGCCAAAAACTAAGCATGTGCCTCAATAAAGGAAATGGCAACTGTTCAACAAATAGCATTTCCAAAGATATATTAATGAAGAGGAAAGAGAGAAAGGGCCCCAAATGTTTTTTTATATATCACCTAGTAGCCCTGCGCATGAATCCATGTACCAGTAGCTTGCCAGTAGCTCTCTGCCACCCTCCAGTAGCTCTCCACCCGCTGTCCCACCCTCCTGTAGCTCCCCCCACCCCTTTCTCCCCCACCCCCCCCTCATAGCTTGCTGCCCTGCCCCCTCCTATAGCTCTCTGCTGCCCACTTGTAACTTGCTGACCCATGATCCGGTCATTACATGGTTGTTCGTTACGCTTCACGGTGTAATGACCACTTGCATATTACATCTTTATTATATAGGATATATACCTATCTAATCTATCATCTTATCTATCATTGATCTGAAATCATGTAAGAATCTTTAAGGACCACCTAATTCTAATTCATTTTATACTTTGACATTTGATATGTATTAAGCTACTTGAATGAATTATTACTTTCAACAAGGCAGTGATTTAATATAACTATTCAAAGCGTGATAGCAATACTAAATAATCATTTTTAAATGCCCATTCTCCTTTTAAAAATAGTAAATGATTGTAAAATTAAACAGAATTTTACTCTTCAATTTTAATAACTTCTTACAGAGAAAATATTTTTTTCTCAAACCAATGCTTTCCTTGTACTTATTTTAATAAATGTCATTGTATCCTTTGGACAACATCCCAACATTTTATGCCTTTATGTAATCACAGACCACAGAAGTACTGTTTTTTATTTATGTCTATTCATACTTTTAATCATTATATAAAAAACTTGGGTCATCTTGTTCTAATCATATAATACCATTGAATAACATATGAGTTTCAAAAAGCAGTGTTAAGTGAAAATAAAGAGTAAATATAAAACAAACCATTTTAAATCCTGAAAGTGAGAAAATCCTATACAAATATAAATTTGATTCAAAATTTTACTACAAACTTTTTATCAAGTTAATGTAATTTACAAATTATATAAATTACAAGATTCATAGATTGGCTAACAATAAAAATGTGTTAGTTTATCTTCAGAA
Source organism: Plecotus auritus (assembly GCF_963455305.1). NCBI lineage: Eukaryota > Metazoa > Chordata > Mammalia > Chiroptera > Vespertilionidae > Plecotus > Plecotus auritus. Next base: position 206,528,733 of record NC_137770.1, on the reverse strand, counting down.
ATAGATATTTTGGTAGGACAAGGAAAGTCTTTTGTGGGTCATTATGAAAAGATCAGAAATTCACTAATAAATTTCTTGCCAACATCTCTATAAAAAATATATTTTTCTTATAGAATTCCTCAATGAAAACCTAATTAAGAATAGCCCTAACCGGTTTGGCTCAGTGGATAGAGCATCGGCCTGCGGACTGAAAGGTCCCAGGTTCGATTCCAGTTAAGGGCATGTACCTTGGTTGCGGGCACATTCCCAGTAGGAGGTGTGCAGGAGGCATCTGATTGATGTTTCTCTCTCATCGATGTTTCTAGCTCTCTATCCCTCTCCCTTTCTCTCTGTAGAAAATCAATAAAATATATTTTTAAAAAGTTTAAAAAAAAAACCTAATTAAGAACAGTTTGAAAAGGGATATTTGTTAAAATTTTTTGCTACCCTCCAAATTATCAGGCACCACATATCTTTTCTTCCTTCTACACATAGAAAATACCCTGAAGTTTCTTAAGGGAAACAACCTTTCTTCCTGTCAAGTCCCTCTTGCTCAGATCCAAGCTTTCTGGGTAATCAACTTCATGCTAAGTCTGGGTGTGGCTCCTCTGGATCCACTGACCTATAAACGTGAAAGATTATCTGTACACATACTTCACACACACACACATACCATATAACATGGTGGGAGTGAAAATGAATGTTCCTTATTCAAAACAAGAAGAAGAAAAAAGGTGAAAACCCTAAAATTTTTTTTGTTCAAGTCAAAACCACAAAGATATATCATCTAGAGATATATCTTGTCTTCAAAATATTTCGTTTCTCTTTAGTCTCTTCCCCAAAACAATTATTTGTGAAAAAATTTACACGTTTTAATTAATGCAATTAGAGATGTTTTGTTTGTTTTGTTTTTTATCTTTATTTTTGAGAGTATTACAGATGTTCCCCCCTCTTTTTTGTACCCATTACCCCCCTTTACTCAGTTTCTGCCCCTTTCCAGGCCTTGCTCAAACTATTGTCTGTCCAAGGGCTATGTATATATGCATATAAGTTCTTTGGTAAATCTCTTCCTGCCCCCTTCCTCCCTTCCCTCTGAGATAAAGATGTTTTAAAACAATAAAGCAACAGACTTTTTAATGTATTTTGAAGAAAATTAAATCATGTTTATCAGTCTATTGATTTATTTTTCTACCTATTTATCTTTTTATCAATTATTTATTATGTGGCAATGTATGTATTTTTTTTTCTTCACATGATGTCATGAACTTTCTCCCATGTCAATGCAAATAGATCTAATTCACTTTTTAAATGGCTACAGAGTACTTCATACTATGTATGTGCTCTATGTATTTATAGGAGTCACTCAATCATTTACTTATTTATAGGTTTTCAGGAATTTTTTCCCCAATTATTTCTCCTCAATTATGCTGTGTACACGCGTGCGTGCACACATACACACACACACACACACACACACACACTTTTTTTTCATTACTATGGAATATTATCTGAAAAGTGACTTGTTGAATCAAATATTTATTATTTTATTTTACAAATTATAGTAATTCCCAATTGCACTAGCATACCACATCATCAACAGCAATTGATATGATCCATCTTTATGATTTTTCCCAATCTAAGTGAAAAATTACAGATGTTTTTATATATTTAATTCAATTTTATTTTTTTCCATCACCATCTATCTACTCTATGCCCTCTTCAACCTCCATTCACTCCTCTCCCCCCTGCATTGACTCTGTTATGCCCAGATTACGTGACCCCCCAAAGACCACCAGGAAGCCGAGTCCGATGCAAAAGCAAAGAGCCTTTAATCGAGCTAGCTCAGTCCCACACACACACACCGGCGCAGCAGCGAGGTGGAGAGAGAGAGAGCCCCAGACCCCAAACGCGCTGATTTATAGGGGGCCTGGGAGAGGTAGGAGGGGTGAGGTAGTGTGGCCTCTGCTGATTGGTCGGGGTCAGGTTGCACATGGGGGCAGGGCGCGGCTTACTTTCCTCTTGCATTTCTATTGGCTAATTCAAAAGTGTGGGTTGGGCTCTTGGAGAGGTTCTAGGGCAGGAACCTGACTCCACGAGGTGGAGGACATGGAACAAAGGGAACATGGAGTCGGTCTCTCCCCGACCTTTCAGACTCTCTTAAATTGAATTTCTTTAACTCCTAGAGAGGTGGTTCATATGTCTGAAAACTTTTATATTTACAATTTGTATTTCCCTCTTTGTACATTTTTTCAGTTTATATAATTTGCCCTTTTATTCTTTAAAAAAATTTTTTATCAATTTTTGGGTGCTGTCATGGGCTGCAAATATTATTTTAAGAGTGTTGCTTTCCAGTGCTTATTTTAGAGATAGAAGTTTTATCTTATCCAAATTTTTTATGTAATTAAATATATTTCCTTTTGAGAGGAAAACCAAGATGGCGGCATAGGTAAACACCTAAACTGCTGCCTCGCACAACAATTTCAAAACTACAACTAAAAGACAGAACGGACACCATCCAGAACCACAGGAAAGCAGGCTGAGTGAAAATTCTACAACTAGAAGGAAGGAGAAAAGCTCACAGAGAATTGGAGGTACGGCAAAGGGGCTTTGTGCGCGCAGAGAGGAAGGGCGGCTGAGAGCTTGGCTGACTTCCTCTGGCGGAAGGGGGAAGGAAGCCTCGGACCGCGAGCTGGGAAAGGCAGAAGTCTGAAGGCGCACACGGGCCAGTGCGCACAAAGGCTGCGGAGGTAGCCATAGGCTTTCCCTAGTGAAAGGGAGTCAGAGGATCCTGACTGAGCCCCAGTTCTGACTGCAGTGAACCCCGGTTCCAGGCGAGCCCCTGGGGACCCACGCTCTTGTAGGGGGAGTCTGGACTCTCGGGCGGAGACTCAGGAGCCGGGGAAGGCGGAGGACTGAAAGCGCACATGCGCGCAGGGGCGGGGCTGACAGGAAGCCAAGACTGAGACTCCACCCCATCCAAGCTGAGCACAGAGGCTATTGCAATTTGGCAAGTCTAATCCTATAAGGCTGTCTCCAGCACCGAACTTCTCCCAGCATAGACACAGCTGATCCTTACAGCCAACTGGCCCGGAGGTGAATTCTTCCCAGTGATACCAACAACAATAAAGACTTAATTACAACAAGGCTGTACACACAGTCCACAAAGGGGTGCACCAAGAGTGTCCACCTCAGGTTAACTGGGGAAGCAGACCCACTGGGCCATATTGGAAACCTAGCACAAATATCTACCTTACCAACTCAGGGATTCAGTGAAAATGCGGGGTCAAAGAATCAGATCACAAACGAAAGAAATGGAGGAAAACAAACGACTGGATATAGAATTCAAAACCACCGTTATAAGACTTTTTAAGAATATCCTAGAAAAGGCCGATAAATATAACGAGACCCTCGAAGATATGAAAAAGGACCAACTAGAAATTAAACATACACTGACTGAAATAAAAAATATTATACAGAGACCCAGAAACAGAATAGAGGAACACAAGAATCAAGTCAAAGAATTGAAATACAAAGAAGCAAAAAACACTCAACCGGAAAAGCAAAAAGCAAAAAAAAAAATCCAAAAAGTTGAAGATAATGTAAGAAGACTCTGGGACAACTTCAAGCGTACCAACATCAGAATTATGGGGGTGCCAGAAGAAGAGAGAGAGCAAGATACTGAAAACCTATTTGAAGAAATAATGACCGAAAACTTCCCCCACCTGATGAAAGAAATAGACTTACAAGTCCAGGAAGCCCACAGAACCCCAAACAAAAGGAATCCAAAGAGGACCACACCAAGACACATCATAATTAAAATGCCAAGAGCAAAAGACAAAGAGAGAATATTAAAAGCAGCAAGAGAAAAACAGTTAATTACCTACAAGGGAGCACCCATACGACTGTCAGCTGACTTCTCAACAGAAACTATGCAGGCCAGACGGGAGTGGCAAGAAATTTTCAATGTGATGAATAGCAAGAACCTACAACCAAGATTATTCTACCCAGCAAAGCTATCATTCAGAATTGAAGGGCAGATAAAGAGCTTCACAGATAAGAAAAAGCTGAAGGAGTTCATCACCACCAAACCAGTACTATATGAAATGCTGAAAGGTATTCTTAAAGAAGAGGAAGAAGAAAAAAGTAAAGAGAAAAAATTATGAACAACAAATACATATCTATCAACAAGCCAACCTAAAAATCAAGTGAATTAAAAACCTGAGGAGCAGAATAATCTGGTGAATATAATAGAATCAGGGGCATAGAAAGGGAGTGGGCTGATAATTCTCAGGGGGAAAGGGGTATGGGGGGGTTCATGAAGAGAATGGACAAAAATCATACACCTATGGATGAGGACAGTGGGGGGGGGAGGTAAGGGCAGAAGGTGGGGTGGGAAAGGGGTGGAGGGGAGCTATGGGGGGAAAAAGGAGAAATAATTGTAATAATCTGAATAAAGATTTATTTAAAAAAAAAAATAAATAAATAAATAAATATATTTCCTTTTTAACTCTGGATTCTGAGTTTTCTTTCTAACCTTAAAATTCTTGCCTACCCCAAAGTTTACACACTATCCTCCTGCTACTTCTAATATTTTACCATCTTACTTTTATACTTATTTTTTAAAACCAGGTTTATAATCTCTCTAGTGCTCATTTTGAGACACATTATCTAACTGATTTCTTTAAAACTTAAACAGCATCCACACAATGAAACATTATTTTTTCAATAAAATGAAATTTATTGTAATCATATTTTAATACTCATAATACATATTCTACTTATATATTATACTCTTTTGCATTGATTTATTTTTTAAGTGCTAATGTTTTACAATATTGTGAGCATTATCATCTGTAATTCAAGTCTTTTTTCCTCTCCTCAATTATTTTAAAATATATTATATATCTTGACATGATTATTCTTCCTAGAATATTAAAATTATTTTCAGTTCCAAAAGTAAAAGTCCAATTGAAATTCATGTCAGAATTTCATTACTTACTAAATGCACATGTATGTGTCTCCATTTAGACAATGTACAAATATTTTACTGCAGAATATAATTATTAAGATTGCTATCTTTATATTTTATATTAAATTTCAATTTAATTTTAGTATCTCATCCTATATAAAAATGTGGCTTTACATTTTTCCTTTGGGTAGAGAGTTACTCATTCAATAATTTTATTATGAAATTTCATAATTTCCATTTAATTTTTATTTCTTTTTTAACCCCTTTACTTAAAATGTATAAATATCCTATTATTTTTTTTTAAATATATTTTATTGATATTTTACAGAGAGGAAGGGAGAGGGATAGAGAGCTAGAAACATCGATGAGAGAGAAACATCAACCAGCTGCCTCCTGCACACCTCCTACTGGGGATGTGCCCGCAACCAAGGTACATGCCCTTGACCAGAATCGAACCCAGGACCCTTCAGTCCGCAGGCCGACACTCTATCCACTGAGCCAAACCGGTTTCGGCTATCCTATTATTTTTTTAAAAGACTATGTAAAGTTGAATTAAGAATGAGATTATTTTTTGTGCAAAAAGCAAAGTAATAAAATAATACTATTTTTATGTGTTAAATAAAATGAAAGAATGTAGCGCTTTTTCAGACTCTAATCTAAATTGATCTCTATACCTTTTCTTCCCTGTGGTAACCTAAGAAAGTACTAACGAAGTCCTAAACTGTCCTCAGATAATCCATGGGGCTTTGCTGTTCCCTTCTCTGAAAGAAAGTAGAGGAATAGCTGGTGAACAAAAAGAAAAAGAGGAGTATTCTTAATACAAATATTCAGCTTACATGTGGTAGAATATGAATGACCAAAATATTTTAACTTGGAGTCATAACCAACCACTTCAACCATAAAAAAAAGGGGGGGGGGAGATATAGAAATAGAATCAATCAGAGAAATCTATATATATAAAAGCCTAAGCAACCATTCGACCTTTCGACCATTTGTCTGTTTGACCAGTAGCTATGATGTGCACTGACAACCAGGGGGCAGATGCTCCGACCAGTAGGTTACCTTGCTGCTGGGGTCCGGCCAATCAGGACTAGGTGAGATGGGCCAGACACGCCCTGGAGTCCTCCCGTGGTCCCTCCCTGGCCCCAATCATGCACCAGTGGGGTCCCTTGGCTTGGTCTGTGCCCTCTCACAATCCAGGACCCCTCTGAGGATGTTGGAGAGCCACAGGCCAGGCCAAATGACCCCACCAATGCACCAATCCGTGCACTGGGTCTCTAGTATACCTATAACATCACTTGCATTGATAAGTGGTACTTCCAAGAGAACCAATTAGAATAAATTAGCTCTAAAATAAAACTGTAACTAACTATATGCTTTGAATCACTATGTAGTATTGTTACAATAAATCCACTTAATATGAGAGTGCTTGTGTTAAAAAATAAATAAATTTAGTCCTAGAACAATTAATTTAATTATTAATTATTAGATATCATGAAAGTGTCTACTGTACTAGCTTCCATCTATAAAATCATTATAGATGGAATGGATAAAATTTTGTTATATCCATGCTGATAATGGATGACAGATGATTGTTATTAGGAGTTTTAAATATTGTTATGGGTTTTAACTTTCAATTTAATATCATTGGAAAAATGTTTCTGTATTTCAACAATAGAGGAGTAAACTTTCTTATTGTCATATCTGGGACACCAATATCCTATCCCCCATTATACTGGCAAATTATAGAACAATACATTGAAGCAACTGAAAAATTGTGGCCAAGTTTACTAAATATGATCTTTAAGTTACACAACATGACACACAGTAAAAATTGTGTGGAATTTTAAGAATACACAGAATTTGTTTAGTTTGGGTGAATCTGTTAGTTTGAAAAATATAAAGAAATTATGTTTTAGTATAATTAAGATTTACAGTTTTAAGGAGAACAACTTTGTACTGAAATGTCAAACAGTTAAATGATGTGTGCAATTGAGTTAAGATTACTTGTGTTGTAATTTTGCTGATATGTATATATTTACTTAATGCATTCTGTGTCTCTAAGTTCTTTCCATATACTGATTCAATTCATCCCTCAAAGCTACAAAGTAGCTACTAATATTATTAAGCATATTTGTAAATAAAGAAACTGAGGCATAAAAGTTAAGTGATCTGTCTATGGTCAAACAACTAATAATTCATTTAGAGAGAAATAAATTCAGGCATGTGATTATGTTACCACAGTTAGCTAAATATTAATAAGAAGGAAGAGAACAAGGGAAGTGAAATATTGTTAATTATGATCTGCTTGGGACCTTGAGCCTGTTTGCTTCACCAGAAAGCTACCACTTCACACTCCTCCCACAAGGAACCACTGATCCATTCCCCACAGATTACTAGGGGAAGGGATAGAACAATGAAGGGGGGGTGGTAAACACTTGAGCAATAGAAATCAAATGGCACAGGGGAAAATATATAACCATAGCAGCTTGTCAGTCTAACCTGGGGAAACAGTCATTGGCTAGGCGGTGGTCCCAATGCAAGCCCATGAAAGCTTGGGAAGATAATTGGTTATTTTGAAAAAGCTCTTGGTTCCTCTCAAGCCCAAGAATACATAATCTGAGGCAAACACAAAAAAGAGTGCTCTCTCTCTCTCTCCCTCTCTCTCTCTCTTTCCCTCTCTTTTGATTTGTACTTGCCACTTGCCCCTCTCACCTGGGGACATGAAACCATGTGGGTCTAGCACACCAAGTGGGATCCAAAGGACTAAGCTTTAATATGCAACAGAAACTCTGGAGACTGGCCTTTGTTTTGGCCCTGCTGAAGACACAGTTGGACTTTTTCCCTGGTGAGACAGAGGAAGATGGAACACTGAGAAACCGGGAGGGAACCTCCTTTGATTTTTTCATCACAAATAAACCTAGCCACACCACAATCACCCATGTGTGGATCCTTAAAATGCCTTTGTCACAATCCCAGGGACCAGCCTAATTTCCACCTATAAATATTTCTCTCTTTTCCGTGTCCAGCGTGGCTAGAGAGTGGTCCGGTTCCTGAGTAGGAGTTGATGGGGATTGAGAAAATAGAAGAAAGAGACAGACACAGAGATAGAAGGAAAAAGCTGGGGCCGGGTGGGACAGCTGTCCTCTGATGGAGAGACAGTGACCCAGAGCCCATACAGCACATTTATTTTAGTGAAACCCAGGAAGTTTTACTAAAGCCCTAGACGAAGGAGATTATTTGCATTCTTGTGGCTTCTTTGTAATCGTCACTTCTAGGTGGGCCCAGATAATCGTGTTTGTTCTTGATGCTTGGCTGGATTTAGATAATGAAACCCACCCGCTGGCACCTGAGCTGAAGGTCAAGCTGACAACACAACTGCCTCTGGCAAAGTGTGTTTCCAGGACATGGCTCTGCCAAAGCCACTGGATTCAGCTGACAATAATTAAAGAAATGCTCATGTTCCTTCCCAGGTGCTCTCTACATCCACCAACAACAGTTATGGAGACCATACATGGAAATCTATGCTAGAATTATTCCCATCATTATTGCTTTACAGTGTAAATTTTAGACTCTGATGGCATGTAACTTAGAATACCTTTCATCACAGAAAGAAATTAATTATACACATAAATAAATAAATAACTCAAAGTCATTGCCCCAAAATTGAATTAATTCTTTCTTGAACTCTCTATGATGAGAGAAACTTAAATATTATTGTGAACAGAAAAATTTACTATGTAAATTATGATCACATTATGAGACACACACTTTCTATCCTTATGCGCAAAGTGACAATATGCATCTTTGAAGTAGGAAAATTCATGAACTTAATCAACTGGGAAGAAATATATATTAGTGTTTAATAGTGTATGACCTTAATATTTATAAATCTTAATTTAATTTACTAAATATTTTCATTCATTCATTAACAAATATATATGCAACATTTATAATGTGCCAGATGCTATTGTAAGTATCATCATCACAATGATGAAGTACACCATTTTTCTTTTCATAGTGATACCTAATTTTTGGACTGGAACCTGGATTCTTTGTCCACTGGAATCGAAGAATGAATCCATGGACAGAAAAGTACTATAGCAAAGATAGAGATTTATTGAAGAACAAGTACAGACTCCCACGTGGGGTGAGGGAAGAGTCCCACAGAATGGACTCCCAAGTAGGGAGTGGGGAAAGGGTCCCTGAACTGACTCCCATGTGGGGAGGGGGAAGAGTCCCACTGAATTCCTCTTCCCTACAGCTTATAAAGGCTGCAGATCCTGGTGTCTTGATCCTCTGATTGGTCAATATTCCTTTTGGACTTTCTTCTCCTCCTTCTGAATGAAGGGCTTCCTTCTCTTTATTTTGTAAATATGACCTTTCTTGGCTACTTTCAGTTCCCTTGTCTTATGGAAATATACCTATTGCTCCCTCCTTGTCTTATGGAAATGTAACTGCACCTGGCTTCCTTGTGAAATGTACCTTCTCCCAGTCTGCAGCCCCATGCTTCTCCATGGACCCTAATTCTAAAAGAAATCCCTAAGCTTGCCTATGTCCCCCTAAAATTCCTGCTTCAATAGTGTTTACATTATTTTTGTGGGGAGGGGGTATGGGAATAAACAAGTTAACATAAATCACGAAATGAACTAGGTAATTGTCAGTATCATTGAGGGAAATAAAATGTAATGGCTAAAGATAGGAATGTGAAGAAGGATCCAGTTATATAGAGTTTTGGGACTGGAGTTTTCCAGGCAGAGGAATATAAAAAGTAAAGATTTTGAATCAGAAATGAGTTTGGAATGCTTTAAATTCTGAAAGAAGAACAGATAGATGGAATAAAAAGAGAAAGGCAGAGAGAGAGGAAATGAGAACAGAGAAGTTAACTGGGACAGGAAGGCCTTGTGGTCAGGATGAGTATTCCAGGTTTATTTATTTTCTGATTATGTTATAAAGTCACTGTATGGTTTGAGTGTTAGGCAAAATGGTTCTGGTTCTTGACTTGACCTATATGCTATGTTAAGCAAGTTGCTCTCAGTGATTGGCTTCCTGGAGGGATGGGCTTATATTACCTGAAAGGAATGTTTTTGGCATTGATAAGTAGGCACATTAGGTTGCCTACTTGCTTTGGAATATTCAGCTCTTACCAATTGCATCACATGGCTACAAGACCCCCTAGAGGTTATATATATCAAGCCCCTCACCCTGTTTGGGTGTGGAAATCCACATTCTTGTTGCTGCTCAAGATTCTGCTTCTGTCTATAAATTCCCGTAATAAACTGTTTAATTCTGGAGTTGTCAACCTCTTTATTGGTCTCTCCACCTAGTCTTCCTTTGGAGGTTCCAGTACACCTCAGGACATTTTTTCCAACATGGAGTAAGTAAAAGTATAGGATTTATATTTTTAATCAATCATCTAATTTTGTTTGCAGATTACAGACTCTTAGTGTTAACGAATCCAGGTTCAGTTGCCTGCAGCAAGTAAAGCCAAACTCATGACAAGAGTGCTGATGAAAAAGGAAAGAGGTTTATTTGAGTGCCTGCATTTTAAGACTAGGGGAGGGGCTAATTTACCCAGTCCTCAAAAACCTATCTTACCTCTCTCTTAGTGAAGGCCAAAGTTTTCATAAGGATGGAGAGGGGGACAAGACAAAGAGACCAGGGGGAGCAAGCCATCTCTCCCAATAAAGGGAGAGGGAGCAGAAAGAAAGTACAAAGTGATGCTTCTCCTGAGAAAGGAGAGTACAGGAAGGGGTGAGGGCTGATGAAATGTTGCTTCCCAAGGTTTTGCTCCCCTTTTTACATTTATCTCTCCTTCTTCAAACAGGAATTTATAGGTTATTATGGGCTTGCAGCTGACCAGGATAGTTTCCTCCCCCAGAACAGCCTTCTTTTAAAATGGAAGATAGAGACTAGATAAAAGACAATGACATGGAGGCTTTATTTACATACCCTTTAAGAAACCAGAAGGTCAGCAGCAGCCTTAAAACAAAGGGAATGCATAGCCTTTTATCACTTAACTAGAGGCCCGGTGCATGAAATTCATGCATGGGGGGGAGGTATTTCCCTCAGCCCAGCCTGCACCCTCTCCAATCTGGGACCCCTCGAAGGATGTCTGACTGCCTGTTTAGGCCCGATCCTTCAGGTTTGGGCCTAAATGGCCAGTTGGACATCCCTCTCACACCCAGGACTGCTGACTCCCAACTGCTTGCCTGCCTGCCTTCCTGATTGCCCCTAACTGCTTCAGCCTTCCAGCCTGATCACCCCCTAACCACTGCCCTGCCAGCCTGATTGATGACTAACTGCTCCCCTGCCAGCCTGTTTGCCCCTAACTGCCCTTTCCTTCAGGCCTGGTCACCCCTAACTGCCCTCCCCTTCAGGCCTGATCACCCCAAACTGCCCTCCCCTGCAGGCCTGGTCCCCCCCAACTGCTCTCCTGTGCAGGCCTGGGTCTCCCCCAACTGCCCTCCCTTGCAGGACTGGTCCCTCCCAACTGCCATCCCCTGCTGGCCATCTTGTGTCCACATGGGGGCAACCATCTTTGACCACATGGGGGCAACCATCTTGTGTGTTGGAGTGATGGTCAATTTGCATATAACTCTTTTATTAGATAGGACTAGAGGCCCAGTGCACAAAATTTGTGCATGGGGGTGTGTCCCTCAGCCAAGCCTGCACTCTCTCCAATCTGCCCAGTAGGATTGGGCATAAATGGACAGTTGGACATCCCTCTCACAATCCAGGACTGCTGGCTCCCAGGACTGCTCACCTGCCTGCCTTCCTGATTGTCCCTAACTGCTTCTGCCTCCCAGTCTGATCACCCCCTAACCAATCCCCTGCCAGCCTGATTGCTGTCTAACTGCTCCCTGCCAGCCTTTTTTCCCCTAACTGCCCTCCCCTACAGGCCTGGTCACCCCTAACTGCCCTCCTCTTCAGGCCTGGTCACCCCCAACTGCTCTCCCTTGCAGGCCTGGGTCCCCCACAACTGCCCTTCCCTGCAGGCCCGATTGCTCCCAACTTCCCTCCTCTGTTGTCCTGGTCACCCCTAACTGCCCTCCCCTGCAGGCTTGATTGCCCCCAACTGCCCTCCCTTGCAGACCTGGTCCCTCCCAACTGCCTTCCCCTGCTGGCCATCTTGTGTCCACATGGGGGCAGCCATCTTTGACCACATGGGGGTAGCCATCTTGTGTGTTGGAGTGATGGTCAATTTGCATATTACTCTTTTATTAGATAGGATAGAGGCATGGTGCACGGGTGGGGATGTGGGCAAGCTGGTTTGCCCTGAAGAGTGTTGGATCAGGGTGGGGGCTCCCTTGTAGCGTGGGGCGGCCTGGGCGAGGGGCCTGTGGTGGTTTGCAAGCTGGCTATGCCCTTCGGAAACCCAAGTGGAGGCCCTCGTATCTGGGATTTATTTATCTTCTACAATTGAAACTTTGTAGCCTGGAGCGGAGCCAAGCTTCCTGCTTGCTCTGTGGCTGTAGCCATTTTTGTTGGGATTTGTTTATCTTCTATAATTGAAAGTTTGTAAGGGAGTCCAAGGCAGGCCAGGGCTGCAGGAGCTTGGCTTCCTCCATTGCCGGGGGCAACCCAAGTCTCCTGCTCTCTCCAGCTCCGCTGCCGCCATTTTTTTGGGAATTTATTTATCTTCTATAATTGTAACTTTGTAGCCTTGAGTGGAAGCCTGGGCCCGCCAGGGTGTGCAGAAGGCTTGGCTTCCTCCATTGCCAGGGAAACCCAAGCCTTCTGCACTCTTCGTGGCTGCAGCCAGCTTGGTTGGGTTAATTTGCATACTCGCTTCTGATTGGCTGGTGGGCATGGCTTGTGGGTGTAGCAGAGTGATGGTTAATTTGCATATTACTCTTTTATTAGATAGGATTAGAATGTTAATTTGTGGTTACATTAGGGAGACAAGAATAGAATTAAGGAGACTAGTTAGTAGGCTATTGAAGTAGAGAAGATAATAGTTCAAGTAGGGTGATATATTAGTGTCTGATTGCTGATATAAGGAATTACCACACATTTAGCAGCTTAAAATGGTAGACATTTATTATCAATTAGTTCTTCAGGGTGAAAATCCTGAAAAGGCATTGAAACAGGAATTTTTGGGCGTGAAAATGACAGGTTTTAAGAAATTTTGAAAATTAAAGGGACCATAGAGGAAGCACAGGGCTGTAGAGCAGCAGAAGGTATATTTCCATAGAATAGGGAAGCTGAAAAGCTGCAACAGGTCCATTTCCATAGAATGAGGGAGCTGGGAACAGCAAAAGATTTATATTTATAAAATAAAGAGAAGGAAGCCCTTCATTCAGAAGGAGAAGAAGAAAGCCCAAAGGGAATAGAAAAACAATAAGGAAGGAGAGAAGGAGAACCTCACATGTCCCATGTAAGGTTTCACCTTTGAGCCTAGGAGTTACTATAGTAACCATTCTAAGGGAATAGTGACCAATCAGAGGGGATATCAAGGCACCAGGATCTCCACCCTTTATAAGACATAGGAAAACGAACTCAGTGGGACCTTTTCCCCCTCCCCATGTGGGAGTCCATTCTGTGGGACTTTCTCTATCCCCATGTAGGAGTCTGTACTTGTTCTTCAGTAAAGCTCCACCTTTGCTATACTATCCCCTGTCTTTGGATTCATTCTTCAACTCTGGCTGACAAAGAATCTGGGTTCCGGTCCAAAAATTCTGTTTCAGCATCAATGAGCTAAAATCAAGGTAGCACCAGGGTTGCATTCCTCCTGGAGGCTCTAGGGAAGAATTTATTCCATGCCTTTTCCAGTTTGTAGCAGCTACTCACATTTTTTCGTTCCTGGACTTTTCCTCCATCTTCAAAATCAGCAATGTCCAGTCAAGTATTTCTCATTCGGATTTTTCTTTTTGTTCTCCCTCTTCTGCCTCCCTCTTTCATGTATAAGGACCCTTGTAATTACACTGGGCCCACCCAAATAATCCTAGATATTCTTCACCTTTTAAGGCCTACTGATTAGCAACCTTGATTCTATCCACAATCTTATTTCCTCTTTGCCATGTAACCTAACATATCTACAAAATCCAGGGATTAAGACATGAACATCTTTGGCTGTCCATTGTTCTGCCTAGAACTGATGGTGAAAAGGAAAATGGGGGGGGGGGTGGTGTTGCAATCTAGTTCAATATCTGGTTAAAACTGTAGTCTTACTTCCCCACTCATACTGACTTGGGCGGAGCCGCAGGGATCCTCAAGGGTCTGCTACAGAAGGAGATATATAGGTCAGAGCTTCCCCAGAAGTTTAGTTCAGGCTTTGGATCCAGAATTCCCCTGGGCTTGCAGATCTGTGAAATAAAGTTTAAACTTTTCTCCCTCAGAGTGCTGGCTGATTGTTCTCCCACATTCTGCCACAACATTATGAAACAGGAATTTTAGGGGTAAAATAGGACAGGTTTAGGAAATTTTAGAATTTTTGGAAATTAAGGGGACCATGGAGGAAGCACATGGCTACAGAGCAGCAGAAGGTATCTTTCCATAGAATAGGGAAGCTGAAAAGCTGCAACAGGTCCATTTCCATAGAATGAGGGAGCTGGGAACAGCAAAAGTCCCATATTTACAAAATAAAGAGAAGGAAGCCCTTCATCCAGAAGGAGAGGAAGAAAGCCCAAAGGGAATAGGAAAACAATAAGGAAGGAGAAAGGGAGAACCTCACATGTCCCATGTGAGGTTTCACCTTTGAGTCCAGGAGTTACTATAGTAACCAGGCTAAGGAAATAGTGACCAATCAGAGGGGATATCAAGGCACCAGGATCTGCAGCCTTTATAAGCCATAGGGAAAAGGAACTCAGTAGGACCTTTTTCCCCCTCCCCACATGGGAGTTCATTCTGTGGGACTCTTTCTCTCTCCCCACATGGGAGTCTGTACTTGTTCTTCAATAAATCTCCACCTTTGCTATACTATCCTCTGTCCTTGGATTCATTCTTCGACTCTGGCATTCAAAGAATCCAGGTTCCAGTCCAAAAATTCTGTTTCAATTGGTAATAGTAAAAGTAAGAAGACGTGGTCAGACTCAGAATAGTATTTGACAGAACCATCAGGATTTATGGATGCAGTGGAGCAGGAAGAAAAAAAAAACATTAAGGGAAGATTGTTAAATTTGTATTCTGAGTAAATGGTGGCATCATTTGCTGAGAGTGGGCAGTTCATTATAAGAGGCTTGATTTCAGGGGAGGGAAAAAACCTGGAGATACACATTTTGGACAATTCTGGCTTCAGTTTTTATATATATTTTTAATTGTGTTCTATTTAGCCCTCTACTTTACATGCCACACTAGTAAATGAATTATTCTTCACTCTTTCTCATTTAGTTGATTTTCTAATAGTTATTTGGTGTGTGTCTTCTTATGTAAACTAATTATTTGGTGCTAAACATAAGAGTAAGTTAATTTGGAAAAGAGACATTGCCATCCATCACTCATGTGTTTTGACAACCAAAATGAGAAATCTCTTACTTGAGTTGCTATCTTTAATAATAATTCAGCACAATCCTGCTAGAAGTGTTGCATTAAAACAGTGAATAATTACTCCTCTTACTTTTAAAGAAAATCTTAATTCATTCCATTAAAATATTGACTATAATCCAAGTAAAGAAAACTGTAGATCTTCTGAAACTGAAATTACCTGTAGAAAGAGGTCACTGCTCTAAGATTTTTCAGATTATGCATTCAATATGTGAAAACTAATATTATGATCATTAATAGTGATACCGAATTTTTGGACTGGAAACCAGATTCTTTGTCTGCCGGAATCAAAGAATGAGTCCACGGACAGAAAGTGGTATAGCAAAGGTGGAAATTTATTGAAGAACAAGTACAGATTCCCACATGGGGAGAGGGAAAAAGTCCCACAGAACTGATTCCCATGTAGGGAGGGGGAAGAGTCCCACAGGGTTCCTTTCCCTATGGCTTATAAAGGCTGCATATCCTGGTGCCATAATATCCCCTCTGATTGGTCACTATTCCCTTAGACTGGTTACTATAGTAACTCTTGGGCTCAAAGGTTGAACCTCACATGGGACATGTGAGGTTCTCCCCCCTCCTTCCTTATTGTTTTCCTATTCCCTTTGGGCTTTTTTTTTTTTTCTCCTTCTGAATGAAGGGCTTCCTTCTCTTTATTTTATAAATATAGACCTTTCTTGGCTACTTCCAATTCCCTTGTCTTATGGAAATATACCTATTGCTGCCTCCTTGTCTTATGGAGATGTAACTGCACCTGGCTTCCTTGTGTTATGGAAATGTACCTTCTCCCAGTCTGCAGCCCCATGTTTTTCCTGGAGCCCAATTCTAAAAAACCCTAAGCCTGCTTATATCCCCCTAACATTCCTGTTTCAATAGCAGGTAAGCAATTTACATGCATGCAAATTTTATCCTTAACTTCACTGAAGGAGCACAAGGAATCAAGTGGAAGGACGCTTTATCACAATAGTGTATCTGTCTCACACCTTGAGCTGGTCTGGTGCCTCTTCAAGGGAAGCTCTTTTAGAGCAATGACTTGGGGATCCTGGCTGCTTCTTGTTGTCTCTGCTACCTCTGTCTCACCAAAAAACCTTTATGGTCACCACATCAGAGGAAGAGAGGCTGAGAATGGAACAAGACCATTTAGTTCCTCAGCTGGTGTTGTAGTGTAACCCCCATCTTACAAAGGACGCCTCAAGAAGTCGAATTATGGAGTCATTGATTAAAAGCCGGCGGCGTATGAGGGAGCCATTCAGCACTCCAAACCTCACAGCCCTGAACAGCTTGCCACATCTGGCTTATATTGGCAGAATATCACAAAAGTATCAATTACATCTTTGGGTCTAGAATGAGGAACCTGTTTCGTAAAAAGCATTTTACAGAAGCGAAATTGAGCAAGTTAGTTATCTAAAGTATCTACAAATCACTGAATCAACAGAAACACATTATCTGGGACCACCAGGGCAATTTAGAATAATTGTGCTGTCCAGATTCTGGGACCACTGAGTCAACCGGAATGCATTATCTGTAGCTACTGAGGAAATTTAGGGTCTGTTCTGATTCTGGGACCACTGAGTCAACTGAAACTCCTTATCTGTACCTACTGAGACAATTTAGGATAATTGAGCTGTCCTGGTTCCCAGAAAAATGTGCTTCGATGACCAGTTAGATCACAATCAATGGGATATTCAAACCATCATCAATGGAGTATTGGGATAGCATACATAAGTTCAGAAAATCAAAATAACTTCCTATTGTTTCAGCAAACAAATAAGTACAGAACCCAAACAGCAGTTTCTACCTGAGATGATTGCTACCATACTTCACTGGGAAGTAACTTCCTTTCCCTGTGTGGATCTAATTCCTCTCACCTAAGTGCAAAGAGGCTTAGGAAATATACTTCTCAAGAGAAAAACTAAAAGGGATTTGGTGATCACATAATGTATTCCCTGCCATAATGATTGCTATGTGAGGTAGGCATATTTTTATTTGCACTTTTCAGGTAAGGTAGTGTAACAATGTCAAAAATACTCATAAATTAATAGTTCCTCAATTAAATAGGGAAAATTTTATTCAAATTTAAAGATATCAAAATTTTAATACTAACTTCTATTGTAAGATTTAGTGTTTCAAAATAAAACCTCATTTTTCAGAATATAAACCTTAAGCAACAATATAATTAATGCCACTAAACAACTGTGCCCTGTGTACACTAGATCTTGAATACCTATTCATTATTGGAAGCATTTTTTGAAATTTTCAAATTTTGTCTGATTGCAAACTACATCAAAATTGATACCACAACAGTTATTTTGTAAACTTGAGCAATATTTTTGTAACTGTATGGGTATTTAGTTTGCATAGATGAGAAATTGGTCAATTACCAAAAAAATCTCAATTTTAATTAAACTTTGTGTAATAGAAATATCCCATTGGAATCTAATTTTTATTTTTAGACTTGATTTTAAAAATCTCAAAAAGTGTGGCAGGTTTCTAAATATTTTTAAGTGGATCAAAATGAAGAATCAAAATAATCTTTGAAACAATTATTTTGGGGGTAAAATAGGACAGGTTTAGGAAATATTAGAAATTTTGGAAATTAAGGGGACCATGGATGAAGTACATGGCTGTAGAGCAGCAGAAGGTATATTTCCATAGAATAGGGAAGCTGAAAAGCTGCAACACATACATTTCCATAGAATGAGGGAGCTGGGAACAGCAAAAGGTCTATATTTACAAAATAAAGAGAAGGAAGCCCTTCATTCAGAAGGAGAGGAAGAAAGCCCAAAGGAAATAGGAAAACAATAAGGAAGGAGGGGGGTGCAACCTTTGAGCCCAGGAGTTACTATAGTAACCAGTCTAAGGGGATAGTGACCAATCGGAGGGATATCAAGGCACCAGGATCTGCAGCCTATATAAGCCATAGGGAAAGGAACCCTGTGGGACTTTTTGTTCTCCCTACGTGGGAGTCAGTTCTGGGGACCCTTTTCCCCCTCCCTCCATGGGAGTCCATTCTGTGGGACTCTTCCTCCTCCCTATGTGGGAATCTGTACTTGTTCTTCAATAAATCTCCATCTTTGCTATACCACTTTCTGTCTGTGGATTCATTCTTTGATTCCGGTGGACAAAGAATCCGGGTTCCAGTCCAAAAATTCGGTATCATCTTGAAAGCTGTCTACAGAAATATCAAATTTTCATTCTGTACCAGGTACAAAAAACAAAACTATAAATTGGTCCCAAAGAATTTAAGTGTTTTAGTTGCTAGAGTCTCTATAGGCATCTGTAGTTCCTAAACATTAGATGTGATAGATTAAACATCATATTAATGATATATGGAATGAATGGCAAGCTCAGACTTGCCTCATTGTGGGTTCTTGTCATACAAAGTTTGAAGAACAAAATTTGCAGACTATCTTCCTTTTCTTAAGTTGCATGAGTTCCCTGTAAATGTTGAAGATTAAACCTTTATCTGTGATAACATTGGCAAATATGTTCTCCCATGCAGTGGGCTTTCTTGTTATTTTGTTGATAGTTTCCTTTACTGTACAGAAGCTTTTTATTTTGATGTAGTTCCATTTGTTTATTTTCCTTTAGTTTCCATTGCCCTAGGAGCAGTATCAGTGAAGATATTGCTTCAGCACAGGTCTGAGATTTTGCTGCCTGTGGATTCCTCTAGTATTTTTATGGTTTCTCATCTTATGTTTAAGTCCTTTAACCATTTTGAGTCTATTTTTGTGTATGATGTAAGTTGGTAGTCTAGTTTCATTTTTTTTGCATGTATCTGTCCAATTTTCCCAATACCATTTATTGAAGAGACTGTCTTGACTCCATTGTATGTTCTTGCCTCCTTTGTCAAATATTAGTTGAGCATAGTGGTTTGGGTCGATTTCTGGGTTCTCTATTCTATTCCATTGATCTATATGTCTGTTCTTGGGCCAGGCACTTTTGAGAACAGTCCTGGTTCCCAAAATGTCCTGGGACATTTTCAAAGATAGACCACATATTGGGTCACAGGACTGGTATTGATATCCCCCATTTATTCAATAAATGGGGGATATCAATACCAGTCCTGGTTCCTAAAATGTCCTGGGAATTTTAGGAGGATATTTTGGGAACCAGGACTGGTATTGATATCCCCCATTTATTTAGGGGGGTATCAATACCAGATATCAAGTTGTATATTAATACAACTTGATATCTGGTATTGAGATCCCACCCACTTTGTTCTTCTTTCTCAGGATTGCCGCAGCTATTCAGGGTCTTTTTTTATTCCAGATGAATTTTTGGAGAGTTCATTCTAGGTAAGTGAAATATGCTATTGGCATTTTAATGGGGAGTGCATTGAATCTATAGATTGCTTTGGTTAGTAAGGACATTTTAATGATGTTGATTCTACCAATCTTGAACATGGTATGTTCTTCCATCTGTTTGTGTTCCTCTATCTCTTTTTTCAGTGTCCTGTAGTTTTCTGAGTACAGGTTTTTTACCTCCTTAGTTAAGTTTATTCCTAGATATCTTAATTTTTTTGGTACAATGGGAAATGAGATGGTTTTTTAAATCTCTCTTTCTGTAAGTTCACTATTGGTGTATAAAAATCCCATAGATTTCTTGGAGTTAATTTTTTATCCTGCTACATTGCCAAATTCACTTATTAAGTCTAATAATTTTATGATGGAGTCTTTAGGGTTTTCTATGTACAGTATCATGCAAATAAGGACAGTTTTACATCTTCTTTTCCAATTTGGATACCTTTTATTTCTTCTTCTTGTCTAATTGCTATGGCTAGCACTTCCAGTACTATGTCGAGCAGGAGTGGAGAAAGTGGGCATCCCTGTCTCATTCTTGTTCTGAGGTGAAATGGTTTTAGTTTTTGCCCATTGAGTATGATGTTGGCTGTAGGTTTGTCATATATGGCTTTTATTATGTTGAGGTATGATCCTTCTATTCCCACCTTGCTGAGGGTTTTTATCAAGAAAGGGTGTTGGATTTTGTCAAATGCTTTTTCTGTATCAATTTATAAGACTATGTGATTTTTACCTCTCAATTTGTTTATGTGATGTATCACGTTTATTGATTTGCGGATATTGTACCATCCTTACATCCCCGGGATAAAGACTACTTGATCATGGAGTATGATCTTTCTGATGTACTGCTGGATCAGATTTGCTAGAATTTTGTTGAGGATTTTGGCATCTATGTTCATGAGGGATATTGGCCTGTAATTCTCGTTCATTGTGTTGTCTTTATCTGGTTTTGGTATTAGGGTAATGCTGGCTTCATAGAATGAACTTAGAAGTGTT
Source organism: Plecotus auritus (assembly GCF_963455305.1). Taxonomy (NCBI): domain Eukaryota; kingdom Metazoa; phylum Chordata; class Mammalia; order Chiroptera; family Vespertilionidae; genus Plecotus; species Plecotus auritus. The sequence goes on along the minus strand of NC_137770.1, from coordinate 206,508,006 downwards.
CCTTCCTTTTGAATTTTTTTGAATAGTCTGAGGAGGATAGGTTTTAGTTCTTCCTTGAATGTTTGGTAGAACACCCCTGTGAAGCCATCTGGCCCCGGGCTTTTGTTTGCTGGAAGTTTTTTGATGACTGCTTCAATTTCCTCCATAGTTATCGACCTATTGAGATTTTTAGATTCTTCCTGATTGAGTTTTGAAAGATTGTATTTTTCTAGAAATATGTCCATTTCCTCCAGGTTGTTTAGTTTGTTGGAATAGAGTTGTTCATAGTGATATTTAAAAATCCTTTGTATTTCTCTGGGGTCTGTTGTTATTTCTCCTCTTTCATCTCTGATTTTATTTATTTGGGTCCTCTCTCTTTGCTTCTTGGTGAGCCTGACTAAAGGTTCATCAATCTTGTTTATCCTTTCAAAGAACAGGCTCTTGGTTTCATTGATCTTTTTGGTCTCTATGTCATTCATTTCTGCTCTGATCTTTATTGTCTCCTTTCTTTTGCTCACTATGGGCTTTTCTTTTTGCTCTCTTTCTAATTATTTAAGTTGTAGAGTTAGATTATTTATTATGATTTTTTCTTGTTTTTTTTTGAGGTAGGCCTGTAGAGCTATAAACTTCCCTCTCAGGACTGCTTTCACTGTGTCCTATAGATTTTGGATTGTTGTGTTTTCATTGTCATTCATTTCCAGGATGTTTTTAATTTCTTCTTTGATCTCTTTGGTAACCCAATCATTGTTTAATACCATGCTATTCAGCTTCCAAGTGTTTGAATTTTTTGGAATGTTTTTATTGTAGTTTATTTCTACTATTATGCCATTGTGGTCTGAGAAGATGCTTGATATGATTTCTATCTTCTTGAATTTGGAGAGACTTTGCCTGTGACTCAATATGTGGTCTATCTTTGAAAATGTTCCATGTGCACTTGAGAAGAACATATATTCCGTGGCTTTGGGGTGAAATGTTCTGAAGATGTCAATTAATTTCATTTGACATAATCAGTCATTTTGGATTGCTATTTCTTTCCTGATTTTTTGTCTGGAGGATTTATCTAGTGATGTCAGTGGGGTATTAATGTCTATTATGATTGTATTGTTGTCGATCTCTCCCTTAATATATTTCAAGATTTTTTTATGTATTTGAGTGTTCCTGCATTGGGTGCATATATGTTTATCAGGGTTATAGCCTCTTGTTGTATCGCTCCCTTTAATACCGTGTTTCCCTGAAAATAAGACATCCTCCGAAAATAAGACCTACTTACAGGTTTCCTTCTGAGTGAAATATAAGGCATCCCCCAAAAATAAGGCCCCCAGGCTCTGTCTCAGAATGAAAATTAATTTACCGTAAACTGGTCGCTAGGGCCGCCCCAACTGGCGTCTAGCAACCAGTGACGTTACGCAGAGTCCTGACGTCACTGCTGTGTGGAGGCGGAGCGGAGGTCGGAGTGAGTGGTGAGCGCAGGGCGGGAGAGAGGAGGAGACTTTCGCAGATGCGTGTAGAAGAACAAGAGGATTAGAGCGGATGGCACGCGGCGAAGATGGTGAGTGCTGGTCTGTCTCTGGTGACACTACCTGATGCTCGTGGCCGCCTTCATGATGACTGAAGGTTCTCAGTCAGTGGCAGACCCTGCTCCAGCACAGATCCAGGCCCCAGCAAGCCCAGTGACAGTCCCCAGGCAGGCCCCAGGGGGTAAATGTCTGATAAAGGGGTAGGGGGGATGTCTGGTGAAGGTGTTCAGTGGCACAGGGGTGGGGGGAGGGGGATCACTTAAAATGACACAGGAGGCTCAGAGGGGGCAATCAAAATGACACAGGAGGATCAAAAGGGGTTACTAAAATGGTAATCCCCCCTCTGATTCTCCTGTGCCATTTTGATTCCCCCTTCTGATCCCCCCTGTGTCATTTTGAGTGATCCCCCTCCCCCCACCTTGATACCCCAATTCCTTTTTTTTACCCCTAGAAATGAGCGCAAAAAGCAAAAGCTACTTCGTGGAGTACAAGAAAGGAATCGTGGAAGACTCTTGGGGCCAAAATCTTACTGCTTTCTGCAAAGAGAAGATGTTGAGTATCCGATTGGTCTGAAAATGGCGAGTAGAGTATGGTAACCTCATTGAACAAGTGGACAAGGGAAATGCTAAAAAGCGCAAGTGTGGATCAGGTCGGCAACCATTATTTTCCGAGCTGGAAGACCTGATCTGTGAATGGGTTGTTGACAGGAGAACAAAGGCTTTGGTTGTGAAGAGGGCTCAGATTCAAGAATTTGCCCTTGCAATGGCACCACAGTTTGACATAGCCCCCGAAGACTTCAAAGCATCACAACACTGGCTGGATAATTTCCTTCAGCGAAGTGAACTGTCTTTAAGAAGATCTACAAAATTGTTTAGGTTGGAAGATACTCAAGTTATTAAGCGAGCACTTGCATTCAAGTCCTTTATTGATGATGCTGACTTCTCTTTCTCTACAATCTTTCCAACATGATTGCTATGGATGAAACTGCAGTGTTTATGGGCCAATCATCTCAAACAACAATTGAACAGCGGGGTGCCTCCTTAGAGTACATTCCCTCCACTGCTTACGAAAGTGAACGTGTTTCCTGTATTTTGGCAATTCGTCTGGATGGCACTAAAATCCCACCTTTAATCATTTCTAAGGGCAAGAAGGAAAAGATTGAACTTGTTTTGGGCATTTTTATTCTTGAAACTGAAAAAGCCTGGGCCACACAAGCAGTTATAAGGAAGTGGGTCGATTTAATGCTGCCGCTTGTTATGCGAGGGAGCCAAAGAGGTCTGCTAGTCTGGGATGCAGCCAGCACTCACGGCGCTAAAGACATGAAGACATTTCTTCACGAAAGAAAAATAAGATCAGATAATGATTCCCGCAGGAATGACGGCCTATCTCCAGACTCTTGATATTGCAATAAACAAGCCATTCAAAGACAATTTGCGCATGGAAATTAATGACTACATTGAAAATAGAATGGAGAGAAATCAGCGTGGAAACTTTGTGAAACCTAAACTGCAAGAAGTTGTGACTTGGGTGAAGAATTCATGGGAGAAAATCACTGACAGTTGCATTGCAAATGCACTGCGAGCAGGCTACCTTGACAAGAAGTACTCATTTAAAGACAGTGCTATTGCTAAACATGAGAGATTTGTTCCACTGATTCTGAAAGAAATGGAGTCACAAGAAATTCACCAGGAAATTCAGGAATTGGATTGTTATGATGATGTTCCAGAAGATGATGACATGATTGTCATTGAATAAATGAGTAAATTCTTGATACTGTAGGATTCAGAGTTTGTCTGGTTTGTGTTGACAACTACCGCACTACCGTACCATATACAGGTAATAAATTTCCTTTATTTTCATTTAACAATAAATGTGTACCGTATTCTTCTTCATGGAAAAATAAGACATCCCCTGAAAATAAGACCTAGCGTGTCTTTGGGGGCAAAAATTAATATAAGACACTGTCTTATTTTCGGGGAAACATGGTATTATGAAGTGGCCTTCCTTATCTCTTGTTATGGCCTTCACTTTGAAATAAACAACCCAATCAAAAAATGGGCAACGGACCTAAATAGATACTTTTCGAAAGAGGACATAAGGAAGGCCCAGAGATGTATGAAAACATGCTCAAGGCCACTAATCATCTGGGAGATGCAAATCAAAATGACAATGCAGTACCATCTCACACCTGTTAGAATGGCTATCACCAATTAATAAACGACAAGTGCTGGCAAGGATGCGGAGAAAAAGGAACTTTCGTGCACTGCTGGTGGTAATGCAGACTGGTGCAGCCACTGTGGAGAAGAGTATGGAGTTTCCTCAAAAAACTAAAAATGGCACTCCCATTTGACCCAGTGATCCCACTTCTAGTAATATATCCCAAGAAACTGGAAACACCAATCAGAAAGGATATATGTACCCTATGTTCATAGCAGCACATTTACCATAACTAAGATTTGGAAACAGCCTAAGTGCCCATCAGCAGATGAGTGGATTAAAAAACAGTGGTATATCTACACAATGGAATACTATGCTGCTGTAAAAAGGAAGGAACTCCTTCCATTTGCAGCAGCATGGATGGAGCTGGAGAACATTATGCTAAGTGAAATAAGTCAGTCAGAGAAAGATAAATATCACATGATCTCACTCATTTTTGGAATATAATGAACAACATAAACTGATGAACAAAAACAGATCCAGAGGCAGAGAAGCATTGATCAGACCATCAAACCTCAGAGGGAATGTAGGGGAGGGTGTGAGTAAGGGGGAGAGATCAACCAAAAGAATTGTATGCATGCATATAAGTCTAACCAATGGACACAGACACCAGTGGGGTGAGGGCATGAGTAGAGGGTTGGGAGTGCAATTGAGCGATAAGGACACATATCTAATACCTTAATCAATAAAGAAAAAAAGAATATAAAAAAATTCACACACTAAAGGACTTTTAGCAAAAATGTGAAAGTTTATTGTAAGTGTATATAAACTCCCACGTATTGAAGGGTCCTCAAAAGGTAACCCCCTCAGCAGGGGCCCCCAAATGGAGAAAACGTCTCTCTCTAAAATGGAAAAAACCTAGTCCTTTGAGTCTCTTTGTTTACTGGTTTATATATGCTGGTAGCTTCTTTGTCTGAACATGATACTTTCTAATTGGACTCTTTTTTAATTTATGTCCCCTGTGCTTTCCTAATTGGTCACTTTCCCTGCATGGTATCACTCTCAAAGTTTTAAAGCCCATTCATTGCTCCCCGCTCCGTTTGTAAGATAAACATTCCAGTGGCTTGGAGTTGTCTCTTCTCATCACGTATGCATTCCTCTTCCATGGACCCCCTTCCCTAAAACTGCCTTTCCTGTCTCTAAACTCTTTTCATTAAGAAGAGATGAACTCTATAAAATGTTCATCGAAAGTACATTATAGAGTCAATTATTTTCAAAATAATTAAATATAGCAACTTACATGGCATCTACTAAAAACTATATTAGTTTCAATGCCTAACTTATATTAAGCACATATCCAAAATTTAATTTTAATTATATCATTTAAAAATGCCAAAGTAAGTTAGAATTAAAAAAAAAAAAAAATCAGCCGAAACCGGTTTGGCTCAGTGGATAGAGCGTCGGCCTGCGGACTCAAGGGTCCCAGGTTCGATTCTGGTCAAGGGCATGTACTGTGGTTGCGGGCACATCCCCAGTGGGAGGTGTGCAGGAGGCAGCTAATCGATGTTTCTCTCTCATCGATGTTTCTGGCTCTCTATCCCTCTCCCTTCCTCTCTGTACAATATCAATAAAATATATTTAAAAAAAAAATCAATCATTCTGCTGTTGCTTAATCAAGTTGGTTGATTAATGAAGAATAATACACTTTCTTATAAAATTTTTTTGATTTTAGCTAAATTCAATTACTTGTATACTACATTTAATCACAGTTGTTTGTATATAAATACTTTTAAATCTCTTAAATAATGTGGTATGCAAAATAGTAAATGACTAAAATTAATATTTTATTTATATAACACTAGTGAAACACAATGGATGCATGCACATTGAAAGAAAATTAATTAGAAGGTGGCCAGTGGGGCTGGACTGAGCAAGACAGGCCGGACATGCCCTGGAGCCAACCTCCTGTAATCTCTCCCCAGCATCTGCAGAGTGAGCAGGGTCCCTCTGGCAGGTGGGGTCCCTAGCCTGGCCTGCAGGGATCTGGCTGCAATTGGCTCTCCAACATCCCTCGAGGGGTTCCAGAGTATGAGAGTGCACTCTGAAAAGTTTTTTTTATAGGGTGTGGAACGCAAATGCGAGTGTGCAATAAACCAGATTAGGGGCCAACAGTGCCCCAGCAACAACATAACCCACGGCCAAAGGTGGAATTGCATGGCTCAAGAGGAATCAGGCTCCCTCCTCTCTGGTTTTAGGGTGGGTCACCCGAGAACCGCTGCTGCCAAGTCACTGCAGCTAAGCAGCTCCTGCGTTGAGCGTCTGCACCATGGTGGTCAGTGGGCATCACAGCGACCAGTCGGATGAGCTGAGGGACACTTAGCATATTAGCCTTTTATATATATAGATTTATTCATTTAATTTTCAGTGTAATTATAATAAAATGCTGACTTCTTGATGATAATGGGATGGGGGCAATACATTTTACAGTATGAACTTAATAAATGTAGTTGTTATTGATTAAATTAACAGAGCAGACAATAGTGATGTTTCAAGTGACTTAGGAATTTAATCATGTAATTCATGGGTTAGGAATGAAAGGAGGGAAGAACCAGGAACTGTTAGATTATATGGAAAAGTTGTTAGTGAAAAATAAGTTCTTAATGGTTATGTGACTTAACAGGTCTGGTTCATGTTATTATGATAGCCAAGTTGCTGTGTGTAAATTATGCTTTGTGGCCTCAAAAGATTTTTCAAAGAATTTTTTAGTAACTCCAGCCCTCATTTTATATAAAGTTGGCTTTTTTACTAGTAGGAGCTAAGAAGATATCAAGCAAACTTCAAAAAGATCTGTAAATACACTTTGCCTCAAGACAGCATCCTCCCTCTGTGAAGCCAGGACACTTGAATGGCGCATTGCTAACCTATGTTAATAGGGTACAAATTTCCAGCTCTCCCAGGCACAGTGCCTCTTAGAGCTCTCTCCATTATAAAAATATATTTTGTGTGAAAGAAAGACAGAGGGCCAGATTTGCATCCTTCATAACTCCAGCACAATGCCCACTCATCAGCCCTCCTTACACACTGTATTTCCTTAGAGATAGGAGAATGAGAGTCTGGCCTGTAGTAATTTATTCTCTTGCCTCAGAATGCTCTAACTTTTTCTGAGACTCTGTAATTTGAAAGTTGTGTTGCCCTTGTTTTCTCTACTTTTAACATATTTTGGCTAAAGTCTAAGTCTTAGCACTTTGCTTCAACTTTCATCTTTGACTTCTTTAGCACTTAATCTCCTCTGCAGTATGATACTCAGATGCAGAGTGCGTGTGTGTGCATGTGTGTGTGCATTTCTATTTTGTTCAGATGAACAGAAGTAACAAATAAAAGGAAATGTTTGATTTTTTTTTCTTTCAGTAAACATAGATTGTGGATAGAATTTGTTTTGAAATTTAAAAAAAGCAGTACCAGAAATCTTCCTTTTTTGCCTGCTATATACATTTAGAATTCAGACCAAAAAATATAGTATTTTCTTTATTTACTTAAATCCATAGGTATATATAAAGCACATAGTAGGATATCAATTGTTTTTAAATAAATAATTGAATGAAAAGAAAAAAATACAGCAACTCACTGAAAAATACTAATCTCTTCAATATTTTAACTATTGTGGCAGCTTCTTCATAGCATTCAGAGATTTATCATTCTCTAACTGATCTATCTAATTAATATGTGTGTTGAAAATGCTATTATGATATACGAACATATGCTTAATTTTTGTTTTGTTTTTAAATTTTGGTCTTCTTGGCCTCAGAATGTGTCACTACTTTTTTTTTTTTTAAATAAATCTTTATTGTTCAGATTATTACAGGTGTTCCTCTTTTTTCCTCCCCATAGCTCCCCTCCACCTGATTCCCCACCCCACCCCATGCCCTTACCCCCCGCCACTGTCTTCATCCATAGGTGTAAGATTTTTGTCCAATCTCTTCCCGCACCCCTCACACCCCCTTCCCCCTGAGAATTGTCAGTCCACTCCCTTTCTATGTCCCTGATTCTATTATATTCACCAGTCCATTCTGTTCTTCAGATATTTTATTCACTTGATTTTTAGATTCACTTGTTGGTAGGTATGTATTTGATGTCGTTTTGTTATTCATAATTTTTATCTTTACCTTTTTCTACTTCTTCCTCTTCTTAAAGAATACCCTTCAGCATTTCATGTAATCCTGGTTTGGTGGTGATGAACTCCTTTAGCTTTTTCTTGTCTGTGAAGCTCTTTATCTGACCTTCAACTCTGAATGATAGCTTTGCTGGGTAGAGTAATCTTGGTTGTAGGTTCTTGCTGTTCATCACTTTGAATATTTCTTGCCACTCCCTTCTGGCCTGCATAGTTTCTGCCGAGAAATCAGCTGACAGTCGTATGGGTGCTCCCTTGTAGGTAACTAACCGTTTTTCTCTTGCTGCTTTCAAGATTCTCTCTTTGTCTTTTGCCCTTGGCATTTTAATTATGATGTGTCTTGGTGTGGTCCTCTTTGGATTCCTCTTGTATGGGGTTCTGTGCGCTTCCTGAACTTGTAAGTCTATTTCTTTCACCAGGTAAGGAAAGTTTTCTATCATTATTTCTTCTAATAGGTTTTCAATATTTTGCTCTCTCTCTTCTGGCACCCCAAAAATTCGGATGTTGGTACGCTTAAAGTTGTCCCAGAGGCTCCTTACACTATCTTCGTATTTTTGGATTCTTTTTTCTTTTTGTTTTTCTGGTTGGATGTTTTTTGTTTCCTCATATTTCAGATCTTTGGTTTGATTCTTGGGGTACATTGATCTACAGTTGAGTTTCTGTATATTCTTTATTTCAGACAGTGTATGCTTAATTTCTGACTGGTCCTTTTCCATTTTTTTGGGCATTCTCATTAAGATCCTTAAAGGTCTCACTAAGTTTCTCAGCGGTTTTTAAAAGATTCTTGAGTAACCTTATAAATGTGGTTCTGAACTCTATGTCGCCCAGTAGTTTGCTTTCCTCCATTTCTTTCATTCGTGACATGTTTCTTTGTCTCCGCATTTTGCTGCTTCCCTGTGTTGATGGAGTGGCTTTGTGTGGTAGGTGACCTATAGGGGCCAGTAGCTCAGCCTCCCCAATCACCTTAGGTGGACGCCTTTGGTACACCCCTTTGTCGGCTGAGTGCAAAGTCTTGGTGTAGTTAAGTCTTGATTGCTGTTGGTACACTGGGAGGAATTGACCTCCAGGCCAATTGGCTGTGAGGACCCGCTGTGTCTATAATGGAAGAACTGCTGTGCTGGAGACACTCTTATGGTGCAGGACTTGTTTCAGTGGGGCTTTGGTGCTCACTGAGTCTGCCTCTTGAATGTGTCACTTATGGATGTGAGGAGTTGAAATCTGGTGTCTCACACTGACCACTAGGTACACTGGCTTCTGGATCTCCAATGGGGTGCAGGTCAGCTACTGTCTGAGGCCACCCAGCAGGCGCTACAGCGAGAACTACAGTTTTCTCCTCCTTGCTTGGGGTTTGGAGGTTTTGGAGCTGTCTGACCCTGGCTGCAAGTTTGCTAGGTTAAGCTGTGATAGGGCAGGTCATTCATATGCTAAAGCCGCTGCTTGGAGCTTGGGTGGGTTTGTAGATTGTGCGGGGCATGGTCTCAGGGCATGATTAGGCTAAGGCGTGGCAAAAAGCGATGGCTGCCAGTTAGCAGGCTCTGCGTCTCTGACTGTGTCCTCCTGTCCCGTGCCCCAGAGCAGTAAACAATTGTTCCTGCACGCAGCCCTGCAAGCAAGCCATCCTCACTTTTCGACCCCACGGCAGACAGTCCAGCTTCTCCCCGTAGGAGTTTGGGTCCCCTGCGTCTCCCCAGAAACTGGAGTTTGGAGTAATTGGGAGCTCGTCTCCCTTCGGGTTGAAAAAAGCAGCTCTCCCAGATGCCCGTCGCCAGCCCAATTTGCGCGCCTCGGTACCTCAGCTTTTCAGCGCTTGTGCACCTCTCAATGCTGTTTGCTCTTTCCTTCTAGTTGTAGAACTTCCACTCAGCCAGCTTTCCCGTGGTTCTGGGTGATAGACGTTTTGTCTTTTAGTTGTAGTTTTGAAATTGTTGTGCGAGGCAGCAGTTTAGGTGTTTACCTACGCCGCCATCTTGGATCCTCCCTGTGTCACTACTTTTATGTAGTCACCTCTGTATATAGATCAATTAATATGCTATTACTTCAATCTATTAAGTCATTTTTTTGTGCCTGGTGCTGGCACATTTCTAAGCAGTTGGGATTTTCAGTAGAACAGAAAATACATTCTTCTTCATGGAACTCAACTGAGAGGGGAGATGTGATGTTTTTTAAAAAAACTCACATAGAAATGAGAAAATGAGATGATATGGCAACAGTTACAAAGTACAATGAACCAACAAAGAAAACAATAGTGCAAAGAGAAGCAAGAGTGCATTTTCATTGGGAAGATCACTTATTCCTTTTCATATCCCTAAATCATCTTCAGGTTCTGCCCTTGATGCTTTCTCTCGTGGGACTTGGTACCCTAGGTTCCAGTCGCTTCTCCCTTCCTCCAGGCCTTTACTCAAAGGGTATCTTCTCAGTGAGGCCTTTCCTGGCCAGAACCTACTTAAAATTATGACGACCCTTCTCCTTCCCACCATCCTATATAATAAAAGCGTAATATGCAAATCAACTGAACAGCAGAATGACCAGTTGGCGGGAGGCGGGGCCAGCGTGCAGGCTGTGCCAGGCCAGCCAAGGTGCTTGCCAGCAGGCAGAGGGAGGGAATGGCGATGGGGAGGTGGCGGCGACCAGCCATGGCAGAGGGCAATTGGAGGGCCCTCTCGGTCACCTCCTGCAGAGGGGGGCCACCAGTGCAGCCGCAGTGGGGTGATGGGGCGGCACTGGGCCAATCCCACAGAGAAAGGGCTGGCGGTGTCCTCAGCGGGGTGATGGGGGCGGCACCTGGCCGATCCACAGAGAAAGGCTGGGTGGCGGCTGCAGCGGGGTGATGGTGGCAGCACATTCCCTGATCCTATTCGGTCCGCAAAGTCACCTCCCGCAGAGAACATCCCCTGAGGACTCCTGGACTGTGAGAGGGTGCAGGACAGGCTGAGGGACCGCCCCCCCCCCCCCCCACAAGCGCATGAATTTTTGTGCACTGGGCCTCTAGTGGAAATATAAGAAGTTAGCAAAAGAAACAGATCGGTGGTAAAAGACCAGGCAGGCAGCACCTGGGGACCATACCTGCAATGGCTGCTCCCTTGTCACTGAAACTGACAGGCTGCTGTGTGTCTTGCTTCAGCTCCATAGTCCCCAGCTGCCCAGCTCAGTGGAGCAAGGGCCTCAACATTGAAAAAAAAAAATGGCTTTGATAAAATGTTGAAAATCCTTTAAAAAATAATGAACTGTATTAATTAGGGCCGGATCCTAGAAAATTATTGCTTTATATCTTCTGTTTTTACCTTCTCCAAATTGCGCCTCTACACTTGATATTCTGAATTTGAAATGCTACCAAAACAGAAATTCTCAGAAACTGAGTCAATAATCTCTGGCTGGCAATTTTAGGTGATTTCCCTTTTTATACCTCAAGTCAAATTTGACTGAACAAAATTATTGGTAGAGTTCTGATCTTCTCTTCCTGCTTTCAGAGTGCTCTTACAAAGCCCAATCTATTGCCTCAAGAATTTTCAAAAGTAATGAGTAGATTAGTAAAAAAAAAAAATTGGGGTAAGCCTCAACATTTACAAATTTGCACCCATACACCAGCAAAGGGAGAAATGTGTCATAGTCAGCATTGCCAGTCATCAAACACAGAGCACTTTGTGGGAAAATAATATCTGAAGGAAAAAAAAAAAATCTCACACTTCATTACCACATGTAACTTTTGCTGGAAACACAAAGTTCCCCTTAAAACTTCTGTTTACAAGAATATTAGTAGCTCAGGAAATGGTCAAGTTGCTTTATCCCTACAATAATATATAAATAAAATAACATATCATTTGCATGTAAAGATAATAATGATTTTTAACACCACTGTGTGTTTCTTTGAACTAAAGATGTGAATCTTTCCATCACTGACGTGACCATGTGATAAGCAGACTGTCCACATTTCAGGCCATATTACTGGATGGTGGCCAGGGTTTTCCCCTTTTGAGCCAGCCTGTGTTATTTTGTTCCTTTTTCCCTATCATCAGTGCTAGCCAGTATATTTTTTCCCCCTCTCTAAGCATTAAGATGACCACAGAATAAGCATTTTAACCAAGGATTCAATTTAGATGGAAATAAAATCTCATCTGCCACTATTGTCTAATCCATAGTGGTTTGGGTTAACCACAAAGAGAGTTGTAATTCAGCTTTTGGAATCTGTCAATTTTATTTTATTAAAAACAATCTAGAAACTTAAATGGTACCACATATATAAGCACAATAAAATACTTTTACATGTCCCTTAATGATTGTAAGTATATTTTGGTGATGAAAGAACACTAATTTTTTCTCTTTCCTGAGAATATGTACTGCTCATCTAATTTTGTATAGAAAAATATGGATGGGACAAAGGAAACTGGATAATGATCTTCCACTGAGTGACAATTCTCAGAAGAAATGGAGCTTATGTCTATGAGTTTTTAAATCAGTGAAACAAACCAATGGGCTCTTCTTATTTAAGGAAACATAACTGTTGCACTGAATTCATACATTGTAAAAAATTCAAATTCTCGTGATACTGAAAAGATGAGATGAGTTAGTTCTTTAAACTCTGTGCACCAGGCATTATTCAAAGTGTTAGATTCCAGAACAATAGAATCCCTGCCCTGATGGGACTTATAATCAAGTGTCAGAAACAGAAAGTAAATATGCAAACAAAATGTATTAAAACTTACTATGAAGAAGAGTAAATAGGATACATAGTAGCAGTTCCTGGGAGCTGCTCTCAGAGAAGGGATTTGAGTTAGGGTGAAGGGAGAGGAATTATACAGTTTTCTCCGCTTTTCCAAAGTTCGCTTTACCTCACTTGGCTTTTAGGAAAGACCAATATTAGTGGCTACTTTCACTAACAAAAAGGAATTTGAAGAGGACTTTTGCTTAAACAACAACAACAAAAAGGGCATACAGCCAAAATAGCATTCTGCATTTGTTTTAGAGGCAGCACGTACCCAGAGCAGGGAGAGTGGCCCCACCAGCTCCTTCCCTGGGGACTACACTCAGCACCGCTGCCACAGCTTTGAACTGTGTCTTTGAGCATCTGTGCTCTGTCTTGATTTATTTTGTGCATCATTAGCAAGATGTGTCTTAAGATGATTGCTTCCTCACATTTCGCCATTTCAGTTTAGGAAAGGTTTCATAGAAATGCTCTCCTTTCAGATAGCTGGGAAACCTGTATTTGAATTCATACCTCAGTGGTAGGAAGGGTACCCTCAGGAGTCATAGAAGGAACAGAACCAACAGGTCCCAAAGCAGCCTGAATATATAACTGAGTTTAACGAAATGCACAATACCAAGGAAAGTTAAAAAAGAGAAAGAAAATAGGAGCTGGGGATTAGAGCCAGGAAAAGAACTGATGTGAAATAACATTTTTAAGAATCAAGCAATTATAACAAAATTTGAGAGATTCCTGGGGGATAAAAAAAAAAAAAAGAGGGAAAGAATATTAACCTTTATCTTTGCACATCTGATTCAGTTTAGAGGTTATTTTTTTTCCATTGAAAAGTAAATAAAATATTATCCTTTGGGATTTTGAAACTCTTCATTTTATGAGAAATCTGTAACACTAGTCTGTTTTTTGTTTTGTTTTATTTTGAAAAAGATCAAGATAATTGCTGCACAGGAAATAAATAAAAATGATCAGGACACAAGTATATATATATATATATATATATATATATATATATATATATACACACACACACACACATATATATATATATGGTAATTAAAATTGGAGAGGAGAACTCAACTAACTAGACAAGTAGACTAAAAATCTTAGGAGTTATAATGTTGCTTCTAATTTTGAAGCAAAAAAATAATAAAAAAAATAAGGATAAAATACAGTCAATTCCATAGTGACATTTTCAGAAAGGAAGAAGAACCACAGTTGTTTGGGAAAAACAAAACTTTTCCAAACACCCAAGTCTAAAATCAATTCTTTATTTTCTTGAGCAATACCACAATGCACAATGCAATCAACAACATTTTAACAATAAGGGTGAAGTAATTAATATGATTATTCTTACATTAGTCTATGTTGTATGGTTCTCTTTATAATACTCTAATGAAAGTTAAGGACATTATGTAAAAATACAATATACTGAAAATATTTTTGTGAGGCTGAAATATTATACCTGAATGTATTTGGTTTTCTAATTATCAAACTTTATTCAAAAATAGTGAGGAAAGTTCAAGGACTGTACATCTTTTAGAGATTTCCCCTAGGTTTCTTTTCAAGCTGGACTTTTGATAAGAATTTGAAAGAAAATATTTTATTCTATTTAAAAGAAACTTCAATAGTATTTTAAGGTGCAAGTTGAAGTTGCAAATATACACTATATAGAGATTATATAAACATACAATAAAATAAATATTCTTTGTGAAAAGTTAGGAGTCTAAGCAAAATTTCCAGTTATTGATGTTAGTTTAATTGGACTTTTAATATTTATTTTTAACTAGAGACCCAGTGCACGAATTTGTGCACTGAGGGTTGTCCCTCAGCCCAGCCTGCACCCTCTTCAATCTGGGACCCCTTGGGGGATGTCCGACTACAATCAGACATCCCTCTCACAATCCGGGCCTGCTGGCTCCTAACCACTCGCCTGCCTGCCTGCCTACCTGATTGGTCCTAACCGCTCCCCTGCTGGCCTGATTGACACCTAACTGCTCCCCTGCTGGCCCAATCGCCCCCAACTGCCCCCCCCCCTGCAGGCTTAGTCCCCCCAACTGCCTTCCCCTGCCGGCCATCTTGTGACAACGTGGGGGTGGCCATCTTGTGATGACGTGGGGTGGCCATCTTGTGATGTGAGGGCATGAGGGTCAATTTGCATATTATCTCTTTATTATATAGGATGGCTTTCTTTTCTATATTTAAGTCAGTAAACATCAGAATTTCAGTTAGGTGAATGATATAAGGTAGGCTCTTAATATGAAGCATTTTATAGTTCTTTATATCTTTATGACTAACATGATTGCTTAGGTGTTTCTACTCCTAATCTATGTAACATTCATAGATGGTACCAATTTCTGAGGCATCATCACTTTGAACTGTTCTTTGTTGTTGTTGTTTTTCTGTTTTATAGAGTATATCAGCATGAATTTAGCCACATTTTTGTATTTCTGTCTTATTAGGAAACAACTAATGCTGTTAGTCTTATGTAAGTGATTTTTTTTTCCTTTCTGCATCTTTGTTTTAATATATTTTTATTGATTTCAGAGAGAAGAGAGAGGAAGAGAGAGATAGAAACATCAATGATGAGAGAATCATTGATCAGCTGCCCCTGCACACCCCCTACTGAAGATGGAGCCTGAAACCTGGGCATGTTTCCTGGCTGGGAATCTAACCCTGAACTCCTGGTTCATAGATCCATGCTCAACCACTGAGCCATGCTGGTTGGGCTGCCTTCTGCATCTTGACATCTTTTAGTACCTGCTCTCTGAATGGGGGCAGCAAAGCTGAGAGAAGGGTCCAAGGATGGTGCAGGATACAAGGAAATACATCAGATGTCACATGTGACACCCTACAAAGGGTAACAAAAATAATGGAAGCCAAAAAGTAATTAAAATGTGTCAACAGTGAGGGCAGCTAACATTTTATGTAGACAAATGTAGCAGTTTTCTATGGATCTTTTTGGGAAGCCATAACATGGAGCAAATTCTCCTCCAAGTCTTAAGCAGTCTTTTTAAAGGGCTTTTCATGGGCATTTTACAAAAAAAAAATGTGGAAAATAAATTTAGGATATGCTAAGTTAAATAAAACTAAATAGATTATGGTAAGGTAGTTCAGTCTTTCAAATGTGAATGCACTATTGAAATCTCCAACAGGAGAAATATAAAATGTAGTTTTTTCCCACATGGAATACTTCTTTCTCATGTGACATCTATTAATCTCAGAGAACTTTTATTGTTTCATAGAATACAGTTGGGGAACTTTGCTTTAAAATATCAATTATCTTTCTGCTGGCTTTCTCCCTTATGTCACCAAGTTGTTATTAGTAATTCCCAGAGTCCAGAGAGGTTTTCCATTTAGCTGTTTGTCATTCAGTTGACTGTATAAAGAAAATGAGTTGTTTTTCACGTATATAAAGGCTTGCATAAATATAAGGGAGCAGTCTGAAATGTATCAAGAGAGTTAATAAAATGTTCTCTTTCCTGATTTCTAATTCACCATTCACTATTCACAGACTATTGTTTTCTTGTCTTTGAATAACGAAAGAGTGATCTCTTTCCTCTATGGGCTTTCTAGTTTTCTGTAGCTTATACCATGAAACACATTCGTTTCATGCATTAAAAACAGATATCTAGCCCTGACTGGTTTGGCTCAGTGGATAGAGCGTCGGCCTGCGGACTGAAGGCTCCCAGGTTCGATTCCGGTCAATGGCATGTACCTTGGTTGCGGGCACATCCCCAGTGGGGAGTGTGCAGGAGGCGCTGATCGAAGTTTCTCTCTCATCGATGTTTCTAACTCTCTATCCCTCTCCCTTCCTCTCTGTGAAAAATCAATAAAATATATATTTAAAAACAAACAAACAAAAAGAAAACAGATATCTAATTTTTGTCTTATGTTTAACTACTATGAAACTATTTTGGTGGAAGATATATTGGTGATTTAAAGAGCTTCTGTTTTATCTTCTTACTACAAAACTTGATTTTAACTGTATATCCCATTGCTCATCTTCTTAATCCAAAATAATGTTTGATGCATAATGTTTGAGGCCAAATTCATAGCAATAGCTGCATATTGCTCTACGTATTTGTTTACTTTTAGATTACCATATTTCCCTTATTAATAGTGTATGCAGAAATATGATTAATTTGTTTCACCATATTTATTGTTAGTAAAGCTGTTTAAAACCCATTATTTAATTTAACTTCTTATTTAAGTCATTCTATAGTACCTGTCTTCCCCCATAATGGAATATTTTACCATATCTGTGAATATTAGTATCCTCCCTCTTTAAACTGATAAAGTCCTTTTGATAACATAAATCTTTCTGAAACTGAGCATATGTTCCATTTTACAGCCTGTCCCACTTTCTTGGTGATTATATTACTTACTAGTGGCCCGGTGCACAAAATTCGTGCACGGGGGGGGGGGGGGGTGTCCTTCAGCCCATCCTGCACCCTCTCCAATTGGGGACCCCTTGAGGGATGTCCGAACTGCCGGTTTAGGCCCGATCCTCTTGCAATCCGGGACTGCTGGCTCCTAACTGCTTGCCTGTCTGCCTGCCTGATTGCCCCTAACCACTCTGCCTGCTGGCTTGCTTGCACCCAACTGCCCCACTTTGCTCGCCTGATTGCCCCCAACCAGTGGTCGGCAAACTGCGACTTGTGAGCCACATGTGGCTCTTTGGCCCCTTGAGTGTGGCTCTTCCACAAAATACCACATGCGGGCGTGCACGTAGAGTGCGATTGAAACTTCGTGGCCCATGCGCAGAAGTCAGTTTTTGGCCTGGGAGAGTCTATTTTGAAGAAGTGGTTCTAATGCCAAACCACACTCAAGGGGCCAAAGAGCTGCATGGGGCTCACAAGCCACAGTTTGCCGACCACTGCCCCCAACTGCCTCCCACTCCCGGCTTGCTCGCCCCCAACTGCCCCCCGCCAGCCTGATCACCGCCAACTGCCCCTCCCCTCCTGGCCTGATCACCCCTAACTGCCTCTGCCTCAGCCCCGCCACCATGGCTTTTGTCTGGAAGAGACATCCCAGGGAAGGTCTCCCAGTCTAATTAGCATATTACTCTTTTAATTAGTATAGATAGAGGCCTGGTGCATGGGTGAGGGCCCGCGTTGGTCTGCCCTAAAGGGGTCCCAGATCAGGGTGCGAGTCCCCTTGGGGGCGGGGCCAGCCTGGTGAGGGGCCTGGGACAGTTTGCAGGCTGGCCATGCCCCCATCAGGGTGGGGGGGTCCCCACTGGGGGGTGGTGCCTGGCCTGGGCAAGGGGTTGGGGCAGTTTTCAGGCTAGGCCATTGGCCCCATTGGGTAAGGGTCCCCGCTGGGGGGTGCAGCCAGCCTGGGCAAGGGGCTGAGGGCTGTTTGCAGGCTGGCCACGCCCCCAGGGGTGAGGGTTTGCAGGGACAGCCAAGCCACCCGGTTTTGTCCAGAAGGATGTCTGGAAGGTCTCCAGAAGGGTCTTACCCGGTCTAATTAGCATATTATCTCTTTTATTAAGTATAGATTGTAGATTTATTTCCTTCTAACCTGGGCTAACATGTTTTCCAAATA